>NC_090442.1:203590395-204215395 GCF_031143425.1 Pleurodeles waltl | reverse complement strand
CAAGGCTTTTTAAATTGTGTAGATTGAGAAGAAGAGGAAGAATTTGTTTTATCCCCACCCCCTGAAGAGTGTTTAAGATTTGAAGTGGGATCTTTGGTTTTACCCTTATCCCCATGCTTATCTTGAGATTTTTCACCATCTTTCTTCTTATTGTTCTCTTTGTCACCCCCTGTATGAACTTTTCTGTTCACCCTTGTTCTGACCCATTTGTCTGCCTTCTTTCCAAATTCTTGGGGAGAGGTCAGATCTGAGTCCACTAGATACTGGTGCAACAAATTAGACACACAATTATTAAGAATATGCTCTCTCAGGATCAAGTTATACAGGCTGTCATAATCAGTAACTTTACTGCCATGTAACCACCCCTCCAAGGCCTTCACTGAATGGTCAATGAAATCAACCCAGTCTTGTGAAGACTCCTTTTTGGTCTCTCTGAACTTTATCCTGTATTGTTCAGTGGTTAAGCCATAACCATCCAGGAGTGCATTCTTAAGAACTTTGTAATCATTGGCTTCACTTTCTTTCACAGTAAGGAGCCTATCCCTACCTTTTCCACTAAA
Organism: Pleurodeles waltl; assembly: GCF_031143425.1. NCBI lineage: Eukaryota > Metazoa > Chordata > Amphibia > Caudata > Salamandridae > Pleurodeles > Pleurodeles waltl. Next base: position 204,214,835 of record NC_090442.1, on the reverse strand, counting down.
TGATAGCCATAGGATAGCAGCCCACTGCCTTTGAGGGACATCCTGTACAGCACAGGCCCTCTCAAGTGCAGCAAACCACTTGTTAACGTCATCCCCCTCCTTAAAAGGGGGAACTATCTTGTGCAGATTCCTGGAATCATGCTCTTTTGCAGGATGACTATGGGGAATACTGCTGCTGCCACCATGGGTTTCTAAACCCAACTTCTGTCTCTCCTTCTCTACTTCTAAGGTCTGTCTATCCAAATCCAGCTGTTTCTTCTTGAGCTTCAGTCTGGTTTGTTCCACTCTCAATCTATTGAGCTCCCTTTCTAACAATCTGTCATCAGGGTGGGTGGGAGGGACATGCCTTGAAACAGAAGTATGGTCAGAATGGACAGAAGGAGACCTGTCCCTTACAGAAGGCACCCTAACAGCTTGGCTAACAGAAACATCACTTCTACTGTGGTGAGAATGAATGCTCTTGCTATGATGTGAGACAACACTATCTGTATGGTGTGACTCTACATCAGTACCAACTATGCTAGACTGTCTAGTAATGGGCAGGCTCTGAAGTTTCTTTCCTGAATCTTTTCCTAGGGGTGTCCCTGGATCAGATTGGGAACCATTAGCAACTTTTTCAACAGATAGGGCCCTTTTGGCCTTATCTTGTTCTCTAAGCATGTTAAGCAATAATTCCAAGGAAGGATTCTTCCCTACACTCAAACCTCTTTCTATACAGAGACTCCTTGCTCCTTTCCAGCTAAGGTGGTCATATGCAAGTTTGGACAGATCAACATTTTGGCCTGTGCCAGACATTTTTAGAAAGAGTTTAAGTGACAGAAAAAGTGAGAAAAAGTTTTTAGAACTTTTAGAAAGACAGAAAAAAAACTTTTTAAACTTTTTAGAACTTTTTGAAAGTTTAGAAGTACTTTTCAGCACTTAGAAGAGTGAAAAGAGGAAATGCAAAACTTTTTAGTTATGTGTACACACACTGAACTTGTTTTGTATATTTTTCTCTTATGAAAAGTACAATGACAAGAGTGGTAAGTAGCCTCAAAGCACTTATCCCACCGCTGCACAACCAATGTAGGAGGCTGGACTGGCTTGTAGTGAGTACCAAGGGGTACTTGCACTTTGCACCAGGCCCAGTTATCCCTTATTAGTGTATAGGGTGTCTAGCAGCATAGGCTGATAGATAATGGTAGCTTAGCAGAGCAGCTTAGGCTGAACTAGGAGACGAGTGAAGTTCCTACAGTACCACTTAGTGTCATATGCACAATATCATAAGAAAACACAATACAGAGATATACTAAAAATAAAGGTACTTTATTTTTATGACAAGATGCCAAAGTATCTCAGAGTGTACCCTCAGTATGAGGATAGCAAATATACACAAGATATATGTACACAATACCAAAATATGCAGTAATAGTATTAGAAAACAGTGCAAACAATGTATAGTTACAATAGGATGCAATGGGGACACATAGGGATAGGGGCAACACAAACCATATACTCCAAAAGTGGAATGCGAACCACAAATGGACCCCAAACCTATGTGACCTTGTAGAGGGTCGCTGGGACTATTAGAAAATAGTAAGGGTTAGAAAAATAGCCCACCCCAAGACCCTGAAAAGTGAGTGCAAAGTGCACTAAAGTTCCCCAAAGGACATAGAAATCATGATAGGGGAATTCTGCAGGAAAGACACAAACCAGCAATGCAACAATGATGGATTTCCAGTCGAGGGTACCTGTGGAACAAGGGGACCAAGTCCAAAAGTCACAAGCAAGTCGGAGATGGGCAGATGCCCAGGAAATGCCAGCTGTGGGTGCAAAGAAGCTGCTACTAGACAGTAGAAGCTTAGGTTTCTGCAGGAACAACAAGGGCTAGAGACTTCCCCTTTGGAGGACGGATCCCTCACGCCATGGAGAGTCGTGCAGAAGTGTTTTCCCGCCGAACGACCGCCAACAAGCCTTGCTAGCTGCAAATCGTGCGGTAAGAGTTTTTGGATGCTGCTGTGGCCCAGGAGGGACCAGGATGTCGCCAATTGCGTCTGGGGACAGAGGAGGCATCAAGCAAGACAAGGAGTCCTCTCAGCAGCAGGCAGCACCCGCAGAAGTGCCAGAAACAGGCACTACGAGGATGTGTGAAACGGTGCTCACCCGAAGTCGCACAAAGGAGTCCCACGTCGCCGGAGAACAACTTAGGAGGTCGTGCAATGCAGGTTAGAGTGCTGTGGACCCAGGCTGGACTATGCACAAAGGATTTCCGCCGGAAGTGCACGGAGGCCGGAGTAGCTGCAAAAGTCGCGGTTCCCAGCAATGCAGTCTGGCGTGGGGAGGCAAGGACTTACCTCCACCAAACTTGGACTGAAGAGTCACTGGACTGTGGGAGTCACTTGGACAGAGTTGCTGGATTCAAGGGACCTCGCTCGTCGTGCTGAGAGGAGACCCAGGGGACCGGTGATGCAGTTCTTTGGTGCCTGCGGTTGCAGGGGGACGATTCTGTCGACCCACGGGAGATTTCTTCAGAGCTTCTAGTGCAGAGAGGAGGCAGACTACCCCCACAGCATGCACCACCAGGAAAACAGTTGAGAAGGCGGCAGGATCAGCGTTACAGAGTTGCAGTAGTCATCTTTGCTACTATGTTGCAGTTTTGCAGTTTTGCAGGCTTCCAGCGCGGTCAGCAGTCGATTCCTTGGCAGAAGGTGAAGAGAGAGATGCAGAGGAACTCGGATGAGCTCTTGCATTCGTTATCTAAGGAATCCCAAGAGACAGAGACCCTAAATAGCCAGAAAAGAGGGTTTGGCTACCTAGGAGAGAGGATAGGCTAGCAACACCTGAAGGAGCCTATCAGAAGGAGTCTCTGACGTCACCTGGTGGCACTGGCCACTCAGAGCAGTCCAGTGTGCCAGCAACACCTCTGTTTCCAAGATGGCAGAGGTCTGGAGCACACCGGAGGAGCTCTGGACACCTCCCAGGGGAGGTGCAGGTCAGGGGAGTGGTCACTGCCCTTTCCTTTGTCCAGTTTCGCGCCAGAGCAGGGCTAAGGGGTCCCTGAACCGGTATAGAGTGGTTTATGCAGAAATGGGCACCATGTGTGCCCATGAAAGCATTTCCAGAGGCTGGGGGAGGCTACTCCTCCCCTGCCTTCACACCATTTTCCAAAGGGAGAGGGTGTAACACCCTTTCTCAGAGGAAGTCCTTTGTTCTGCCATCCTGGGCCAGGCCTGGCTGGACCCCAGGAGGGCAGAAGCCTGTCTGAGGGGTTGGCAGCAGCAGCAGCTGCAGTGAAACCCCAGGAAAGGCAGTTTGGCAGTACCAGGGTCTGTGCTACAGACCACTGGGATCATGGGATTGGGCCAACTATGCCAGGATGGCATAGAGGGGGCAATTCCATGATCATAGACATGTTACATGGCCATATTCGGAGTTACCATTGTGAAGCTACATATAGGTAGTGACCTATATGTAGTGCACACGTGTAATGGTGTCCCCGCACTCACAAAGTCCGGGGAATTGGCCCTGAACAATGTGGGGGCACCTTGGCTAGTGCCAGGGTGCCCTCACACTAAGTAACTTTGCACCTAACCTTTACCAGGTAAAGGTTAGACATATAGGTGACTTATAAGTTACTTAAGTGCAGTGTAAAATGGCTGTGAAATAACGTGGACGTTATTTCACTCAGGCTGCAGTGGCAGGCCTGTGTAAGAATTGTCAGAGCTCCCTATGGGTGGCAAAAGAAATGCTGCAGCCCATTGGGATCTCCTGGAACCCCAATACCCTGGGTACCTCAGTACCATATGCTAGGGAATTATAAGGGTGTTCCAGTAAGCCAATGAAAATTGGTAAAATTGGTCACTAGCCTGTTAGTGACAATTTGAAAGACATGAGAGAGCATAACCACTGAGGTTCTGGTTAGCAGAGCCTCAGTGAGACAGTTAGGCGCCACACAGGGAACATATACATATAGGCCACAAACTTATGAGCACTGGGGTCCTGACTAGCAGGGTCCCAGTGACACATAACAAACATACTGAAAACACAGGGTTTTCACTATGAACACTGTGCCCTGGCTAGCAGGATCCCAGTGAGACAGTGAAAACACCCTGACATACACTCACAAACAGGCCAAAAGTGGGGGTAACAAGGCTAGAAATAGGCTACTTTCTCACAACAGTTGACCCACTTGGCCAGGAAAATGTATAAAAGCAATGGGATGTTAACAATAGGGCTTGCTACTGAGCAACAATATCATACAGTTTTAACAATAGAAAGAATCCAATATTGCCTTAGCAGATTGCCGCAGAAGTATAAAAATACTGCTGGGATATACTCTGCAAGAATAATTGAACTCTTACAGGATTATTTAGATGTAGTATAATGTGTGGATGAAATCTACAGTATAGATAATTATTTATCTGACTATACAGGCATACAGAACAGGTATTTATATTCTTGCAACCACAGGTTACAAGATTCATTTTAGAAAATCCAATATTAGATATTTGAATGTAGGTTGTCTGGGCTGTGAGCTGTTAAGTGCGAGAAAAGGCTTAGTCCCTGCTTTCATTTAAACATGTGCCAGATTAGAGCTTCCAAATTAACTAAAAAAGCTTCAAGCCCCAATGGATTTTTTTAAGTTTGGGAAACAATATTAGCCACACTGTGCTAAAACTAAAAGAGTTAACACCTGTATCAAAAGAATATTGCTACCTTTGCATGGATGGATTAGACTACAAAAAACTCAGAAGATACAGAGATCTTAAAAAGATCCCACAGGAATATGATAGCCTGAACCTTCTTCCAAACATTTATGGTCTTACAGAAAGCTGATCCAAAATGTCCTACACTGGAGTTGTCAGATTCATCTTACTGTGCTTAGAGTTACAATACTGACAAAGACCTTTTGAAAGGTAATGGATACAGGGACTTGAGAGGTAAAACATTAAAAGCTAAATAGGTTTGTGACCAGGCACCTCCTTTGTGAAGTCATCTCCTATTGCTAGATGTAGTATATACAATGGCCATCTTAGTGAAGGGATTCATGTGAGTTGTAATTCAGATGCAGTTGAAGCTGCTAGAAATGCAGATTTAAGGTATAAAGTACGTAGCAATACAGTTCCAGAGAGTTTCCCAGTGGAATATGTGTATTAACTAGATACTGAAAGAAATCCAGAGTAACTCTTGCTAGGGTGGCTGATTGTTATATCCCAAAAGAAGCTGATATGTTAGATGTAATGAAGGCAGATTTTGAGGGAATTATACCTGCACATGCAGATGTCTCAGTGGAATGTCAAATATTGAGATATAAGTAGTGGTGGCCATGTCATTCTAAAATAGTTGAGTTTGTGCTTCAGTGTATAATGTCACCGACCAAATCTTCTACTATAACAAGACCGCATCGGCTTCCTTTCATAAAAGGAACAATTTATACTATCTTAGTGTCCTTAGTCAGCTTAACATAACTGTACATATTTTATGTGGGTATGGCCTAAGCATAATGCAATGATTCAGAAGGTTGCAAAAGAGGAGCTATAACGGGGGGAGTTAGATCTTTTTAAATAGATCAGAGTCCAGCATTCATTTCAAAGATTTTTGCTAATGTCTTGTTTGAAGTGGGAATTCAACTAATGCCATGGCTGAAGTCAGAAGTCAACTACAATGTAGTCACCTCTTCTCTCCTGGGAGTAACAGTGTAATTGAATGGAATAACAGGATTCTGTTAACCAATTCTTGACTTTGACGATCTTACGTAAGGCCACTAATTGTCTGAGAGACCTATGTAGTGCATAGACATGACAAGTTATTAATAAAGTACCAAGATGAGTACTATTTTACTGTACACCTTTTGAAATATTCAACATACATATTTAGAAACGTTTTTTGGAACTAGGATCTTTGTTGCAGATCTTATAGGTTTCACAGAGCTCTCTGAATCACATCACTTTGATAGACTGTAGTACTACTAAATAATATGATGAAAGAACGTTGTGAGTAGTCTTTAAGCCTGTACTCTGGACATTCTGTCCATCATATTCAATGCAGTGCTGGCTTAAATTTTGCTTGACTTTCTTAGGGTAGTCAAGCGGAGCAGTCTAAGGCCTATTCAGGAGAGCTGGTGTTGACTAGTAATCACCATTCACAGATACACAATAATAACACTCAATAAATGATAGTCTAGTCTGTGCTTTTTCTTTCGAAAAAGGAAAAAGTACATTTATTACACACAACCTATTTAATACTATGCAGCAAATTACAAATATACATAAGGGGATAGAAATACTTCTTGATGACATTGAGTAATCATTCTTACCCCTCCCAAAGAGACATATAAATCAACATAACATGTCAAAAATATTCTTTTGTATTCAAATGCAATTAGTGAATATAAGTTTGAATGTGCGCACTTCAAATTGCGAGTAAAGCATGTATACTTTTAAACAGGATTGGTTGTCAGATCCATTACTTTATTAGAGCATTCACAAAAGGAAATGCCTGTTCTTGGCCAGGTGATTTGTGCAGCATAACCTTTAGTAGGAATAACACAATTAAAACATACCGCTAAAGGGCATCACTTTTATAATCACAACACTGTGCAATTAAACACTTTCACCTCTACAGAGTGTTGCACTGTATACCCTATTGGCATGAAATACACACTTTAACCATAGTCCCTTAAGGGCATCACATTTATAATCAACGCATATGCAAATATAACCCTTCATCCCTGGAGGATATCTGCAGCAGACACTCATTACAGCTTTTAGCATAACATACTGCAACTTAACCATAGCCCCTAAAGGGCATCACATGTACAATGGCCACAGATGCAGTTATTACCATTCACCTCTAGATGGTGTCTGCACAACATGAAAACTTATGTTGACCACCTTCAGGCCACAGATACTGCAGCCATAGACTTTGCCTCTAGAGGCGGCAGCACTTCCAGCTGTAGAGCACATGCAGCAGCCTGGGGAGTGCTTAGAAATCCTTGGAAACCCTTGAGGGGTTATCTTTTCAGAGTCCCTCCCAACTTAGACTGGGAACTCTGGTAATTCTTTTAGGGGGGGGGCTGCGCTGCTCTTGCAGCTCCCCCCACACTCTAGAAATGTAATGGTGGTGATTCCATCCTCCCACGGCCACCACTAGCCCAAAAACACGTGGTTTTCTTGTGAAATGTGGCCAGGCCCCACGGGGCATAATGGGGGGCTCCTCCAAGTGCTTAAATATTCAATTAGTGGCTTTCCCACTGAGCTGTACTGGGGAGAGCTATGTTGCATTTTCTCTTTGTTCTTTTAACTTTTGGCAGCCTTGTGCAGCACTCTTCTTTTTCCTTAGGGTGACTGGTCCTGTCCGGGCACCCTACGAACTAACTCCCCTGGGGCTGAAAGTAGCCTCACATCAGAGCTCCACGTGCTCGGTCGAGGAAAAGGTTGCCCAAACTTAAGAAATGCAATATCTCAGGCCCTGTCGGGCCGATTTAGATGAGTTTGGTCTTGTTTTGCTCCTGGTGATGAGCCCTAGCCACCTGGAACACTTTCATCAGGCCTCCTTGTCTCAAAGATGATGAACTTTGTGAGGAGGTGGTTTCATTGACTCCCTGTATCAGTCTTCCTCTTTACTTGTCCTCTGGGCTTTTCTCCTTTCTCACGCAGATGCCCAGTCTTTCCCCTAACTGGTCCTGAGGGGGTGTAACGGGACCAGCTTTACTGATCCTGGGGAGTACTTCAGGTCAGATGGTTCATAACGGCTTCCTCCAGTTCCAGTGTCCAGCAGAAAAGCACACCAAAGAGAAAGCTCTCTCCCGTGCGCAGGACCTTTTATGTGGGGGCAGGTTTTCCAGCATGGATGCACCTCTGACCTATTCTGATGTGCCACATTATAAGACTGCCCATGTCCCAACCTGCCGGCACAGCCTTATAGGATTTTTCAAAAATGGCATCACCCGGTGTCACTTGCCACATCTGTTCTTTAGGTCTCAGCTCCACCACTCGCTGACATCACTGTAAGGGCCTTCCCCAGCAAATCTTCAAAGGAGTCCCCCTCCTGGTTTGGCTCCAGTGGTATGGGCTCCTCTTTTGTTTAGTGGGCTTGAGGAGGCCCTCTTGCTAGCACAGGGTGACAGCTGGCTGATTGATGCAGAACAGTCCGCCCACACCTTTCCTTCTAAGATGCTGACTTAAGCCCTGTTAATTGTTCCCTTTGTGGGCGAGGACAGTGTTCCTGCAGCTGGAGGGGAAAGCATTTAACTCAGCCCAGCAGAGTGACAAAAGGTCTGGGCTCTGATCCTGAGCTGAGCCAGAGAAATATGACATTCCTGGATGATCAATAAGCTATACGGATATGTCTTTGGACTTGGCAGAATTGTTCTTTTCACACAGGTTACACTGTACATTGGCACAACTCTGGTGTCTGTAGACCAAGCAGAAGGGGAGCTGCACCCTAAGGCAGCCTTCCCATAAGCGTATAATGGTGTGTACCTGCAGACAACACAGTAAACCACACTGATTTGTGTACACCAACATTATAAGGCCTATCATAGGTCAATACCCACCCCTGCACAGTCCCTTCTGCACCAGGCTGCCAGTGTGCAGTTCCTGGACTGTGCATGACAGGAGTCCCCCATGTACAGCCCGGCCACATGCACACACACATGTGCACACATGTTCACATGCAACCAGCCAAGTTCACAAGTAACCAGCCAAGTGCCTCTTTCTGAGCTGAGTTTGCTTTGGGTGAGTCCCAGGTTATGAGGCTCCACCACAGTAAAAGATCTAAAATCAAGTATTCAAAGAGCAAAAGGTCCAGGTGGATTAGCTGGGCAGAATCCATCTTCCTAGACAGTCTATAACTTAAATTTGGGTTTAATTCTGTGAACATAAGAGAATTAAAGGTTGATTGCCAGACTCAGACGAGGTTGATGGGTGGCTTCCAAAGCTGGTGGCTAGGTCTGCCAAACATCTGCTGATATGCAAACATTTTAATATCATTTAGAGAACCGGTAACAGTCAAAGCCATAAAGGGTACAAGAACGCCCCTACCTGGTAAAAATGAAAAAGAGACTAGTTTCTACTGACAAAGTAAAGCCTTAACATATTGCCAATAGTGCTAGTACAGCACAGCTGCAAAAGAAGAATTTGTTATCCTGTTGGTTAGGGAGTGGCCAGGAATTTCCCTACCCACAGGCTGGTGCCAGGCATAAATGTGGCACCCACAGTACCCTCCTGAGAACACTTTCTGGACCCATGGAAGAACAGAAGAAGACTGAACCTGCTGTCTGTGCTCTGAGAATGTCCTGAAGTCTAGACCTGCTCTCCTTCCTGTACCTAGGACAAAGACCTGTGCTACATGGGTCATAATGCTGACCTCTTTGTCAAACGAAAGGAATACAATGAGATACAAGAGTCATTTCCTGCAACTGGCCAGCTGACCAGTTATAACTAAATCTCCCCTGGACTCTGCTGCTGCTGGAGTGAGTCTTGGCCCCAAGTGTTGTCTCAAGCGTCGTTGACCCTTTGGTTAGTGTATTCCTCCTATCATCTCATGAAACCTGTGACTTTGAAACCTTTGACTCCAAAATCCTCCAGAGGACTTTTGATGAATCAGGCAATGTTGCTCTGCCGCTGGATGATATATTCAGGTTGCTCTAAATCAGAGTTTTTCCACAGCAGCTTATCCAATTCAGCAGTTCTTCATGGAGAAGGTATCCAGTCTTGTGGAGCCCTCTTCAGACAAAGCCTGCAGCCTTGCCCCGCTGGAAGAATCTTAGCTCCAAAATTATGGCTAAGGTTCGATTTAGAGTTTGGCAGAAGGGGTACTCTGTCTCAAAGGAGACCCATTACCCTCACTGCCAAACTGAAGGTCTGCCCACCTCAATTAGAGTCAGGCAGAACTACAGTATGTCAGCGGCAGAGAATACTCCATCTCCGAAACTGACATTCACCTCTGAGGGCTCAACATAATAAGGGCCATTCAAGGTTTTGCTATGTGTCCGCCTTTTGAGAAAACTGGCATGATCGTTAGTGGTCGTTGACTTTTATAATTTTCAAAAACAAAATCCTGCTTTAGGATTTTGCTTTGGAAAATTAAAAAAATTAAGAGTTTGCCAGGCCATCCATTACATTTTCAGTGGATTTACAGAAACTGTCATGGCTCCCTTTTCTGAGCCTTCATTGTCACCAGATAACCCATCTACTGAGCCTGTGCCTTATTTAAAAGAGGAGGGGGCCACACAGCACCCTCCCCGAGCCTTCTCAGGCACCCCATCCCCCTGGGCAGTCTATTATTTTTTTTTTTAAGGGGAGGTGGGCTGCTTCGCATTTTGGCTCGTATTACACAGGTGATTGCCCTGAAGCCTACCAAGCACACATTTAGGGTAGCTGGAGGAGCCCCAGGGCCCCCATTGCCCCAGCTGGGGCCCCGCATGGTGCAGGAGCTGGCATTGTTCCAACCCACTGGGTGTAGATGTATGCTGCTCCCACCTGACAGTAGCAATAACTGTTCTGTTTCTGCATTAGTGCAGGCAGGGAAACAGATCAATAGTCTGCTCCCAGCCGGCAGGAACATTTTTAAAGCTCACACTTGCGGGGAGCAGACCTTGTATTTGCTCCCATTTGGCAGAATATTCGAAAATGCTCCTTCCTGATGAGAGAAAACTTGTGTATCCCTGCCTGCTACCTGGTGCAGGTAGGGAAAATACTCTGTTCTGGGGTGGGATCTCTGGGACACAGCAAGTGATCCGGCCCCAGAGGATTGGTTTCCCAGGGCCATTTAAGGTTCAGGGAGGGGGCCACAAAGCACCTTCCCGCTATGAATACCCAACCCAGGGGATGGGGTCCCCAGGGCCCAATATGGGCTGGGGAAGGGACCCCTACTGATGTCTACCTCCACCTGTTTTAAATGGTGACTGACTTTTTTTTTTGCTGTGATCCTGAGGGGGTCTTGTGGGATCTCGCAAAATGTGACTCTAGGGTGATCCGTCTTGTTCCCCCCATGGTGCCTAGGGGTCACCTTATATCATGATTTCTTTTTACTTTAAGAGAGAGGACTGTGTTCCCCCGTCCTGTAATGGCTACCAGAAATATTTTTCTCATGTTGAACGCAGCCAATCAGCACTCGCTCCACAGGAGTCTGACTGAACGAGATGGCCCAAGGGAAAAAAGCTCCCTGGGCCAACTAAAACACTCCTACGAAACTCACAAGCCTCTCATGGACCCAACTGTCCAGATATAAAAATATTTTTAAACCTTAATTTCTCAAAAACTGCCGAATGGATTTACACAAAATTTAAAAATGCATAACCTGCGGACCAAGATCTAGCTTTCTACTAAATTTGGTGTAATTCCTTTCAGCAAATTTTGAGGCTAGCTCTTCTTAAAGAAGTGAATTGAAAATGCATGAGGAGTTTGGTTTTTGAGACCTGACTATTTTCTTCCACCAGCTCCGCCAGGATTAGTCTTTTTTAGAAGTTATGGTGGTCCTAATCTGCCAGGCAGCGCTGCCTTGGGGATTATAACTTTGTTCTTTGCCAACGATTTCATGGCAGTAGCACCACCATGAAAAGGCTGGCAGATAACGGGTGTGTGGGGCCCCAAGGGGGCCCCTGCAATGTCAAAGCACGTGGCATGGGCAATGCAGGGGCACTCTGGCCAGCACCCTGCGCACTACGGCATTGCCGCCAGCTCTATTACAAGCCGTAGACAATGCTGAAGGCCATTTCTGGCTAGGCCAGCGGGCGGAAACTTGTAAAGGGCATAGCAGGGCGGCAGCCACAATGGCGGCAACCTCCACATCTGAATTTCGGTAGGCGGGCTTTTTTGTGTGCCAAAATTGTACTTATAGTCTCACTTATTGGGTGCCATAACATCTTTTAACATAACACGCTTCACCAGAAATTAGCCTTACATTAGAATCCTCTACACATAACATGTATGCATCTGTAATGATCATTTTGATCATTGTTGCCACTGGGTAGTTATAGTTAGGACCACGTTTCCATGGGAAAAGCATTTTTGGTTTGCTAATAACTTTGTGACCGTTTCACAAATCTTCACAAAACTTTCCCAAAGAAACCATCCTCCACCTCAGCTGTTTAGTGGAACATTTTTGCGGTGAACCATCAAGCAGAGAAAAAGGGGTCGCAAAACATATTTTTCCTATTCATTTTCAATAGAAAAAATCAAACACTGCTACAGCCGAAATGGCTGAACGGAATTATACCGAATTTGACAGAAAACAAGATCACAGCCTAGAGAGCGTTTAATTCTATTCAGTAGTTTTCAAGAAATTAAGGTTCATGGCGGGCACCAGGGCACCCAGTTTAAAAAAAATAGACAAATAAAAATGTGTTGCTGGCTCCTGGTGACCCATAGGTCTGCCTGCAGGCAGCCAGTGTGTCCATGGGCCATGGGGCTCCCTTGTGGACCTCAACAAAATTTAAAGATGTTGGTGTCCCAGGTGGAATAATAAATTATTGTCAGGAGGCACACATTTATTATTCACTGCTCTGGCATGGAGCGCCCCGTTAATGCCCTGAAAGAACATTCCACTATTTTTCTTGAATCCCGGTGGTTCCCCTAGAAGGGGCAGGGACACTATCAATCATTTTTTTACAATGTAAGTGGCTACAAGGAATTCAGCAGCCCCCACAGCAACATTGAAAAAACCAGTAAGGGACATATGTACGAACACTTTTGTCCATAAACACAGAATGGGTAAAAACCTTTGCTACATCTGGCCCTAAGTCTCCTAGGTCATTAAATTCATGACCCTAGGACAGCATACCATATTTTTTAAAACACTCCTAGCTGGAACTCTGTGCTCTTCAGCTGGCATGGAGGGTCCTCTTGTGATTGTTTCAATGGCTGCTTTTTATGAGCTGAAAAATGTTAAAAGACAGTCTCATGTTGATTTTTTCATATTAAAACTATATTAAACATGTTGATGATAATCACATTTGTTAACCATTGCAATGTGTGTATTAATGAAATATACATTTGATTATAATTATTGCTTTTTTTTACAAAGACAATAGTTCTGCTTTTTATATATTAATATACTGACTCCTTGATAAAGTCAAATAGGTCCACTTTTTATATTTTGGTGTTATGTCCCTTTGACAAAGTCAGTAAGTCTTCCTTGAAATAACACTCTTTATACTGTGGGAGATAGGGCAATCGTGGTGGAAGTTGGGTGATCACAGGGATTTTTGACACCAGCAAGAGGCTGGTGGCAGAGTTCAGCCAATTGCAACCTTACAACGTACATTGCCAAAAGCCGTACGCAGCAGGTGTTGGGATGCAGGGCGGATTTGGGCTCAGGGCCTGGCAGCAGTTCAATCTGCCACCTCCAGATTCTAACACTTTCGCCAATGTTGCTTAGTGTGCATTGGGGAATAGTAATCTTACTCCCAAATGTATTCTTTTTCCTTAATGTTAGTTGGACTGGAGTTACACAAACAAATTCGACCCAATCAAATATATGAATCATCTCCAAAGTTACTTGGATTGCAGCTAGCCTCCTCACATAAATAAAAAGAGGAATGTTCCCCAATTTCTGTTGGACTAGTGTTAGAATAGTGAATATGACCCCCACATATATATAATTAATTCATTAAAAAATACAATGTATTTAACAAATCTTTTTACATTTTTGTAGATTTATAAGAAAATTTTATATTTTAAATATGTAAACAATTATTTTATTTGTGAACATATTACATTATTTTTCATACCTAGATATACAGATATTCAAAAAAATTGTTTTGTTTTCAATTGATCCATGGTTTGTGAATGAAGTATTTTTTAGTTTAAAGAAGTTATATATTTTTAGTACTTGTAATTCAAAATACATATTTTAAATAATAATTACAAACTACTTTTACTTCACTTTTTATAAATTACATGTTAAAAAGTATTCAACTTCTTAAAATGTTAAATTACTTGTCCTTAGGTAGGTATATTTAATATTTTTAAACACGCTTATCAATATGTCTTAGCACTATATTTTGTTTTTCATTATTTTACTGATCCTAACATTAATTTGTAAAGTGGCTAGGGTGTGGGTCCCTTGCTCACTGTGCCACTGCATTCAAGCTAGCCTGGCTGATGAAGAGTGAAACCCTGAAACCGGTCCCAGGATGCTTGTTTCCGGTCCAGGGAGGACCTGGCTTGGCAGTTCGGGCTGGACTGTTCCCATGAGGAACAGGGTCAAGAGTGATTTGCATATGGCTGGGTCCAAACTGGGATGGCATGGTGAGCAAAAGAACAATGGATTAAACCCAGATCTGTGACTGGGGGTGAGTGTTTGCATTGTTCAGCACTCTGTCCATCATCCTTCAGTGTTGCTAAAGTTGCCCTAAGTGGGAAGGGAATGCCCAGATGTGGGTCCCTTGCTCACTGTGCCACTGGACTCAAGCTAGCCTGGCTGATGAAGAGTGAAACCGGTCCCAGGATGCTTGTTTTCGGTCCAGGGAGGACCTGGCTTGGCATTTGGGGTAGACTGTTCCCATGAGGAACAGGGTCAAGACTGATTTGCATGTGGCTGAGTCCAAACTGGGGTGGCATGGTGAGCAAAAGAACAATGGATTAAACCCAGATCTGTGACTGGGGGTGAGTGTTTGCATTGTTTAGCACTCCATCCATCATCCTTTTGTGTTGCTAATGCTGTTGCACAACAGCACCCTCAGAATGCTCAGTGCCTGCAGAGCAGACAATGCACATTCCGCGGGTGCTGGCAGGGGGGCCCTGTTGCCCCCAGCACTGGCTTTCCACCAGCCTATCTGTGGTGGTTCAACTGCCATGGAAAGGCTGGCAGAAAGTGGACTCGTGATCACCACAGCAGTGCTGCCATGGGCACCACTGTGGCTGACCAGGACTCCGACCGTGACCCCATCAGGGTCCGTGATCACTGCAGTGGTGGCAGTCCCCTGGCGGTCCGACCGCAAGGGGTATAATCTGGCGGTCGGACTGCCAGGACTGCGGAGGTCTGACCACCATCAAGAATTTGGCAGTCATAAGACCACCAAACTCATAATGAGGCCCCTTGACTTCAGTTGCAA
Source organism: Pleurodeles waltl (assembly GCF_031143425.1). Taxonomy (NCBI): domain Eukaryota; kingdom Metazoa; phylum Chordata; class Amphibia; order Caudata; family Salamandridae; genus Pleurodeles; species Pleurodeles waltl. The sequence continues at coordinate 204,199,795 of NC_090442.1, read as the reverse complement.
CATTACTCAAAAGACATTGGCCAGGAGCCTTTCATCATAGAAAATGAACGTTTCTGGTAGACATGTCTCCATATTTTACTGTTATGACAAATTTTCCTAAACAAGACACAGGTTGAAGAGAACCACACTGAAAAATACCTATGGTTGGGATACCCAGAATGGGTTTCACTTGCAGTTTCTAAAATTTGGTAATGCATATAATAATACATGTTGCTCTAATGCCTAGTACATATGGCACCTCTTGATATCCAAATGAAATATCTACAGGAAGTCTTTTCCATATAGTGTCTCTTTGATTATACAAATTTCTTATTTAAGTTTCCTTTGACTCTTTCATCATGCATAATCAGTCAGCCATGTTGCCTTCCTTTGTTGTTTCTTGTATGCATTCACAAGCTTGATCTTACATTTGTCTCATATTTATTTTATTTTCTCTTCCTGCTTTTCTCCAGCTTCCTTCCTTGCCAGTGTTGACATTTTGCTTTACAAACAATGACAAAATGATTCACCTTTTTACATTTCCAGCAACATTTTACCTTTCCTTTGATTTTCATATTTCCTATATTTGTTTCTATTTTTGTCATTTTCCTTGTTCCAGATTAACTTCACAAGCTTTCACACCTATCTCTGTCTGAGCCATTTGTTTTTTTCTGGGCTCTAATTTCTCTATAATTGTTCCAGACCTAAGGCCTAATTACAAGTTTTGTGGTCCAAGGACCGGCAGACTCGCAGTGGCGGTCGGCCTGCTGCAATCCTATCGGTCCGACCACCGGATTATGATCACCTCGGCCAGGATCAGGGATCCTGATGGGCTACCAAGTCCAAACCTTTCTCTTTAAAACATATGTCACACCTAGGGTAGGCCCTGAACAACCCAGATGGCAGAGTGCAATGTATTTAAGAAATAGGACACATACCTTTAAGTTGTACATGTCCTGGTAGTGAAAAACTATTAAAGTCATTTTTCACTACTGCAAAGCCTATCCCATTGGATAACATTGGAGTTGCCTTATTACAGTTTATAACTGTACCTTCCAAATGGGAAAAGATAATTCCTTCAAGTTTGGTGTCTCTGGAATCACAATTTAAAATCCTAACTTACGGTAAAGTTGGCTTCTTATTTGCAATTCAGAAAATGCCACTTTTAGAATGTTTATATAAAAGAAAATAGTGGTTCACTGTGATATAAATCCTAGAACCCAAATTTCTATATACTATATAGAAAACACTTTAGGCTACTTGGGTAATATGTATCTTAACCCAGTTATAAACCTAGTACCTTTGAGATCCCCAACAAGAAAAGTTACACACCTTTAAAGATCAGGCAACTTATACTGTATAAGAATGTATTTCCACCCTGCAAAATAATGGTTAAATATATATTTATGCTATATAATTTAACAGTTGTTTTCATTTTTTTTTAAAGAAGAAAAGAAACAGATCCAGTGCTCATACAAGTGAAGACAATGTGTAGTGAAATGTGATGAGTGAACAAAAAATGCATCAATGCATCAATGATAAAAATATGCATAACTCCTGATTCCTTCCATCATTATTCTTTAAAAGTGCATGAATGTCTGTAGTCAATGGTGTTTTTACCTCAGATTAGACTGTGTTGTCCCCACACAAAGGGCTGCATACCTCCCGTAGTTAGTCTGTAGTTGGAGCAGGACATCTGTGTTCTTCAAATGCATGTCTTTGAAGTCTCCTAACTTCAAGGGCACAACAGTGTATAAGAATTGGAACTCAGACACCACCACTTCTGAACACTTCTAGACCTGTGGATACTCTACCAGGAAGAAGGACTGCAACTCTGCTGGGCTCCTGCTTTGCTGTGCTGACCTGCAGCCTGCTACCCTCTTGCCTGTGTGAGAAGGACTGGACCTGTAACTCTTGAATTCAGAACCCAGAGTGACTCCAAGGGCTAGTTCGGTGGCCTCCTGATCTGAGGTCTCAGGGACATAAAGACTTCCAACCATCCTGCTTCTGTACCTAGACTCTACTATTTGTGTGGCTACCTTGACAAGTGGTGCCATAATTGTACTGGACCCTTGGGGGTGGGCCTAAGGTGCTTGCCAGTGGAAATGAAGTACCACCTCTGCTGACTGGTGCATCCTTGAGCAGAACCAATGCATTTCCTCTATGGATGAGCATATCCCTCAGCAGAACTTGCATAACATCACTACTGCGTGGATTGAACCTGGTAAAAAAGACTCGCACCACCACAGTAACCCGCATCTTGGGACTGACAGATCACCTTCAGGGCTGCTGCTGTACACCACTCTCCCCAGCACAGCTTCTACATCCCTTGTCGATGGCAACCTCTATGACACCAAAATTCTGCATCTCAGCTTCACCTCCTATCAGATCCAATGCCTTGTCTCGCCTGTACAACACATCCCTGACCTGATCTGACCTTCACATTGCAAGCCCCATCAAAGGGATCCTCTATGCTGGCCCAACAGGACCTTGCAACACAACCGCTCCGCATCTTGGAACAGATGCATAGCCTCAGTTGCATGACACATCTTTTCCACAAATCCACGCAACACTCCACAACCTGAATTTCAGGTACTTTATTCAGTGGGCCTAACTGAATCCCAGTAGCCAGCCTGCGCTCCTTTGTGGTCGGCCTGAATATGTGACTTTGTCCCGGTCCAGTGCAACCAAATATACCCAATCGCTCCTTGTGCTTTTTGGTGCTATTTGTTACTGAAAACTTCAAAATTCGATGTCTCCGATTCTACTAATTGTATTTGTGTCATTTATATATTTAAATTTTTTTTTATATTCTACTCTATTCTTCTAACTATGCGTTGGGCTTCTTTTGTGGTGTGGTTACACTTTGTTACTGTTTGAAGTGTTGCACAAATATTTTACCCATTGCTTCTAAGTTAAGCCTGACTGCTCTATGCCAAGCTGCCAGGAGGGTTGAGTACAGTTCAATTTGAGGTCTGCTTGTGTCTTATCCTGACACAGATTTTGGCTGCTGCTTGACCAGGGCTCCCACCCCAGTCAACCAACAACCCAGTTTCTTAAAAGATCCTCGTTGTTTACTCATCACCAAGTTTTGAGAGCTTGCCTCAAGCGAGAGGCAGCAGTACTCGTGAACAAATCCCAGTTTCAAAGCTTCTTAAACTGAAACCTTTATCCAACAGCAAAGCAAACATAGCCTACACCTCACAATATCTATAACCATCTGCTCTTCAAACCATTCTCAGCTCATTCCAATAATATCCTTCAACATTCTATTCTCTGTGACACCAACAGATTACATCCCACATCATTCCAATCTGGCTTGCCACCTGCTTCTCTCATAATTAGAAAACATATTAAGATGTGACTTATCATCCATAGCACAGAGGTGCCATTTAGTGGGACTTCATCAAGCTCAAAACAGTACCCCATTCTTCATAAAGCACCTGCCCAACATCCCAAGGTGCAGGAATAAGGAATACTGTGGATCCTTAAAAAGATACAAATTACCTCAAACTGATATATTGAGATGACGAATACATTTAGCAATCCTCCCAGATGGGAAGTACTCAAATTAGCCACTCCATCTGCTCACAATACCATTAACCACTGGAACAAACATTTGACCAAAGGAGACACCTAAACGCAAAATATGAATTACATGTACACTACTGCTCATCCCTTTGTTCTGTTATGTCATGAAGCTGCAACCTAATGGAGAGTCTTTGTTTGCAACACAGTCCAACCAACCGCCTAGGTTTTCACAACCTTTGTCTGCCAGAGGTATGGGCAACCTCATTCAGTAGCCATGTTGCTACTGACACGAGGAAGCTCCTAAACAGAACGTACTCCCCAGAAAAGGCCCCAAATGGTGAAAAAATTCCAAAGGCAAAAAACTCAGCGAGGATTCACAAGTCCGGGAGTGGAACACTGACCAATGCTTACCAAGACTCAAGCTCGGAGACACCAATAGGGAAGAGGAGATCCTTCTAGAAGAATTCCAAGGAGGAACCAGGAGAGGACTGGAGGAGCAGGATAACCCAGAAGAAAGACGTATAGAATGAGAACTAGCAAAACCACAAGAAAGAGCTGCCATTCAAGCAGGAACACTGGAACAAAACAATAGGTCTCCACCTAGCATTGCACCATAACGTATGAAGCAATTTCCCTCCTTTATCTGAGTCAAAGGAACAGAAAATACCTAAAAGTCCATATTGGATTGGGAAAAAGGTAACATATTTTAATACTGTGACAGCCATCTTCAACTGGGTACAATATTATTCCTTGTAAATTCGCACAAGTGTTTCAGGGAGAGAAAAAGGACTGGAAGAATGATGTCCCGGATGGTGACTCCTGATAGAAACTCCGCTGGGAGAGGAAAAGTAGCATAGGGAACAACATAGGTGGGCTAGACGCCTGAAAGTAAGTTTAGAAAGAGAGCATGGAGGATTGCCAGCACTGTCACAGAACTCCCTGCTCTGAGGAAAATGCATGCCCCCCCACACAAGAAAGCCTCAGAAGAAGAGCCAGAGAATAAATGTCTTCCAAAAGCATTGAAATTTCATATACTGGCAGAACATGTGCTATATCCATCAATGGCTCTGATTTATTTTCAACCAATGTCTACCCGGAAAAATCTAGATTTACTTTTGAAATGGACATAGGTCATCTCTCCAGCAACATGCCATACTTGATCACAGTCTTCAGTTTACCAGTTTTTCTAGAGGCTAGAATTTACCAATAATGGGTGAATTGTAATTGAGGCATTTTAAATTTGTAAAGTGTTTATTCAGAACAGTTCCCTATACCTACCACCTCCGTTTTTGTAACAGAGATAAGGAAATCTCCAGACGTTGCCCAATCCAATGATTTCCCCAGCAACTGACAACAAAAACTCCAACTTGTTGTTCCAGTGCCCTCGTGCCATTATCTCTGGCTTGCACTCTTCAAATTCTTTCTTTTCCATGATTGGATGTGCAGGTGTGGTATTTCCTCTGGAAACAGTCCCAGCATTCTCAATAGCCATCACACCTAAAAACACAAAGAGGAAGTACATTTTACATTGAGCTCAGGGAAAAGTGCAAAGGAAGAGATACTCGAGGAGCATTCTTTATAACAACACACAACTCTTCTGATCCTTTCCCTAGCTAGGAATTTGAGATTGGTGCTATTAGGTGTTGCCTACAGCTATTCATATCAACTTACTGTTTATAATGTATGTGATTTTCCCTTCCATCTAGCTGGAAAGGCCCGGAGAGTGATTCCAAACCACACTGTCATACTATACCCTCAGTATGTGACGAGATAAGTGAGTGTGCAGGTGAGTGACTGGCTATTTAAGTGAGTGAGGGTATGAATGGTTAAATGAATGACTGATAATAATGAGTCACTCACTGTCTAAGATTGTCATAGGCTCTAGTCTAAAAGAAGGTCAAAGAAGGTCTGGAAAGATAGGTCTAAAGGTTGGATTTAGTTCTATGGAATGTCGGATCTGTTGAACATGACTAGGCAGCTGATTCCATATCCCCACATAGTCATTTGCCTCCCACTGGTGAAGGTTTATAGGTGCCTTGGTGAAGAAGTGATCAGTGATCAAAGCTTTCAAGGTAGGCCTGCAGCAGACTTTACACTGTTAAGTACATCAGAAGTTGCCAGTGTTACATTTGTGAAGAAATCACAAACATTTAAAGTTAAACCTATTTTAAGATTAAGGCAATGTAGTCCCTGTAGAGAGTCTCCGTCTTTCGAATTAAAGTAGCAAGTGAGTGATCGAGCATGGGGTTTTGATCAATCTGTTTTGTTTCAGAACCAACTAGGGACAAACTTGAAATTCTACCTGACTCAGAGCAATATTGGAACAGAACCAAAAATGTCAAGTTATGCACTTCATCCTACCAACATGGAGGTCAACACCCAGAAGCATTTATGAGTTCAGAAAGTAGTACTATACAAGTATTGCTTTACATGGTTTTACATGCCTTTGTGAATTGGGATGAAAAGTCCAACTCTTTATTATAAATAGTGCAAAGAGTACAAAGGCCATTCCATTGTACTCATTATATATAAATATTTAAATTGTTTCCATTTTAGATGTTTTGGGGCTACTTCACAAAGTCTGTCTTGCTGACAGAGCCATGCACCAAAGAGGAAAATGAATTGACAGGAACCACTGGTCTGGAGTTTCCTTCCAGTGCTTTATAAATGGCCGCCATCTTGGTGGTCTTTAATAAATTTGGTAGGAGGCGTGGCCTCGGCCTGGCAGGCGTAACATCCTCTGCCAGGCCAATGGAGATTACTCCGTCTACCAACCTTAATTTTTAGTTTCCACTTATAAATTTCTTCACATTTGCAGAACATTCTAATCTGCTAATATTATTTCTAAGCAGTTCGGGACCCTGGACTAAATGAGCTGCTCATGCATGGAAATGGTAGCCTTGATAGCTCTGGATTTCTCAGCTTCTGCTTGAGAAATGCTTTTGACTCTTCTTCCTGTTGCAATTTGCCATTCTCAACAGTGTCAATGTTCTGCAGTTACTTATTATTGACACTTCCGTACATCTATGCAAGATGGTAACATCTTTGAAATATTCAACCGGTTTATTTTAACCACTAGTTAATTTTGGGACTTTTGTTATTCTAAGCAAGCTATGTTTCAAAGGAGCACTCTCCTAACCATTAAATGCCCATAGCCGTAACGGGACATGTGAGCATCATTGGAGTTTTCTGTGACTAACCCGCATTTCTGCCAGTCTAAGGGCGCTCAGACACACCTATCAAATCCATAGTAGGCTGTGAGAGAACAGCTGAAGTGTTCTGAGCCACTGAGGGTGCTGTGGCTATGACCAAAGGAAGATACAGTCAGCACAGCGCTGCCCCAGGATAATTCATTTTTCTCAACACTAACTCTCAGCTGCACTGTGTAAACACATCTGCTCCCAAGAATCTATGGACATCTGACACACGAGCAGCTTGGCAGCAGGGTGAGCACTGGACTAGCACAAGCATAGGGTGGCCATCTCACAGCAGGTCATACAGACACTTTCTTCATTCGTGAACGTTTCACCTACAAAACATTGTTTACAAACCATGTTGGTCTCAGATGAGTATTTAGAGCTTCACACTTTCCCTGTTGCATGGACATCGCAGCTCTGACCCAAAATATCGGGGTTAATGGAGGGCTTAGAAGGAGGTCTATTGTGGTGAGAGGCCCGCAGTGGAGGAATTCAGTTTGTGGGTTTCTGTAGTGTGGAACAGTTCCCTATGAGCCAGCAATAGCTGAGCCCTCACGGTCCAGGTGCTAGCCGCGCACACCCACCAGCAGCGCAGGCAGGTTGTGCCCTCCAAATGGTACTGGACAGACCAGTCTCACTTAAAAGTAACTGCAGTTGTTGGTGTACCTAGGGACTTTTTTTTTACTACGAGGACAGTGGGGTTGCGAAGAGCAACTTGGATCTGGAAATGTACGACTTACTTGATCAACTCAACATTGAAAGCTATAAAAATCAAATTAATTCAACATCTGCAAATGCTGTGTGCTGATTCAAACTGTGAGGGACTTGCCAACCAAACCTTTGCCGTTATCGGTTCATTTGTGCAAGTTCATTGCTGATGAAGGCTGATCTAAGGCCCCCTCAATGTTTATACACAGCAAGAGATCTTTGGCTTTAACCAGGCCTTAAAAAGCAAATCTCCCTAACCGAAAATCCATCTGAAAGAGTCCCATATTATTCAAAACGTTATCTCCCTTGCTACACATTGCTAACTTAAATCTAAAAAAGTGCGCACTCGACATTCACTTTCCAAAATCTCTGAGAGGTGAATCATTTGATACCACATAAAAAATATCAATCCCTGTTGACTCCTTTTGACACACCAGCTACTGTGCAATTGCGCAGCTGTACAGACAAGCTACATTCACAGAGAAAGTAGCTATCAGCCACCTGTAACGGTTCTGGAAGGCCTAAGTAGGCAGGATACGTTCAATCAACCTAAAACTGACAGGTGTCAAACCTAGAAATGATGTAATTTCCGGAGGTAGGAACTTTAGAGCTAGCTTAAGGCATGTCCCTTGGGAGTGGAGTCACATCCCAATCACATGCCTCAAAAATGTACAAGAGGTTTTTAAATATTAGCATTAATTAATACAATAACTGATATCTCCTATTAAGGGCTCCACCAGCCGTTATGACTCCAGCAACGAAATACCATTCTGAAATGATACCACTGAAATGGAATTTGTAGAAGGATATATAATGGTTCCTAGTTCACAAGCGTAGGAAAAATATAAGACTTTTAGCAAAACTGACTCCTGATCAATTTTCGTACAAGGATCCCACCCAAGCTCCAACTGCAGGTATGAGTCGTTGGAGTTGAATAACTCTCAAGGTAGACATGCAGAATATTTATTGTTGCACAAAGAAATTTACTACTGATGTATAATTTACAATTTTGTGTTGTGAGTACCTGTTTCAAAATTGACCTTTTACCCCCTGTTACAGCCATAAAATCGACAAATCTTGGGAGAATATATATTTGAGTTTACAAACCTCACATATTACAAGAACTAGCCTTTGCATATGTTTTTGCTAAAACCTCACAAACTTGATAAACAATTAAGAAGGGTCTATATTTTTATGGGGAAAAGAAATGTCTATCACAATATGTGTTAAGTCTTTTCAAACCTGTCAGAGAAACACAATGGGCCTGTAACCCCCCACAGAAAACCTGAGTGCATGCAAGGGCAATATTTAACTTTTGTTTGAAAGCTGGCCAAAAGAGATATAGAAAAGCATAGTGTATCATTTATCTAGAAAAATAGACACCAAATGGGGTGTTTATCCCCAGGGCGCTGTTTTAAACTGCTTTGCCTACATTACTATGTTACTTTGCTTTACATGCTTCATAGAAAAAAGCTGCAGAATGACCCTGTAGAGGCTGATTTTAAGGTACACCCAGGACACATGTTTATCGCAAGATTGCTATATGTGTTGCTTAAAAAAAACATTGTTGAATTCTGCTAATCTGAACCATATGAATTCTAACCAGAGACACTGCAATGTAATGGCATGGTGTGTACTGCCAATGTGTGTGTCAACACATGGTTTTCTACAATGGATGAATATTAGAACGCATAAAAGTACAAAATAAAGGATTAACTCCACCTCCAATGGTCAGTGTGCAATACGCCTTGGAGGTTGTGATCGAAGATTATTTCAGTAATACTGCATGACATAAAAACATATTGTTAGAAATGGGGTTTCTGGTTGGCTAGGGTATGCACCTAAGCCAGGCAGAACCCACCCACTCTAGTCAGGGCAAGGGAGTTACACGTCCAAGATAACCCCTGCTCACCCCCTTGGTACTTTGGCAAAAGCAGTCAGGCCTAACCTGGAGGCAATGTGTAAAGCGTTTACACTACACACACAACACATGTTACGCAAAATGTACACCACAAAGTAAACACAACTCTGAGCTATGTAAGGCTAAACTGTATTGCACAAAACATAATTAGACCAACATTACACGTTAGTAATACCCTGCTACCTTAGCAGTTGTCAGAACGTTACACAAGTTACTAATACTCTGCAAGAATAAGCAGTTGTCACAATCGAACACGTAAATACTCTAGATTCTGCAACATAAGCAGTAGTCAGGAATTACCATAAAGAATTCTATGCACTTGTCATGAATACCCCATAAATACCCATAGAGAACATATCACAAGTCATAAAAAATACAGATCAGCATGTCATGCCCATAAAAGAAACATCAGCACATATATGTAATGTCATAAAGCAGGTAAGAAACATACAAACCCCCCAAGGTCCATACTAAGCTCATTGAGCCAATATAAACTAAAAAGTACCTGTTTTTATGAAGAAGAGGCACTCCTCGTGCCTAGAAGAGGTGCATAGGGGCCCCCGGCGCTCCTATGCGTGAAACGGGGGCGGTCTGTACCATCTCCCATGCGGTAAAAGGGCCCCTACTGGGGCCCGCGATCTTGGTGGGGGCCTTCCTCGGCCTCCACACACCATGCACGCGGGGTGGGGGCTAGGCAAGGCCCAACAAGCAGATATGGGGGCGAGGGGAAGGGGCCTCCGTCAAGGTCTCCCTTCCCCATTCTGAGGAAAAGGAATGCCCGGTTTCAGAAGACCGGGGGTAGGGGGCATTCCCCTCACCTCCCCCCAAGTCCTGCTCCTCAGGGGCGGCCCTGGGATCCGGAGGAGACCTCCGATGAGTTCTCTCTCCCTCGTGGGGCCGTGAACACACACTCGCCCGCAACCGATGTGGTGCGCAAGTGTTTCTCCTTGCTTCCCAGGCCGTTGCATGATCTGGTGCAAGTAGATGGCGGCTGGTGCCCTGGGGGCGCTCCAAGCAGCGGACCGTGCCCCGGGGGCACTGAAGAGAGTGCGATACTCGCACTTGTTTAGAAGATGATGCCCGGGCTGCGGCGGTGGTTTTGAGGCAACTAATGAAGCGCTTTTCAAAGCGCGAGGGCACTGTACTTCGGCCCCGGCTGGGGCGGTGATTTTTACAGACAAGAAGCACTTTTCAAAGCGCGAAGGCAGTGTGCTTTGGCCCGGCGGTGATTTTTGCAGACAAGAAGCTCTTTTTAAAGCGTTATGGTGGTATACTAGAGCCCGGGTTGCGGCGGTGATGTCCTCCCAGCATCTGCGTTATTACACGGCGCACAGGGGCACAGCCAGTGCTCTCTAGGTGCTCAGTCAGGGAAACAGCACTCCTCGTGCTGGGGCAGTTTTACAGGGCCCAGAGGCCACAACACCCTGCCCCTGGAGACAAAAATTGAAGAAGGAGCACATGGCTGGCGAACCCAGCTACAGGCCAGCACAACAAGGGGGTGCAAGCGGTGGCAGTTCCTTCTAGTGACCAGGCAGGTCACAGGTTAGCACAGCAGCAGAAGTCCAAGGTGGTCCTGGTAAGTCCTCTCAACAGCGTCCTGTGTCTAGTTCCAGGTAAGTTTTCTGGAGTCCCAAGAATGTCCAAAGAATGTCTAAAGAATGTCTAAAGAATGTCTAAAGAATGTCGAAATTGTGGGGACAATTCACCTGTACTTATACTAGGTTTACAGTGTGTTTTACAATGAGGAGGAGAGGGGGGTCCAACCAGTTACAACTGGTTCTGGGAGTGCCCTTTCTCTCCTCCAGCACAGGTTCCAAACATCAGTGGGGGGTAAACGACTCTATTGTGCAAGGCCAGGGCACAGTCTTTACAAATGCAGGTGTGCCCTGCCTCTCCCTTCTCTCAGCCCAGGAAGGCTATACAATATGTAGATGCACCTCTGTGACACCTCCACCCTCCCTGTGTACAGGCTGTCTGAAAAGTATGCACAAAGCCCCAACTGTCAGTCTGCCCAGACGTTTATTGGAGGCAAGCTGCAAAAAACCAGAGTCATAAGCACAGATAAATGCACGCTTTCTAGAAGTGGTATTTCTGTGATAGTAATAAAAAATACACCCACACCAGTCAGCAGCATTTCTTATCAATATCACAACCATACCAAACATGCCTACGCTACCCCTCATAAATCAGACAATACCCCTTACACATAAGGCAGGGCATTTCTAATGCAATCCTATGTGAAGATAGCACTCACAGCAGTGAGACACCAAGTTAGGCTGTTTGTCACTACAAGGACAGGCCACGCAACCTGGCACATGTCCTGCCTTCTACATACATGGCACCCTGCCCATAGGGCAAGCTAGGGCATACCTTAGGGGTGACTTACATGCAGTAAAAGGGGAGTTCTGGGCCTGGCAAGTAAATTTAGATGCCAGGTCCCTGTGGCAGAAAACTGAGCACACAGGCCCTGCGCTAGCAGGCCTGAGACAGGTTTGACAGGCTTCTTCAGTGGGTGGCGCAAGCAGCGCTGCAGGCCCACTAGTAGCATTTAATTTACAATCCCTGGGTATAGGTATACCACTTTATTAGGGACTTATAGGTAAATTAAATATGCCAATTAGGTATAAGCCAATCATACCAATTTTACAAGGGAGAGCACATGCCCATTTGGCAGTGGTTAGTAGTGAAAAAGTGCTCAGAGTCAAAACGTCAACCAACAAAGGTCAGAAAAATAAGGAGGCAAAAGGCAAAACATCTGGGGAATGACCCTGTAAAAGGTCCAGGTTCAACACATATGATCTTTTGATTGTCACAATTATCCCATGTATAAACACTTACAGGAGGGGTGCGAGGAACATCCTATTTAGTGCCATTGACTTTCGAACCCAAAAAATAACTACGCTGGTGACTCTATGGCAATGTGTCTGTTTTCAGCAAACTGATAAGTCACCTATCCACCAACTGAAAACCGTGCAATATCCCCAGCATCAACAAGTCTTGTAACAAACAGAATGTAAATGATGTGTTTCTGATTACCATTTTATCTTTAAATAAAATTATCTTACACAAAATAACTGTCAGGGCCTGAGCAGAAACACAGCCTCTTGAGGGAATTTTGGTGAACGAGTGATTATCTGAGGAAGGAGCATATTCACTTCACAAACATGCTAGTAGGTATTTTGAGAGAAACCCAGCAAATGTAATGTAAGGCGAATGTATAACGGTGTACCTGTCGAATACAAGTTGGTGCTAGAACCTGAATAATGGCACTACATCTTTTTCACATTTTATGCATTCATATTTAACCTGTAGGTAAGATGTTTTAAGAGGTTATTGAGTTTGTGGCATTTACTGATCAAGGACATGGCATAAATATCTGTTATAAACCAATCAATTAAAATATGTTAAGAAACTAGCATCTTCCAGAACATGTTTCACTGCACATTTGTCACTCAAGCAAAATATATTAGATAAATAAACTAAAAAATGAAATGGTAACTAAAACATGCCCATATACACCTTTACAGTGATTTGTTTAAAATGTGGATATTCTGAGCAACAACCAAACAATTATTGAACAGCTATCTAAGTGTTAATTTTAAATAGTTGTTTTTGGGTTCCAGAGTTAAATCCTTAGAGTGCTTCATGAGCAGTAGCTGAGGAAAGAAATGCAGTATGGGCAGTGTTGAAAAGTGCTTAAAACCAACAGGTAACTGGGCATCTGGGGGAATAGAGGAGGGCTCTAGAAAACTGTTGTTATGGTTTCAAGACTTACTATAACTCTAGAAGGAATATTGAGTCCTTCAAGTGCTTCTAGAAACTGATGACAAACTCTTGAAGCTGACGTAATATTGTTTGCATGTTTGTGATGACTTTCACTAGGGGGGTCATTTTGATCCTGGCGGTACGGGACCGCCAGGGCTAAAACGACGGAAGCACCGCCAACAGGCTGGGGGTGCTTCCAGGCATATTACGACGCACCGCCGGGGCCGGCGGTATTCCGCCACTTTTGCCCCGGTGGTGTTAATCCGCCAGGGCAGCGCTGCCCAGGGGATTACGAGTCCCCGACCGCCAGCCTTTTTCTGGCGGTTTTCACCGCCAGGAAAAGGCTGGCGGAACAGGGAGTCGTGGGGCCCCTGGGGGCCCCTGCACTGCCCATGCCAATGGCATGGGCAGTGCACGGTCCCCCTGACAGGGCCCCTTGCAGCTTTTCACTGTCTGCTATGCAGACAGTGAAAAGCGCGACGGGTGCAACTGCACCCGTCGCACGGCTGCAACACCGCCGGCTCCATTTTGAGCCGGCTCCTATGTTGCGTCCGTGATCCCCACTGGGCCGGCGGGAGGAAACCAGGTTTCCGCCCACTGGCCCAGCGGGGATCTCCAAATGGCCTCGGCGGGGTGCGGCCGCATTGGCGGCCAGATCTTGGCGGGCGGCATCATGACCCCCTAGGTCATCTACAACATGTTACCCTTTGTAGATGAATTTGCCGATCTCATTTCAGAATGCCACAGTTATTTTGCTTAGCAACACTTGCATTGGTCTTCTGTGTCATTGATTTATGTTTTTTAATAGTTCATCAACAAAGTAGTCTGTGATGGATAGGCGCTCTTGAAGTGATGGTAGTCGGGTATCAGGGATACATGGTTACCCCCTCACTTTTGCGTAGTGTTGATGCCAGCTTCGATTGGAAGTGTGCTGGGATCTTGCTAACCAGGCCCCAGCACCAGTGTTCTTTTCCAAAAACTGTACCTTTGTTACCCAATTGGCACAGCCCTGGCACACATATAATTCCCTTGTAAAAGGCACCCTGATACCAAGGACCCTGTGGCCAGGAAATGTCCCTAAGGGTTGGAGCATGTATTATGCCACCCTAAGGGACCCCTCACTCAGTACATGCACACTGCCTTGCAGCTTGTGTGTGCAGGTGGGGAGAAAAGACAGAGTCGACATGGCACTCCCCTCAGAGTGCCATGCCCACAAACCACTGTCTGTGGCATAGGTAAGTCACCCCTCTAGTAGGCCTTACAGCCCTAAGGCAGATTGCACTATACACAGGTGAGGGCATAGCTCCATGAGCACTATGCCCCTACAGTGTCTAAGTCAATTCTTAGACATTGTAAGTGCAGGGTAGCCATACTGAGTATCTGGTCTGGGATTTCATCATTACAAACTCCACAGCACCATAATGGCTACACTAAATACTGGGAAGTTTGGTATCAAACTTCTCAGTACAATAAACCCACAATGATGCCAGTGTGGGATTTATTGAAAAATGCACACAGGGGGCATCTTGGAAATGCCCTCTGTATGACAGCCAGCCTGGTATTGTAGGACTGACCAGTCTATGCCAGCCTGCCACTTCCAGATGAGTTGCTGACCACATGGGGTGAGTGCCTACAGGAATTGTAACACCTGGTGGTGAGCCTTAAAGACTCAGTCCTGGTGTTACAATGGCCCAGGACACTCCAGCTAGTGGAGATGCCCGTCCCCTGGACAAGCCCCCACTTTTGGTGGCAAGTCCAGAGGGATAGTGAGGAAAAACAAGGAGGAGTTACCCCCACAGCCAGGACCACCCCTAAGGTGTCCAGAGCTGAAGTGACCCTGTCCTGGAGAAATCCTCCATCTTGTGTTGGAGGATTAGGACCAATCGGGATAGGGATGTTCTCCCCTCCCCAAAGGGAGTGAGCACAAGGAGGGTGTAGCCACCCTTAGGGACAGTGGCCACTGGCTACTGGCCGACCCTAAAAACACTCCTAAATCCCTGAATCAAGAGATTTAGATTTCTGATGACCTCAAGAAAAGAAGAAGGACTGCTGAGCTGAAAACCCCACAGAGAGACACCTGACTCCGCCCCAGCCATACCAGCCCTTCTCCTGCTTCAAAGACCTTGCAGAAGAAAAGCAACGAGTTCTACAGGGCCAGGGACCCCTGAAAAGCCTCCAGAGGACTGCCTGCATCACTGAGGACCAAGAAACTCCTATGTACAGCGGCTCTGTCTAACAAGAAGAAAAAGCATCCATCTTTAAAGGGACTCCCACCTCACTCCAGAAGCGTGAGTCCAAAACTACAATGCACCCAACACCCACGGCCCGTTTCCAGATGAACCAACCAGCCAGAGAGGACCCCCAGGTGATTCCAACCACGTGTCCACCCTGGGCTGACCTCTCCACCCCTCCATGACGACTCCTGCAGAGGGAATCCCAAGGACCTCCATGGCCGCGACTGCCCGGGACGAAGATATCCAATGCCCGGAGAAGCACTGCACCCACAGCCCCCAGACTCAAGAGAAACCGACCACAGTGCAGAAGTGACCTTGCTCTCGTCCCTGTCCAGTCGGTAACTTGCCCGAGAAGCCCCCTGTGCCTTGCCTGCAGAGCCTAAGTGACCCCTGGGTCCGCCCATTGAGTTCTATAGGGAACCGGACGCCCTGTTTGCGCCCTGCACCTGGCCGCCCCGTGCCAAAGAGGGTGCATGTTTGGTGCCTACTTGCGGCCCCCCATTGCTCATCTAAACCCCCCTGGTCTGCCCTCCGACAACACAGGTAATTACCTGCAAGCAGACCAAAACCGGAGTACCCCTGTCTCCATAGGCGCCCATGTAATTTTGGCTACTGTTTGACCTCTGCACCTAACCGGCCCCGTGAACCCCCAACCGTGGGCTACCTATGCCCCGGAGACTGAATCTCTAAGTCATTTACTTACCTCCAAAACTGTACTGTATTTTCCTCCCCCAGGAACTGTTGAAAATTACATTGTCCACTTTCAAAATAGCTATTTGCCATTTTAAAGAAAACTGTATGTACTGTCGATTTGATTCAAAGTACTGAACTTACCTATGCAAAGTACCTTTTATTTAATGTACTTACCTGCAAACTACATCTTGTAGTTCTAGAAATAAATTAACAAAATATATTTTTCTACATAAAACCTATTGGTCTGGAGTTGTCATTGAGTGTATGTTTTCATGTATTGCTTGTGCATGTACAGCCAATGCTTAACACTACCCTTCTGATTAGCCTAACTGCTGGACCACACTACTACAAATAGAGCATTAGTATTATCTATTATTGCCTCTGTCAAGCCTCTTGGGGAACCCCTGGACTCTCTGCACACTATGGCCCTCATTACTATAGATCGGACCGCCAGGCATTTGGAGATCCCCGCTGGGCCGGCGGGCGGAAACCTAATTTCCGCCCGCCGGCCCAGCAGGGATCTCGGCCGCAATACAGGAGCCAGCTCCTAATGGAGCCGGCGGTGTTGCGGCCGTGCGATGGGTGCAGTTGCACCTGTTGTGCTTTTCACCATCTGCATAGCAGACAGTGAAAAGCTGCACGGGCCCTGTTAGGGGGCCCCTGCACTGCCCTGTGCAGGGGCCCCCAGGGGCCCCATGACTCCCCATACCCCCAGCCTTTACTGGTAGCTTAAACCACCAGGAAAAGGCTGGCGGTAGGGGGACTCGTAACCCCCTGAGAAGCGCTGCTAGCAGCACTGCCCTGGCGGATTACAACCGCCGGGGCCATAGTGGTGGGAAACCGCCGGCCCTGGCGGTGCGACCACGGCGCTTCCGCCGCAGTCGTAATGACCTGGGAAGCACCGCCAGCTTCCGTCATAACAGCCCTGGCGGTCTTGGACCGCCAGGGTTGTAATGACCCCCTATATCTCATTTTGATATAGTATATACAGAGCCAGCTTCCTACATCAACACCACATCAATTATATTTTTTGATGTTTTGAAGCTAGGTACAGATTGGCATTTTGTTGTAAATAGTGAGTGAAATGTTTCTCAATCTCTGGGTTATCCCCCACCTGCACTCATCAGATAACTATAATTACCATGTTGAACCAAATTGTCATTGTTGAGACTGGAAGATATTGCTTCTATGACTTTTATGTGCAGGAACTTCTGGGATAGTTCTGTATAAACATAGTGCCAGCATAAATAAACTGGCACAATCTTAGTCCGGTTTGGGATAAAATCCTATGAGCCTATTCTAAATGTTTTTATTCATAAAATAGCTTTACTACAAATAAAGGTACTGCTAAAAAAATATAAAAGGTTGCTTGAGCCTGGAGTCCTTGGCTAGGTCAAGGCATTCTTGCCTTTTAATAACCAATGTTTTGTAGTGCTCGTCAACACTCTTTTATGAAACCCTATGTGCAAGGTTTTATGCAGCAGCTTCATTCGAATTTCCTAGCATTGGACCAGACAACACAAAGTTGCTCTACCACAATAGTTGTATCCTTTTGGCAGTCACTTTAAGCAATACACTCATTCCCTACCTCATTTGGACTGATGAAGTTAAGATGTTGGGAGATACTAATGACTTTTATGCAGACTGAATTTTTTGCCATTTTATATGCATACATTTCATTACCCAAGTAATATCCAAGCTGCAGCTTTTCTTCCCTGGAGCTGCTCACAAGAATAACTGAGTCTGAATAGTGATACCTGTTCTGAAATGAGTTCATTACTTTGTAAAATCCATACCAAGTATGATCAGTTGTAAAATGCACTATGAAGATGTTTATATTGTTCTACGTGGTTGGGTACTCTTGTTTGTATTTCCAGTACAAAGAAGTTGCTTTCTATAAAAGAGACCTCATAACATGAACCAGAAAGTATCCAAATAACTTGTCAGTATCAGTCATGACTTCAGTGTTTGGTAAGTTTTTTGGTTGGCCAAGTTTTCTCCATGGCAAAGCTTAACTAACTGGTGACTGGCAGGGTTAACTTCTCTGCACTTGGGTCTCTGGTGAATACCTCTGTACTCAGTAATCAACAAGATATGTCTGCTTTGCAGCAGGGCTGGCACACCGTTATGGAAATGCTCACAATTCCTGCTTATCTATGAGAAATAATATGATATACTAAGAAAAGTGTTCAACGTATCATATTTGCCATATTTTGTGTATTTGTACCAATCTTGTAGCCTTTCTCCAGAGCAGTACATACCTCTGTGCTACACCAAGTAACCGTGAGCGATCTTTGCACTTGTTAGTCTGTTTGCTAAGATGTATGTTGGGCACACACCAAAAAATTGTTTTACCTCATGTCTGTGGAAGAATAGGAAAATGATTGCCTCCTAAGAAAATAAAAAAGTGTCCACAACAGTGTCAGCAATACTAATGCTGTTGCAGTACTAAACCATAACTTTGCTGAACTAGCGTCAAAACTTTGACGCTAGTCAAGCAATGCTAAAGGGGCCCCATAAACAACAGCACAGCACCACCTTTAATGCCTGCCCTGAGCAGGCGTTAAACAAATAACGCTATGCTGGCGCAGCATGCCGCAGTGAAATCTTGTAAATTTCACTGCAAAATTTGTGCGAGGCTTTTAAATGGGGAACACCTACCTTGCATACATTATACCTGCCACAGGTATAATGTGGCACAAGGCTTTACAAATTGGTGCAATGGGGACATTGTGTCAGTTTATAAATATAGCGTGGGGTGGGGGATTATTTTGTGCCACCTTAGTGTAAAATAATTATGCTAAGGTGGCGCAAAATCCTTGTAAATGGGCCCTTAGTGTCTGTGGGTCTGAGATAATTTTGGGATTCTCAAACAAACTAGTATCATACACATTTAATTGTCATTGATTGTGGGGACCTGCACCATTTATTTCTGTATAAGTTACCTTTTTTCAGTGCCTCAATGCCCTGTGCAAGACCTTGAGCCATCTTGCTTTGTGTATGCAACACATTTGATGTTCAGCCCTCACCCTGTGTGAGAACCTACAGAATTATAATGCTAAAAATATTTCCATTAGTATCCCCTTGTGAAACAATGCAAAAGGTTTTCCCAAAACCAACAGTCATTTCTAACCGCAGAGCTCTCAATTTATGTTCCCCCATTGTGAGAGCTGAACTCACGCAAACTGCAACAAATGTAGGGGTTCAATGCTGTGACTCTAAAAGGTACATCACACGTGAATACATTTTACAAACATCATCACTAACCAGTTCTGAACCAAGCAGGGATAATGGAATAAGACAGCATCAACAGCAGTATTTATGTGATTCAATGCCAACACCAAAGCTATAAAAAAATATAATGTATGCCAACAGTGAATGACCTCTGTACATGATTTATGTCGCACAACTCACCAATAATTATTAAGAAACTTCATCAGCCTGTAGACAATCATTTAAACCTTGTTGACCATTTGCTATCAGATTTGAAACATTTTCCTGTGGAATATGTTCTAAAGGAAGAACGACTGAACTCCAGAGAAAACCTCTGGATGTACTGTTTAAAATCCTTGCATTCAGATGGACTAAACATCACATATAATACCACCTGATTACGGCATATCTCAAGAGGATTGCATTGATTCCACATTGAAATGGAATCTTCACTCACAATACTTTTCGAAAATCCAGCAGTGTCAGCTGTGCAAACAATCGACTACCTGAGGAAGGCTGAAGTCAAATCGTTATAGTGGAAAGATGTTGTTTGGTGAGTCCATCTGTTTAAGTCACTTCTTTCTGTGGTTTGTTGAGTTCAAAATATCATATTGGCACTCCCTCATTCACCCAATTATAACAACACTTTAAGCTTTGTTTTTTTCAGGGGTCCCCACTATGAAAAGGCTGGTGGAAACTGGGGTTGTAATCAGCCAGATGGCACTCAGTTCAGCTCCTCCATGTCTGGTTAGAAGCCTCACTGCCGTCACCCCATTGAGATTTATGATTCTGGATATGACGTGGGTCCTCAGGCGGGTCAGACCACCACAGCCACGGCACCAACAGACATCGTGAGGCTGGCAGTCCTAGGACCGCCAGCCTCGTAATGAGGCCATAAAAAATAAACAGACACACTCTTGGTAAAAAAAAAAAAAAAAAGTATTTCTTTGCTCTGGTAGGGTCCTTCTGGGACTAAGGGGTCAGGGTGTCCCTACCCTGGCCTCTTTTCTTTTTTTTTTTTCACAGTTGTTCTGAGACTGTGCTAAAGCCAGGTCCCGAGATGGCTGCCAACACTTCTTGGATGAAGTGATAGCAGCCAATCAGAGCTCTGCATTTCTCTGCACAAGCTTGTCATTATTTGCGAAGAGCTCGCTACCTCAGCTATACAAATTAATTTTGCCTTTAATTTCTCAAAAGCTACTGAATAGATTTATACCAAATAACGGAAAGCACAATCTGTGTACAGAAAGCTAGCATTTTGTCAAATTTTTGTGATTCCATCCAGTGGTTTGGGCTGTAGTCATGTTCAAAGCTTCTTTGGGAATTAACATGGGAAACTCATGGCTTTTTTACCCCCCTTTTTCTTGGCCCCTGCCTGACGGATCACCCTGAAACTTTCCGTGCACAACAAGAATTACCAGGGCACTTTTTGGGGGGAAAATTTCATGGAGATTGGTCAAATGATGCCAAAGTTAATAGTCAAGTCAAAAAACACTTTTTCCATAGACACATGGTCCTACCTACTGGTCACCGCCAGTATGTGATATAACTTGCACCCCCCAGGCAAAGCTTTTTCTTCAATAATTTGACGGCTAATATTTCATTTATTTTTATAATGACGTTATAGAAGTTTTCATGAGTGATGTAATATCTGGATGGGTGCTAATTGGAGAGACAGAAGAACTGAGGGTGCCAAGGCCTCCCCCAATGCCCTCCCCCAATGTTTTTAAAATTTGCAGGTGCCCCAGGTGGGACCAGGTCCCCCAGTTAGTTAAAAAAAAGGAAAAACATGGCCGGCTTCTATGCAGGACCCGGCTAGGCACCACTTCAGCCCCCCTAAAAAAAAAACACATCCGTATCCTGGGTGGAGCAGGAAACCCACAAAAATAAAATAAATGAAGAAATAATTAAATATGAGGAAAGGACAATAAATGAGGGGCTAGAACCACTCATTTATAATTCACTGATCCTGCAAAGAGCACCCCATAATGCCATGCAAGGGCCTTTCATTTTTTTTGCTCTGGTGATGGCCTTTGAATGGGCAGGAGCGCCACCAAGCATTTGTTTTGACAGTGGCTCCTTAGCAGTGTGATATATACATACATTTTGAACCTTAATTTCTCAAAATCTACTTAACAGATTACACCATATCAAAAAACCTTGTTTTCTGGACCAAGATATAGCTTTCCGGCAAATTAGGTGCAATTACGTTCAACTGCTTTTTGTAGTATTGCTGTTAAATGTTCTTATTTCCTTTTCTTGTTTACTGGTGGGATGACCTCGTAACTTTCCAGGAAGGAGCTGAGGTGGATGAGCCTTTTTTGAAAACTTTGGTGAAGATTCATCAAATGCCGCCAAAGTTATAAGCAAACCATAAAATGCTTTTCCTTTGGAAATGCAGATCTACCTATACCTATCCATTGGTGATTAGATATAGATACAAGTACAGATATAGATACAGTGTGGCACCTATAGCTATCTCACAAATTACATATATATATATATATATATATATATATATATATATATATATACATACATATATATACATATAGAGCTAGAACTCGAGCCCTCACCATGTACTGCTAATTACCTCACATATTAACTCACTTCATGACATGTTCTATGACATCATTGCAACATCTATATATATCGCCAAGTGGCGGTTACCATGGGGTAGTTATAGTTAGGGTCATTTTTTCTATAGACAGAGCATTTTGTGTTTCGCCAATAACTTTGCTGCCACTTGATGAATCTTAATGACATTTTCAAAACTTATACTTTGGTCACTTCAGCTTCTATCTTGAAAGTTTTGGGGCGGGCTGTGAAACACTTTTTCTCCATTCTGTGTCTATGGGGATTTTGCATTCTTCAGACACGCCTACAGCCCAAACTGCTGCTACACCCATCCTAGGTGCGACAAGAGCAGGCTTTGCTCCTGCTCTGCAGAAGAAGCTTGTTTTTGTGCGCCAGCAGGATGGGAGCAATCTGTGTTTCTGTTCCCGCAAACATGTGGGCAGGGATAAACATTTGTGCTGCCACCCAGCAAGAGCATTTCTGCTGCTCACACTGAGTCAGAGCTCTGAAGTTTCTTGTGGGCAGGGAATAGTCTCTCAGGGGATGGGGTCCCTAGGACACTGGCTTTGAACCAGCCCAGGTGCTGGGGTCCCCGGGACCATACTGTGGCTCAGGGAGTATCCCTATAAAAGTAATATCGGTCCTGGGTTTGGACTTGGAATGGCTATGGCTCAGGCACCCTCTCCTCAATTTGTTATTGCACCTACTCTTCAGGCCCGACCCTCTCCCAGTCCTAAAAAGGCTGATGTTGTGGCAGCCAATCAGATCTTATATTTATATCTGGTGAGTTTTCAATTCCCCTGCGGTGTGAAATAATCACAAATTTTAAACGTTAATTTCAAAGAAAAACAGATTCACACCAAATTGAATGCTGCCAACGGGGCAGAAGACATTGCCGCAGACCAGGCTCTGTGGCCAACCTTCTGCTCAGTACAGCCAAAGGTTGACTGCAGCAGGAGGGGCCTGGTGCTTGAGGGGGTTTGGCCACAGGTTGGCTGAGGAGGTTGGGCATATGTTCAACTTCAAACAAGACAAAAAGAAAACCATAGGAATTCACTGAATATACAAAAGGTTAAAGTGATGTTCTGCTTAGGGATGAAATTAAGATCTTAGTTTATATTACACACCTCAGTAATTCAATGAAAAAGCATAGGTTAAAGTGACATTATCAGTAGGTGTTGAAATGAAATAACAATTAACATTTAAAAAACTGAAAAATGCTGAAATTCGCGAGTTATAGTTTAGTGAACTAGCTATAGCATGCTTTCAAGTTGTTACTTGCTTATGACATCACAAATTACGTCACACATACCAAATTAAATTACATTATTGATTACATCATTGATTTGTTTTAGAAACTTTATTAGGTGTTCAACATATCAATTGCATACACTTCCATCGGGACATTGAGCATGATAAGCATAGGCTGTCCATGCATAGTAATTTATGAAACACAGCAGTACCCACATGACACTGTGAGGCATGCACTTGCCGAGTCTATTCATAGGGAAGTCCAGTTCACATTGTATTAGAATAATAAGTCCTCATTTGCTCATGTTATCATTCATATGTCAAGTCTCATAACCCTAATTACCTAGTCCCCACCCTTACCCTCTTGTCGTGTGTCCCTGTCTGACTCATGAATAATCACCAACATCCAATTTTATGTAAGAGAACTATTTGTGGTATTTCTTTTAGCCATAGCATCCTATAAAGGGATCTTGTCTATGGAATGCCTAAAGACCTCGTAGTCTATTTCAGGAATTACCTGTTGGAAGCGCACGTAGACAGTGACTGAATTAGGTCTCCACAGGTGTCGCAAGTCCCAGGTGCTGTAGATGATCTTCTGAGGCCTCCCAAGTCCTAGCTGTCTCCATAGTACCCAGCCCTCTCCTCACTTCCCAGAATCATATCATATCCTCACAGGATGCCCACTTAGTGAGCTTCCTCTACCATTTTGCTATTTTTGGCCCACTAGAGTTTTTCCAGTTCCTGACCACCTCACCTTTTGCCAGGAAGAATGCCTGGTCCAATAATTTGCTAGTGACCTTAGTTTTGGTCGTGTGGGGAAACTGTTGAAACAGGCAAGTGAGGGGGGTGCAGGGAATTGTCCTTTCAGTTATCTCTGCCATTGTGCTAGTGAGGGCTTCCCAATAGTCCGTCAGTTTTGGATATCCCCAGAACATGTGAAATAATTCCACTCCCACCTCAGCACATCGCTGGCATTTTGTGCCTGTGGTGTTGTAGTATTTATTGATTCTGCAAGTCTAAACTTGGCATTTCTTTTGACCTTAGTCATGTATTGCAGTCTACGCTCCCAGTCCTCATCCAGGAGGTTGGTACCTAAATCCTCCTCCCAGTGGGTTTTCAATTTCAGTAGTGGCTGGTCAATGTCATGTCCCAATCTACGGTATAAGCAAGTCACTGCTTTGAAGGTTCCTAAGGCGGTCACCACCTACTTACAGCCAGCTGATGGCCTCAGCTCCACCAAACCCTGCTTCCAATGGCTGCAATGACTGCCCATGAAGGAGAAAGTACCCATGAGGAAGGTTGAATCATTGGCTTACCTTCTCAAACGGGAGGAAAACCTCAGATTCAAATAGGGACCCCACCGTTGTCTCCCCGCTTCACCCCACACTTTCCAGTCGATGCCAGTTCCCACCAAGTGGTAATTCCTGTAGAAACCACAACGGCAGGTTCTGGGAGGTATGGGGCAGGGGTCCACGTTCTCTGTTGGACCAGCAGCACCGCAAAGTCTGGGTTTCCCGATTGTCGCAATCTCTTGGTGTGGAATCCGAGGTACGAAGCGTTCCAGTCGCTCGAAGGTTTGGACCGAGAGGGTACCTCTCTACCGATGGTAAGCCAGCTGGCTATCCACTGGGTTAGCCACTGCAGCAACACCACCAGATAAAAGGACTCGAAGTCCAGAAGCTAGGCCACCTCCAGCATAGTCCTCTGGATGGCAGACAACGCCACTGTGTGGCGGCCCGTGCCCCAGAGGAAACTAATAAGAATGGAGTCTATGTCTCTGAAGTAGGCTCGGGGTATTCACACCAGCAGTTTTTTGAAGAAATAGAGAAGGTGTGGAGGGCAATCATATTCAGCAGTGCCACCCTTCCTGCTTCTGACAAGGGTAATGTCCACCAAAACTCTGTGATAGGCCTCGGGGCTCAGATTGCTGTACTCACATTTCCTTCCAGGAGGTCCTCTGTATTATGGTAGATGTGGATCTCTAAATAAGGTAGGCATCGAGGCTCCCTGTTTAAGGGCTGTAAGCTTTCTGGAGGCTGTCTGGTGGGTTGCACTGGGAACACACATGATTTATTCCAGTTAACTCAGATACCAGAGAGGTTGCCAATGTGGTCCAGCAAGGCGTCGCCCTCATCCAGATCCGTCCCAGATCCTTAAAAAAAAAGCAGAAGGTTGTCTGTTTATAGTGCTATATAATGCTTCGGATCATGCATCACAATTCCACGAAAAACTTCACCAGTCCAGCACATACTAGGGGCTCCATTGGCAGGGCAAGCAATAGGGGGATGGGGCAATCTTGAAGGGTGCCCCTTACGGTGCTGCAACTGTCTGAGATCGTATTCTCTTTCTAACTGGCTGGGCGAGGCTTCCATGTATAGTAGCCTCGTCCAGGAAATAAACCCTTGGCCCAATCCAAAGCATTCCAACACCTTGTAGAGGAAAGGCCATTCAAGGCCATTCAAGGCTTCTCAGTGTCAATGGCTAAGACTACAGCATTTGCGTCTCCGGCTGCAGTGACCTCCAAGATCACAAGGAGCCTACATATATTATGAGCTGTGTTGCAACCTGGAATAAAACCATCCTGGTCACGATGTGTAAGGGTGGTCTTATGCGGGAGTAGGTGGGAGGCCAAGATTTTACTCAAAAATTTGCAGTTGGTATTCATTATGCAGGAATGTGTACAATCTCACATGTATATCATGGAGGGAAGAAAAGAAGGAACAGCTGCAGATGTTCAGGTTATAGCAGCGCCATGCATCCAGTAGTTCCCATCCTGGCTGCCAAGCTGCGAACACCCAGGATGGTTCTGCAAATCTGGTAGGGGGGATGTGAGCAGTTTAAGGACACATCCTTTACACAATTATAATCACCCCCCAGAATGACCAAACCCATTAACTTTGGAACCAAGGTCTGAGAAAGGTCCTCGAAGAAAGATACCTGCTCAGAATAGGGCCCATAGATACTGCCAGGGACAATATTCTTGCCATCCAATCGTCCAGCCGCCTCTGCATAGCGTCCTGCCAGATCTATTATCTGGAGCGTGCATTGGAAATGGGACCCCGGGGCAGATCCAAATAAGTATAGTAAGCCTGGCTCCTCCAGCTGCACTGTAAGGCTACCCCTTCTTTAGCAATATTATACGTTTCCTGCAATAGCGCTATGTGCATTCCCCTCCAGTTTAAGTATGAAAATACTTTTTTGTGCCTATGCATCATGTGCAACCCCTTAATGTTCCAACTTAAGATTTTATACCATGCGACAGTCGCAATAACGGACTATGCTATGGTATAGAAGAACCGTTGCTGTCTTTGGTTTATGGCTGTGAGTAAATAGTCCCTCCCAAACAGCTGGGAGGGGTGCCATGAACACACACCAACCCCAAACATCATTTCCAACAAAAAGTAACAATAACAAATCCCAGACCTCCCCCTCCCCAGGACAAGTAGGACCAACCCCCCCCATCCAAACAGGTGACCAATGTAGGGGCCAAACTTCGGTTGTGAAGAATTCCACCTAACTTTCAGACAGAGAAGGTCATTACCAGTGAGTCACCCCACACCGAGACCTCTGCAGAAGGACACTTACAATGATACATACATTGTAGGCCTGCAATAATGCTAAGGAATGATATGAAAGAATGGGCTGGGTACCCCTCCAACACCATCACACAATTTTTCAACAGTAAAAACAGATTGGTACCAGTACTGCAATATGGTAAAAACAGATTGTCTGCAGTGCGTGGTATTGCTGCCGAAAGTTCTTCAGCAGAGAATTCAGTACCACTGTCACTATCGTTGCTCAAAGGTTCCAAGGCCCGGGACTCTACCATCGCTCCTAGTGTGGGAGAACCTAGCCCCCTGCCACTTAACATTGCTACTTCTTCGATTGCATGTTGCTATGCCCACTGGGCTTCTGCCTTGGTCATGGTTCCCACACGCTACTCTCTTACCCGTGGTCTCTTTCTTGGGCTTCGCACTTTCCACAGTAAGTCCCAGATGGATCCCACCTGCAGGTTCACCTTGATCCAGTCCCACATCTCCTCTGGTTCAATCACCCGCATGCGAGCCAGAAAAGGCATGGAGTACTGCAATCCCATCTCGCGCAGTTGACGTTTGGCATTGATGAATGAGGCTTGCTGTTTTTGGATTCCATTCATGGAAAATCATAATTTTATGGGTGTCTATTCGAAGGTCGTTCCCCCTTCCTGGCTTGGGCTAGGACGTGATCCTGATCTCGGTAATGAAGAAGATATGCCACAACAGGTCGAGGCCGCGCACCAGGTGGAGGTGGTTGAGTCAAGGCTCTGGGTGCGCGTTCTAGGGCAAAGAAGGGGAGAGGCATTCTGGGGCTATCTCGTCTTGCAGCCAGCACTCCAGGAATGTTAGTATTTCCTGCCCCTCAGAGTGCTTGGGTAGGCTGATAACCTGTATATTGTTCCTTCTTGATCTTCTCTCACTGTCTTCGGCCCTAATTTCTAGACTTTGGCATCCATGAGAGTGAGTCTCTCCTGCAAGTTAGTGATATCTGGATGGAAGTCCATTAGGGAGAGCTATGTTGAGGTGACCCTTTCCCCAAATTGCCTATTGTCATCCTTTAGAATACTAAGGTCATCTCCCAAAGTATCGATCTGAGGGGCATATTTAAACTTTTTGGTGCAAAACTGCATTAATTCAGTTTTGAACCAAACATTTTACCGCCGGCTTGCAACATTCCTAAGCACCAGTGGGTTTCCATTTTAATGGAATGGAATGGCGCAAGCAGGTGCTAAGCTTGGGCTAGCGTCAACAAAATGATGCTAGCCGGGTGGGGGTGGCGGTATGGGGTTAGGAGGTTGTGTATCAAAAAATGGCACTGGCTGGTTAGCGGCAAAACAAATGCCGCTAACCAGACTTGCGTCAGTTCCAGGCGCACATCCATCCTAAAATATGACTCCTGTCTTAGAAGAGATAGGAGCCATGCCCACCACCCCAAAGACCAGCACAAGGGACCAGTGTCCCAAAAAGACTTCATCAGGGCTTATGCTATTATTCTATGAGACCACAGCTCCTAAGGTTTGTTAAGCCGCTCTCCAAATTGGCATATCTCCCATAATGTCACGTCCATAATCAAACACATATCCCCAAACGGTGTGTGTATACACCCATATGTATCTGTAGAAATTGAGAGGAGAAGGATCCCCGTGCTTTGTCTCCTTCAGCGCTCTCATGTATCGAAGAGAGACGACTCCCTTACCCTGACTAGTGTGTGGGTCCCTCCTTGGACACAGTGCAAACTAACTGCCAACCAGAGACCTTTTTTCTAACAGCAATAATCAAACTGCAAAACCAAAAATACCTACCTTCGAAGCAACATCAAGTATTATATGATTTTAAAGTTGAAAGTGCATGTTTGCAACCCAGCAAATGAGATTATATACATACATGCTTCTCACCATCCCACAGGACTAGATCATACATTTAAACCACTTTTTCTTTTGCAAAATACATCATTATGATAGCTGCACTGCTGTGAACCAGGAATACTTTACCATTCACTCAGAAAACAAACCTACAGTTAGCAGGAGGCACTTTGGAAAGAAGTCTGACAGGGTCAACAAACCTAAAGTTACCACCTTTCCCAGAATAATATATCAGGCCATTCTTTTAAGTCTTGCTACTCTAGCAGGGCCAACTGCTGGTAGGGAAGCATAAGTTGCACAACATCTCTTTTTGAAATTGGCAGTTACACAGCTGTATGTTTTGATAATCATTTAGAATTAATTTAGAGAGCTGTCAAACACTATTTATGTGATTTCCTCATGGGTTTGCTGTTTTTACATTTAGATTTCACCAGGGGAAAACTATCAGCTTTGCCTGCTTTTCTCAACTGTTGTAGAGGCATAGCCGGTCCATTTAAAAACATCCAGATGGCAACACCATGGTACTGGATCTGGGTGTCAGTTTGTTGTGCCCACATTCACTTCACTGTCTGAAGCAGGATGCAGAGAGAGTAGATGGCCTCAGGAAAACCATGCTGTTCCCCAACCCAGCGTAGCTCATTTAAACACAGAGGCTGAATAAGTGATGCCAACTCTGCTGTTCAGAGAGTCTGAAGGGGCTGCACATCACAAGACCCCATCTGGGAGGGCCCATCCATGTACATGCTATCAGACCTAATTCAGGCTTGAGACTTTCAATATGTAAACCAAAAACGTTTTCGACTTAGCTTCCTCCTGTCTGCAATTGTCCCCACTTCAACAAACTAATTGGAAAAATGAATTACCCTTATTATTTTTGGAAACGTTCCATCTTTGTTCTTTCCAAATGTTGGCATATATACCTCCATCTCATGTGAGAGACAGCCTGGAGTTAACCAAGTTCTGTTAGCAGGTGGATACAACCAACTGAGGCAGCCTCCTATGAAAGTGTTCCTTTTGTGCAAGTGGGACACCCAGAACAGCAGAGATCCCTTCACCACAGGGGCAGCAGAGCCTTGTGTTGCGCCCCTGAATATCATGTGCAAGTACCAAATGCACAGAACCAGACAGCTGGAAAATGCTAGCATGAACCTAAATGTGAAATTAGTTAATTTATAAGGGACCTTTTTAAACCTTTCTTGAAGTAAAGCAGATTGTTTAGCTTTGAAATGAGCGCCATATATGTGAGTCAAGCACCAAGAATCTGTGGTCTGCCTCCTACTGAAGCTCAGTTCTCCGAACATTGAGAAGATCTAAACTGCTTGACCCAGGTATTGGCATTGAGGATTCTCACTGTTTTTATCCAATAGATGGATTGCTGCTTTCCCCTCAATCCACTTGAAACCAAGGCAAGCCATTTTGAAAAAGACATACTTTTTCATTGGTATCCAATGCTGTGTAGTCAGACCTACTGGTATGCAATCATGTTTAATTATGGTCTGCATGTTTTATATCCAATTCTAAAGTATTAACATAATTCATTTCTGAACTAATCAAAGAACCTGTTATGCTTGTTGAATATTTGGTTTAGATAAAAGGCAAGGCCTTTTTTCAGGTGCTGACTGCTGAAGAAAGCCGAATGAACTAAAGAGCTGATGTGATCCGCAAATATAAATTCTTTATAAACCCCAGATTTTTTGTTTTATTAATGCAAGTCGTTGTGATTCCCAAATAACTTATGACCCGAGGGAGACTGTGAGAAAGTGAATGATTAATTGAGGAGGATTATAGTCCACCACAAGTAATAAGATCACTAAATTAGTAGGTTCAGTTTAAGATTTCAGTAATAACCAAAACAGTTAAATAGTCAAAAACATAAAACAATAAAAAGCCCACAATTATTTAGGAAAATTTCGTGAAACGTAATTAAGAAAATTACATTAAAATGACAAACATTCAATAAGGAGAAGCAGAGATATGGTTTAACTAAAAATAGTACCAAAAATCATGAAGCACCAATGGTAGTCAATGGTCATGGTAGTTCGGCACCTATGTGAGTTTTCAAGCCTACTGCAGTGGAGTAGGGGTGAAATACACCAACTAGGTTCATCCAAGTCATAGGTTTTACCTTGGGAATTAACTATTTTTTTCTGGTAGTCAAAATTCTTCAGCAGGCTGTATCCGAGGAGGGCAATGTTGGATAGGGATGTGATGACGTCCCAGTGAACCTGTGTTGGTGGTAAAAGCTCAGAGTGGGAAAATTCGAAATTCGCAACCAGGGAAATCCTCTTGTCAGTCAGATACTTTTGACACCTTTGCCCTGTCAAATATTCTACTTTCTTTACGAGTTAGTCATTTTTTTCTGACTCGTGTTTAAACACCTGTTTATGCATGGATCAGAATTATGAGTTGAGTTTATATAACACATTCAATAACTATCTGATGCATTAAATATCTCAATCTTCTTTAAATTTTGACAAGTCAATCCTGCAGAAGATTAACTGGAGATAACTAGAGGCTATTTAGCATATCATGCAAATTTTGGTGCATTATTCCCCAGAAACTTGCATTAGGTGCTATTTGTCGCACTAGATAAAAAAAAAAAACCTGTTGTATCGTTATTTGCCAGGTGCAATGAATAGCTCCTATACCAGTAATAAGGACTTTTGTCTCTTTTTCTGGGCTCAGAATCCTTCACCTGGACAAAGCTGCATCCTGAAGAGGGCTCCATGAGGCAGGATACCTTCTTGGAGAGATCCTGCTGAGTCGGATTTGCTGCTGCAGAGAAGTACAGGGGAGGGGAAACCTGTTTCTTCAGCACAATGGTAATGCGCCTTAGCTGAATCGGCTTGGCAGGCTTGTCTCAGTCCTCCAAAGGTCTGCAAGTCCAAAAAGCTTCTAAGATGCAAGTTTTCAGGGATGTTAGGAGAGGTGAAGTTAGACAAGCCAAGTGTTTCAGGACCTCAGGAACAGCAGTTAGGGGTCAAGCCTCACTCCAGCAGAGGCCATCAGTAGAATCCAGGTCAGGTCCAGTTGGTAGTGGTCAGCTCAGCTGCCTCTGCAGAAAAAAGGTGTCTTGCAGCATGTTATGGCCCTGTAGCTTACACAGGTCAGCCAGCTGACTTTTGGAGTCCACTTCATTTTCCTGGAGACAGGTTGGAGGTGGCCAAGCTTTTCAGGTCTCCTGGCCTAGTAGTTTTCTGAAGAAGGTGTCTTGGGGTGCCACATTCATGCCTGGCACTAGCTTGTGGTTGCAGTTGACTCCCGGCCCATCCCAAACCAATAGGGTAAAGGTTCCCAGGGGTAACCCTACCCACTTTTGCATTTGTTCCTGTGTGCCCTACTGCAACAATCCCACAGTGCCCCTCAATCACTAAATTTAAAATGAAAAAAACCCTCTCCCTTATGGAGAGCCTGTTTGTGGCCAGGATGATGAGCAGTCCCTAAACTTACACAAAAGTGTAAGTTTACATTTGTGAATTAGGCCCTTGGTATCTCCTTCTCAACTAATGCAGGTATAATTGCCTTAGATTTTAGAGATCTGGCTCAGATTGTTCTCCTTGAGTCTGTGTTTTTCAACTTGTTACTATACAATGAACAACATATCTGATTTATCTCCATGTTTTCATGTAGTGCTTATTCTGTTTAACAGATTGTATCATTGCATTGAGTGTCAGCATAATTGACGGGCTCTTCTATATTTTGCTGGTTAAATTGGGGATTTCTTCCTCTGTTCTGCAGATGCCAGTGTCTTGGATTTAAAATTGCTGTCCTGCCTCATCTGTAGTACCATTTCCTGGCTTAGTCCTTGATTAGTCTTCTTTTCCATATTACTCTGCTATCAGTCTAGGGTGCCACTTACAGCTGGGGCTGGGTTTATTGGGTTACAAGGTTGGTGAGTACTAATTGTGACACTGCAGGCTCTTGACCTCTTCCGAACAGTTGGCTGTGCTAAATCAGAGCTATAAAGTTTCCTAGTTTCGTGCAGACATTTAATCCAGAAAATGTATTTGTATTCTGGGGCTTGTAGTCCTGGTTTTATAAAAGAGGACTACAAATCCAAGCATGCAACAAAAAGAACCTGGACTAGATGAGCTACTCACGGGGTAACTTGAGAGCTCTGATAATTTCATTTGACTAACTGTTGATCTGATAACTTTATGGACTGATTGTGGCCTCTGTGTTTGTCAATGATTTTAGATGTATATGTATCCATATTAAAAATAGGGTGCACTTTGCCAGTTTGCACCATGGCACATTTTTTAAGAGATGTGTCTGGTATAGTCTAGGATAGTGCCCCATATTACAAATAATGTGCTGGGGCAGCTCATTCAATGAAAGATGGAGCAACTGCCTGTAAGCCGATCTATGTTTCACAGTGCCGACAGCAGCCGTATGCACTTCAAAGAGGGGACAGGTGAAGCGACTAGCTGCACCACCCTGCAGAGGGGTGTCAGGATGGGGGTCCATGGAACGTCCCATCTCCTCTCAAGAGGGATACACTCAAAGTGCACTGATGGACATGGAGGCAAAGTGGATTCCCTCATTTTCATGGGGCCATGCTCCATGCATATGAGGGAAAGTCCTTTCAAGACAAGGCTGGCACTACAGGTGCACCAGAGCTATCTTCGATCCCCCTAACTGGGCCCCATCACCCTTGCAACTCAATTTCCTATCACAACAAAAGAACAAACTCAGACTACGTGGCCTGTCATCACCACTCAAGAAACTGTCTCCACCAGGAAGTCCATCCACTTGGGGCGGCATCTGACCTGTGCCCTCACCATGCCCCTTCACCAAAAGACTCCTACCAATTAGCGAAGTACTAACACCCATCATCAATTTCTCAATTTTCCCAGATACCTGGAAACATACAACTGTCACCCCCCTGTTCAAGAAACCATCTGCAGAACCAGCCACCTTTGCCAACAACAGACCTATCTCCCTACTGCTTTATCAAGTCTTACAGAAGCTCATCAACCAGCACCTCACCAACCGCCTCACCAACCACCATATATCATTCCAGTCCGGCTTCCAGACCAATTACAGTACAGAAACAACACTCATCACCACCACTAACCACATCCACATGATCCTTGTCATACTCCTGGACCTCTCTGCAGCATTTGACACAGTCTCATACCTCATCTTCATCAGACATGTACATGACATTGGCATCAAAGGACCAGCTCGACATTGGCATCAAAGGATCAGCTCTCTCCTGGATTGGCTCCTTCTCAGCGGACAGAACAAGCTGTCACCACAGCACCTTACTCTCTGGAAGCCCGAAAATACACCTGTGGAGTATACCAAGGCTCATCCCTCAGGCCAACCTTCTTCAACATATACGCTTTCCATCTGGCCAACGTCATTGGGCACACACCATCAACATCCCCTCCTACACCGACTCAACATCACTCTCTCAAACAAGTCCGCCCACAGAAAAAACAAATTCATCACCTGCCTGACAGAAGTCGCTAGCTGTATAAAATCCAACTGTTTGAAGCAAAATACCAACCAGACAGAAGTAGTGATCTTTGGCAAGGGTACATAGCTATGGGATTCTAACTTGTGGCCAGCCAGACCTATGCCCATCACTCATACCAGGAACCTCAGGATCATCATCGACAGCAAGCTGGGCTTCACTGCCCAAGTCACACAATCACAACATCTGACTTCCATACCCTAAAGATACTGAGGAAAACCTTCAAATGGCTCCCAAGCAACACTAGGAAAAACTTCACGCACACACTCATCAACAGCAAGTTAGAATATGGGGACACCCTCTATGCCGGAGTCACCAACCAACTCATCAGGGGACTTCAAACCATTCAGAACTCAACAGCCTCCCTGTAGCTCCCCACACAGGTTCCCGTGCCCACTCATCCAGGAGGGTGGGCATCTCCTTTGCCGCAGGGACCTCTGCCCATGCCCCAGTCAGCCCTGCTGCTGTCAATGAGGAGGCTATTTACTTTCACTGACATACAGGTATGTGTAACAGCCATGCTATGTAACCGGTTGCAATCTCTGCCTTGTGCACGACTGTTACCAGGGTTGTGTGTTCAATGTGGGCATTAGGTGTACACATTACTTTGGTTGTGGTGCTGCTAACTGTATTACTGAACTTGGCACTTGGGTGAGGGGCTCCTGGCCAATCTGCTGTTGTTGCTGCCTTGGACCACAGTTCCCCTCCCACTAGCCCTGGTCCCCTGTGTCTGTGCCTCTGGTACAGTGTGCCCACTCACAATAGCACCAGGGCCTTCATTGTCTGAGGCAGGTGCCCTTGACTCAGGCCCTGTACTGTGGGGCACATCTTTGAGTTGTCCCTGAGGCACAGGTTTGGGGAGGAGGGGCTAGCTGAGGGATTGTAGTCACATGGGAGGGTGAGTTTGGGGTGTCCAGGTTGGAGCTGCTGAAGGTGGACTGGCCAGTCGCTCCAGATGGTCCAAGCAATTCGTCGTCCTCCAGACATCCACTGGGGCCTTCATCCTGGGAGGGCTGTCTAACTCCGGCATCCTCTGCTGGGCGGCAGTAGCAGGGTGAGCTGTGGATGGAAAGGGTGAGAGTTTGTACATGGATATGTCGTTGTGGTGTCATAGTGTAATGCTTGCAGTGGGTGGATTTTTTACCCAGGGATAGCAATGGCATTTGCAGCAATGCAGAGACTGCATGGTTTATGGGCTTTGGGACATGCTTTTCATTTCATATGTGGTCGTGGGTTTGATGTTTGACATTGCTGTAATTGCCATCGATAGTGAGACGGTGTTGGCTAGCAGTCGGGGTAGGTTGTGGGATGGTTGTCCATGCAGGTGCTCCAATGTTAGGTGTGAATGTGACTCGGATTTGGCGTGCGTAGTGATGAATTGTCGGAGTGGTAGTTGAGGAGGTAGTGGAGGATTAGCGTGCATTGTGCGGGGTGGATGTGGATGGTGAAAGAGGGGTGGTGTGGCATGCAGAGTAGGAAGGTGGGGTAATAGTGGGGGATGCATTCTTGTGGCTTGTGATGGGATGGGGAGTGGTGGAAGCTTGGGAGGCATGCAGGACTGGAGTTGTTAGTGCTCATGGGGGGGTGTTGGTTCCTTACCAGAGTCAAGCCCTCCAATGATTCCAGTCAGGCCCTCCGGATGCATGATTTCTAAGACCTTCTCCTCCCTGGATGTCAAATCAACGGGAGGAGGTGGGGGTCCACTGCCAGACTTGTTGAGGGCGATGTTGTACCTGGACGCCATGGAACAGACCTTCCCCCTGGGGTCGTCCCACCTATACCTGATATCCTCCCTTGTGCGTGGGTAGTTGCCGACTGCCTTCACCCTATCGACGATCCATAGCTCTGTTGTCCTGGCCATCGATGTTTGCTGGACCTGTGCTCCCATCAGGTGTGGCTCTACTCTGACGATCTCATCCACCATGACCCGCAACTCGTTGTCGGTGAAGCGTGGGTGCTTGGGGCATGACATGTTGTAGGGGTGCGTGCTATGTTTGTGTGGTGCAGTGCCAGCGGCTGATTGTTGTGGGGGTGCGTGCTATGTGTGTGATATTAATGCTCAATGTGCAGTTGTTCATGGGTCGTGTATCTCTAGCTCGTGGTGATATTCACAAAGGTTTGTGGAGGTGTGGAGGGGTGTGTATTATAGTGCGGTGAACAGATGTGTGCGGTGTGTGTATGTGTTTCAGCAGTGGGATATTCGGCTGTCCAATCTGGTGTTGCCTTCTATTGGCTGTGATTTCCTGGCCCACCACGGTGCGCAACACCAATGGTTTGCCACCATGCATGTTCTGCTTCTGACTTGTAAATCATAATATGGCGGACAGAATTGTTTCAGATTGCGGGCCCAGCAGGCGGTCAGTCACTTTTTCGCCATCAGTGGTGCTGGCGGTGTTGGATTTCTGGCTGTGTTTCATCGGCTTGGTGTTTGTGACTCATAATACGCCGTTAGATGAATCCTAGCGAAATTCCCAGCCAATTTAAAAAAAAAATAGTTACAAATAGCCTTTCTGCGGGGTCATCCCCAGACATCTTGCCTTCTTCCTACCCTTTTTGTTGAATTTGGTTTTCCTAGCCTTAAAATTCTGCGCAGATGGAAGAACTCTTATATTTATTTTTCACTACTGCAAGGCCTACCTCTCTGCTAGACCTGACAGCCTTTGAGTGGTCTCCCGCAACTTTTTGGATACGTCCTCCACTTTTCTGATCCTGTTTTTGCTGGCTTTAGGACTCTGTGCATTTTACAATTTCTAACTAGTGCTAAGGTTCTTGTGCTCTTTCCCTAAAACGTAGTGGCACTGACCTATTTAATTTTCTTATCAGTCCCTAGTAATCTGTGCTACATGTGCCCAGGGCTTGTAAATTAAATGCTACTAGTGGGCCTGCAGCACTAAATGTGCCACCTATTCAAGTAGACTCTTAAATATGCCTTAAGCCTGCCATTGCAAAGCCGGTGTGTGCAGCTTTTAACTGCCCTGTCGACTTGGCAAAGTCAACCTTTTGCCAGGCCCAAACATTTCTTTTTAATACCCATGTCACCCCTAGGGTAGGCCCGAGAGAGCCCCATGGGCAGGCTGCTGTGTATATAAAATGTTTGGAATGTACATTTAAGTTTTGCATTTCCCAATAGTGAAAAAGTTCCAAAGTCATTTTTAACTAAAGCAAGGCCTATCACTCTCATAGGCTAACATTGGGATTACCTTATTATATCTTATAAGTGTAATTCACAATCTGGGAGCGATACGTTTTTCGAGTTTGATGTCTATGGAATCACAATTTAAAAACACAACTTATGATAAAGTCGGATTTTATATTGCAATTCTGAAAAATACCACTTTTATAAAGCTGGCATTTTCTTTCCTTAGCCATTTGGTGCCTGATGCCTGTCTCTGATCACGTCTAGGGTGGGTGGCAGACGGGCTTTGTGTATTCCCCCTAGAGAGGCACACACAAAAAGAGCTTAGGTGTGACTTGATGGGTCGTCTGTGTCCTGATGACCATCCTGGGCAGGATGGAAGGGAGGAGGTGAACACAGCCTCACTTACACCTAAATAGGGTGTCTCCTTTCCACACACAAGGGGCTGCATACCCCCTTTGATGAGTCTAGCCAATTCAAAGGCACACATGGGTATAAGTACAGGACCCACTGACACCACCAACTCAATCCACTTCTAAAACTGTGGATACTCTGCCAGGAAGATGGCTTTGCTGTGCTGACCTGCTTCTTGCTGCCTTCTTGCCTAGATGTGAGACGGATAGGACCTGCATCTCTCCAACCCAAAACCCAGAGTAACTCCAAGGGCCAGCTGACTGGTCTCCTGATTAAAGTCTCAGGGACATACAATACTTACAACCAACCTACATCTACACCTAAACTCTGATGTCTGTGAGTCTGCCCTGTCAAGTGGTGTCACGCCAGTAGTGGACCCTTAGAAATGGGCTTAAGGAGTTTGGTGCAGCTGAAATGATGCATCGCCACCTCTATGCAGATCAGAACCGGCACATTGCCCTGTTGCCTGGATCAGAACTGGTGCATTAGCCCCATAGTGTGGACCGGAGTCGAGGCATTGCTTCTCCAGCGTAGATCACCTCAGCGCATTGCCTTCGGGACCCATCCCAGACCTGATGCATCGCCACTGTTGTGTGGAGAAAATTTACGTATCTTCACTACTGCGTGGGAAAAATCAACGCATCCCCTCCACTGCGGGCTCAATAGCGATGCTCACTGAATCTTTGACATCGACGCAAACAGGATTAGGGTACTTTGGGCAAGCTGTCCCAGTAGGGTCCCTGTAGCCAACCCGAGCTTCATCACAGTTGGTCTGAACTTTTGCCCATGTCCACGCACAGCCAGATATCCTCCATTGATGCTTACTGCTTCTAAGCACTATTTTACTGTTTAATGTCTAAAAATTTGCAACTCAAATATTTATTCAATTAAGTTACATTTTTCTAACCAGATGGGTATCTTTTTGTGTGGTGTTTTGACTGTTTTACTGTTTGGAGTGTTGCACAAATACTTTACACATTGCCTCTTAACTTAAGCGTGACTGTGCTGTGCCAAGCTGCCAGAGGGTGATCATAGATTAATTTATGGTGTGTTTGTGACTGAACCTGACTATAAACTATATATTACCTACTGGCGGTCACCAGTAGGTAGTTATAGTTTCTATTGAAAAAGCGCTTTTTGACTTGCTTCTATCTTTGCTACCGTTTGACAAACCTTCAAGACATTTTTTTTAAAAAGTGTGCCAAAGGGTCTTGTTGTGCATGGAACATTTTAGGATGATCTCTCAAGCGGGGACTGAGGAAAAAGTGGGTGTGTGTTAAAAAAGTGTATTTCCCATGGTAATTCCCATAGACTCTTTAGACCCTAACAGCTGGACAGAATTACACCAAATTTGGCAAAACTGTAGCTTTTTGTCCTCAGACCACCCTTTTTCAATTTGGTGTAAATCCATTCAGTAGTTTTGAGATATTAAAGGGCATAGAAATTTGTATATCTAGGGTGGCGGATCCAGGGATATCTTCTGCTGAGAGCTGATTGGCTGCCAATACTTCAAACAAGAAGTATTGGCAGCCAATTTGGGACTTGGCTTCCGCCAAGCCCCAAAAAAAGTAAAAAAAATCAGAAAGGGGCAAGGTATCCCCCAAGGTATCTTGGTCCAGGGGTCCCTGTGGGCATGGCCCCTCCATCCTAATGTTTATAAGTATTTTTGTTTGAATCACAGAGAAATCCGTGTCTGGTATGCAGACGAGCCATGCGTGGCAAGCCGCGGGAATAGATATGACTGACATTCCAGAATAAGGAAGAAGAAGAAGGAAGATTTCTTCAATTGCAAATAATAGAGGAAGCGGTCTCATACATCTACAAGACCATAAATAATAACACAACAAATATTTTGCAGAAACTGAAAGAGGAATGGGAAAGTGAGCTAAAAGAACAAGACAATATGGAGTGGGAGATGGCTCTGATGCATCCAGTAATTATGGTGATCAAATCCAGGTTGAGGCTTATACAATTCAAAATTCTACATATAATTTATTATGATAACCTTAGACTACATAAGTTTGGGAGAGCTATGACACCTCATTGCCCTGTATATGCCAATATTGGGAACAAATAATATATGCACTCCTTAATAAACCCTAACAGGTAAACCCTAAGTATGTGCTCCTAGGCATTCCAACAAATCTAGATATCCTGAGAGCCCAGCAACTTTTTAGCAATTTAAGTATAGCAGAGGCAAAGAGAGATATAGGCCCTCATTATGAACATGGCAGTCTGTTTCGCCACGCGGTAGAAACCGCCAACAGAGGAGCGGTCTGGACCGCCAAATAATGATCCAAACGAAACACACGCATCCCGCGAATGACCAACTGCCATGGCAACATGTTTCGATCTATCCAAGATCTTCCTTACAGCCTCTTACTTTCAAAGTGTCCCATCATCCTTGAAGAATACAAATCACATCAAATGCATAAACATAGTAATAAAACTAGCACCCAGCTTACAATGAAAGAACAAATCTTAACGAACGCCCACAGGGCGTCGAAAAGGCCCAACCCGCCCATCAAATTATGAACCACCATTCCGCCGCCAGTTCCGGGGCGGGAACCACCGCCACACAAAGCCAGGCGGAAATTAACCAAATATAAGGAACCACGTACCGGAGTTCCACAGAACATGTAGCGGCAGCCATGGACAGAGAGCTGCTGATCATGCCAGCCCTGCTCCTTGCCATATACCTACATGACGAGACCCCCAACAAAGACGACGACGGTAAGTACCGCAACCTACGACACAAGGGAGAAAAGGGCACAGTTACATACCCACCCACCCCACCCACTCTGCAACGCCCCCGCAACCCTTCCCAGCAGCACAAGTCAGACACTCCACACCAAGAGGTACGTACCCGACCGAAGACCACTGCAACTTGACCATAGTACATACAATGGCCCCACACCCATAAAAAATTAAAACAAACACCAGGGTGTAACTGCGTGAAGGCCAAACACAGGCCACACAGAAACTTTATTTATTAGCTCACTGAGCCAAACAGTGCTAACAGGGGCAATGGCCAGTCCATAAAATGTAGATTGTCCTGGGCCACAACGGGCCACACCTGACTCCCACAAGTGCTGGGTACTCCACAGGGGCACCATATGGGGATCCAGGGACCTCACGGAAGGGGGGTAGGAGGGTGGGGGTAGGGATTTTCAACGGGGGAGGGACTTTGACTTTCTTGTGGAGGGTGGAGGGGGGTGGGCTTCTCCTTTGAAGGGGGTGGGGGCTGTTTGGCTCGGGTAGAGCTGGATGGCCTAGGCTCTGACCGGGACTTCTTCTTCACCGGGGAAGGGGCACGGGAATGGGAAGGCTGGACCGGGGTGGGCTGTGATGTGGAAGGAGCGGAAAGGGCAAGGAGGTGGGCACATTTGGGGACAAGATGGGGTGGGCCAGCCGGTGGACGGGAGAGGAAAGGTTTTTGGGGAGCAATCGGGGTGGGCGTGGATAAGGGCGTGGGAGTGGAGGCAGAGGGAGTTGATGTATGGGGTGTAGGTGTGTGTGTAGTGGGTGCAGGTGACTGCTCAGTATGCTTTGGTGTGGTAGATGTCTGATGGGCGGGTGTCTTGGTGCATTTGTGTGTCTTGAGAGGAGGGGGGGTGGACACAGTGGGAGAAGACAGACAGCTAGTGTAGATGTATGTTGGGTGGGTGTCTGCAAGTCTGGTGAGTGTGCTGCATGTATCAACTGCAGTCGAGGTGGTGAGTGCAGGTGTGGTGTATAGGGTGCATGTATGGCTGTCTGCTATTATGGTGAGTGCAGGAAGAGGAGCAGTTAACAGTGAGTGAAGGTGCAGTCCATGAGGGTGTGGATGTAGAGGGGACAGACAGAGAGGCGGAAGAGGTGGGCACACTGGGGGAAGTGGACGCTGTTGTGTGTGCAGGTGTCTGTTGGCTGTGTGAATGCTTGTGGTGGGAGGTGTGATGCTTGTGTTTAGAAGTGTGCTTCTTGTGTGTTGATGTGCCTGTAAGCGGGTCTGATTGTGTGCTTTGGACGGGTGAAGGGAGTGGGGTGCTGGAAGGGGTAGAGGAGGTTGGAGGGGGGACAGAATGGCCAGGGAAACCTGCTGCCGTACGAAAGGAGGCCAGAGCCTGAAAAGATACCTGTAGGGCAGACACCGCACCCTGTGAATGCCATCCAGATAGGCATTTGTCTGCTGCACCTCTGATGCCAGACCCTGGATGGCATTGACAATGGTTGTCTGCTCTACAAAGATGTTTCTCAGGAGGTCAATAGCCTCCTCTGTGAGGGCAGCAGGGCTGACTGGGGCAGGGGAGGAGGTGCCTGGGGCGAAGGAGACGCCCACCTTTCTGGGTGGGCAGGCATGGGCAACTCGCTGGGGAGCAGAAGGGAGGGCGGTGATGGTATGGGTGGTGGCGGAAGATCTCACGGTAGTGGTGTGTGCACTAGGGTCCGCCGGAGGGCCCCCATCGGAGGAGGTCTCAGAGTCACTACCTCCTGTGGTAGTAGCCTCCCCGTGGAAGTCCCCTCGCCCTCCCACCCACCGGTCCCCTGGGCGTCCGTTGTCTCTGCCTCGGAGGATCCATGGGCCGCTGCCTCCCCACTTGCCAATGCCTCAGCTCCCTCGCCTGATGTTGATGCTGTACCAAACCAACACACGAGAACAGGGATGGGGAGACAAAACAGGAGAGATATTTGTAAATAGCTGAATGCTGATACACAATGGCCAGACATACACCCACCCAGCAAACACACCCAACAGGCAGCACCATGCACTATGCCCATGGCCATGCCCCTGACTACTGACCAGAATACTGATCTACACCCATTCACCTGAAATACTTTTGGAGCTGAGGTAGGTGAAACCTGACAGGGACATCCCTACACCCTTTGGGGAACATACAGTAGATGGACACCAGTCAAATTCCCTGATCTAAGCAGCATGTGCCCTATCGCACACACAGTCATCCTTCCAGACTGAAGTATGGTCAGTGAGTACTCACCCCCTTGTGACTGCTGTGCAGCCTTCAAGCGCCCATCCAGATCTGGGTATGCCACCACCAGGATCCGTCGTATGAGGGGGGTCAGTGCCCGACGGGCACCCCTTCCACGTTGGGAGGACTGCCCCAGCTGGGCCTGAGTGATCTTTCGCACCCAGCGCCGCAGTTCCACGCACCTCTTTCGACAGTGGGTGCTCCGCCGGTTGTAGACCCCCCAGGGT
The DNA here is from genome assembly GCF_031143425.1 of Pleurodeles waltl. Lineage (NCBI taxonomy): Eukaryota > Metazoa > Chordata > Amphibia > Caudata > Salamandridae > Pleurodeles > Pleurodeles waltl. The sequence goes on along the minus strand of NC_090442.1, from coordinate 204,157,099 downwards.
CCGCACCTCCTTGGCGATGGCATGCCAATGTGCCCTCTTCTAGTGGGGCTGACCTAGAAGGGTGATACATAAATGGAACACAGAGGTCAGGCACTTGCACGAAAGGAACAGCTGGCAAATTGTCCAACATAGGACTCACAGTACTCTCAGACATACAGGACAGTGGTAAGCAGCATTCCATGCACCATGGCCCCTACAGGCTCAGAGGAGCACACATATGTGCAATCCACACCATCCATTACTCACACGGTGCCCTCCAAACCCAGACTCACCTGTACCTCTGGCCATTCGTAGAGTCTGCCATGCAGGGGCAGGACCCCTTCCACTAGCTTCTCCAGTTCTTCCTGGGTGAAGGCTGGGGCCCTTTCCCCTGCACCACGTGGAACATCCATAGCCAGAGGCAGGCCACAGCAGTACACAGAGTGGAGTACCTGTCGCATGAGATCAGGAAGTCAAGTGATCAAACAATGACGAATGCGCGTACGATCCGCGGCGGTATGCACCGTCACCGCCAGCAGCGATCATGATACACCAGGATTCCCCATTGGCATCCATGTTAGCCAATGAGGGTGAGAACACCGCCGTACACTGTGACGTCAACCGCTAGCGTTATGAGGTCACTTCCAGAACAAAGGGGCAGATCTACAGTAGGTAGACATTTCGCCATCACCTACACATCTTGAAATTCCTACTACTCACAATCCAGGGCCTACTAGCCACATGAAGCACCTAGGCCTCTATCCATTCCGTATAGTAGCACACATGATTTACTCTGTTCCCTACTAGTGATGTACATGTACATCTGTCAGGTAGCAGTTATTGTACAGACACTACTATGAACAATGCAGTGCACGAATTTAGCAAAATTTGCCTATGTATGTGTGCACATCACTCATTTTCGTAACCGCTCGTAGGTACCGACCCTTGTGGCGAGGAAGGGCACCATCGGTGTACAGACCACTTGTAGATTTGAGGACCATGGTGGAGCGTCAGATCATTATCACTTACAGACTCACACGTGCAACTATTCAGGACCTTTGTGCATTACTGGTTCCTGCACTAACTCCGGGAAATCAGCATGCCATTCCAACTGAGGCGCAGGTGCTCTCCGCACTACATTTCCTTGCCACAGGCTCTTTTCAAGTGACAGTGGGCATGGGTGGTGGTTTCTCACAGCCAATGTTCAGCCAGGTACTGACAAGATTTCTGAATGCATTTGTACAACATTTGCAATCCCCAAAGTACTGACTTCCCTGCCATCAAATCTGACTTCTATGCCTTTGCAAACATTCCCCATGTCATAGGTGCCATCAATGGCACACACATACCAATCATCCCCCCAAGAGTGAGTGAACAGGTGTACAGAAACAGGAAGAACTTTCAATCCATGAACATCTAATTGGTGTGTACTGCAGACCAGTACATTTCCCATGTGAATGCCATGTTTCCGGGTTCAGTCCATGATTCATTTGTGTTGAGTAACAGTAGTGTGCCACAGAAGATGGAACAACTACAAGAGGACAGAGGGTGGATCATAGGTATGTTTGCCTGTCACTAACTGACACATTGCAGAAAACCAGCCTGTCTGACTAAGGGACATTACAATGACAACTCTGTATTGAACCATATTCTAGGTGATTCTGGCTATCTGAACTTGTGTTGGCTACTGACACCAGTGAGGAATCCCAGGATGGATGCAGAGAGGAAATACAATGAGGCCCATGGGCGTACTAGGAGGGTCATAGAGCGTACTATAGGTCTTCTGAAGGCTAGATTCCGGTGTCTACATATCTCTGGGGGTTCCCTGGCCTATGGGCCTGATAAGGTGTGTAGAATAGTGGGGGCCTGCTGCATGCTGCACAACATGGCAGTGAGACATTCTATCCCCCTTTTGGAGGTGGAGGGTGCTATAGGTCCTGATCATCTACCTCAGAGAGGTGAGGAGAGTGATGGTGAGTATGAGGAAGGGGAATATGTCCATTCCAGGAACCAACTGATAAAACTCTTCTTCCAATAACTGTGTGGGACTTAAGCCTGTCATTGGGGTTAGTGACTAATACTGTCAGTGTGCTCTGTCATATAGGGGGGATTGGTCATGATAGGAGATACATGGACCACTTCTGCATGGTACTGACTAAAAATATATGCATTCCCTCCTTGCCTAATTTTAAACACACAGTACCACCATCAAGCACAAATTGACAATAAAGTTGTTCTCTGCCAGTTGCATCCATACTCCACTTTGTTCAACACTGAAGACAGGGGACAGTGTTACAGGTGTGAAATGTGTTTTATTGGTAGAATAGAGTGAATTGTGCTATACACAGTGATGGGAGTCATAAGGGTTGGGTGTCCTCAAAACCTAATTGGTGGCAGCCCTGTTGGATGTCTTAGATGGGTCCATTTTGTAGAGCAGTACTTCAAGTTGCCCTCAGATAAATGTTGTTGGTGAATGGGTGGGATGGTTGCTTTGCATTAGTAGCAGTGTCAATTGTTGGAGGGGGGCTTGTTCTTAGCTGGGTTTCCAGTGCCATATCTTGGCCTAAGACTGCGTTTGGGTGCCTGCTGTGGAGCTTCTTGAGGTGGCATGGTTGGCCCTTGGGTTTCCTGGGAGGGTATTTCCTGTGCTGTTTCTGCTGCTTGGGTCATCTGTTGCTGGTTGTCCTGGGCTGTTGTAGGGGCCTCTTGTCCGGTGTGGGTGTCAGACTGTTTTTTTATCAACTGCAGCAGTGCTCCAGCAATGGTGGCCATTGTGGCATTGTGCTCTTTCTACTGCTCCATGGCCTGTTAGTGTTGTTCCAGCTGAATCCTCTGACTTTGCTCCAGGATGGACACAATCTGTGCCAACCTGTCTTGGGTATGTTGGTAGGCCCCCAATACCTCTGCAATAACTTCCTGGGCTGTTGCATACATCCGGTGCCCTACCCCCTGACCCACTGGGACACTTGAACTTGCCCTAGCCCCCTGTGCCTATGTCCCCTGCACAGGTATTGATGTGCCACTTGTACTGGGGCCCTCGCCTTCCTGCATGTTGGGAGTGGGAGACTGTGGCCTCTGTAGCTGTGTTCCACCAGTCTGTGCCCTGGGTACACTGGTGTGGGTGCGCCTCACCTAGCCTGCTGGTCTTGACTGGGTGTTAGAGGTGGCAGTGGTTTCCTGGGTGGGGCTGCTGCATGGTGAGAATCCAGGACTGTGTGAGGGGCCTGCCTGCTCATCAGTGTTCAGGGATCCTTTGTCTTGTGATGTGCCTCTGTCTCCCTGGAGGGCTTTGGCACTCCTTGTCCCCTCCATTAGGGTTGCATGGGTGGTGGTGCCTGTTGGGGGACATAGACATGTCTGTCACATATGCCTGAAGGTTTGAGGTGTACAGAACTGGGCTATTTTGGGCTGGTGTTACTTTCAGTGGCCTTCCAGCGTGCCTTTGTGAGGTAGACATTGCATTTAGCGGCAGTGGTGGAGTTGCATTGTGGTGGGGGGTATTATTCCATTGTGGGTACGTGCAGGGGTGGGTGGCTGTGCACACTGGAAGTGATGTGGGCCTGTTAGTGGGTTGTAGGTAATGCCGGGTGGTGGATGTGGTGAGTAATGGCTGGGTGGGGTGTAGGTCCAGGTGGGTGTGGGTGGGGTGGTGCATGCATTGCAGATGTATTGTATATGGGGTAATTGTAGATGACTTACCCAAGTCCATTCCTCCAGTGAGTCCAGTGAGTCCCTCTGGGAGTAGGATGGCGAGTACCTTCTCCTCCCAGTCGGTGTAGTCGGGTGGTGTTGGTGGCGGTCCTCCACCAGTCTTCTGCACTGCGATGTGGTGCCTAGATGCCATGTCCCTGACCTTCCCCCGCAGGTCGTTCCATCTCTTCTGGATGTCGCCCCTGGTGCGTGGATGGTGTCACACTGCATTCACCCTGTTGACAATGGTCTGCCACAGCTCCAATTTCCGCGCGATGTGTGTCTGCTGCACCTCGGACCCAAATATTTGTGGCTCCACCTTCAGGATCTCATCCACCATGGTCCTTAGCTCCCTTTCGGTGAAGCGTGGATTTTTGGGGGGGACATGGTGAGTGTGGTAGATGGCATCGGGACTGGGGACGGGTTATGGGTGCTCCTGTGTGGGTCGATATGCGTCTCCTGTATGCTGGCATTCGCTGTCTGGCTCTGGTGCTCTCTGTCTTCTGTCCTGGTTTCGTTGCAAGGGATTGTGGGGTGTGTCTGGGAGTGTTTTATGGGGTTCTGGATGTGTGTCAGGTGTGTGGGTGATACACCTATCCAATGTGTGCACTTGTTGCTGTTGTGTCCACTTACCGCCCGTGGCAGTCGCACCCGCCAATGGTCGTCTGGCCTCCACTGTCCGCCGAGGTGATTTGTGCATCATTACTTGGAGGGCGGGATGTGGGTGTGCTTGGCGGTGGCGGGTGGGGTGGGCCGGGATTCCCGCCGACAGAGTCCCGGCAGAGAGTGGTGGTCTGGGAATTTTTGGAGGGGTTGGGTTTTTCAATCATTATATGGCGGGTTTCCATTCGCCGCCAACAGCGGGATTCTGTTCACCGCCGACACGGCAGTTGGAGGTCTTTCCTGCCATGTTCATAATGACCGCCAGAGTCCGAAAATGGGGTGCACCTGAAATACCAGTTCTGGATGAATGGAGAAGGGGGATGGATCTTTATATGGTGCCGGAAAAAGTTACACATCAAACTAGAGGCTGTCCAAAGAAATATGCTAAGATATGGGGCCCCTGGCGTAAATCTTATTTGATGGATATAACAGATGAAAATACTATCCACGCCAGAATGATTCTTAAATGTTCCAGTGTAATTCTGTAATGAATATATGTAATTGGATATCGGTAAAACTGTCCAAGGAGAGAATAGGCTATACTGTACAGCTAAATGTACTTAATGATAATTATCAACTCAATGTAGACAATAGTCTTTTTTGTTTGAAAAACCTAATAAAAATACTGCGAAAAATAAAAGTGTATGTGTGGGGGCTTGCGTGGCCCCCTGGTGCCCTGGGGACAGCGTCCTCCCCCAGGCAATCAATTCAATCAGTCAAATGCAATGCATGTGAGGGGCTCGCATGGCACTCCCACGCTCCAGGGACTACCACCTCCCTGGGGCAATAAATCAATTGTAATGTATGTGGGGGGCCTACGTGGAACCCCCATGCCCCAGGAACCACCACCTCCCCGGGGAAATCAATCAATTGTAATGTATGCGGGGGACCCACATAGTATCCTTGTGCCCCTAGGACTGCCATCTCCCTGAGGAAATCAATCAATTGTAAGGTTTGCGGGGGCCCGTGCAGCACCCCTCAGCACCCTGGGGACTGACACCTTCCCCGGGCAATCAATTAATTGAAATGTATGTGAGGGTCCACACAGCATCCCCACACCCCGGGGACCGCCACCTGCCCGGGCAATCAATCAATTGTAATGTATCTGGGGGGCATGAGTGACGCCCCCCAATCCCTGGGCACTGCTATCCCTTGGGCAATCAATTGTAATGTATGCAGGAGGCCTACATGGCACACCAGCACCCGGGGACCACCAACTCCCTGGGGCAATTGCGCTGCACCCTCTGTGCCCAGGGGACTGCCACCTCCTTGGGGCAAATACAGTATAAGGTGGGGGCCACCTCCTGGAGCCATTTATGGCCCTGGGGACTACCACCCCACAGGGATGCTTCCTGCTCTCTCCAGAGGTGCCCACCCTGTGCAGCACCCCATATATATTTTTTAAGTGTTGTCCCATGGAAGTGATTATCTCCAGGGCTGGGGGGAGATGGTGCAGCCCCCTAAGTTCATTTATTATGTAGCCCCTGTGAAGTGGTGGACCAATGGGCCCGGGGGGGTCCGTGCTTCCCCTCATATAGTTTTTTTTATGTTGTCCCGGGGAGGTGATTGTCCCTGGAACCCAGAGGTCTGTATGCCCCCCCTACATTTTTTTTTTATTATGTAGCCTGAGTCCCATAAAAGGGGTTGACCCAAGGGCCTGTCTGCAGGCCAGGCCCTGTGGCCAGCCCCTGCCACACAGGGCCAAAGGTCGTGCATGGCACGGGGTAGTTATAGGGGGGTTGGTTGCAGGACCTGGCCTTAGACCTTCTGCCAACCCCTGTAGTACAGCTTTTGACAGTGGTTGGATTCACATATAGTAATTAAAACGAGTTTACATTTAAAAACCATAGAATTTCAGTGAAAAAAACAAAGTTACAGGGAAATTACAGTTTGGGTCACACTTTAAATGTACAAAACCAAAGAAATACATTCACCTTTTACTTTAAGTAACTATAACTTGTGTCTTAAAGTAACTATAACTTGCACCCTTGTCATGCTGTCTCATCAATAGGTTTATTGCAAATGTTGCAGTGAGAGTATGAACAATGACATAGAATATATCATCAATGATATAATATGTAGAGTAATTAGCTGTACATGGCGAAGGCGCGAGTTATAGTTACCTCAGGGTGCGAGTTTTAGTTACTCGAAAGAACTCTAACTATAACTGCTGAATTTCCATGGTTTTGTACAAGTAAATTCAGAACCTAACTATAGCATCCTGGTAACCTTTGTTTTTTTCAGTGAATTTCTATGTTTTTTTTTTTTAATGTATAGTAATTTTAATTGCTATAGGTGAATCCAACCACTGCGGCTGTTGGCCACAGGGCCTGGCCTGCGACCTGGCCCTGAGGCTAACCCCCTATAACCACCCAACCTTGCACCGTACACCGCCTTCTCCCATGAGTAGTAGGGGTTGCCCGCAAGGGCTGGCATGCAGTCAGTCACTGCGGCCAACCCCCCTATCCACCCAACCCAGTGTTGTGCAAGGCCCTCTTGAGCATGCACAGCAGAAGTATGCCACTGCCCCTGTGGGTGTGAAAATAGGTGTGAGACGCTGTATCTGCGGGTTAGAGTGTCTCCCAGAGTGTCTTTCTTGGTGTGAGAGTGTGTACATCAGTGTTGTAGTGGGTGCGTCACTATGTGCACGGGTCTGTGAGTGGGTGTATCAGGGTTTCAGTGGGTCTGTGAGTGGTTTTGTGAGGCCTGAGTGGGTGTGTGAGTGAGTGTGTAACTGTCAGAGTGGGTCTGAGTGGGTGCATGAGGGCCTGACTGCATCTGTGAGTGAGTGCATGAGGATCTGAGTGGGTCTGTGAGTGGCTAAGTGAGTGTCTGAGTGGGTCTGTGAGGGGTGCATGAGTGTCTGAGTGGATGCGTAAGTGTGTGAGTGCATGTGAGAGTGGGACAATTGATTGAAAGAGAGACAGAGAGAGAGAAGGAAAGTGAGAAGAAGAGAGAGAGAGTTTTTTTGGCATTGATCTCTGAAATACTTAGAATGAGTTATTTATCTCCAATTTAAAATAAAAAAAAAGATTTGATTTTGTAAAAAATATATAAATGTATTTTTTATATAAAAAATGGAAATGAGTCCAGCTCTGCGACCTTCACACTGAGATATGTTTTTTTTTTTTTTTTTAAACCTTTATGGGCTTTCACATTATTTATTTAAAATGAGAAAAAAATTATTCAAAAGCCCTTTACGGGCTATCTGGCCCTGTGGGGAAGCCTTAAGCGCTCCCCCGTGGTCCCTATATATATTTTTCAATATATATTTTTTTAAATGATCTTTTAGAAGAATAAAACACCCTTTGTGGGCTACCTGGCACTGCAGTGACATTGCTTCAGGAAGCAAGGAGCTGCTTTGACAGCAGCTCCCTGTTTGCTGAAGCATGTCATTTCTGTCCCCTGCACATGTGCAGGGGACAGAGATGAAACTTCAGATTTTGACAGCAGGACCTGCTTTAAAGTTCCCGCTGTCAAAACCTAAAGTGTTTGCTGTGACTTAGCTGCAGCCCTGCAGCCAAGCCACAGCAAACAGCTATGTCCCGGGGGTGGGCACTCCAGAACATAGCAGAAGCCAGCCCTGGAGGGTGGCGATCCCCAGGGTCATCAGTGGCTCCACGAGGGGGGCCCTGTGACCCCCCTCCAATAGGACATAGCCCCGGAGGGTGGTAGTCCCCAGGGCACAAGGGTCCCGTAGGAACCACTTTTCTTTTTTTACACTTTGCCCCAGGGGTGGAGGTCCACAGAGCAGAGGGGGCCGTGGGCCCCCCAAATGTATTTAATTAGAAGCTCCGGGGGGTGGTCCCCAGGGACTGGGGGGGCTGCGGGCCCCGCATATACTTTCAGCAATTCCCTGGGGGGTGGTGGTCCCTGGGGCAGCCCAGGGGAGGTGGTGGTCCCCAGGGCAGCAGGGAGGCCACGGGCCCCCCCACATATGATACAATAGAAGCCCCGGAGTGGTGGGCCCCAGATCATAGGGGGGCAGCCCCCCCCATATATAATAATTAAAGCCCTGGGGAGGCAGTGGTCCCCAGGGTAGCGTGGGGGGCTGTGGGCCCCCCATATAAAAAACATTAACGCTCTGGGGAGGTCGTGGCCCCCACACAAACATTTCAATGCCCCCAGGACCTGGCCCACCTGGGACGAATACTTTGCGGCCAGAGAAAAACAAATTTGAATTTCCCTAAATTTCTCAAAAACTCCTGAACATATTTACTCCAAATAAGCGAATGAGTAATCTGCGTAGCAACAGCTAGCTTTCTGCCAAATTTGGTGTTTTCTGTCCAGTGGTTCAGCCTGTAGTCATGCCTAAAGAATCCTATGGAAATTAACATCGGAAATGCAATGTTTTTTTAGCCCCCTTTTTCTCAGCCCCGCTTGATAGATCACCCCAGAACTGTCCATGTGCAACAAAAATCACTGCAACACTTTTTGGGGAAAATATCATGAAGATTCAGCAAACAGTGCCAAAGATAAAGGCAAGTCAAAAAACGCTTTTCCTATGGAAGCATGGTCCTAACTATAACTACCTTCTGGCGACTGTCCATCCATTAACTTTTTGCCTGCCTCCCTCTCTTTTTCTGACACTGTTTTTGCTGGTTTTAGGACTCTGTACACTTTACCACTGCTAACCAGTGCTAAAGTGCATGCACTCTCTCCCCTAAACATGGTAACATTGGTTCCTACCTAACTGGCATATGTCCCTAGTAAAGTGCACTACATGTGTCCAGGGCCTGTAAATTAAATGCCACTAGTGCGCCTAAAACACTGATTGTGCCACCCACATCAGTAGCCCCTTAACCATGTCTCAGCCCTGCCATTGCAAGGCCTGTGTGTGCAGTTTCACTGTCACTTCGACTTGCCATTTAAACTTACTTGCCAAGCCTTAAACACCCCTTTTTCTACATATAAGTCACCCCTAAGGTAGGCCTTAGGTAACACATAGGGCAGGGTGCTATGTAAGTAAAAGGCATGACATATACCTCTGTGTTTACATGTCCTGGTAGTGGAAAACTCACAAAGTCGTTTTCCACTACTGTGAGGCCTGCTCCTCTCATAGATTAGCATTAGAACTGCCCTCATATACTTTTGAGTGGTAGATTCTGATCTAGAAAGAGTAGCAAGGTCATATTTAGTATGGCTAGAATGGTAGTGGAAAATTCTGTTTACTGGTGAAGTTGGATTTAATATTACTATCTTGGAAAAGCCACTCTTACAAAGTGGGCATTTCTCTGCACTTAATACCATCTCTGCCTTACGTTCTGCCTGCAATCCACATCTGGTCTGTGCTTGTTGACAGCTCCCCTAGTGCATTCTACCAAGTCAACCACAAACACAGGACACTCAGTCACATCTACATGCATCTGCATACTGAATGGGTATTCCTGGGCAGAAAGCAGTCGTTGCTCCTGTCCAATGGGTTGCAGGTAATCACTGCCTGGGGTGACCACTTCCTGTGAAGTGTGACAAAAATGAATACCAGAAAGCAACATTCTCTAAAAATCCAACATGGATAAAATTCCTCCTTGGAGGTTAGATCTGGCAGAGTCCACCCACTGGTGTGGCTAAGTCTCCCTTACGCACCCCTAGCAGCCCCTCTCCTAATCTGATCATTTGGGCTCCCATCTATCTGGGAGAACAGGAAATGGGGAAGGTCCAGTCTCTGTCCCAAGTCACTTTCCCTCCTTTGAAGACCAGTTTGGCTACTCTTCCCCATCCTCCTCTGCCATCTGCTGCTGCAGTTCTCCTCCCACCAGATGCTTCCTTTGTCTGAGCCCAGGCCACTTTACACCTCATTAAGGTAGCTTGGCTCAGGCTGCCAGAGGCTGCCAACCAGGAAAGGGCACTGCAGGGCTGAATTTGGTAGCTTTCAGAAAGATTTCTAAAACATCTTTTATGAAACCCTTGCTTATATTTGCATTGTTCCCAAGCTTTGGGGCACCTAGTGCAGACCTTAGGGGTGACTTATATGCACAAAATAAGGTTGTTTGAGACTTTGGAACTACTTTTAATTCCAAAGTTTTATTTGGGGTTACTTTTAACTTAAAAGCAGCCTACAAGGCATGTATGTTTTAACAATGACACTGGACAGCACAGCAGCGCACCTATGGGTCACTAACTATACTGGGGTCCCTAAACCTACATGCCCTACCATATACTAGGGACTTATAGGTAGGTTGACACAGCCAATTATAATTAGGCCTAATGTGCATATATCATTGTAAACAGAACACTGGCCATGGGACTGGTTAGTAGTGCCCAGGACACAGCCAGAGTTAGAAGACACTAGTATCAGCTAAAAATGGTGGGAAAAAGTGAGGGGGCTTTTTCAATTGGCCCAGTTTTCCCACATGTAGGAACCCGTTAGAAATGTGCTAGGAGTAAAATATTTGTACCAACACAAACAGTAACTTAATGAAAACACTACAAAATGACACAACAACAGTTTAGAAAACAAAACAAGACCAAAACGACAAAACTCCTACATACACAAGTCAAGTTATGAATTTTTAAGGATTAAACAAAAAAATAGTGCTTAGAAACACAAAATGCTTCGGAGAGGTGTTAACACGGCGTCATAACGGAGTTGTTCCCAACAATCCGACACCACCGGAGCCGGACACGGAGTCGGGTAGACCCCCAGGTACAGTACCTTTGTGAAGAAATTAAAACGAACCAATGCGCGAAGTCGGGGATCGGGGCGCCTGTGTGAAAACGTTGAATCTGTGCACTTCGAGCGGTGTCGGTCATGACGTGGTGCAGCGACTTCCACGGAGTCACGGACTTCGGCGGGACTGCAGCAATGTCGGACCTGCGAAGGTCGTCCCGTTCCAGCAAAGATGACGGAGTCGGTTGCAGGCGGATTGAGCAGCGGCATCAGTCCGAAGTCGTCCGAAGTCAATTTCCTTGGATTTTAACCAGCTTTCCTTTCAAGGGCCCAGGGACTAGATAGGGCACCACTTGTCAGAGCAGGAGTCTCTCCAGAGACTCCAGGTGCTGGTAGAGAGAAGTCTTTGCTGTTCCTGAGACTTCAAACAACAGGAGGCAAGCTCTAAATCAAGCCCTTGGAGATTTCTTCACAAGATGGAAGGCACACGACGTCCAGTCTTTGCCCTCTTACTCTGGCAGAAGCAGCAACTGCAGGATAACTCCACAAAGCACAGTCACAGGCAGGGCAGCTCTTCTTCCTCAGCTCTTCAGCTCTTCTCCAGGAAGAGGTTCCTCTTGTTTCCAGAAGTGTTCTAAAGTCTGTGGTTCTGGGTGCCATTCTTATACCCAATTTCTCCTTTGAAGTAGGCCTACTTCAAAGCAAAGTCTCTTGTGAATGTGAAATCCTGCCTTGCCCAGGCCAGGCCCCAGACACTCACCAGGGGGTTGGAAACTGCATTGTTTGAGGGCAGGCACAGCCCTTTCAGGTGTGAGTGACCACTCCTCCCCTCCCTCCTGGCACAAATGGCTCATCAGGATATGCAGGCTACACCCCAGCTCCCTTTGTGTCACTGTCTAGTGTGAGGTGCAACCAGCCCAACTGTCAAACTGACCCAGACAGGGAATCCACAGACAGATAGAATCACAGAAATGGTATAAGCAAGAAAATGGTCACTTTCTTAAAGTGGCATTTTCAAACACACAGTCTTAAAATCAATGTTACTAAAATATGTATTTTTAAATTGTGGGCTCAGAGACCCCAAACTCCACATGTCCATCTGCTCCCTACACTTTAATCAGATTGAAAGGTAGCCCCCATGTTAACCTATGAGAGGGACAGGCCTTGCGACAGTGAAAAACGAATTTAGCAATATTTCACTGTCAGGACATACAACACATTACTATATTTCCTACTTTAACCATACACTGCACCCTGCCCTTGGGGCTACCTAGGGCCTACTTAGGGGTGTCTGACATGTAAGAAAAGGGATGGTTTAGCCTGGTAAGTGGGGATACTTGCCAAGTCGAATTTACAGTTAAAACTGCACACTCAGACACTGCAATGGCAGGACTGAGACATGATTACAGAGCTACTTATATGGGTGGCACAACCAGTGCTGCAGGCCCACTAGTAGCATTGATTAACAGGCCCTGGCACCTCTAGTGCACTTTACTAGGGACTTACTAGTAAATCAAATATGCCAATTATAGATAAACCAATTACATACACATTTTGTAAAGGAGCACTTGCACTTTAGCACTGGTTAGCAATAGTAAAGTGCCCTGAGTAACAAAAACAGCAAAATCGGGGTCCAGCACACATCAAAAACCTGGGGAACAGAGGAAAAAAGTTAATGAAGACCACGCCAAGGATGAGAAGTCTAACAGAACTACACAGTTGATGTTCGCACCATGAGTAGAAGATTGCCCAGTGCTTGGCTGCATGTAACCCAGAGATATGTCACATGCACTGACAATGGAGAATAAGTTTGTGCAAGAGTCAATTGTTCACAACATGATGAAGCCTTCATCAGGGACTGCCGCTCATGTCTGCTTGGCAGCCACAGCAGATCATGTGAACAACAACAAAACAGGCACATCTGAAGGTGAGTGTCACAGACAGAGTAGCTAGATAGCGTGCCTCCATTCAGAAGAGAGAGGGCGAGCGCACTGACACACCGTGGATGGTAAGAAACTGCAAGAACTGAAATGTGAGAGACTGAGATCAAACACTTCAGATGAGAACTATTCACCTGACCCATTATCACAACAATACCCAAACCTGAATGGGGGACGAAACTGCCTACAACAGCATGTGAGACCATGGGAGATATAAGATAGAGGTGCAACCCTGCATAACAGCACCCAGGGTACTAATTTGTGATGTGACTACATTTATGAGTGGGATTCCATTTTAGAGTCCACTAAAGTGCTTTCTTCTTGAAAGGTAAGCACTAAGTTTGGGCATCTTTATGGTGCTGCTGTGTAATTGTTGGGGTCTAGCACAAACACACTCATACTATCTCCTTGGGAAAACTGTGATAGCTTGCTATGTCTGCCCCAAAGAGTCAAGTGCCAAAGGGGTTATTCTTGGCTCAGTTTGCAAAACAGTATTAAAATGGACCTGGAGATACTGAAGGCTAATTACCTCAATCCAATTGTGAGGCTCAGTAGTCCTTGCTTGCCTCTTGGTCCCAGAAATGTTATCATAATTATAAATTCTGTTTACTTCATGGTGAATGCACCAAATAATGTATTTGCTATGTTTGTGCCTGGGCCTTGGATCCAGGCCAGAGCACCTGACCTGGTTCTCCCCATTAATTCGTTGGCTCTCTGCCTCTAAAAGTTCAGGGATTGAACTCCCAGAGGGCATTACTCTCACTGGACATTTTTTTCACAATCTTTTTACCTACTATTCCAATATTCTATCAATTTGTTGTTTTCAAAGACATTTAGACCACACCTCTTTCTGTTCTAGCACTGTAACTAACAGATGTTACTATCACACAATTTTGGCTCTCAAGTTGCTGACTGGGGAAGGATGAAAGGCATATTCAGCCTTCCCTAGATTCAACTCATGACTAGGAGTGGGCAAAAAATACCACTTGGCCAGTGGAATTGTGGCCTCTCATCGTTTCACTTGTAACGCAGAGTTTTGGCCAAATTCCACCAACCGCTGCGTGGCAGAGTTTTTTCAAATGTATGGCTTTGCAATGGAAAGTTGGTGAGCGAGAATTGTTGTCCTCTACCACAATTTTCAGGTGTTAAGAGAGTACCCAGTGACATTTTCACAACACAGGCAGTCGCAACAGTTCAAGGTGAGAAAACTGGTGGAAAATCTACTCAAGGGGCAGAAAGATCAGCTTGAGCAGCAGTGCTCTCTTGCATGGCACGTGGTGCCATTCACGCTGATTTTCCAGGGTGTAGAGAGCTCCAAGGGCGAAAAATCAGCACAAGCCGTGCAACATGCTAATTTTCACCCTTTCAGTGAACTCTGGGGAATCTCACTGAGTTTTCATGTAACTCCACAGAATTCCATAGAATGAAACTCAGTGAGTTCTGCCCACCCCTACTCATGACCTACAGAACACCACATTTATCTGTGGAGAGTATTCAACACAATGAGCTATCCTGTGGCTATCCTAAGTTTGCTCTTTTAAAAAAGTCATGAATATGACAAGAAGATTACACCATACTTGCCATTTAATTTGTGAGCCTGTCATTTATTTATGTATTTACTTATTTGAGAGTTGTTAGGAGCATGAACATGACCAGAGGGTATCAGAGCACTGTACACAGCTCAGGTTACCATGAAAAAGAACTTGAATAAAACATATGAGTGCAGTTAACGTACAATATGTACCTGTGGCACGAAGTAGCATGAGTCGCAGTTAATGCCCAACCGTATGCATAAGCAATAGCACTGTGCTTGATTGCATTAGATTTGATAGGTAGCTAGCTTAGCCTGGTAAGTATCGAAGTAATGACTTGTATCTGTGAGTTCCCGAGACAAGCCTGGCTGCTGCGTTAAGAGTGGTCTCAACGAGGATCAAGTGGGTTTTAGAAGTGCCAGTGATTTGTTTTTCTGTAGTCCATTCTGGAGCTGACGTGTGTCTGTACCACCTCTTTGGGATCGCTTTTAGGGATTAACGACTTACGTTTTTTCATCAGTCTTAGGTTGTGTGACACAGTTTTGGCCATAGCATTGATGTGGGCTACCATATTGAGGTTCTTGTAGAGTGTTATTTCCTCTGATTTTGTGGAGTTGATGATTTTCGAGGTACAGTTGAGTGCGTCCGTATGTGGCATCTCACTCCCTCCTCCCCAATATTGTGCATTTTGAAAAACATCAGTGGTTAGTGTTTTGTGTGCTGGCAACTCCTGTTGTAGGGTACAAACACTATTTACTGTTGGTGGATATCAGAGATGTGATCTAGTGAGTAAGAGTCTGATGTACAAGAAGAGTTTGCAGTCACATAGCCTAAGAGTTGCAAAAAGACAGGAATTGCGTCGGTCAAATGGTTGTTTATTATGTTCTAAACCCATTGTACTATAGGAGAAGCAATTCCGACTCGTAAACTGGAGGTTTTTACCCATTCCCAATCGCAATGAGGAGGGTGAGTGGATCAGGGAGCACCTACTATTAACATTAATCTTATGGAACTTTGTACCACTGGATATATTTCAGGGAGAATATTCCCGAGACATCCCACTCCATTGTTTTAGATTGTTCGCAGTATGTAAATATTTACTCAATAAAAATGAGAGAATAATTAGGGTCTGGGGTGAAGCCAAAGAGCTCTTTTTTAAAACATTCGAACCACACATCTTTACACTTAAAAAAAAGATCCTCTATATGCGCTTGATTCATAGACAGAGTGCGGGCTATTTTCTCCCTTAAAAGCACAACGCAGTTGACATGAATATATGTAGTTGATTTACTGACGTGTCAAGTACTGATACCCATCACTAGAGTGACAGTGACTAAACTACAATACCACATTTGAAGGGTGGATGATCATTGGAAGCCACGAACGCGCCCCTTTGTTCCATTCTGAATATATCACAACCTAACACGTGAAAGAAGGTTTAACAATGGGCCTCTCATAGCAACAGTAAATAATTCGAGGGGCCCTTACCTGAAAGCGCGAGCGCTCCTGAGTACACCAGTGGAGAAAGATATCAAGAAAGAGGCCCGGCGCGATTTGGTTATTTAAACGCGAAATAAGCGCTGCTTCTTGCAGTCAAGCGGGTCCTATAGTCCTCCTGCCTGTCCCCGGATGCTTCGCAGAAAGTGCCTTCTCGCCTTATTTTAGCAAAGTAAACATAATTAGAACGTTGTGTGAGTTTCAGAATTATATAAGAAAACCGTGACGAACTTTCGCCCACGGGCAGAAGAGATTTGCATTGGGCTGCCAACTTTAAGGGAGGGCTCGAGCAGCCAAAGAGGATACACATAACATATGACTTTTTCTGTGAATTTGTATAAAAACATGTAAATACTGCAAACCACAAGTAATTCAACTGTGAAACGTCAGCTTCCAGTATCTCTATAAAAGTACTAGAAACAATTCAGATATGCTATGCACCCTGACTTGTGGTTTGGAGAATCACAGACCTCCGCCAGCAGTGATAGGTTGTGATAAAACTGCGGCACAAGCTGCTGCAATGAGGTATAGCCTCTTCAAGTGAACTGGAGAGACAACACCTCTAATAATAAAAACTGACGCTGGATAACACATGGGACAGGGCCTTTGAGAGACATGGAAGAACATGCACACGGAGGCCAAACACATTCCAGTCTGTAGAAATTCCCCTCTTCCAAACAGAAACAAACTTTTCAGAAAGTCAACACATACCCCAACAATGACATAAGCGTGCTAAACAAGTTATAAGTTTGATAACAGAAAAATACATAATTTTAGATTGTGAAGTGTCTCCGAGCTGAAATAAACTCCACATCAGTAAGACATTATCCTCTGCAACCAAGAAAGTGATGCAATAATACCAGGGACTAATGTCTCAAATAAGCATGAATTATCACTTAAAAAAATGTCAGCTTGAAATATGCTGCAAATGTGCTATTTTTACCCCAAAATAACAGCTTGTCATTTCAGTAAATAAACTCAGTTGGTTTCCAGCCCACACATCGAATTTTGTGAAAATATGCTAATTGTGTCCCCAAATCTCAGCTTTTCGTTTATAGTAAGTAAACATACTGTATTTGTGTTCAAATATCAGCTTTTCACATTTTGTAAATACACTCGCTTTTTGTGTAAATGTAATTTTTTCATTTTTGTTGCATCTTGATAAATGCCATTACCATTATATGCTACCTATTGCCATCATGTGCTTTGACACCCCATCACATGGTTATCAGTGCCATGATGTACCCAGGTATGCTTCATACTTCATACATGGTGGATACAACCATGTTCCAGAGATCCCACATCAAATGTAAGTCAGTACCGCTATGTGTTCTGGTATCTCCCTTCATAGACAGGTCAATGCCATCCAAACATCCAGTGCTTCAAAGTACTCCAGGCACCCCATATGCAAGCTAGTGTTACAATGTGCCCACAGTATTCTCGATGTGCACATCAATGCCATCATGTGCCTCAGGTAGCCTCTAAATGCCAGTCATTGCCAACTTTACTAAAATATGTATTTTTAAATTGTGAGCTCAGAGACCCAAAACCCCACATGTCCATCTGATCCCAAAGGGAATCTACACTTTAATCAGGTTTAAAGGTAGCCTCCATGTTAACCTATGAGAGGGACAGGCCTTGCAACAGTGAAAAACGAATTTAGCAATATTTCACTGTCAGGACATATAAAACACATTACTATGTGTCCTACCTTAACCATACACTGCACCCTGCCCTTGGGGATGGGGATACCTAGGGCCTACCTTAGGGGTGTCTGACATGTAAGAAAAGGGAAGGCCTGGCAAGTGGGGACACTTGCCAAGTCGAATTTACAGTTAAAACTGCACACTCAGACACTGTAATGGCAGGACTGAGACATGATTACAGAGCTACTTATGTGGGTGGCACAACCAGTGCTGCAGGCCCACTAGTAGCATTTGATTTATAGGCCCTGGCACCTCTAGTGCACTTTACTAGGGACTTACTAGTATATCAAATATGCCAATCATGGATAAACCAATTACATACAGATTTTGTAAAGGAGCACTTGCACTTTAGCACTGGTTAGCAGTGGTAAAGTGCCCAGAGTAACAAAAACAGCAAAATCGGGGTCCAGCACACATCAACAACCTGGGAAACAGAGGAAAAAAGTTAAGGGAGACCACGCCAAGGATGAAAAGTCTAACAGAACTAGACAGTTGATGTTCGCACCATGAGTAGAAGATTGCCCAGTGCTTGGCTGCATGTAACCCAGAGATATGTCACATGCACTGACAATGGAGAATAAGTTTGTGCAAGAGTCAATTGTTCACACCATGATCAAGCCTTCATCAGGGACTGTCGTTCATGTCTGCTTGGCAGCCACAGCAGATCATGTGAACAACAACAAAACAGGCACATCTGAAGGTGAGTGTCACAGACAGAGTAGCTAGATAGCGTGCCTTCGTTCAGAAGAGAGAGAAAGGGCTAGTGCACTGACCCACAGTGGATGGTAAGAAACTGCAAAAACTGAAATGTGAGAGACTGAGATCAAACACTTCAGATGAGAACTTTGCACCTGACCCATAATCACATCAATACCCAATCCTGAATGGGGGACAAAACTGCCTACAACAGCATGTGAGACCATGGGAGATATCAGATAGAGGTGCAACCCTGCATAACAGCACCCAGGGTACTAATTTGTGATGTGACTACATTTATGAGTGGGATTCCATTTTAGAGTGCATTAAAGTGCTTTCTTCTTGAAAGGTAAGCACTAGGTTTGGGCATCATTATGGTGCTGCTCTGTAATTGTTGGGGTCTAGCACAAACACACTCATACTATCTCCTTGGGAAAACTGTGATAGCTTGCTATGTCTGCCTCAAAGAGTCAAGTGCAAAAGGGGTTATTCTTGGCTCAGTTTGCAAAACAGTATTAAAATGGACCTGGAGATACTGAAGGCTAATTACCTCAATCCAATTGTGAGGCTCAGTAGTCCTTGCTTGCCTCTTGGTCCCAGAAATGTTATCATAATTATAAATGCTGTTTGCTTCATGGTGAATGCACCAAATAATGTATTTGCTATGCTTGTGCCTGAGCCTTGGATACAGGCCAGAGCACCTGACCTGGTTCCCCTCATTAATTCGTTGGCTCTCTGCCTCTAAAAGTTCAGGGATTGAACTCTCAGAGGGCATTACTCTCACTGGACATTTTTGTCCCAATCTTTTTACCTACTATTCCGATAGTCTATCAATTTGTTGTTTTTAAAGACATTTAGACCACACCTCTTTCTGTTCTAGCACTGTAACTAACAGATGTTACTATCACACAATTTTTGCTCTCAAGTTGCTGACTGTGGAAGGATGGAAGACATATTCAGCCTTCCCGGGATTCAACTCATGACTAGGAGTGGGTGAAAAATACCGCTTGGCCAGTGGAATTGTGGCCTCTCAGCGTTACGCTTGTAACGCAGAGTTTTGGCCAAATTCCACCAACCGCTGCATGGCAGTCTTTTCTCATATATGGCTTGTCAATGGAAAGTTGGTGAGCGAGAATTGTTGTCCTCTACCACAATTTTCAGGTGTTATGAAAGTACCCAGTTACATTTTCACAACACAGGCAGTCGCAACAGTTCAAGGTGAGAGAACTGGTAGAAAATCTACTCAAGGGGCAGAAAGATCAGCTTGAGCAGCAGTGCTCTCTTGCATGGCACGTGGTGCCATTCACGCTGATTTTCCAGGGTGTAGAAAGCTCCAAGGGCTAAAAATCAGCACGAGCAGTGCAAAATGCAAATTTTCACCCTTTCAGTGAACTCTGGGGAATCTCACTGAGTGTTCATGTAACTCCACAGAATTCCATAGAATGAAACTCAATGAGTTCTGCCCACCCCTACTCATGACCTCCAGATCACCACATTTATCTGTGGAGAGTATTCAACACAATGAGCTATCCTATGGCTATCCTAAGCTTGCTCTTTTCAAAAAGTCATGAATATGACAAGAAGATTACACCCCACTTGCCATTTAATTTGTGAGCCTGTCATTTATTTATGTATTTACTTATTTGAGAGTTGTTAGGAGCATGAACATGACCAGAGGGTATCAGAGCACTGTACACGGCTCAGCTTACCATGAAAAAGAACTTGAATAAAACATATGAGTGCAGCTAACGTACAATATGTACCTGTGGCACGAAGTAGCATGAGTCGCAGTTAATGCCCAACCTTATGCATAAGCAATAGCACTGTGCTTGATTGCATTAGATTTGATAGGTAGCTAGCTGAGCCTGGGAAGTATCGGGGTAATGTGATTGTATCTGTGAGTTCCCGAGACAAGCCTGGCTGCTGCGTTAAGAGTGGTCTCAACGAGGATCAAGTGGGTTTTAGAAGTGCCAGTGATTTGTTTTTCTGTAGTCCATTCTGGAGCTGACGTGTGTCTGTACCACCTCTTTGGGATCGCTTTTGGGGATTAACGGCTTACATTATTTCATCAGTCTTAGGTTGTGTGACACAGTTTTGGCCATAGCATTGATGTGGGCTACCATGTTGAGGTTCTTGTAGAGTGTTATTTCCACTGATTTTGTGGAGTTGATGATTTTCGAGGTACAGTTGAGTGCGTCCGTATGTGGCATCTCACTCCCTCCTCCCCAATATTGTGCATTTTGAAAAACATCAGTGGTTAGTGTTTTGTGTGCTGGCAACTCCTGTTGTAGGGTACAAACACTATTTACTGTTGGTGGATATCAGAGATGTGATCTAGTGAGTAAGAGTCTGATGTACAAGAAGAGTTTGCAGTCACATAGCCTAAGAGTTGCAAAAAGACAGGAATTGCGTCGGCCAAATGGTTGTTTATTATGTTCTAAACCCATTGTACTATAGGAGAAGCAATTCCGACTCGTAAACTGGAGGTTTTTACCCATTCCCAATCGCAATGAGGAGGGTGAGTGGATCAGGGAGCACCTACTATTAACATTAATCTTATGGAAATGTGTACCACTAGATGTATTTCAGGGAGAATATTCCCGAGACATCCCACTCCATTGTTTTAGATTGTTCGCAGTATGTAAATATTTACTCAATAAAAATGAGAGAATAATTAGGGTCTGGGGTGAAGCCAAAATGGCTCTTTTAGAAAACATTCGAACCACACATCTTTAAATTTAAAAAAGATCCTCTATATGCGCTTGATTCATAGACAGAGTGCGGGCTATTTTCTCCCTTAAAAGCACAACGCAGTTGACATGAATATATGTAGTTGATTTACTGACGCGTCAAGTACTGATATCCATCACTAGAGTGACAGTGACTAAACTACAATACCACATTTGAAGGGTGGATGATCATTGGAAGCCACGAACGCGCCCCTTTGGTCCATTCGGAATATATCACAACCTAACACGTGAAAGAAGGTTTAAAAATGGGCCTCTCATTGCAACAGTAAATAATTTGAGGGGCCCTTACCTGAAAGCGCGAGCGCTCCTGAGTACACCAGTGGAGAAAGATATCAAGAAAGAGGCCCGGCGCGATTTGGTTATTTAAAGGCGAAATAAGCGCGGCTTCTTGCAGTCAAGCGGGTCCTATAGTCCTCCTGCCTGTCCTCGGGTGCTTCCCATAAAGTGCCTTCTCGCCTTATATTAGCAAAGTAAACATAATTAGAACGTTGTGTGACTTTCAGAATTATATAAGAAAACCGTGACGAACTTTCGCCCACGGGCAGAAGAGATTTGCATTGGGCTGCCAACTTTAAGGGAGGGCTCGAGCAACCAAAGAGGATATACATAACATATTACTTTTTCTGTGAATTTGCATAAAAACATGTAAATACCGCAAACCACAAGTAATTCAACTGTGAAACGTCAGCTTCCAGTATCTCTATAAAAGTACTAGAAACAATTCAGATATGGTATGCACCCTGACTTGTGGTTTGGAGAATCACAGACCTCCGCCAGCAGTTGATAGGTTGTGATAAAACTGCGGCACAAGCTGCTGCAATGAGGTATAGGCTCTTCAAGTGAACTGGAGAGACACAACCTCTAATAATAAAAACTGACGCTGGATAACACATGGGACAGGGCCTTTGAGAGACATGGAAGAACATGCACACGGAGGCCAAACACATTCCAGTCTGTAGAAATTCCCCTCTTCCAAACAGAAACAAACTTTTCAGAAAGTCAATACATACCCCAACGATGACATAAGCGTGCTAAACAAGTTCTAAGTTTGATAACATAAAAATACATAATTTTAGATTCGAAATGCCTCCGAGCTGAAATACACTCCACTTCAATAAGACATTATCCTCTGCAACCAAGAAAGTGATGCAATAATACTAGCGACTAATGTCTCAAATAAGCAGGAATTATCACTTAAAAAAATGTCAGCTTGAAATATGTTGCAAATGTGCTATTTTTACCCCAAAATAACAGCTTGTCATTTCAGTAAATAAACTCAGTTGGTTTCAAGCCCACACATCGAATTTTGTGAAAATATGCTAATTGCGTCCCAAAATCTCAGCTTTTCAGTTATAGTAAGTAAACATATTTGTGTTCGAATATCAGCTTTTCACATTTTGTAAATACACTCGCTTTTTGTGTAAATGTCAGTCTTTCATTTTTGTTGCATGTTGATAAATGCCATTACCATTATATGGTACCTATTGCCATCATGTGCTTTGACACCCCCTCACATGGTTATCAGTGCCATGATGTAACCAGGTATGCTTCATACTTCATACATGGTGGATACAACCATGTTCCAGAGATCCCACATCAAATGTAAGTCAGTACCGCTATGTGTTCTGGTATCTCCCTTCATAGACAGGTCAATGCCATCCAAACATCCAATGCTTCAAAGTACCCCAGGCACCCCATATGCAAGCTAGTGTTACAATGTGCCCACGGTATTCTCGATGTGCACATCAATGCCATCATGAGCCTCAGGAAGCCTCTAAATGCCAGTCATTGCCAACTTTACTAAAAGATGTATTTTTAAATTGTGAGCTCAGAGACCCAAAACTCCGCATGTCCATCTGCTCCCAAAGGGAATCTACACTTTAATCAGGTTTAAAGGTAGCCCCCATGTTAACCTATTAGAGGGACAGGCTTTGCAACAGTGAAAAACGAATTTACCAATATTTCACTGTCAAAACACATAAAACACATTACTATGGGGGTCATTACAACATTGGCGGTAAAACCCGCTTACCGCCGTGCAGAAGACTGCCAATACACCACCGCGGCCGCGGAATTCCACCACAGCTATTATGACCCACTGCTCGGAATCCGCCGAAATTCAGACACCCACACAAGTCCGCCACACCATAGGTCAGTGACAAACCGGCGATAACAAATCCTCCACCGTCATGCCAACAGAAACACGCCCATGCTATCATGACCCACGAATCCACGCGGCGGTCTTTCAACCGCGGTATTCCATTGGCGGTACACAACGCCGCGCTCAAAATACACACACATCTCCAAAACACCGCCACATTGGACAATTCGAAATACACACTCCTGATACACATACAAACACCACTCCCACACAGTCAACACAATATAAAACACACACCCACATCACCCACAAACCCCTACGTCCAAAAATTAAAGACGAAGGCGACAGAGAGAGAGCACAGAAATAGACAACCCCACCACACAGAGGCACACAACACCATCACCCACACAACATCCACGCACAAAACACCACACACTACTACACATCACCACACTCATCACCACATACACCACCCCACACATCACCTACACCACCCCATGGCACGCCAAAGACACCCCAGGTTTTCCGAGGAGGAGCTCAGGGTTATGGTGGAGGAAATCGTACGGGTAGAGCCAGAGCTATTTGGATCACAGGTGCAGCACACCTCTATAGCCAGGAAGATGGAGCTATGGCGAAGAATCGTGGACAGGGTAAACGCAGTGGGACAGCACCCAAGAAATCGGGAGGACATCAGGAAGAGGTGGAACGGGGGAAGGTGCGTTCAGTGGTCTCCAGGCACAACATCGCGATTCAGCGGACTGGCGGCGGACCTCTACCTCCTCCCCCACAACTAACAACATGGGAGGAGCAGGTCTTGACCATTATGCATCCGGAGGGCCTTGGAGGAGTCGGTGGAGGAATGGACACTGGTAAGTCAAATATCAACTATCATATCCCCCACCCTACCTGCATGCTATCACACACCCCCACACTCACCCCCTCCCCTATCACTCCAACTCCTCACTAATGTACTAATAACACAAACCGCACATCCCAACACCAAGCCCTGCATGACACAACTAAGCATGGACACCCATCATTAAAGCATGCCCACTGCACATACCCAGAACACCCCCGAATCATCATCACAAAAGCCCCCACACAGGAATGCTTTCACTGGGGTACACGCACACCCACCCATTGCACACCATGACACACACAGATGCAATAATCATGCTTTTATACCCCTGCAGGGCCACTACGTAACATCACCAGACAGGAGGGTCCAGACATCTCTATCCCACCCACAGAAGAGGCCCACAGTGATGACAGCAGCTCTGGCCAACTGGATCTTAATTATTACATCCCCCACCCTACCTGCATGCCATCACATACCCCCACCCTCACCCTCACCCCCAGCACCCCAACTCCTCACATATGTCCCAGCATCACAAACCACCCATCACAACACCAAGCCCTGCATGAAACAACAAAGCATGGACACCCATCACTAAAGCATGGCCAATGCACACACCCATACAATCCCCTAAACCATCCTCACCCAAGGTCCCATACAGCAATGCAAGCAGTGGGGTACACGGTCACCCACCCATTGCACACCATGACACACACAGATGTAATAACCATCCTTTTATACCCCTGCAGGACCCCTACTCAACATCACCAGACAGGAGGGTCCACACATGTCCACACCACCAACAGAAGAGGCCCACAGTGATGACATCAGCTCTGTCCAGCTGGATCTAGATGACCAGCCCGGCCCATCGGGGACCTCGGGACAGTCGGTTCCCCTTACCCAGTCACAGGCCACCACAGACCTTCCCCCCTCTTGAAACACCAGCACAGCACCCACCCAGCGGGCCCATACCTCCGTACCCAGGACACGTCAATCAGCTGTGTGTCCACCACTACAGGGAACCCAAGATAACCCACCACCCCAACAACAACAAAGACCTGGGGGCAGTGGTAGTGGGCACACGGTCCAGGGGACGGAGGCCCAGGAACACAGGGGAACTGGGAGGGCTGCCGTGCGACAGGGGGCGGACAGGCCAAGGGAACTCACTCTCCACGAGGCCCTTTCCTCCATCACCACTCCCAGGAGACGATGGCTACGGTCCTGGCCAATTTTGAGGAGACCCAGCGCATGCAGGAGGAACAGTATTTGGGCTTCATGGAGGAGCTCAGAACCATCAGCTCCGCCCTGGGCACCATCGTAAGGGTGATGAAGGACATACAAAAGCACCGTGGCACTCCAAGGGGCCCCTGACACTAGCCTGGACGATGAACTGCCCACCATCTCTGCCGGCGCTAGTGGACAGGACGCCCCACCTCAGGACCACCACACCAGCACCCCGCCCCCTGCAGACGGAGAACCACCCTGCAAGCAGTCCCTGAGATCCAGGAACAGGACAGAGCACGATGGCAAGACCCCGCCAGGAAATGAGACCACCCTGATTGTCCTCCCACTGTCCCACTTTGTTACCCTGTCCAGATTGGAACTGCCCCAGCTCCACTTCCTATGCCCATATGGGCAATGCACCTGTGAGACTGGACTCTGCCATGGACATTCCTCCACCATCACCCATCACCATTTTGCCACCCCCTCCAATAATTAGCACCTCAATAAACACCCTTGAACCACAAAACAATCTGGAGTCAGTCTGTGATTTTGAAAATGTGTATTATCTATGACAATGACAAAAACCGTTCGAAAATGTAATGTCAACATACATATGTTAGACATCACAAGCCCATGAAGGATGCAAGCAGATGACACACGTTGGTAACCACACCTGTGAAACCGTAATGGAAATTTATCACTCAGTTAGCAAATCTACTTCAAATTGACAGACAGGATAGAGGTAAAAGTGTGAAAGTGAATGTAATAGTAAAAAAATTCTCACCTGTGTGTCAATGTCCTCTTCCTCTGCTTCCTCCTCATCACTGTCCACAGGGTCCACAGCTGCCACAACACCGTCATCTGGACCATCCTCCTGCAGAAAAGGCACCTGGCGTCGCAAAGCAAGACTGTAAAGCATTGAGCAGGCGATGATGATCTGGCACACCTTCCTTGGTGAGTAGAATAGGGAACCACCTGTCATATGGAGGCACCTGAATCTGGCCTTCAGGAGGCCGAAGGTGCGTTCGATCACCCTCCTAGTCTGCCCATGGGCCTCATTGTAACGTTCCTCTGCCCTGGTCCTGGGATTCCTCACTGGGGTCAATAGCCATGACAGGTTGGGGTAACCAGAGTCCCCTAATAGCCACACACGGTGCCTCTGGAGTTGACCCATCATATACGGGATGCTGCTATTCAGCAGGATGTAGGCGTCATGCACTGAGCCAGGTAACATAGCATTTACCTGCGAAATGTACTGGTCTGCCAAACATACCATCTGTACATTCATCGAATTATAACTCTTCCGGTTCCTGTACACCTGTTCACTCCTGTGGGGGGGGCCCAAAGCCACATGGGTCCCATCAATGGCACCTATGATGTTAGGGATATGTCCCAGGACATAGAAGTCACCTTTAACTGTAGCCAAATCCTCCAACTGAGGGAAAACGATGTACCTCCTCACGTGCTTCAGCAGGGCAGAAAACACTCTGGACAAGACGATGGAAAACATAGGCTGGGACATCCCTGATGCCATGGCCACTGTTGTTTGAAATGACCCACTTGCTAGGAAATGGAGCACTGATAGCATCTGCACTTGAGGGGGGATTCCTGTGGGATGGCGGATTGGTGACATCAGGTCTGGCTCCATCTGGGTAAACAGTTCCTGGATTGTGGCACGGTCAAACCTGTAGGTGATAATTAAACGTCGCTCCTCCATTGTTAACAGGTCCCCCAGCGGTCGGTACACCGGAGGATTCTGCCATCTCCTCACATGTCCCAGCTGACGGTGCCTAGGAAGGACAACAGCGACCACAGAGTCAACCAATTCTGAGGTATGTACCCACAGCTACACAGAACACGACACTAAATACAAATTCCTTCTTGTATGTGTGTTGAGTCTAGGCCTAGGTATGTGTGATGCAGTTGTAAATGAAGACATGTGGGCCCCTGAAATGGCGCCTGCCTGACCTCTAAAGTGGGGCAATGGGATGTGAGGTAACTGCGCTGGTGTTGTACACCGTTGCGGTAAGCGGTCAAAGACCGCGGCGCAATGCTGCATTGGTTAACATTGGACCCTATGGGTCCCAGGAGCCAATGACGAAGTGCGCCGGCGGTGATGATACGCACCGCCGCGGACATCACCGCTGCGGACGTGACCGCCATCTGTTCAATCACTCGATACCTGATCTTCGACAGGAGAGGACCTACACTGCAAGTGCTGCTGTGACCTCGGTCTGGAAGAGACAATGGCTGGTGCATCGGGGGAAAGGGCCCCTGCCTTCACTGCACAGGAGTTGGAGAAGCTCGTGGACGGGGTCCTCCCCCAGTACATGCTACTGTACGGTCCTCCAGACCAACAGGTAAGTACACAGGGAGCACTTTGTATGGTCTATGCCTGGGTGGAGAGGGCTGGATGTCAGTAGGAAGGGGGCAGAGTTCTGCGAGCATGAAGAAGTGTGATTGCATGTGCCACATGGCAAGGGCAGGGATGTGGGCCACTCACTTCGACGGTGCTGTTGCTAATTACTTCTCTTCTTCCCCTGTACATGTCATGTAGGTCAGAAGGATATTCGGCGTGCCATCGCCAAGGACGTCCGGACCATGGGGGTCCACCAGAGACGGAGCACCCACTGCCATAAAAGATGGGAGGACATTCGCCGCTGGAGCAAGAAGACGGCGGAGGCTCAGCTGGGGATGGCCTCCCAACGTGGGAGGGGTGCCCATCGCACCATGACCCCCCTAATGTTCCGGATTCTGTCGGTGGCCTACCCTGAGTTGGATGGGCGCATGCGGGCTTTACAGCAGACACAAGGGGGTGAGTACACTCACATTCTCATGACTGCGCGCAGTGGAGGTGTCTGGGTGGAGGTGAAGGTTGGGTGCAAAGTTACTTAGTGTGTGGGCACCCTGGCACTCACTTCAGGGCAAATTCCCCGGACTTTGTGAGTGCGGGGACACCATTTCACGCGTGCACTATACATAGGTCACTACCTATGCATAGCGTCACAATGGTAACTCCGAACACGACCATGTAACATGTCTAAGATCATGGAATTGTCACCCCAATGCCATTCTGGCATTGGGGAGACAATTCCATGATCCTCCGAGTCTCTAGCACAGACCCGGGTACTGCCAAACTGCTTTTCCAGGGGTTTCAATGCAGCTTCTGCTGCTGCTAACCCCTCAGACAGGTTTCTGCCCTCCTGAGGTCCAGCCAGGCCTGGCCCAGGAAGGCAGAACAAAGGACTTCCTCAGAGAGAGAGTGTTACATCCTCTCCCTTTGGAAAAAGGTGTCAGGGCTGGGGAGGAGTAGGCCCAGAGCTCCTCCAGCGTGCCCCAGACCTCTGCCATCTTGGATTCAGAGGTGTGCTGGCACACTGGACTGCTCTGAGAGACCAGGGCCAGCAGGTGACGTCAGAGACTCCTTTTGATAGGCTGTTACCTGTGTTACTAGCCTATCCTCCTTCCTAGGTAGCCAAACCTCCTTTTCTGGCTATTTAGGGTCTCTGCTTTGGGGAATTCCTCAGATACCAAATGCAAGAGCTCATCAGAGTTCCTCTGCATCTCCCTCTTCACCTTCTGCCAAAGGATCGACCACTGACTGCTCAGGACGCCTGCAAAACCGCAACAAAGTAGCAAAGACGACTACTGCAACCTTGTGTCGCTTCATTCTGCCGGCTTTCTCACCTGTTTCCTGGTGGTGCATGCTCTGGGGGTAGCCTGCCTCCTTCATGCACCACGAGCTATGAAGAAATCTCCCATGGGTCGACGGAATCTTCCCCCTGCAACCGCAGGCAACAAAAGACTGCATCACCAGTCCTCTGGGTCCCCTCTCAGCATGACGAGCGGGGTCCCTGGAACTCAGCAACTCTGTCCAAGTGACTCCCACAGTCCAGTGACTCTTCAGTCCAAGTTTGGTGGAGGTAAGTCCTTGCCTCCCCACTCTAGTTTGCATTGCTGGGTACCGCGTGATTTGCAGCTGCTCCGGCTCCTGTGCACTCTACCAGGATTTCCTTTGTGCACAGCCAAGCCTGGGTCCCGACACTCTAACCTGCAGTGCACAACCTTCTGAGTTGTCCTCCGGCGTCGTGGGACTCCCTTTTCTGACTTTGGGTGGACTCCAGTTCACTCCTCTTCCAAGTGCCTGTTCCGGGACTTCTGTGGGTGCTACCTGCTTCTGTGAGGGCTCCCTGACTTGCTGGGTGCCCCCTCTGTCTCATCAGCCAAGTGGCGACATCCTGGTCCCTCCTGGGCCACAGCAGCATCCAAAAGCCCTAACCGCAACCCTTGCAGCTAGCAAGGCTTGTTTGCGGTCTTTCTGTGTGGGAACACCTCTGCAAGCTTCTTCACGACGTGGGACATCCATTCTCCATACGGGAAGTTCCTGGTCCTCTTCGTTCTTGCAGAACACAAAGCTTCTTCCATCTGGTGGCAGCTTCCTTTCACCCTCAGCTGGCATTTCCTGGGCATCTGCCCACTCTCGACACTGTCGTGACTCTTGGACTTGGTCCCCTTGTTTCATAGGTACTCAGGTCCGGAAATCCACTGTTGTTGCTTTGCTGGTGTAGGTTTTCCTTGCAGAATCCCCCTATCACGACTTCTGTGCTCTCTGGGGGTTGTAGGTGCACTTTACACCTACCTTACAGGGTCTTGGGGTGGGCTATTTTTCTAACCCTCACTGTTTTCTTACAGTCCCAGTGACCCTCTACAAGCTCACATAGGTTTGGGGTCCATTCGTGGTTTGCATTCCACTTTTGGAGTATATGGTTTGTGTTGCCCCTATACCTATGTGCTCCTATTGCAATCTACTGTAACTTTACATTGCTTGCATTACTTCCTTTTTGCTATTACTGCATATTTTTGGTATTGTGTACATATATCTTGTGCATATTTGGCATCCTCATACTGAGGGTACTCACTGAGATACTTTTGGCATATTGTCATAAAAATAAAGTACCTTTATTTTTAGTATATCTGCGTATTGTGTTTTCTTATGATATTGTGCATATGACACCAGAGGTATAGTAGGAGCTTTGCATGTCTCCTAGTTCAGCCTAAGCTGCTCTGCTATAGCTACCTTCTATCAGCCTCAGCTGCTAGAAACACCTCTTCTACACTAATAAGGGATAACTGGACCTGGTACAGAGTGTAAGTGCCCCTTGGTACCCACTACAAGCCAGGCCAGCCTCCTACAAGTATAGTTTCTGAGGTAAGTACCACGCTTACGGGTTCAGTCTCCTGGGCATAGGTAACCCAGCGTTAGGGGTTAAAGGCAACCCCAAACACCCAGCACCAGCAACACAGGGCCGGTAAGGTGCAGAGGTCGAAGAGGAGCCAAAATAATGTGGGCGTCTATGGAGACAGGGAGTACTCCGATTCCAGTCTGCTTGCATGTAAGTACCCGCATTGTCGGAGGGCAGACCAGTGGGTTTGGAGGAGTACTGGAGGGGCCACAAGTAGGCACAAAAACCATACCCCCTGCAGCAGGGGGGCGGCCGGGTGCAGTGTGCCAACAGGGCATTTGGTTCTCAATAGAACTCTATGGAGGGACCAGGGGGTCACTTAGGCGCTGCAGGCAGGGCACAGGGGGGGTCTCAGGCGAGCCACTGGACAACAAGCCAGTCCAGCCTCCTACAGCTGCCTGCTGGTCCTTGCCTCACCGGTGGTCGGTTTCTCATGGGTCTGGGGGCAGCAGGTGCAGTGCATTTCCAGACGTCGGATATCTTCACCCTGGGCACTCACGGTCAGGGGGGTCCTCGTGATTCCCTCTGCAGGCTTCCTCGTGGGGGTGCTGGGAGGTCATCCCAGGGTGGACACGTTGTCGGAGTTACCTGAGGGTCCTTTCTGGGTAGTTGGTTTCTTCGGACATGGGCCGGGGTCGTCAGGTGCAGAGTAGTTGGACTCACACTTCTGGAATGAGGTGAGAGTCTCTTTAAAGTTGGTTGCTTGTTTTTTTCTTTCTTGAGGTTATCAGGAATCTGAAGAGCTGGGTTCAGGGTCGCTCCTAAATACTAAATTTAGGGGTGTGTTTAGGTGAGAGGGCAGTAGGCAACGACTACTTTCTCTGATGGTGGCTACACCCTCCTTGTGCCTACTCCCTCTGGGGAGGAGGGTACATCCCTATCCCTATTGGATCTAATCCTCTAAAGCAAGATGGTGGATTTCTCAAGGAGGGGGGGTCACTTCAGCTCTGGTCACCTTAGGGATGGACCTGGCTGAGGGGAAAACTCCTACTTGTTTTTCTCATTATCCCTCCAGACTTGCCGCCAAACGTGGGGGCTCATCTGGGGAGCGGGCATCTTCACTAGCTGGAGTGTCCTGGGGCACTGTAAACCAGGTTTGAGCCTTTGAGGCTCACCGTCAGTTGTTACAGTTCCTGCAGGGGGAGGTGTGAAGCACCTCCACCAAGAACAGGCTTTGTTTCTGACCACAGAGTGCACAAAGGCACCCACCCCATGTGGTCAGAAACTCATCTGGAAATGGCAGGCTGGTACAGACCGGTGAGCCTTGCACTAGCAGTTGGGCTAACATACAGGGGGCAGCGCTAAGATGCCCTCTGTGTGTATTTTCCAATAAGTCCCACACTGGCATCAGTGTGTGTAGGAAAGTACCAGCTTGCCTGGCATGTGATCCCCCTTTTTTACTTGTATGTATGTTTGTTTTTGCCTGTGTCACTGGGATCCTGCTAGCCAGGACCCCAGTGCTCATACAGTGTGCCCTGTATGTGTTCCCTGTGTGGTGCCTAACTTTATCACTGAGGCTCTGCTAACCAGAACCTCAGTGTTTATGCACTGCAGGGTAGTGACCAATTTTACCAATTCTAATTGGCACACTGGAACACCCTTATAATTCCCTAGTATATGGTACCGAGGTACGCAGGGCATTGGGGTTCCAGGAGATCCCTATGGGCTGCAGCATTTCTTTTGCCACCCATTGGGAGCTCAGACAATTCTTACACAGGACTGCCACTGCAGCCTGAGTGAAATAACGTCCACGTTATTTCACAGCCATTTTACACTGCACTTAAGTAACTTATAAGTCACCTATATGTCTAACCCACACTTGGTAAGGGTTAGGTGCAAAGTTACTTAGTGTGAGGGCACCCTGGCACTAGCCAAGGTGCCCCCACATTGTTCAGGGCAATTTCCCCATACTTTGTGAGTGCTGGGAGACCATTACACGCGTGCACTACATATAGGTCAATACCTATATGTAGCGTCACAACGGTAACTCGGAACATGGCCATGTAACATGTCTAGACTCATGGAATTGTCACCCCAATACCATTCTGGTATTGGGTGGACAATTCCATGCATCCCCGGGGCTCCAGCATAGAGCCCGGGTACTGCCAAACTAACTGTCCAGGGTTTTCTCTGCAGCTAACGCTGCTGCCAACCCTCAGACAGGTTTCTGCCCCCCTGGGGCCTGGGCAGCCCAGTCCCAGGAAGGCAGAACAAAGGATTTACTCTGAGAGAAGGTGTTACACCTTCACCCTTTGGCAATAGGTGTTAAGGGCCTGAGAAGAGTAACCTCTCCTGGCCTCTGGAAATGCTTTGAAGGGCACAGATGGTGCCCTCCTTGCATAAGCCAGTCTACACCAGTTCAGGGATCCCCACAGCCCTGCTCTGGCACGCAACTGGACAAAGTAAAGGGGAGTCACCACTCCCCTGACCAGCACCTCCCAAGGGGTGGTGCCCAGAGCTCCTCCAGTGTGTTCCAGACCTCTGCCATCTTGGATGCAGAGGTGTGAGGGCGCAATGGACATCTCTGAGTGGCCAGTGCCAGCAGGTGACCTCAGAGACCCC
The DNA here is from genome assembly GCF_031143425.1 of Pleurodeles waltl. Classification (NCBI taxonomy): domain Eukaryota; kingdom Metazoa; phylum Chordata; class Amphibia; order Caudata; family Salamandridae; genus Pleurodeles; species Pleurodeles waltl. Next base: position 204,124,050 of record NC_090442.1, on the reverse strand, counting down.
TCCTGATAGGTGCTTACCTTTCTCTGTAGCCAATCCTCCTCTGAGGGCTATTTAGGGTATCTCCTGTGGGTTACTCTTTAGATAACGAATGCAAGAGCTCGCCAGACTGCTTCTGCACTTCCCTCTTTGACTTCTGCCAAGGATCGACCGTTGTCTGCTACAGGACGCCTGCAAAACCTCAACAAAGTAGCAATAAGACTACCAGCAACATTGTAGTGCCTCATCCTGCCGGCTTTCTCAACTGTTTCCTGGTGGTGCATGCTCTGAGGGCTGTCTGCCTTCACCCTGCACTGGAAGCCAAGAATAAATCTCCTGTGGTTCAACAGAATCTTACCCCTGCCAAAGCAGGCATCAAACTTCTGCATCACCAGTCCTCTGGGTCCCCTCTCATCTTGACGAGCGTGGTCCCTGGAACACAGGAGCTGGATCCAATTGTCCACGACAGTCCAGTGGCCCTTCTGTCCAAATTTGGTGGAGGTAAGTCCTTGCCTCCACCCGCCAGACAGTAATCCTGTGTACTGCGTGAACTACAGCTGCTAGGGCTTCTGTGCACTTTTGCAAGACTTCCTTTGTGCACAGCACAGCCCACGTCCCCAGCACTCCGTCCTGCATTGCCAAACTCGCTGAGTTGGACTGCGACTTCGTGGGACCCTCTTTTGTTGTGCTGAGACGACAGCCGTGCTCAACTTTTCTGAATGCCTGTTCAGGTGCTTCAGCGGGTGCTGCCTGCTTCTGCATGGGCTCTCTGTGTTTTTTGAGCGCCCCCTCTGTCTCCTCCTCCAAGGGGCGGCCTCCTGGTCCTTCCTGGGCCTTGGCAGCACCCAAAACCTTCAACCGCGACTCTTGCAGCTAGCAAGGCTTGTTTGCGGTCTTTCTGCATGGAAATAACTATGCATCCTCCAGCACACGGTGGGACATCTGACCACAGGAGAAGTTCCTGGCACCTTCCGTTGTTGCAGAATCTTTGGCTTCTTCCACCCGGAACAGCCCTTTTGCACCTATATCCGGGGCTTAGTGGGCTCATGCCCTCCAAGACACTTGTGTGACTCTAGGACTTGGTCCCCTTCCTTTACAGGTCCTCAGGTCCAGGAATCCATCTTCAGTGCTTTGCAGTCAGTTGTTGTGTTTGCAGAATCCCCTATCTCGACTTTACTGTCTTTTTGGGGTAGTAGAGTAACTTTACTCCTACTTTTCAGGGTCTTGGGGTGGGGTATCTTGGACACCCTTGACGTTTTCTTACACTCCCAGCAACCCTCTAAACACTACACTAGACCTGGGGTCCATTTGTGGTTTGCATTCCACTTTTGGAGTATATGGTTTGTGTTGCCCCGGGCCTATTTTTCCCTATTGCATTCTATTGTGTCTTACAATGTTTGCACTACCTTTCTAACTGTTTACTTACCTGATTTTGGTTTGTGTGTATATTTTGTGTATTTTACTTACCTCCTAAGGGAGTATATCCTCTGAGATACTTTTGGCATATTGTCACTAAAATAAAGTACCTTTATTTTTAGTAACTCTGAGTATTGTGTTTTCTTATGATATAGTGCTAAGTGATATAAGTGGTATAGTAGGAGCTTTGCATGTCTCCTAGTTCAGCTTAAGCTGCTCTGCTATAGTTACCTCTATCAGCCTAAGCTGCTAGAACACTACTAATCTACTAATAAGGGATAACTGGACCTGGCACAAGGTGTAAGTACAACTAGGTACCCACTATATGTCAGGCCAGCCTCCTACATTGGTGGTGCAGCGGTGGGATAAGTACTTGTAACTGCTTTACCACTTTGTCATTGGTGCTTTTCATAAGAAAAACATATACCAAATACTTCAGAATATACACAGTAACCTAAACAGTTTAACTTTCCTTCTCTAAAACTTTCTAAAAAGTTTCTGAAAAATTTCTGAAAACTTTCAAACGTTTTCAAAAGTTTGAAAAAGTTTTTCTCTGTTCTTTTAAAAGTTCCCAAAACTTTTTTCTGTCTCTGTCCTAAACCTTTTCTGTCATGTCTGCAGTAGAGCTTACTCCCACAGTTGTCCAGGCAGCATATGGGAATCTAAACTTTCAAAGTTTGAGGGGCTCTGCATTGAAAGAGGTTTAGCAATTGATCTTCTCCTTAGCCTTCTCCTAGAAAGTGACCAGAACCAGTTTGGCCCATCCCATATCAGGGGGTAGAGGAGGGGGGTACCCAGCTATACTCAGAGGAGTCCCCTGAGGATGCTTTGGAGGGTTCTTCCAAGGACCTGTTGTAGGAAAGTACCATCTTGCCTTGCATGTTACCCCCATTTTCACTGTATGTATGTTTGTTTTTGCCCTTGTGTCACTGGAATCCTACCAGGCAGGACCCCAGTGCTCATAGTATGTGCCCTGTATATGTTCCCTGTGTGGTGCCTAACTGTATCACTGAGGCTCTGCTAACCAGAACCTCAGTGTTTATGCTCTCTCTGTGTAGGAAAGTACCATCTTGCCTGGCATGTTACCCCCATATTTCACTGTATATATGTTGTTTTAGTTGTATGTGTCACTGGGACCCTGCCAGCCATAAGTGTGCCCTGTATGTGTTACCTGTGTTATGACTAACTTTCTCACCGAGGCTCTGCTATCCAGAACCTCAGTGGTTATGCTCTCTCATTTCTTTCCAAATTGTCACTAACAGGCTAGTGGCCAATTTCACCAATTTACATTGGCATACTGGAACACCCTTATAATTCCCTAGTATATGGTACAAAGGTACCCAGGGTATTGGGGTTCCAGGAGATCCCTATGGGCTGCAGCATTTCTTGTGCCACCCATAGGGAGATTTGACAATTCTTACACAGGCCTGCCAGTGCAGCCTGAGTGAAATAACGTCCACGTTATTTCACAGCCATTTACCCCCGCACTTAAGTAACTTATAAGTCACCTATATGTCTAACCTTTACCTGGTAAAGGTTGGGTGCTAAGTTACTTAGTGTGTGGGCACCCTGGCACTAGCCAAGGTGCTCCCACATTGTTCAGGGCAAATTCCCCGGACTTTGTGAGTGCGGGGACACCATTACACGCGTGCACTATACATATTTCACGACATATGTATAGCGTCACAATGGTAACTCCGAACATGGCCAAGTAACATGTCTAGGATCATGGAATTGTCACCACAATGCCATTCTGGCATTGGGGAGACAATTCCATGATCCCCCGAGTCTCTAGCTCAGACCCGGGTACTGCCAAACTACCTTTCCCGGGGTTTCACTGCAGCTGCTGCTGCTGAAAACCCCTCAGACAGGTTTCTGCCCTCCTGGGGTCCAGCCAGGCTTGGCCCAGGAAGGCAGAACAAAGGACTATATCAGAGAGAGGGTGTTACACCCTCTCCCTTTGGAAAAAGGTGTCAGGGCTGGGGAGGAGTAGCCTTCCCCAGCCTCTGGAAATGCTTTGATGGGCACAGAAGGTGCCCATCTCTGCATAAGCCAGTCTGCACCGGTTCAGGGATCCCTCAGCCCTGCTCTGGCGCGAAACTGGACAAAGGAAAGGGGATTGACCACTCCCCTGACCTGCACCTCCCCTGGGAGGTGCCCAGAACTCCTCCAGTGTGCTTCAGACCTCTGCCATCTTGGAAACAGAGGTGCTGCTAGCACACTGGACTGCCCTGAGTGGCCAGTGCCAGCAGGTGACGTCAGAGACTCCTTCTGATAGGCTCCTTCAGGTGTTGCTAGCCTATCCTCTCTCCTAAGTAGCCAAACCTCCTTTTCTGGCTATTTAGGGTCTCTGCTTTGGGCAATTCCTTAGATAACGAATGCAAGAGCTCATCAGAGTTCCTCTGCATCTCTCTCTTCACCTTCTGCCAAGGAATCGACTGCTGACCGTGCTGGAAGCCTGCAAAACTGCAACAAAGTAGCAAAGACGACTACTGCGACCTTGTAACGCTGATCCTGCCGCCTTCTCGACTGTTTTCCTGGTGGTGCATGCTGTGGGGGTAGTCTGCCTCCTCTCTGCACTAGAAGCTCCGAAGAAATCTCCCGTGGGTCGACGGAATCTTCCCCCTGCAACCACAGGCACCAAAGAACTGCATCACCGGTCCTCTGGGTCTCCTCTCAGCACGACTAGCGAGGTCCCTTGAACTCAGCAACTCTGTCCAAGTGGCTCCACAGTCCAGTGACTCTTCAGTCCAAGTTTGGTGGAGGTAAGTCCTTGCCTCCCCACGCTAGACTGCATTGCTGGGAACCGCGTATTTTGCAGCTACTCCGGCTCCTGTGCACTCACCAAGGATTTCCTTTGTGCACAGCCAAGCCTGGGTCCCCGGCACTATAACCTGCATTGCACAACCTCCTGAGTTGTCCTCTGGCGTCGTGGGACCCTCTTGTGCAACTTCGGGTGAGCTCTGGTTCACTCCACTTCGTAGTGCCTGTTCCAGCACTTCTGCGGGTGCTGCTTGCTTCTGATTGGCCTCTTTGTCTTACTGGACGCCCCTTCTGTCTCCTCACGCAATTGGCGACATCCTGGTCCCTCCTGGGCCACAGCAGCATCCAAAAACCCTAACCGCGACCCTTGCAGCTAGCAAGGCTTGTTTGTGGTCTTTCTGCGGGAAAACACTTCTGCACGACTCTTCACGACGTTGGACATCCATCCTCCAAAGGGGAAGTTTCTAACCCTTGTCTTTCTTGCAGAATCCTCAGCTTCTACCATCCGGTGGCAGCTTCTTTGCACCCACAGCTGGCATTTCCTGGGCATCTGCCCACTCCCGAATTGATCGTGACTTTTGGACTTGGTCCCCTTGTTCCACAGGTACTCTTGTCTGGAAATCCATCGTTGTTGCATTGCTGGTGTTGGTCTTTCCTGCAGAATTCCACTATCACGACTATTGTGCTCTTTGGGGAACTTAGGTGCACTTTGCACCCACTTTTCAGGGTCTTGGGGTGGGCTATTTTTCTAACCCTCACTGTTTCCTTACAGTCCCAGCGACCCTCTACAAGGTCACATAGGTTTGTGGTCCATTCGTGGTTCGCATTCCACTTCTAGAGTATATGGTTTGTGTTGCCCCTATCCCTGTGTGCCCCCATTGCATTCTATTGTGACTATACATTGTTTGCACTGTTTTCTATTGCTATTACTGCATATTTTGGTATTGTGTACATATATCTTGTGTATATTTGTTATCCTCATACTGAGGGTACTCACTGAGATACTTTGGCATATTGTCATAAAAATAAAGTACCTTTATTTTTAGTATATCTGTGTATTGTGTTTTCTTATGATATTGTGCATGTGACACTAGTGGTACTGTAGGAGCTTCACTCGTCTCCTAGTTCAGCCTAAACTGCTCTGCTAAGCTACCTTTTCTATCAGCCTAAGCTGCTAGACACCCCTCTACACTAATAAGGGATACCTGGGCCTGGTGCAAGGTGTAAGTACCCCTTGGTACCCACTACAAGCCAGTCCAACCTCCTACACTCTGCTGTCTAAATTTGGCACTGCAGGCTAGTGACTAAATTTACCAATTCTCATTGCAACACTGGTACACCCATATAATCTCCTTGCATATGGTACTTAGGTACCCAGGGTATTGGGGTTTCAGGAGAGCCCTATGGGCTGCAGCATTTCTTTTGCCACCCATAGGGAGCTCAGACAATTCTTACACAGGCCTGCCACTGCAGCCTGAGTGAAATAACGTCCACGTTATTTCACAGCCATTTTTCACTGCACATAAGTAACTTATAAGTCACCTATATGTCTAACCCTCACTTAGTGAAGGTTGGGTGCCAAGTTACTTAGTGTTTGGGCACCCTGGCACTAGCCAAGGTGCCCCCACATCATTCAGGGCAAATTCCCCAAACTTTGTGAGTACGGGGACACCATTACACGCGTGCACTATACATAGGTCACTACCTATTTATAGCGTCACAATGGTAACTCCGAACATGGCCATGTAACATGTCTAGGATCATGGAATTGTCACCCCAATACCATTCTGGTATTGCGGGGACAATTCCATGATCCCCCGGGACTCTAGCACAGAACCCGGGTACTGCCAAACTGCCTTTCCGGGGGTCCAACTGCAGCTGCTGCTGCTGCCAACCCCTCAGTCAGGATTCTGCCCTCCTGGGGTCTGGGCAGCCCCAGCCCAGGAAGGCAGAACAAAGGATTTCCTCTGAGAGAGGGTGTTACACACTCTCCCTTTGGAAATAGGTGTGAAGGGATGGGGAGGAGTAGCCTCCCCCAGCCTCTGGAAATACTTTGATGGGCACAGATGGTGCCCATCTCTACATAAGCCAGTCTACACCGGTTCAGGGATCCCCCAGCCCTGCTCTGGCATGAAACTGGACAAAGGAAAGGGGAGTGGCCACTCCCCTGACCAGTACCTCCCAGGAGAGGTGCCCAGAGCTCCTCCAGTGTGTCCCAGGCCTCTGCCATCTTGGATTCAGAGGTGTTGGGGGCACACTGGACTGCTCTGAGTGGCCAGTGCCAGCAGGTGACGTCAGAGACCCCCTCTGATCTTACCTCTCTTGGTAGCCAATCCTCCTTTCTTGGTAGCCAAACCTCCTGTTCTGGCTATTTAGGGTATCTCCTCTGGGTATTCTTCAGATAACGAATACAAGAGCTCACCAGAGTTCCTCTGCACTTCCCTCTTCGACTTCTGCCAAGGATCGACCGCTGACTGCTCCAGAACGCCTCCAAAACTGCAACAAAGTAGCAAGACGACTACCAGCAACATTGTAGCTCCTCATCCTGCCAGCTTTCTCGACTGTTTCCTGGTGGTGCATGCTCTGGGGGTAGCCTGTCTTCACCCTGCACCAGAAGCTCCGAAGAAATCTTCTGTGGGTCAACAGAATCTTCCCCCTGCTAACGCAGGCACCAAAAGAGTGCATCACCCATCCTCTGGGTCCCCTCTCAACCTGACGAGCGTGGTCCCTGGAACACAGGAGCTAGATCCAAGTGACCCCCATAGTCCAGTGATCCTTCAGTCCAAGTTTGGTGGAGGTAAGACCCTCCCTCCCCACGCTAGACTGCAAACCTGTGTACTGCGTGATTTGCAGCTGCTGCGGCTTCTGTGCACTTCTCCAAGGATTCCTTTGTGCACAGCCTAGCCTGGGTCCCCAGCACTCCGTCCTGCAGTACTCAACCCTCTGAGTTAGACTCCAACGTCGTAGGACCCTCCTTTTGTGACTCCGGTTACACCAATCTTCTAAGTGCCTGCTCCAGTACTTCTGCAGGTGCTGCCTGCTTCTGTGGGAGCTCTCTGAGTTGCTGAGAGCCCCCTCTGTCTCTTCCTCCAAGGGGCGACATCCTGGTCCATCCTGGTCCCCAGCAACACCCAAAAACCTCTACTGCAACCCTTGCAGCTAGCAAGGCTTGTTGGTGGTATTTCTGCGTGGAAACACTTCTGCAACCTGCAGTACGCCGTAGGACATCTTCCATCCAAAGGAGAAGTTCCTAACTCTCTTCGTTGTTGCAGAATCTTTGAGTTCTTCCACCTGGAGGCACCCTTCTTGCACCTTCATTTGGGGTTTCCTGGGCTCCTTCCCCCCTGGACACTATCACGACTCTTGGACTTGGTTCCCATGCCTTGCAGGTACTCAGGGCCAGGAGTCTATCTTCAGTGCTTTGCTGGTGTTTGTGGTTCTTGCAGAATCCCCCTATCACGACTATTGTGTCCTTTTGGGGTAGTAGGGGAACTTCACTCCTACTTTTCAGGGTCTTGGGGTGGAGTATCTTGGACGCCCTGACTGTTTTCTTTCAGTCCCATCGACCCTCTACAAGCTCCCATAGGTCTGGGGTCCATTCGTGGTTCGCATTCCACTTTTGGAGCATATGGTTTGTGTTGCCCCTAGACCTTTGTTTGCCTATTGCATCCTATTGTGATTCTATATTGTTTGCACTACTTTTCTTACTGTTACTTACCTGTTTTGGGTTTGTGTACATATAATTTGTGTATATTACTTACCTTCTAACTGAGGGTACTCACTGAGATACCTTTGGCATATTGACATAAAAATAAAGTTTCTTTATTTTTAGTAACTCTGAGTATTGTGTTTTCTCATGATATTGTGCTATATGATATAAGTGGTATAGTAGGAGCTTTGCATGTCTCCTAGTTCAGCCTAAGCTGCTTTGCCATAGCTACCTTCTGTCATCATAAGCTGCTAGAACCTCCTCTATTCTACTAATAAGGGATAACTGGACCTCGCACAGGGTGTAAATAACACAAGGTACCCACTATAAGCCAGGCCAGCCAGTACTTGCAACTGCTTTACCACTTTGTCATTTGGTACTTTTTGATAAGAGAATCATATACCAAATAGTTCAGTATATGTACACTTAACCAAAAAAAGTTTACTTTTCTATTCTAAAACATTTAACAAAGTTCTGAAAAGTTTGTGAAAACTTCTAAAAGTTTTCCCAAAGTTTGAAAAAGTTTTTCTCTCACTATCCTTAATCCTTTTCTAAACATGTCTGTTGTAGAGCCCAATCCCAAAATTGTTAATGCAACATATGAGAGATTAAACTACAAACGTTTAAGGGGTCTCTGCCTGGATGGAGGTTTGAATATAGGTAAGAATCCTAAAAAAGAGTTTCTCTTTAACATGCTCATTGTAGATGACCAGAACCAGTCTAGCCCATCTCATGAGAGGTTAGAAAATGGGGAAGCTTCCCAGTCAGACTCAGAGGAGTTCCATGAGGAAGCTGGGGAGGGTTCTTACAAGGTCGTAGCCCCTAGCAGGGCACCTAGTGACACTGGTAGTGTTAGAGGGTCCCACACCAGTAGGGCATCTTTCACCCCTAGAAGCCAGGTTACTAGGGTCCAGACAGTTAGGGACAGGTCTCCCTCTGAAACTTCCCACATTTCCTCTGTGTCTAAACATTCCCAACAAACCCACCCTGAGGATAACTTGTTAGAAAGGGAACTCAAAAAGTTGAGGGTAGAAGAGACCAGACTGAAGCTTAAACAGCAGCAGCTGGCCTTAGATAGGGAATCCCTAGACATAGAGAGAGAAAGACAGAGGTTGGGGTTAGTTCCCCATGGTGGCAGCAGCAGTATTTCTGACAGCAATCCTGTTAAAGAGCAAGATTCCAGGAATCTGCAGAAGATAGTCCTCCCTTACAAGGAGGGGTATGACATTAATAAGTGGTTTGCTGCACTTGAGAGGGCCTGTATGGTACAGTTGTTCCCTCAAAGGTAGTGGGCTGCTAGTTTGTGGCTATCTTTCACTGGAAAGGGTAGGGATAGGCTCCTTACTGTCAGTGAAAGTGATGCCAATAACTACAAAGCTTTGAAAGATGCACTCTTGGATAGATTTGGCTTGACCACTGAATAATACAGGATTAAGTTCAGAGACACCAGAAAAGAGTCTCCTCAAGACTGGACAGATTTTTTGGACTGTTCAGTGAAGGCCTTGGAAGGGTGGTTGCATGGCAGTAAAGTTTCTGACTATGAAAGCCTGTACAATCTTATTCTGAGAGAGCATATTCTTAACAATTGTGTGTCTGACTTATTGCACCAATACCTAGTGGACTCTGATCTGACCCCTCCCCAAGAATTGGGAAAGAAGGCAGACAAATGGGTCAGAATAAGGGTGAAAAGAAAAGTTCATACAGGGGGTGACAAGGATGACAAGGAGAAGGATGGTAAGTCTTCTGAGAAGGGTGGGGACAAAAGTAAGCATTCTGAGTCTTCATCAGGCCCACAAAAATCCTCTGGAGGTGGTGGGTCCAAATCCTCTTCAAATAATAATCAGAAAAAGCCTTGGTGTTATTTGTGTAAAGTCAGAGGCCCTTGGGCAAGTGATTCCACTTGTCCAAAGAAAAACACCAGACCTCCCACCACCACAAACCCTGTTGCAAATTCTAGTGCCGCTAGTAATAGCAGTGGTGGTGGGAAAACTACTACTAATAGCCAATCCACTGGTGTAGCTGGGCTCACTATTGGCAATGTAGTTGGTGTTGGGGTTGGTCTTGTTAGGGAGACCACAGAGGCTGTTTTAGTCTCAGATGGTGACATTGATTTTGCCACCTTGGTTGCTCTTCCCCTTAATATGGGTAAGTACAAGCAACTGCCCCTAATCAATGGTGTTGAGGTTGAGGCCTGCAGGGACACAGGAGCCAGTGTAACTATGGTGATAGAAAAACTGGTCCACCCAGATCAACACCTGCTTGGTCAGCAGTACCAAGTGACAGACGCTCATAAAAACACTCCTAGCGACCCCATGGCTGTTGTGAATCTCAACTGTGTGTGTGTGTGGGGGGGGGGGGGTTACTGGTCCAAAGAAAGTTGTGGTAGCTACAGATGTACCTGTAGACTGTCTACTAGGAAATGATTTGGAGACATAAGCTTGGGCAGAAGTGGAGTTGGAGGCTCATGCAGCAATGCTGGACATTCCTGGGCATATATTTGCTTTGACAAGGGCTCAGGCCAAGAAGTAAAAAGGACAGGGTAACTTGGATCCTGGAACAGTGGACCAAGTGCTCACTAAAGCTAGGGGTAGAAAGGGTAAATCCCTACCCACTATCCCTCCCTCTACAGATGATTCCCCTTTTGAGGGAGAGGAATTAATTCCCTGTGCAGAACCTACACCAGAGGAGCTGGCAGCAGACACTGCTGAGCGTTTGGGTGCAGGGAGGGCCTACCAGGGAAGAGCTGAGTGTGGCACAGCAAACCTGTCCCACATTAGAGGGTTTCAGAAAGCAAGCTGTCAAACAGCAAAATGGAGATCTCAGTGACAGTCATAGGGTGTAGTGGGAAGAAAACCACTTGTACACAGAGTCAAGGGACCCAAAGCCTGGAGCAGCCAGGAGATTGGTCATTCCCCTGCAGTAGAGAGAGTCTCTGCTCAACTAGCACATGACATTCGTTTGGATGGGCATTTGGGCAAGACGAAAACTAGGGAAAGACTTGTCCCCTTGTTTCACTGGCCTCATATGTCAGAGGACACCAAAGATTTTTGCAAGTCTTGTGTGACCTGCCAAGCCAGTGGCAAGACTGGTGGCACTCCAAAGGCCCCCCTAATTCCACTTCCAGTGGTTGGGGATCCATTTGAAAGGGTAGGGATTGACATAGTTGTCCCCTGTAAGAGGCTGGCCTGGCTTGTAGTGGGTACCAAGGGGTACTTACACACTGTACCAGGTCCAGTTATCCCTTATTAGTGTAGAAGAGGTGTTTCTAGCAGCTTAGGCTGATAGAAGGTAGCTATAGCAGAGCAGCTTAGGCTGAACTAGGAGACATGCAAAGCTCCCACTATACCACTGGTGTCATATGCCCAATATCATGAGAAAACACAATACACAAATATACTAAAAATAAAGGTACTTCATTTTTATGACAATATGCCAAAAGTACCTCAGTGAGTACCCTCAGTATGAGGATGACAAATATACACAAGATATATGTACACAATACCAAAATTATGCAGTAATAGCAAAAGGAAGTAATGCAAGCAATGCAAAGTTACAGTAGATTGCAATAGGAGCACATAGGTATAGGGGCAACCCAAACCATATACTCTAAAAGTGAAATGCGAACCACAAATGGACCCCAAACCTATGTGAGCTTGTAGAGGGTCGCTGGGACTGTAAGAAAACAGTGAGGGTTAGAAAAATAGCCCACCCCAAGACCCTGAAAAGTAGGTGTAAAGTGCACCTATAACCCTCAGAGAGCACATAAGTCGTGATAGGGGTTTTCTGCAAGGAAGACCAACACCAGCAAAGCAACAACAGTGGATTTCTGGACCTGAATACCTGTGAAACAAGGGGACCAAGTCCATGAGTCGCGACAATGTCGAGAGTGGGCAGATGCCCAGGAAATGCCAGCTGAGGGTGCAAAGAAGCTGCCACCAGATGGAAGAAGCTTTCGTTTCTGCAAGAACGAAGAGGACTAGGAACTTCCCCTTTGGAAGATGGATGTCCCACGTTGTGAAGAAGCTTGCAGAGGTATTCCCACGCAGAAAGACCGCAAACAAGCCTTGCTAGCTGCAAGGGTCGCGCTTAGGGTTTTTGGATGCTTCTGTGGCCCAGGAGGGACCAGGATGTCGCCACTTGGATGAGGAGACAGAGGGGGCACCCAGCAAGTCAGGGAGCCCTCACAGAAGCAGGCAACACCCACAGAAGTTCCGGAACAGGCACTTGGAGGAGGAGTGAACCGGAGTCCACCCGAAGTCAGAAAAGGGAGTCCCATGACACCGGAGGACAACTCAGAAGCTTGTGCACTGCAGGTTAGAGCGTCGGGGTCCCAGGCTTGGCTGTGCACGAAGGAAATCCTGCAAGAGTGCACAGGTGCCGGAGCAGCTGCAAATCATGCGGTACCCAGCAATGCAGTCTAGCGTGGGGAGGCAAGGACTTACCTCCACCAAACTTGGACTGAAGAGTCACTGGACTGTGGGAGTCACTTAAACAGAGTTGCTGAGTTCCAGGGACCACGCTCGTCATGCTGAGAGGGGACCCAGAGGACCGGTGATGCAGTCTTTTGTTGATTGCGGTTGCAGGGGGAAGATTCCATCGACCCACTGGAGATTTCTTCAGAGCTCCTGGTGCAAGAAGGAGGCAGGCTACCCCCAGAGCATGCACCACCAGGAAACAGGCGAGAAAGCCAGCAGGATGAAGCGATACAAGGTTGCAGTAGTCGTCTTTGCTACTTTGTTGCGGTTTTGCAGGCGCCTGAGCAGTCAGCAGTCGATCCTTTGGCAGAAGGAGGAGAGAGAGATGCTGACGAACTCTGGTGAGCTCTTGCATTCGGTATCTGAAGAATTCCCCAAAGCAGAGATCCTAAATAGCCAGAGAAGGAGGTTTGGCTACCTAGGAAGGAGGATAGGCTAGTAACACAGGTAAGAGCCTATCAGAAGGAGTCTCTGATGTCACCTACTGGCCCTTGCCATTCAGAGCAGTCCAGTGTGCCAGCACACCTCTGAATCCAAGATGGCAGAGGTCTGGGGCATGCTGGAGGAGCTCTGGGCACCTACCCTGGGAGGTGCAGGTCAGGGGAGTGGTCACTCCCCTTTCCTTTGTCCAGTTTCGCACCAGAGCAGAGCTGGGGGATCCCTGAACCGGTGTAGACTGGCTTATGCAGAGATGGGCACCATCTGTGCCCATCAAAGCATTTCCAGAGGCTGGGGGAGGCTACTCCTCCCCAGCCCTGACACCTTTTTCCAAAGGGAGAGGGTGTAACACCCTCTCTCTGAGGACGTCCTTTGTTCTGCCTTCCTGGGCCAGGCCTGGCTGGACCCCAGGAGGGCAGAAACCTGTCTGAGGGGTTGGCAGCAGCTGCAGTGAAACCCCGGGAAAGGTAGTTTGGCAGTAGCCGGGTCTGTGCTAGAGACTCGGGGGATCATGGAATTGTCTCCCCCATACCAGAATGGCATTGGGGTGACAATTCCATGATCTTAGACATGTTACATGGCCATGTTCGGAGTTACCATTGTGACGCTATACATAGGTAGTGACCTATGTATAGTGCACACGTGTAATGGTGTCCCGCACTTACAAAGTCTGGGGAATTTGCCCTGAACGATGTGGGGGCACCTTGGCTAGTGCCAGAGTGCCCACACACTAAGTAACCTAGCACCCAACCTTCACCAGGTGAAGGTTAGACATATAGGTGACTTATAAGTTACTTAAGTGCAGTGGTAAATGGCTGTGAAATAACGTGGACGTTATTTCACTCAGGCTGCAGTGGCAGGCCTGAGTAAGAATTGTCAGAGCTCCCTATGGGTGGCAAGAGAAATGCTGCAGCCCATAGGGATCTCCTGGAACCCCAATACCCTGGGTACTTCCGTACCATATGCTGGGGAATTATAAGGGTGTTCCAGTATACCAATGTGAATTGGTGAAATTGGTCACTAGCCTGTTAGTGACAATTTAGAAAGCAGAGAGAGCATAATCACTGAGGTTCTGATTAGCAAAGCCTCAGTGAGACAGTTAGTCATCACACAGGGAACACATACAGGGCACATTTATGAGCACTGGGGCCCTGGCTGGCAGGGTCCCAGTGACACATACACTAAAAAAACATACATACAGAGAAATATGGGGGTAACATGCCAGGCAAGATGGTACTTTCCTACAGCCCCTTGACCCTCCAACTGCTTCAGGCAATAGATTTATCTTGGTGGTAGTGGACCATGCCACGAGATATCCTGAAGCCATACCTTTAAGGACCACTACAGCTCCTGCAGTGGCAAAGGCCTTCCTGGGAATCTTTTCCAGGGTGGGTTTTTCTAAAGAGGTGGTGTCAGACAGAGGTAGCAACTTCATGTCTGCATACCTAAAAGCAATGTGGACGGAGTGTGGTGTTACCTACAAGTTCACCACCCCTTATCATCCACAACAAAATGGTCTGGTTGAGAGGTTTAATAAAACTCTCAAAGGCATGACAATTTGACTCCCTGAAAAACTCAGGAGGAGATGGGATGTCCTGTTACCTTGCCTCCTTTTTGCTTACAGGGAGGTACCCCAGAAAGGAGTGGGTGTCAGCCCCTTTGAACTCCTCTTTGGGCACCATGTAAGAGGTCCACTTGCTCTTGTAAAGGAGGGTTGGGAACAACCTTTAAAAGCTCCTAAACAGGAGATAGTGGACTATGTACGTGGCCTAAGATCCAGAATAGCTGAGTATATGAAAAAGGCCAGTAACAACCTTCAGGCCAGCCAGGAGCTCCAAAAGCAATGGCATGACCAAAAGGCTGTCCTGACTCAGTACCACCCAGGACAGAAGGTGTGGGTATTGGAGCCTGTGGCCCCAAGAGCACTCCAAGACAAATGGAGTGGACCCCATCTGTAGGAAAGTACCATCTTGCCTGGCATGTTACCCCCATTTTTCACTGTATATATGTTGTTTTAGTTGTATGTGTCACTGGGACCCTGCCAGCCAGGGCCCCAGTGCTCATAAGTGTGCCTGAATGTGTTACCTGTGTTATGACTAACTGCCTCACTGAGGCTCTGCTAACCAGAACCTCAGTGGTTATGCTCTCTCATTTCTTTCAAATTGTCACTAACAGGCTAGTGACCCATTTTACCAATTTACATTGGCTTACTGGAACACCCTTATAATTCCCTAGTATATGGTACTGAGGTACCCAGGGTATTGGGGTTCCAGGAGATCCCTATGGGCTGCAGCATTTCTTTTGCCACCCATAGGGAGCTCTGACAATTCTTACACAGGCCTGCCACTGCAGCCTGAGTGAAATAACGTCCACGTTATTTCACAGCCATTTTACACTGCACTTAAGTAACTTATAAGTCACCTATATGTCTAACCTTTACCTGGTAAAGGTTAGGTGCAAAGTTACTTAGTGTGAGGGCACCCTGGCACTAGCCAAGGTGCCCCCACATTGTTCAGGGCCAATTCCCCGTACTTTGTGAGTGCGGGGACACCATTACACGCGTGCACTACATATACGTCACTACCTATATGTAGCTTCGCAATGGTAACTCCGAATATGGCCATGTAACATGTCTATGATCATGGAATTGCCCCCTCTATGTCATCCTGGCATAGTTGGCACAATCCCATGATCCCAGTGGTCTGTAGCACAGACCCTGGTACTGCCAAACTGCCTTTCCTGGGGTTTCACTGCAGCTGCTGCTGCTGCCAACCCCTCAGACAGGTTTCTGCCCTCCTGGGGTCCAGCCAGGCTTGGCCCAGGATGGCAGAACAAAGGACTTCCTCTGAGAGAGGGTGTTACACCCTCTCCCTTTGGAAAATGGTGTGAAGGCAGGGGAGGAGTAGCCTCCCCCAGCCTCTGGAAATGCTTTCATGGGCACATATGGTGCCCATTTCTGCATAAGCCAGTCTACACCGGTTCAGGGACCCCTCAGCCCTGCTCTGGCGTGAAACTGGACAAAGGAAAGGGGAGTGACCACTCCCCTGACCTGCACCTCCCCTGGGAGGTGCCCAGAGCTCCTCCAGTGTGCTCCAGACCTCTGCCATCTTGGAAACAGAGGTGCTGCTGGCACGCTGGACTGCTCTGAGTGGCCAGTGCCACCAGGTGACGTCAGAGACTCCTTCTGATAGGCTCCTTCAGGTGTTGCTAGCCTATCCTCTCTCCTAGGTAGCCAAACCCTCTTTTCTGGCTATTTAGGGTCTCTGTCTCTGGGGATTCCTTAGATAACGAATGCAAGAGCTCATCCGAGTTCCTCTGCATCTCTCTCTTCACCTTCTGCCAAGGAATCGACTGCTGACCGCGCTGGAAGCCTGCAAAACTGCAACAAAGTAGCAAAGACGACTACTGCAACTCTGTAACGCTGATCCTGCCGCCTTCTCGACTGTTTTCCTGGTGGTGCATGCTGTGAGGGTAGTCTGCCTCCTCTCTGCACTAGAAGCTCCGAAGAAATCTCCAGTGGGTCGACGGAATCGTCCCCCTGCAACCGCAGGCACCAAAGAACTGCATCACCGGTACCCTGGGTCTCCTCTCAACACGACGAGCGAGGTCCCTTGAATCCAGCAACTCTGTCCAAGTGACTCCCACAGTCCAGTGACTCTTCAGTCCAAGTTTGGTAGAGGTAAGTCCCTGCCTCCCCACGCCAGACTGCATTGCTGGGAACCGCGACTTTTGCAGCTACTCCGGCCTCCGTGCACTTCCGGCGGAAATCCTTTGTGCACAGTCCAGCTTGGGTCCACGACACTCTAACCTGCATTGCACGACTTCCTAATTTGTCCTCCGGCGACGTGGGACTCCTTTGTGCGACTTCGGGTGAGCACCATTTCACGCATCTTTGTAGTGCCTGTTCTGGCACTTCTGCGGGTGCTGCCTGCTTCTGAGAGGGCTCCTTGTCTTGCTCGACGCCCCTTCTGTCCCCAGACGCAATTGGCGACATCCTGGTCCTTCCTGGGCTACAGCAGCACCCAAAAACCTTATCCGCACGATTTTCAGCTATCAAGGCTTGTTGGCAGTCTTTTGGCAGGAAAACACTTCTGCACAACTCTCCACGGCGTGGGGGATCCATCCTTCAAAAGGGGAAGTCTCTAGCCCTTGTCGTTCCTGCAGAATCCTCAGCTTCTACTGTCCAGTAGTAGCTTCTTTGCACCCACAGCTGGCATTTCCTGGGCATCTGCCCATCTCCGACTTGCTTGTGACTTTTGGACTTGGTCCCCTTGTTCCACAGGTACCCTCGACTGGAAATCCATCGTTGTTGCATTGCTGGTTTGTGTCCTTCCTGCAGAATTCCCCTATCACGACTTCTATGTCCTTTGGGGAACTTTAGTGCACTTTGCACTCACTTTTCAGGGTCTTGGGGTGGGCTATTTTTCTAACCCTTACTATTTTCTAATAGTCCCAGCGACCCTCTACAAGGTCACATAGGTTTGGGGTCCATTTGTGGTTCGCATTCCACTTTTGGAGTATATGGTTTGTGTTGCCCCTATCCCTATGTGTCCCCATTGCATCCTATTGTAACTATACATTGTTTGTACTGTTTTCTAATACTATTACTGCATATTTTGGTATTGTGTACATATATCTTGTGTATATTTGCTATCCTCATACTGAGGGTACACTCTGAGATACTTTGGCATATTGTCATAAAAATAAAGTACCTTTATTTTTAGTATATCTGTGTATTGTGTTTTCTTATGATATTGTGCAAGTGACACTAGTGGTATAGTAGGAGCTTTGCATGTCTCCTAGTTCAGCCTAAGCTGCTCTGCTAAGCTACCATTATGTATCAGCCTATGCTGCTATACACCCTATACACTAATAAGGGATAACTGGGCCTGGTGCAAGGTGCAAGTACCCCTTGGTACTCACTACAAGCCAGTCCAGCCTCCTACATTGGTTGTGCAGATGTGGGATAAGTGCTTTGAGACTACTTACCACTTTTGTCATTGTACTTTTCATAAGAGAAAAATATACAAAACAAGTTCAGTGTATGTACACCTAACCAAAACGTTTTGCATTTCCTCTTTCACTCTTTTCTAAGTGCTGAAAAGTACCTCTAAACTTTCTAAAAGTTCTTAAAAGTTTAAAAAGTTTTTTTTTCTCTCTTTCTAAAAGTTCTGAAAAACTTTTTTCTCTTTTTCTGTCACTTAAACTCTTTCTAAAAATGTCTGGCACAGGCCAAAATGTTGATCTGTCCAAACTTGCATATGATCACCTTAGCTGGAAAGGAGCAAGGAGTCTCTGTGTAGAAAGAGGTTTGAGTGTAGGGAAGAATCCTTCCTTGGAATTATTGCTTAACATGCTTAGAGAACAAGAAAAGGCCAATAGGGCCCCATCTGTTGAAAAAGTAGCTAATGGTTCCCAATCTGATCCAGGGACTCCCCTAGGATAAGATTCAGGAAAGAAACTTCCTAGCCTGCCCATTACTGGACAGTCTAGCATAGTTGGTACTGATGTAGAGTCACACCATACTGATAGTGTTGTCTCACATCATAACAAGAGTATTCCTTCACACCACAGTAGAAGTGATGTTTCTGTTAACCAAGCTGTTAGGGTGCCTTCTGTAAGGGATAGGTCTCCTTCTGTCCATTCTCACCATACTTCTGTTTCTAGGCATGTCCCCCCACCCACCCTGATGACAGATTGTTAGAAAGGGAGCTCAATAGATTGAGAGTGGAACAAACCAGACTGAAGCTCAAGAAGCAACAGCTGGATTTGGAGAGACAGACCTTAGAAGTAGAGAAGGAGAGACAGAAGTTGGGTTTAGAAACCCATGGTGGCAGCAGCAGTATTCCCCATAATCATCCTGCAAAAGAGCATGATTCCAGGAATCTGCACAAGATAGTTCCCCCTTATAAGGAGGGGGATGACATTAACAAGTGGTTTGCTGCACTTGAGAGGGCCTGTGCTGTACAGGATGTCCCTCAAAGGCAGTGGGCTGCTATCCTATGGCTATCGTTTAGTGGAAAAGGTAGGGATAGGCTCCTTACTGTGAAAGAAAGTGAAGCCAATGATTAAAAAGTTCTTAAGAATGCACTCCTGGATGGTTATGGCTTAACCACTGAACAGTACAGGATAAAGTTCAGAGAGACCAAAAAGGAGTCTTCACAAGACTGGGTTGATTTCATTGACCATTCAGTGAAGGCCTTGGAGGGGTGGTTACATGGCAGTAAAGTTACTGATTATGACAGCCTGTAAAACTTGATCCTGAGAGAGCATATTCTTAATAATTGTGTGTCTGATTTGTTGCACCAGTACTTGGTGGACTCTGATCTGACCTCTCCCCAAGAATTGGGAAAGAAGGCAGACAAATGGGTCAGAACAAGGGTGAACAGAAAAGTTCATACAGGGGGTGACAAAGATGGCAACAAGAAGAAGGATGGTAAGTCTTCAGACAAGGGTGGGGACAAATCTAAAAATGAGTCTTCATCAGGCCCACAAAAACACTCTGGTGGGGGTGGTGGGCCCAAATCCTCTTCTAATCAAAACAAAGAAAAGAAACCATGGTGCTATTTATGTAAAATAAAAGGCCATTGGACAACAGATCCCAGTTGTCCAAAGAAAAGCACCAAGCCTCCTACCACTACAACCCCTACTGCTACACCTAGTGTCCCTACTAATAGCAGTGGTGGTGGGAGCAAACCTACTAATAGCCAATCCAAGGGAGTAGCTGGGCTTACTTTTGGTAACTTAGTTGGGGTTGGTCTTGTTAGGGAGACCACAGAGGCTGTGTTAGTCTCTGAGGGGGATATTGATTTAGCCACCTTAGCTGCTTGTCCCCTTAATATGGATAAGTACAAGCAGCTACCCCTAATAAATGGTGTTGAGGTTCAGGCCTACAGGGACACTGGTGCCAGTGTTACTATGGTAATAGAGAAACTGGTCCACCCGGAACAACACCTAGTTGGTCACCAGTACCAAGTAACCGATGCTCACAACAACACACTTAGCCACCCCATGGCTGTTGTAAATCTCAACTAGGGGGGGGGGGTTACTGGTCCAAAGAAAGTTGTGGTAGCCTCAGATTTACCTGTAGACTGTCTACTAGGAAATGATTTGGAGACATCAGCTTGGTCAGATGTGGAGTTGGAGGCCCATGCAGCAATGCTGGGCATCCCAGGGCATATTTTTGCTTTAACCAGGGCTCAGGCCAAAAAGCAAAAAGGACAGGGAAACTTGGATCCTGGAACAATGGACCAAGTGCTCCCCAAAACTAGGGCTAGTAGAAGTAAAGCACTTCCTACTATCCCTCCCTCTACAGTGGATTCTAATTCTGAGGAAGAAGAATTTCCACCCTGTGCAGAACCTACACCAGAGGAGCTGGAAGCAGACACTGCTGAGCTTTTGGGTGAAGGGGGGCCTGCCAGGGAGGAGCTGAGTGTGGCACAGCAAACCTGTCCCACACTAGAGGGTCTAAGACAGCAAGCTGTCAAACAAGCTAATGGGGATGTCAGTGACTCTCACAGAGTTTACTGGGAGGACAACCTCTTGTACACTGAAGCAAGGGATCCTAAACCTGGAACTGCCAGGAGGTTAGTGATTCCTCAGGAGTACAGAAAGTTCCTCCTAACTCTAGCCCACGACATTCCCCTAGCTGGACATCTTGGACAAATGAAAACTTGGGACAGACTTGTTCCCTTGTTTCATTGGCCTAGAATGTCTGAGGACACAAAAGAGTTTTGTAAGTCCTGTGAAACCTGTCAAGCCAGTGGCAAGACAGGTGGCACCCCAAAGGCACCCCTTATTCCACTGCCTGTGGTTGGGGTTCCCCTTGAAAGGGTAGGGGTTGACATAGTTGGCCCCCTTGACCCTCCTACTGCTTCAGGCAATAGGTTTATCTTGGTGGTAGTGGACCATGCCACAAGATATCCTGAAGCAATTCCTCTAAGGACCACTACAGCTCCTGCAGTGGCAAAGGCCCTCCTGGGAATATTTTCCAGGGTGGGCTTCCAAAAAGAGGTGGTATCAGACAGAGGAAGCAATTTCATGTCTGCTTACTTAAAGGCCATGTGGAAGGAGTGTGGTGTGACTTACAAGTTCACCACACCCTATCATCCACAAACAAATGGACTGGTGGAGAGATTTAACAAAACTCTCAAAGGCATGATTATGGGTCTCCCTGAAAAACTCCGCAGGAGATGGGATATCCTATTACCATGCCTCCTTTTTGCCTACAGGGAGGTACCCCAGAAAGGAGTGGGCTTCAGCCCCTTTGAATTCCTCTTTCGACACCCTGTTAGGGGTCCACTAACACTTGTCAAGGAGGGTTGGGAACAACCTTTGAAAGCTCCAAAACAAGATATTGTGGATTATGTACTTGGCCTCAGATCAAGGATGGCTGAGTACATGAAAAAGGCCAGTAAAAACCTTCAGGCCAGCCAAGAGCTCCAGAAGCAATGGCATGACCAGAAGGCTGTTTTGGTTCAGTACAAACCAGGGCAGAAAGTGTGGGTCTTGGAGCCTGTGGCCCCAAGAGCACTCCAAGATAAATGGAGTGGACCCTACACAATTATTGAGAAAAAGGGTGAAGTCACCTACTTAGTTGACTTAGGCACTGCCAGGAGTCCCCTTAGGGTGCTCCATGTCAATCGCCTGAAACCCTACTATGACAGGGCTGATCTCACCCTGCTCATGGCAACTGATGAGGGACAGGAAGAAGACAGTGATCCTCTACCTGATCTCTTCTCTTCCACAGATCAAGATGCTCTTGTGGAAGGTGTAGTTTTGGCTGATTGTCTTACTGCTGAGCAGAAAGACCATTGCATAAATCTCCTGGGTCAGTTTTCTGAACTCTTCTCTACTGTGCCAGGTACCACTTCTTGGTGTGAGCACACTATAGATACTGGAGACAGCTTGCCTGTCAAAAGTAAGATCTATAGGCAGCCTGACCATGTCAGGGACTGTATAAAGCAAGAGGCGCAGAAAATGTTAGAACTAGGAGTGGTTGAGCACTCTGAAAGTCCATGGGATTCTCCTGTGGAACTTGTACCAAAACCTCATTCCAAAGAAGTTAATGCGGTTTTGTGTAGACTACAGAGGTCTCAACCAGGTAACCAAAACTGGTGCTCACCCTATACCCAGGGCAGATGAGCTCATAGATACACTGGCATCTGCCAAGTATCTAAGCACTTTTGATTTGACTGCAGGGTATTGGCAGATCAAATTATCAGAAGATGCTAATCCTAAAACTGCATTTTCAACCATTGGAGGCCATTACCAATTCACAGTAATGCCTTTTGGATTGAAAAATGCACCTGCCACTTTTCAGAGGTTGGTGAACACAGTCCTGCAAGGGCTGGAAGCTTTTAGTGCAGCATATTTGGACGATATAGCTGTCTTTAGCTCCAGCTGGGATGATCACCTGGTCCACCTATGGAAAGTTTTAGAGGCCCTGCAAAAGTCAGGCCTCACTATCAAGGCTTCAAAGTGCCAGATAGGGCAGGGTAGTCTACACAAAACCGCATTTCCTTCTTTCCATCTTTGGAATGAGGTTTTGGTACAAGGAGGGCTGTGGGTTTCCCTAGGCCAGGGCGAGTTCTGTAGGCTAGGCCCCTCCGGAATGCAGGCCATGTGCCACTCCACCCCACCTCTGTAGAGTGCCAAGTACAGGTATACATGCCCCTGTGTCATCTATGTGGGTAGATGACACTCATAGCCATGTAGGCCATATCCCAGGAACTGCATCTGTAGAGGCCAAGAGCACCGTGTAGTGCAGCGGGCTGCTGTGTCTGTATTGTCCGCCAACGGTAGCGGTAAGCCATGCACTCAACCTGTCTTTCTTCTGTTTCCCCACCCCTTTTTGTGCTCTCCCTTTTCTTTTGTGCATCAGCATCATCAGGCGGAGGTACAGTGGCACCGGAGCACGAGGGGGCTGCATCCCACAGGGCCATGGAGGGCCACACCACGGACACAGAATACACCAGTAGGACGGAGGGCGAGGGGAGCTTCACGTCGGTCACCGGATCAGCAAACAGCGTCACGGACTCATCCTCCGATGGAAGCTCCCTTGTGGTGGCGGCACCATCTGTGCCCCCCACTTCTACAGGTACAGCCGCCACCCCCCCCTACCAGCACAGCACTCCCAGAAGCCCCTCAGCCTTCCCTCCGTGCCCGCTCATCCAGGAGGGTGGGCATCACCTTCGCCCCAGGCACCTCAGCCCCTGCCCCTGTCACCCCTGCTGCCCTCAGTGAGGAGGCCATTGACGTCCTCAGGTCACTCACTGTTGGGCAGTCTACCATTGTGAATGCCATCCAGGGTGTAGAAAGGGAGTTGCAACACACTAATGCATTCCTGGAGGGCATTCATTCTGGTCAGGCTGCCCATCATCGAACCCTGCAATCTCTGGCCTCAGCACTGATGGCAGCCATTGTCCCTGTGTCTAGCCTCCCCCCTCCAACTTCCTCCACCCAGACCCAATCCCCTGTACCCCAGCCGATCCCAAGCACACCATCAGACCAGCCGGCACACACGTCAACACACAAGGGCAGCTCAGGCAAACCTAGGCACCACACATCCTACAGGCACTCACACAAGCATCACCCACATACAGACACAGCAACATCCACTGCCTCCACTGTGTCCCCCTCCTCGTTGTCTCCCTCCTCCCTCCCAGTCTCGTCTACACTCTCACCTGCATGCACTACCACTACAGCCACTAGGACTCACACCAGAACACGCAGCACCACTGCCTGCTCACCTGCACTCACCACCCCCACTCCCATTTACACGTCCCCTGTGTCCTCTCCCAGTGAGTCTGTGACGCCCCCTCCCAAAGTACACAAACGCAGGCACCCACACACCCAACATCCATCCACCTCACGACAGCCTCCAGAACCTGCACCTGCACCCAAATCATCTAAAGTTACACCTCCTACAACCACCTCCTCTTCCTTCACTCCCAGACCCCCTCCATCTACCCGTCCCAGTGTTCGTCAGAAACTTTTCCTGAGCAACCTTGACCTCTGTCCCACCACCCCCACCCCTCCAAATCATAGGTCCAGTACTAGCACCTCAGCCAAAAAAAGTCAGGTACCAGTGGTGCGTGTTAGAGGTATGTGGAGTGCACCGGCCACTAGGGCAGCCAGTGTGACACAGAGCCAAAGCACTGCCAGTCCACCCCCTGTGAAGCACCAGAAGTTGGACAGTGCCCGATCGGAGAGAAGGAAGACTCCTGCCGGCAAAGCCGCTCACAAGGGTCCCGGGGGGAGTGTCGAGTCAGCTGTGACCCCTCCCAAGGTGGTGAAGGGGCAGAAGAAGTCTCCAAAGTCTGGTAAGAGCAGCACGGCGGAGAAGGCCGCCATCCTCCCCGCTGGCCAGGACGCAACCGCCAGCCCCATCGTCACTGGTCCGGTGACCACCGCCAGAGTCAGTGCCCTGGAGGGCAGCACTATAGTTACTGGTCCGGAGACCACCGCCAGAGTCAGTGCTCTGCAGGGCAGCACTATCGTCACTGGTCCGGAGACCACCGCCAGAGTCAGTGCCCTGGAGGGCAGCACTATCGTCACTGGTCCGGACACCACCGCCAGAGTCAGTGCCCTGGAGGGCAGCACTATCGTCACTGGTCCGGAGACCACCGCCAGAGTCAGTGCCCTGGAGAGCAGCACTATTGTCACTGGTCCGGACACCACCGCCAGCGTCAGTGCCCTGGAGGGCCCCGGCAGCCACAGCCCCGCTGGGCACTGAGGGACCGTCATGCCACACACCGCTGCACAGGTCAGACACAGCAAAGTCAATCACCGCTGAACATGGCAAGCACCGCTGAACAGGGCAAAAACCGCCATGGCAAGCACCGCTGAACAGGGCAAGCACCGCTGAACAGGGCAAAGACCGCCATGGCAAGCACCGCTGAACAGGGCAAAGACCACCATGGCAAGCTCTGCTGAACAGGGCAAGCACCGCTGAACAGGGCAGGCACCACTGAACAGGGCAAAGACCACCATGGCAAGCACCGCTGAACAGGGCAGGCACCGCTGAACAGGGCAAAGACCGCCATGGCAAGCACCGCTGAACAGGGCAAAGACCACCATGGCAAGCACCGCTGTACAGGGCAAGCACCGCTGAACAGGGCAGGCACCGCTGAACAGGGCAAAGACCGCCATGGCAAGCACCGCTGAACTGGGCAAAGACCGGCATGGCAAGCACCGCTGAACTGGGCAAGCACCGCTGAACAGGGCAAAGACTGCCATGGCAAGCACCGCTGAACAGGGCAAAGACCGCCATGGCAAGCACCGCTGAACAGGGCAAGCACAGCTGAACAGGGCAAAGACCGCCATGGCAAGCACAGCTGAACAGGGCAAGCACCGCCAACTCAAGCATCGTTAGCCCATATGCGGCTGGGACAGTGACGGAACTGGGACCGTCACGGGGAGCGTGATGCACTCTGGGCACCAGTCCCCCTCCAGAACCAGTGGAGAACTGCATACACTACCTGAATCCTTCACAGGATGAAGCACTCTGTGCACCAGTCCCCATCCAGAACCAGTGGAGAACCGCATACACTACCTGAATCCTTCACAGGATGAAGCACTGTGGGCACCAGTCCCCCTCCAGAACCAGTGGAGACATGCATCCACTACCTCTGTCCTTCACAGGATGAAGCACTCTGGGCACCAGTCCCCCTCCAGAACCAGTGGAGACATGCATCCACTACCTCTGTCCTTCACAGGATGAAGCACTCTGGGCACCAGTCCCCCTCCAGAACTAGTGGAGACTGTTGTCCACTTGAGAGACTGTGGCTTTGCACTCCCCAGGATTGATTAGTGCGCAACCCACCCACTGTAGAGACTTGAGAGACTGTGGCTTTGCACTCCCCAGGATTGATCAGTGGGCAACCCACCCACTGTAGAGACTTGAGAGACTGTGGCTTTTCACTCCCCAGGATGCAGCAGTGGGCAAACCACCCACTGTAGAGACATGAGAGACTGTGGCTTTGCACTCCCCAGGATTGAACAGTAGGCAAACCACCCACTGTAGAGACTTGAGAGACTGTGGCTTTGCACTCTCCAGGATACATCAATGGGCATGGGGCCCCGTCATGGATCTGGCGTGGTGCACTCATCCGGCTGAGGTGCCCTCCCTTCCCTTCCCCTGAGGTGCCTGTTGTATTTCTATCTGATGCCCCTGCAGTGTTCTCTCCGTTTCTGGACAGGTAATGTGTGTGGGCCTCACCCATGCATTTTGGGCCCTGTGGTCCACGGACATTGAATTGTGCATACCTGCACTACTAATCGTGATGTATATATTTGGAATGTGTATATATTTCTGTATATATGAGCTTACTGTATTTTGATACATTACAATGGTTGTACTGATTCCCTTTTGTCTTTGCATTCTTCCGGGGGGGTTGTGGGTTGTTACTGTGATGTTTGGAA
This sequence comes from Pleurodeles waltl, assembly GCF_031143425.1. Lineage (NCBI taxonomy): Eukaryota > Metazoa > Chordata > Amphibia > Caudata > Salamandridae > Pleurodeles > Pleurodeles waltl. The sequence continues at coordinate 204,097,848 of NC_090442.1, read as the reverse complement.
ATGCATTGGTGTGTGTGTTGTAGTGTGCGGGAGTCGGGGTGGGGGTGGGGGTGTTGCGTGTGTGTCCCCCTGACTTTTGCCTCCCCTATGTCGTAGGTGCAGTACTCACCGTTGTCTTCGGTGCCGCCGTTGCTGATGTTCGTAGAGGAGCAGGAAGACAAGCGCTGGGAGTATTTGTAGTTCCGGCTCCATGGTGCCCTACTTCCTCGTGGAGTGTGTTAAGGTGAGCGTTTTCCCATTGCAAAAGCTGTTTCCGCCGTGTTTTTATCCACGGTGAATCCGCCCCGGAAAAAGTGGCTGGTAGGTGGGTTGTAATACTGTGGGCAGTACATTGTCTTCCGCCTGTCTGTTGGCAGTGACCGCCGTGCTGCTTGTCTGTACCGCCGTGGCGGTCGTAGCGTTAAAGTGGCTGTCTATGTTGGCAGTTTCCGCCACGGTCATAATTCCCTTTTTTTTTCCGCCGGCCTGTTTGCGGTATTACCGCAGCTTTAACACCGTCCGCCAGGGTTGTAATGACCCTCTATATGTCCTACCTTAACCATACACTGCACCCTGCCCTTGGGGATACCTAGGGCCTACCTTAGGGGTGTCTGACATGTAAGAAAAGGGAAGGTTTAGGCCTGGCAAGTGGGGACACTTGCCAAGTCAAATTTACAGTTAAAACTGCACACTCAGACACTGCAATGGCAGGTCTGCGACATGATTACAGAGCTACAACCAGTGCTGCAGGCCCACTAGTAGCATTTGATTTACAGGCCCTGGCACCTCTAGTGCACTTTACTAGGGACTTACTAGTATACCAAATATGCCAATCATGGATAAACCAATTACATACAGATTTTGTAAAGGAGCACTTGCACTTTAGCACTGGTTAGCAGTGGTAAAGTGCCCAGAGTAACGAAAACAGCACAATCTGGGTCCAGCACACATCAACAACCTGGGAAACAGAGGAAAAAAGTTAAGGGAAACCACGCCAAGGATGAAAAGTCTAACTACACAGTTGATGTTCGCACCATGAGTAGAAGATTGCCCAGTGCTTGGTTGCACGTAACCCAGAGATATGTCACATGCACTGACAATGGAGAATAAGTTTGTGCAAGAGCCAATTGTTCACACCATGATCAAGCCTTCATCAGGGACTGTCATTCATGTCTGTTTGGCAGCCACAGTAGATCATTTGAACAACAACAAAACAGGCACATCTGAAGGTGAGTGTCACAGACAGAGTAGCTAAATAGTGTGCCTTTGTTCAGAAGAGAGAGAAAGGGCGAGCGCACTGACCCACGGTGGATGGTAAGAAACTGCTAAAACTGAAATGTGAGAGACTGAGATCAAACACTTCAGATGAGAACTGTGCACCTGACCCATTATCACATCAATAGCCGATCCTGAATGGGGGACAGAACCGCCTACAACAGCATGTGAGACCATGGGAGATATCAGATAGAGGTGCAACCCTGCATAACAGCACCCAGGGTACTAATTTGTCATGTGACTACATTTATGAGTGGGATTCCATTTTAGAGTGCATTAAAGTGCTTTCTTCTTGAAAGGTAAGCACTAGGTTTGGGCATCATTATGGTGCTGCTCTGTAATTGTTGGGGTCTAGCACAAACACACTCATACTATCTCCTTGGGAAAACTGTGATAGCTTGCTATGTCTGCCCCAAAGAGTCAAGTGCAAAAGGGGTTATTCTTGGCTCAGTTTGCAAAACAGTACTAAAATGGACCTGGAGATACTGAAGGCTAATTACCTCAGTCCAATTGTGAAGCTCAGTAGTCCTTGCTTGCCTCTTGGTCCCAGAAATGTTATCATAATTATAAATGCTGTTTACTTCATGGTGAATGCACCAAATAATGTATTTGCTATGTTTGTGCCTGGGCCTTGGATCCAGGCCAGAGCACCTGACCTGGTTCCCCTCATGAATTTGTTGGCTCTCTGCCTCTAAAGGTTCAGGGATTGAACTCCTAGAGGGCATTACTCTCACTGGACATTTTTGTCCCAATCTTTTTACCTACTATTCCGATATTCTATCAATTTGTTGTTTTTAAAGACATTTAGACTACACCTCTTTCTGTTCTAGCACTGTAACTAAAAGATGTTACTATCACACAATTTTGGCTCTCAAGTTGCTGACTGTGGAAGGATGAAAGGCATATTCAGCCTTCCCGGGATTCAACTCATGACTAGGAGTGGGTGAAAAATACCGCTTGGCCAGTGGAATTGTGGCCTTTCAGCGTCACGCTTGTAACGCAGAGTTTTGGCCAAATTCCACCAACCGCTGCGTGGCAGTTTTTTCTCATACATGGCTTGTCAAAGGAAAGTTGGTGAGCGAGAATTGATGTCCCCAACACAATTTTCAGGTGCTAAGGGAGTACCCAGTTACATTTTCACAACACAGGCAGTCGCGACAGTTCAAGGTGAGAAAACTGGTAGAAAATCTACTCAAGGGGCAGAAAGATCAGCTTGAGCAGCAGCGCTCTCTTGCATGGCACGTGGTGCCATTCACACTGATTTTCCAGGGTGTAGAAAGCTCCAAGGGCTAAAAATCAGCACAAGCAGTGAAACATGCTAATTTTCACCCTTTCAGTGAACTCTGGGGAATCTCACTGAGTTTTCATGTAACTCCACAGAATTCCATGGAATGAAACTCAATGAGTTCTGCCCACCCGTACTCATGACCTCCAGATCACCACATTTATCTGTGGAGAGTATTCAACACAATGAGCTAGCCTGTGGCTATCCTAAGCTTGCTCTTTCCAAAAAGTCATGAATGTGACAAGAAGATTACACCCCACTTGCCATTTAATTTGTAAGCCTGTTATTTATTTATGTATTTACTTTTTTGAGAGTTGTTTAGAGCATGAACATGACCAGAGGGTATCAGAGTACTGTACACAGCTCAGGTTACCATGAAAAAGAACTTGAATAAAACATATGAGTGCAGCTAACGTACAATATGTTCCTGTGGCACGAAGTAGCATGAGTTGCAGTTAATGCCCAACCGTATGCATAAGCAATAGCACTGAGCTTGATTGCATTAGATTTGATCGGTAGCTAGCTGGATCTGTTAAGTATTGGGGTGATGTGATTGTATCTGTGAGTTCCTGAGACAAGCCTGGCTGCTGCGTTAAGAGTGGTCTCAACGAGGATCAAGTGGGTTTTAGAAGTGCCAGTGATTTGTTTTTCTGTAGTCCATTCTGGAGCTGACGTGTGTCTGTACCACCTCTTTGGGATCGCTTTTAGGGATTAACGACTTACGTTTTTTCATCAGTCTTAGGTTGTGTGACACAGTTTTGGCCATAGCATTGATGTGGGCTACCATATTGAGGTTCTTGTAGAGTGTTATTTCCTCTGATTTTGTGGAGTTGATGATTTTGGAGGTACAGTTGAGTGCGTCCGTATGTGGCATCTCACTCCCTCCTCCCCAATATTGTGCATTTTGAAAAACATCAGTGGTTAGTGTTTTGTGTGCTGGCAACTCCTGTTGTAGGGTACAAACACTATTTACTGTTGGTGGATATCAGAGATATGATCTAGTGAATAGGAGTCTGAAGAAAAGTTTGCAGTCACATAGCCTAAGAGTTGCAAAAAGATAGGAATTGCGTCAGCCAAATGGTTGTTTATTATGTTCTAAACCCATTGTACTATAGGAGAAGCAATTCCGACTCGTAAACTGGAGGTTTTTACCCATTCCCAATCGCAATGAGGAGGGTGAGTGGATCAGGGAGCACCTACTATTAACATTAATCTTATGGAAATGTGTACCACTAGATGTATTTCAGGGAGAATATTCCCGAGACATCCCACTCCATTGTTTTAGATTGTTCGCAGTATGTAAATATTTACTCAATAAAAATGAGAGAATAATTAGGGTCTGGGGTGAAGCCAAAATGGCTCTTTTAGAAAACATTCGAACCACACATCTTTAAATTTAAAAAAGATCCTCTATATGAGCTTGATTCATAGACAGAGTGCGGGCTATTTTCTCCCTTAAAAGCACAACGCAGCTGACATGAATATATGTAATTGGTTTACTAACGTGTCAAGTACTGATACCCATCACTAGAGTGACAGTGACTAAACTACAATACCACATTTGAAGGGTGGATGATCATTGGAAGCCACGAACGCGCCCCTTTGATCCATTCGGAATATATCACAACCTAACACGTGAAAGAAGGTTTAACAATGGGCCTCTCATTGCAACAGTAAATAATTTGAGGGGCCCTTACCTGAAAGCGCGAGCGCTCCTGAGTACACCAGTGGAGAAAGATATCAAGAAAGAGGCCCGGAACAATTTGGTTATTTAAAGGCAAAATAAGCGCAGCTTCTTTCAGTCCAGCAGGTCCTATAGTCCTCCTGCATGTCCCCGGGTGCTTCGCAGAAAGTGCCTTCTCTCCTTATATTAGAAAAGTAAACATAACTAAAACGTTGTGTGAAGAAAGTTAAAATGACTTACAGAATTATGGTGGTCATTACAACCCTGGCGGTCGGTGTTAAAGCGGCGGTAAGACCGCCAACAGGTCGGCGGTAAAAAAAATTGCAATTATGACCGTGAAGGAAACTGCCAACAAAGACAGCCCCTTTAACACTCCGACCGCCACGGTGGTACAAACAAACAGCGCAGCGGTCATCGGCAACAGACAGGCGGGAGACAATGTACCGCCCACACTATTATGACAGGCCAATCCACCACCTTTTCCGGGGCAGATTCACCACGGATAAAGACACTGCAGAAACAGGAATCCCAAAGGGAAAACGCTCACCTCTACACACCCCACGAGGAACGAGGACGTCATGGACCCGGAACTCCAAATTCTACCTGCAATAGTCTTCCTGCTCCTCTACCAGGAGCACGAACGCCAGCGGCGAAGACCACAGGGAGTACTGCACCTACGACACAGGGGAGGGGGAAGGCAAAAAACAGGGACACACACACGCAACACCCCCACCCCCACCCTCACCCACTACAAAACACACACACTAACGCATATTAATACATTACAGTTACACCCCACCAAACCCCCGGAAGAATGCAGACAATAGAAAATGAGTGTAACCATTGTAATATATTAAAAGCAAGTAGGCAGAAATATATATATACACCATATACAAAATATATACCAAGCATAGTAGTCCAGGTAGTGCACTAAGAAAGTCAGTGGAACACTGGGACCACGCGGTATGGGCAAGCCCACACAAGATCCCCGACCATGATGGAGAGAACACTGCAGGGGCATCAGAGAGCAACTAACCAGGCACCCCAGTGGGCGGGAAAGGGGGGGTACCTTAGCCGCTTGAGTGCACAACGCCAAATCCACGAGGGTGCCACATGCCCACTGTTCAATCCTGGGGAGTGCAAAGCCACAGTCTCTCAAGTCTCTACAGTGGGTGGGTTGTCCGCTGTTCAATCCTGGGGAGTGCAAAGCCGCAGTCTCACAAGTCTCTACAGTGGTTGGGTTGCCCACTGTTCAATCCTAGGGAGTGCAAAGCCACAGTCTCACAAGTCTCTACAGTGGGTGTGTTGCCCACTGTTCAATCCTGGGGAGTGCAAAGCCACAGTCTCACAAGTGGATGACAGTCTCCACTGGTTCTGGAGGGGGCATGGTGCCCAGAGTGCTCCATCCTGCTAAGGACAGAGGTAGTGGATGGATCTCTCCACTGGTTCTGGATTGGGCATGGTTCCCAGAGTGCTTCATTCTGCTAAGAACATAGGTAGTGGATGGATCTCTCCACTGGTTCTGGAGGGGGCATGGTGTCCAGAGTGCTTCATCCTGCTAAGGACAGAGGTAGTGGATGACAGTCTCCACTGGTTCTGGATGGGGCATGGTGCCCAGAGTGCTCCATCCTGCTAAGGACAGAGGTAGTGGATGGAACTCTCCACTGGTTCTGGAGGGGGCATGGTGCCCAGAGTGCTTCATCCTGCTAAGGACAGAGGTAGTGGATGGATCTCTCCACTGGTTCTGGAGGGGGCATGGTGCCCAGAGTGCTTCATCCTGCTAAGGACTGAGGCAGTGGATGGATCTCTCCACTGGTTCTGGAGGGGGCCTTGTGCCCAGAGTGCTTCATCCTGCTAAGGACAGAGGTAGTGGATTGAGCTCTCCACTGGTTCTGGAGGGGGCAAGGTGCCCAGAGTGCTTCATCCTGCTAAGGACAGAGGTAGTGGATGACAGTCTCCACTGGTTCTTGAGGGGGCATGGTGCCCAGAGTGCTCCATCCTGCTAAGGACAGAGGTAGTGGATGGATCTCCCCACTGGTTCTGGAGGGGGCATGGTGCCCAGAGTGCATCATTCACCCCGTGACGGACTCAGTTGCGTCAGTGCCCCTGCCGCTCATGGGCTAGCGGTGCTTGAGACGGCGGTGCCCTGTTCAGTGGTGCTTGAGACGGCGGTGCCCTGTTCAGCGGTGCTTGAGATGGCGGTGCCCTGTGCGGCGGTGCTTGAGATGGCGATGCCCTGTTCAGCGGTGATTGAGATGGCATTGCCCTGTGCAGCGGTGCTTGAGATGGCGGTGCCCTGTGCAGCGGTGCTGGAGATGGCGGTGCCCTATGCAGCGGTGCTTGAGACGGTGGTGCCCTGTTCAGCGGTGCTTGAGACGGCGGTGCCCTGTTCAGCGGTGCTTGAGATGTCGGTGCCCTGTTCAGCGGTGCTTGAGACGGCGATGCCCTGTTCAGCGGTGCTTGAGACAGCGGTGCCCTGTGCAGCGGTGCTTGAGATGGCGATGCCCTGTGCAGCAGTGCTGGAGATGGTGGTGCCCTGTGCAGCGGTGCTTGAGACAGCGGTGCCCTGTTCAGCGGTGCTTGAGATGGCGGTGCCCTGTTCAGAGGTGCTTGAGACGGCAGTCTCCATTGCAGGGTCTCAGCTGCTGGCGGTCCCTCATGGCCCAGCGGGGCTTTTGCTGGCAGTCCTTCATGGCCAAGTGGGGCGTTTGCTGGCGGTCCTTAATGGCCCAGCAGGGCTGGTGCTGGCGGTGGCCTCCTGGCCAGGAGGGCTGGTGCTGGTAGTGGCCTCTTGGCCAGGTGGGCTGGTGCTGGCGGTGGCCTCCTGGGCAGCTGAGCTGATGCTGGCGGTGGCCTCCTGGGCAGCTGGGCAGATGCTGGCGGTGGCCTCCTGGCCAGGTGGGCTGGTGCTGGCGGTGGCTTCCTGGGCAGCTGGGCTGATGCTGGCGGTGGCCTCCTGGGCAGCTGGGCTGATGCTGGCGGTTGCCTCCTGGGCATCGGGGATGATGGCGGTCTTCTCCGCCGTGCTGCTCTTCCCAGACTTGCCAGGTTTCTTGCGGCCCTTCCCCACCTTGGAAGGTGTCACAGCTGACTCCACACTCCCAACGGGACCCCTGGGAGCGGCTTTGGTGGCTGGAGTTTTCCCCCTCTCCCACTGGGCACTGGCCAACTTCTGATGCTTCACAGGTGGGGGACTGTCTGTGCTGTGGCTCCGTGCCACACTGGCTGCCCTGGTGGCTGGTGCACTCCAGATTCCAGTGACTACAGGCACCACTGGTCCCGGAGATGTTGTGGCTGAGGTGCTAGTTCGGGACCTATGAGACGGACGGTGTGGGGGAGGTGTGGGAAAGAGGTCAAGGTTGGACAGGAAAAGTTTTTTGGACACACTGGGACGGGTAGCTGGAGGGGGTTTGGGAGTGGAGGAAGAGGTGGTGGTTGTAGGAGGTGCACGTTTGGTGACTTTGGGTGAAGGTGCATGCGCTGGAGGCTGTTGTGAGGTAGATGAATGTTGGGTGGGTGTGTGCCTGCGTTTGTGTATCTTAGGAGGGGGCGTCACAGACACACTGGGATAGGACACAGGGGACGTGTGAATGGTAGTGGGGTGGTGACTGCACTTGAGCGGGGTGTGGTGGTTGGTGTGCTGGAGAGGGACGTAGTGGCTGTAGAGGTAGTGCATGCAGGTGTCAGTGTAGACGAGACTGGGAAGGAGGAGGGAGACGAGGAGGAGGGGGACATAGTGGAGGCAGTGGATGTTGGTGTGTCTGCATGTGTGTGACGCTTGCATGAGTGCCTGTGGGATGTGTGGTGCTTATGTTTGCCTGAGCTTTCCTTGGGTGTTGAGGTGTGTGCATGTTGGTCTGTAGGTGTGCTTGGGATAGGCTGAGGTACAGGGGATTGGGTCAGGGTGGAGGAAGTTGGAGGGGGAACGCTAGAGACGGGGACAATGGCTGCAATCAGTGCTGAGGCCAGAGTCTGAAAAGCTCGCTGAAGGGCCACCTGACCAGAATGAATGCCCTCCAGGAATGCATTGGTTTGTTGCAACTGCCTCTCTACACCCTGGATGGCATTCAAAATGGTAGACTGCCCAACAGTGAGGGACCTCAGGAGGTCAATGGCCTCCTCACTGAGGGCAGCAGGGGTGACTGGGGCTGGGCCTGAGGTGCCTGGGGTGAAGGTGATGCCCACCCTCCTGGGTGAGCGGGTGTAGGAAAGTACCATCTTGCCTGGCATGTTACCCCCATTTTTTCACTGTATATATGTTGTTTTAGTTGTATGTGTCACTGGGACCCTGGTAACCCAGGGCCCCAGTGCTCATAAGTGTGCCTGAATGTGTTACCTGTGTAGTGACTAACTGTCTCACTGAGGCTCTGCTAATCAGAACCTCAGTGGTTATGCTCTCTCATTTCTTTCCAAATTGTCACTAACAGGCTAGTGACCATTTTTACCAATTTACATTGGCTTACTGGAACACCCTTATAATTCCCTAGTATATGGTACTGAGGTACCCAGGGTATTGGGGTTCCAGGAGATCCCTATGGGCTGCAGCATTTCTTTTGCCACCCATAGGGAGCTCTGACAATTCTTACACAGGCCTGCCACTGCAGCCTGAGTGAAATAACGTCCACGTTATTTCACAGCCATTTTACACTGCACTTAAGTAACTTATAAGTCACCTATATGTCTAACCTTTACCTGGTAAAGGTTAGGTGCAGAGTTACTTAGTGTGAGGGCACCCTGGCACTAGCCAAGGTGCCCCCACATTGTTCAGAGCCAATTCCCTGAACTTTGTGAGTGCGGGGACACCATTACACGCGTGCACTACATATAGGTCACTACCTATATGTAGCTTCACCATGGTAACTCCGAATATGGCCATGTAACATGTCTATGATCATGGAATTGCCCCCTCTATACCATCCTGGCATAGTTGGCACAATCCCATGATCCCAGTGGTCTGTAGCACAGACCCTGGTACTGCCAAACTGCCCTTCCTGGGGTTTCACTGCAGCTGCTGCTGCTGCCAACCCCTCAGACAGGCAGCTGCCCTCCTGGGGTCCAGCCAGGCCTGGCCCAGGATGGCAGAACAAAGAACTTCCTCTGAGAGAAGGTGTGACACCCTCTCCCTTTGGAAAATGGTGTGAAGGCAGGGGAGGAGTAGCCTCCCCCAGCCTCTGGAAATGCTTTGTTGGGCACAGAGGTGCCCAATTCTGCATAAGCCAGTCTACACCGGTTCAGGGACCCCTTAGCCCCTGCTCTGGCGCGAAACTGGACAAAGGAAAGAGGAGTGACCACTCCCCTGACCTGCACCTCCCCTGGGAGGTGTCCAGAGCTCCTCCAGTGTGCTCCAGACCTCTGCCATCTTGGAAACAGAGGTGCTGCTGGCACACTGGACTGCTCTGAGTGGCCAGTGCCACCAGGTGACGTCAGAGACTCCTGCTGATAGGCTCCTTCAGGTGTTAGTAGCCTATCCTCTCTCCTAGGTAGCCAAACCCTCTTTTCTGGCTATTTAGGGTCTCTGTCTCTGGGGAAGCTTTAGATAACGAATGCATGAGCTCAGCCGAGTTCCTCTGCATCTCTCTCTTCACCTTCTGATAAGGAATCGACCGCTGACCGCGCTGGAAGCCTGCAAACCTGCAACATAGTAGCAAAGACGACTACTGCAACTCTGTAACGCTGATCCTGCCGCCTTCTCGACTGTTTTCCTGCTTGTGCATGCTGTGGGGGTAGCCTGCCTCCTCTCTGCATCAGAAGCTCCGAAGAAATCTCCCGTGGGTCGACGGAATCTTCCCCCTGCAACCGCAGGCACCAAAAAGCTGCATTACCGGTCCCTTGGGTCTCCTCTCAGCACGACGAGCAAGGTCCCTCGAATCCAGCGACTCTGTCCAAGTGACCCCCACAGTCCAGTGACTCTTCAGTTCAAGTTTGGTGGAGGTAAGTCCTTGCCTCACCTCGCTGGGCTGCATTGCTGGGAACCGCGACTTTGCAGCTACTCCGGCCCATGTGCACTTCCGGCGGAAATCCTTTGTGCACAGCCAAGCCTGGGTCCACGGCACTCTAACCTGCATTGCACGACTTTCTAAGTTGGTCTCCGGCGACGTGGGACTCCTTTGTGCAACTTCGGCGAGCACCGTTTCACGCATCCTTGTAGTGCCTGTTTCTGGCACTTCTCCGGGTGCTACCTGCTTCAGTGAGGACTCTTTGTCTTGCTCGACGTCCCTTCTCTCTTCAGGTCCAATTTGCGACCTCCTGGTCCCTCCTGGGCCCCAGCAGTGTCCAAAAACGCCAAACGCACGATTTGCGTCTAGCAAGGCTTGTTGGCGTCCTTCCGGCGGGAAAACACTTCTGCACGACTCTCCAAGGCAAGAGGGATCCGTCCACCAAAGGGGAAGTCTCTAGCCCTTTTCGTTCCTGCAGAAACCTCAGCTTCTTCTGTCCAGTCGAAGCTTCTTTGCACCTACAGCTGGCATTTCCTGGGCATCTGCCCATCTCCGACTTGCTTGTGACTTTTGGACTTGGTCCCCTTGTTCCACAGGTACCCTAGATTGGAAATCCACAGTTGTTGCATTGCTGGTTTGTGTCTTTCCTGCATTATTCCTCTAACACGACTTCTTTGTCCTTAGGGGAACTTTAGTGCACTTTGCACTCACTTTTCAGGGTCTTGGGGAGGGTTATTTTTCTAACTCTCACTATTTTCTAATAGTCCCAGCGACCCTCTACAAGGTCACATAGGTTTGGGGTCCATTCGTGGTTCGCATTCCACTTTTGGAGTATATGGTTTGTGTTGCCCCTATCCCTATGTTTCCCTATTGCATCCTATTGTAACTATACATTGTTTGCACTGTTTTCTAAGACTATACTGCATATTTTTGCTATTGTGTATATATATCTTGTGTATATTTCCTATCCTCTCACTGAGGGTACACTCTAAGATACTTTGGCATATTGTCATAAAAATAAAGTACCTTTATTTTTAGTATAACTGTGTATTGTGTTTTCTTATGATATTGTGCATATGACACTAAGTGGTACTGTAGTAGCTTCACACGTCTCCTAGTTCAGCCTGAGCTGCTCTGCTAAGCTACCATTATCTATCAGCCTAAGCTGCTAGACACCCTATACACTAATAAGGGATAACTGGGCCTGGTGCAAGGTGCAAGTACCCCTTGGTACTCACTACAAGCCAGTCCAGCCTCCTACAGCGGGCACGGGGCAAAGGCTGAGGGGCTGCTGGGAGGGCTGTGCTGGTAAGGGGGGTGGCAGAGGATGGTCCAGATGGCGGTGTTGTTGCAGCTGTGGAGCCTGTGGACAGTGAAGACGAGGAAGCAGAGGAAGAAGACATGAACAACAGGGACTCACTGATCCAGTAATATTTCCAGTGAGACACAGGTAAGAGTGCAGACCTGCCTACTACCTCTCTACTGTGTGTTGTTTTCACCCAGTGTATGGTCACTGAGTTGTCACTTTCCCTTACGATTTCACAGATGTGGGTCCCACTGTGTGACATCTGCTTAGATTCCTCATGGACTAGAGCTGTGTGACATAGGTATGTTGACATTACAATTGAAAGAGCATTTTGTCACTGTAATTGCTAATACACTATTTCGAAATCACAGACAGACTCCAGATTGTTTTGTGCTTTAAGTGTGTTTATTTAAGTGCTCAATATTGGAGAGGGTAGTAAAATGGTGAGGGGTGATGGCGGAGGAATGTCCATGGCAGAGTCCAGTCTATTAGTCTCACAAGTGCATTGCCCAAATGGGCATAGGAAGTGGAGCTGGGGCAGTTAAAGTATGGACAGGGTGACAAAGTGGGACAGTAGGATGACAATCAGGGTGGTCTCATTTCCTGGCGGGGTCTTGGCATCGTGCTCTGTCTTTGTCCTGGATCTCAGGGACCATTTGCGGGGTGGTTCTCCCTCTGCAGGGAGTGGGGTGCTGCTGTGGTGGTCCTGTGGCACGGCGTCCTGTCCGCTAGCGCCGGCGGAGTCGGTGGGCAGTTCATCGTCCATGCTAGTGTCAGGGGCTCCTTGTAGTGCCACAGTGTCCCTCCTGGTGTTGAGTACTTCCTTCAGCACCCCTACGATGGTGCCCATGGTGGAGCTGATGGTTCTGAGTTCCTCCACGAAACCCATATACTGTTCCTCCTGCAGGCGCTGGGTCTCCTGAAACTTGGCCAGTACCGTTGCCATCGTCTCCTGGGAGTGGTGGTATGCTCCCATGATGGGGAGAGGGCCTCGTGGAGAGTGGGTTCCCTTGGCCTGTCCGCCCCCTGTCGCACAGCAGCCCTCCCAGTTCCCCTGTGTTCCTAGGCCTCCGTCCACCGGACCGTGTGCCCACTGCCACTGCCCCCAGGTCCCTGTTGTTGGTGGGGTGGTGGGTTATCCTGGGTTCCCTGTAGTGATGGACACACTGCTGATTGACGTGTCCTGGGGACGGAGGTATGGGCCCGCTGGGTGGGTGCTGTGCTGGTGTTTCCAGAGGGGGGAAGGTCTGTGGTGGCCTGTGACTGGGTGAGGGGAACCGACTGTCCTGAGGTCCCCGATGGGCCGGGCTGGTCATCTAGATCCAGTTGGACAGAGCTGCTGTCATCACTGTGGGCCTCTTCTGTTGGTTGTGTGGACATGTGTGGACCCTCCTGTCCGGTGATGTTGAGTAGGGGTCCTGCAGGGGTATAAAAGGATGGTTATTACATCTGTGTGTGTCATGGTGTGCAATGGGTGGGTGACCGTGTACCCCAGTGCTTGCATTCCTGTATAGGACCTTGTGTGAGGATGGTTTAGGGGGTTGTATGGGTATGTGCATTGGCCATGCTTTAGTGATGGGTGTCCATGCTTTGTTGTTTCATGCAGGGCTTGGTGTTGTAATGGGTAGTTTGTGATGTTGGGACATATGTGAGGAGTTGGGGTGCTGGGGGTGAGGGTGAGGGTGGGGGTATGTGATGGCATGCAGGTAGGGTGGGGGATGTAATAATTAAGATTTGTCTTACCAGAGTCCATTCCTCCAGCTAGTCCTGTGAGGCCCTCAGGATGCAGAATCACCAAGACCTGCTCCTCCCATGTTGTTAGTTGTTGGGGAGGAGGTGGGGGTCCGCCGCCAGTCCTCTGAACCACCAGGTGGTGTCTTGAGACCACGGAACGCACCTTCCCCCGTAGGTCGTTCCACCTCTTCCTGATGTCCTCCCGATTTCTTTGGTGCTATCCCACTGCGTTGACCCTGTCCACTATTCTTCGCCATAGCTCCATCTTCCTTGCAATTGAGGTGTGGTGCACCTGTGATCCGAATAGCTGTGGCTCTACCCGGACGATTACCTCCACCATGACCCTGAGCTCCTCCTCTGAGAACATGAGGTGTCTTTGCCGTGCCATGGGGTGGTGTAGGTGATGTGTGGGGTGGAGTGTGTGGTGATAAGTGTGCTGATATGTAGTGGTGTGTTGTGTGAGGTGCGTGGAAGTTCTGTGGGTGATGGGGTTGTGTGCCTGTGGATGCTATTGTTCTTGCTGGTGCTGTCTCTCTGGCCTTCTTTCAGAATTTTTTGTTGTGGGGGTTTGTGGGTGATGTGGATGTGTGTTTTATATTGTAATGGGTGTGTGGGAGTGGTGTGTGTATGTGTATAAGGTGTGTGTATTTCGAATTGTCCAATGTGGCTGTGTTTTCTATATGTGTCTGTATTTTGAGCGCGGCGGTGTGTACGCCAATGGAATACCGCGGTTGAAAGACCGCCGCATGGATTCGTGTGTCGTGATAGTGTGGGCGTATTTCTGTTGGCGTGACGGTGGAGGTTTTGTTTTCGCCAGTTTATCACTGACCTTTGGTGTGGCGGACTTGTGTGGGTGTCTGAATTTTGGCAGATTCCGACATGAGGGTCATAATAGCTGTGGCGGAATTCCGCGGCCGTGGCGGTGTGTTGGCGGTCTTCTGCACGGCGGTAAGCGGCTTTTACCGCCATTGTTGTAATGACCGCCTATATATTGTTAGAAATGGGGTTTTTGGTTGGCTAGGGTATGCACCTCAGCCAGGCAGAACCTACCCACTGTAGTCACGTTCAAGATAAACCCTGCTCACCCCCTTGGTAGCTTGGCACGAGCAGTCAGGCCTATCCCAGAGGCAATGTGTAAAGCGTTTGCACAACACACACAACACATGTGACGCAAAATGTACACCACAAAGTAAACACAACACTGAGCTATGTAAAAATAATCTGTATTGCACAAAACATAATTAGACCAACATTACACGTAAGTAATGCCCTGCTACCTTAGCAGTTGTCAGAATGTTACACAAGTTACTAATACTCTGCAAGAATATGCAGTTGTCACATTAGAACACGTAAGTACTCAGGATTCTGCAACATAAGCAGTAGTCAGGAATTACAGTAAGAGTTCTATGCACTTGTCATGAATAACTCCTAAATACCCATAAAAGGAACATTAGAAAACATCTCACAAGTCATAAAAATACATATCAGCAAACCATGCCCATAAGAGGAACATCAGCACATATTTGTAGGGGCAGGAAAGCAGGTAGAACATATGAGTTCTCCTAGGTCCATACTTGGCTCATTGAGCCACTATATTACTAGAAAAGTACCTTATTTCCTGGTGTGGAGGCACTCCCTGTGCCTAGTAGTTGAGCATGGGGGCCCCCGGCGCTCCTATGTGCAAAACGGGGGCCACACGCTGCTCCTGGTGGAGAGGGGCGGTCTGCACCCTCTCTAATTGTGAAAAACGGGCCCCTCCTGGAGCCTGCGATCTCGGTGGGGTTGGAACAGGCCCCTCCTGGGACCTGGGGTCTTTGTAGGGCCCCCTCCGGACCTCTAATGGCCCTCTCCCAAAGGGGGGGGTGTCACCAACAATTGCCCAAAAGAGGGTACAGGGCGATCGCGCCCATTAGGCAGTGGCCGGGGGGAAAGGAACTCCCTTTCCGCTCCCGGGCCCTGCAATGCTGAGGACAGCGAGGTCTCGCGGTGCGGGTGCCTCCGATGAGGCCTTCTCCCGCCCGCGACCTCGAAGTGCAGCAGCAGAGGTCCGGCTGCTCCAGAGGAGTCCCAGCTCTTCTCCTCTGGCTGGAGTTGGCTCCCACGAGGAGCTGAGTCAACCAGTGCCCTGGGGGCACGGGTCCAGATTTGCGTACCCCTGGGGCAGGACAGGAGGGGCTCGCTCCTTCCGGCGTGTTTGTTGGTGCCTTGGGGGCACCGGGGGCATTGCGGATCCGGCGCGCAGAACTCAAGTGAAGCCGAGCTGCAGCGGTGATTCGGAGCAGCAGGGGAGCGCTTGTAAATGCGCAAGGGCTCTTTTCTAAGCCGGGCTGCGGCGGTGATTCGTAGCAGCAGGGGAGCACTTGAAAAATCGCGAGGGCTCTTTTTCTAAGCCCGGGCTGCAGCGGTGAATTTAGGGCAGCCAAGAAGCGCTTTTCAAAGCACTAAGGCCATATTTGTAGCCCGGGTTGCGGTGGTGATTATCCAGCAGGAAAAAGGTGCCTTGAAGCAAACGGGACACAGAAGAACGCTCTCTCAGCGCTAAGGACACCCCAAGGCAGCACTCCTCATGCAGGGATCGTTGCTGGGGTCAGGGGCCACAGCACCCTGCCCCTTGGATCAAGTAAAAACAAAAAGAAGCACAGGGCTGGTGGGCCCAGCTACAGGCCAGCACAAGGGGTGCAGATGGTGGCAGTTCCTTCTAGTGACCAGGGAGGTCACAGGTCATCACAGCAGCAGCAGTGCAAGGTGGTTTCCTGGTGAGTCCATTCATCAGCGTCCTGTGTCCAGTTTCAAGTCCCAAGAATGTCCAAATTGTGGGGGAAATTCCCCTGTACTTATACTAGGTTTACAGTGTGTTTTACAATGGCCAGGAGAGGGGGTTCCAAACAGGTACAACTGGTTCTGGGAGTGCCCTTTCTCTCCTCCAGCACAAGCTCCAAACATCAGTGGGGGGTAAACAACCCTTTTGTGTGAGGCCAGGGCACAGCCTTTACAAATGCAGGTGTGCCCGCCTCTCCCTACTCTCAGCACAGGAAGGCTTTACAATATGTAGATGCACCTCTGTGACACCTCCACCCTCCCTCTGTTCAGGCTGTCTGAGAAGTATGCACAAAGCCCCAACTGTCAGTCTGCCCAGACATGGATTAGAGGCAAGCTGCAAAACACCAAAGTCATAAGCACAGATAAATGTGCACTTTCTAGAAGTGGCATTTCTTTGATAGTAATAAAAAATACACCTACACCAGTAAGCAGCATTTCTCACCACTATCGCAACCATACCAAACATGCCTATGCTACCCCTCATAAATCAGACAATTCCCATTACACATAAGGCAGGGCATTTCCAATGCAATCCTCTGAGGAGGCAGCACTCACAGCAGTGAGACACCAGGTTAGGCTGTTTGTCACTACCAGGACAGGCCACACAACATGGCACATGTCCTGCCTTCTACATACATGGAACCCTGCCCAAAGGGCTAGCTAGGGCATACCTAAGGGGTGACTTACATGCATTAAAAGGGGCGTTTTGGGCCTGGCAAGTAAATTTAGATGCCAGGTCCCTGTGGCAGAAAACTGCACACACAGGTTCTGCGCTAGCAGGCCTTAGATAGGTTTGACAGGCTACTTCAGTGGGTGGCACAAGCAGCGCTGCAGGCCCACTAGTAGCATTTAATTTACAGGCCCTGGGATTAGGGATCCCACTTTACAAGGGATTTATAGGTAAATTAAATATGCCAATTAGGTATAATCCAATCATACCAATTTTGTAAGGGGGAGCACATGCACTTTAGCACTGGTTAGCAGTGAAAAAGTGCTCAGAGTCAAAACGTCAGCCAACAGAGGTCAGAAAAATAAGGAGGCAAAAAGCAAAAAGTCTGGGGAATGACCCTGTAAAAGGGCCAGGTCCAAAATATATGAAAACCGTGACGGATTTTTGCCCACGGGCAGAAGAGATTTGCATTGGCCTGCCAACTTTAAGGGAGGGCTCGAGCAGCCAAAGAGGATATACATAACATATTACTTTTTCTGAGAATTTGTGTAAAAACATGTAAATACTGCAAACCACAAGTAATTCAGCTATGAAACGTCAGCTTCCAGTATCTCTATAAAAGTACTAGAAACAATTCAGATATGCTATGCACCCTAACTTGTGGTTTGGAGTATCACAGACCTCCACCAGCTGTGTAGGTTGTGATAGAAGTGCGGCACAAGAAGCTCCAATGAGGTATAGGCTCTTCAAGGGAACAGGAGAGACACAACCTCTAATGATACAAACCGACACTGGATAACACATGAGGCAGGGCCTTTGAGAGACATGGAAGAACATGCATACTGATGCCAAACGCATTCCAGTCTGTAGAAATTCCCCTCTTCCAAACAGAAACAAACTTTTTAGAAAGTCAATACATACCACAACAACTACATAAGCTGCTAAACAAGTTATAAGTTAGATAACATAAAAATATATAATTTTAGATTGTGAAATGCCTCAGAGTCTGAAATAAACTCCACATCAGTGGTGACCCCCTGACCTGCTTTATGCCAGGAGTACACTTTGGCTCCTTCAGCCTGCCTCCGTGCCCCTGACCCTGCCGTTTGCTGCTGCAAAAGAAGTTTGTGGCCCTCCACCAACCGCAGGCACCCACCTGTGCCTCATCCCTGGTGCCTAGTGGTAGGCGTGTCTTGTCTTGTATTTACATTCCATAGCCTGTATTTAATTTTTCTGTACTTAGTTTCCATAGCTTGTATTTCGTTTACCGTATTTAGTTTTTCATTTTTAGATGTTTTTGACCGTAACTGTCCCCATTCTGTTCTCCACTTTGTATTTTGCACCTCAATAGTGCCTATTTTTCTCCCCGGCTCTCGCCAGTTCCTAAATTCCTGCTGCTGCGTCCCCCATGGCCCCGCCCCCTCACACCCTCATTGGACTCTCCCCGCCCACCTCCCAGCTGCTCCTCCCTCCCACCTCCCCTTCTTCATGGCTGCTGCTGTGCGGCCGCGCGCAGCAGGCGCACCAGAGGCAAGCCCGTCTGTGCCCGGCCACGCCAGTCCATGCCTGGACCATGCCCAGTGCCCGTCCCCCTGGTCCACGATTCTCCGAGCCACCGCAGCACCACTACTCCTCCACAGAACTCCATGCCTTCAACCCCGGCCAGCACCACGCCTGCGACCAACCCAACCCCAAACACACACACTGACCATTCACATGCCACTCATGCCATTTCTCCTGCACTCACACTAATACCAGCAACACCAACAAGCACCCCAATAACACCAAACCCCGCAATCACCTTAACTGCATCCTCCTTAACATCTGCGCCGCCCACAAGCACTCCATCGAGCTTTGGGACCTGGTCACCACAAACTCTCCTGACAATGCCTTCCTCACTGAAACATGGATGAACCCCTCATCAGAACGTGACATCGCCATAGCCATCCCAGAAGGTTACAAAATCACCCATAGAGACAGCATCAATAAACCAGGAGGTATCGCCATAATACACAAAAACACCATCAAAATTTCCACGAACACCACCCTTAGAGGAACCCTCATCTACAGACCACCAGGACCCCGCCCCCCCATTCTGTGACTCCATTGCAGATACCATCAGCTCCCACTCCCTCACCTCCACAGACTACATACTCCTTGGTGACCTCAACTTCCACCTGCACCCATGACCGCAACTCCAAAGCCCTGCTGGACCACCTCACGAACCTCGGCCTCAAGCAACTGGTCACCTCACCCACCCACTCAGCGGGACACACGCTAGATGCCATCTTCACCTCCAGCAGCCACATCACCTTCACTCACACCACCAAACTCCACTGGACTGACCACCACTGCATCCACTTCTCCTTCATGAAACCCACCACCCACCACCAACAACACACTACACCCTAACGCAAGTGGATCAAGATCTCCAAAGAACACCTGATTTCCAACTTCACACAAGCTCCACCTCCCATCACCAACGACCCCAACACCACTGCCCACAACCTCACACAATTGCTGGCAACCTGCATAGACTCCCTCACCCCTTTGAAAACAAACAACAACACCCGCACCATCAAGACCGCCCCCTGGTTCACCACAGAACTCCAGGCTTCCAAACGAGAATGCCGAAAAATTGAGAAAGCCTGGCGCCAAGAACCCTCAATGTACAACTTCTCCGTTCAGCCATGCGCAAACATCACCAACTCATCCGGACCACCAAACGGTCCTTCTACAAAGAACACATAGACAACAACACACAACAGCAAGGAACTCTTTGCCATCGTCAAAGAACTCACTAAGCCCAAATCCAGCACCATCGACCCTCCACACTCCCAAGACCTCTGCAACTCCCTCTCCAACTACTTCCACCGCAAAATCGCAGACATTCACAACAGCTACACATCATCAGCACCCACCATCAGCACCACCGACACAACCAACATCACAACACCCTGCCGCACCAACCGACTAAACCACCACCTGGACCACCACCAACGACAAAGAAATCAGCAAAACCATGAACTCCATCCACTCAGGCTCCCTAACAGACCCTTGCCCCCACCACATTTTTAACAAGTCCAGCCAAATCATCGCTCCCCAGCTCCGTGCCATCATCAACAGTTCCTTCGACACCGCAACCTTCTCAGACGTTTGGAAGAATGCCGAAGTCATCGTTCTTCTAAAAAAAAAACAAGCAGACCCAGAAAACCTCACATACTACCGACCCATCTCTCTTCTCCCCTTCCCCACAAAGGTCCATGAGAAGATAGTAAACACACAACTGTCTCGCTTCTTAGAAGAAAACAACAGACTTGACGCCTCCCAGTCTGGATTCCGCAAGAACCACAGCACTGAGACCGCCCTCATCGCCTGCACAGACGACATCAGGACCAGAGTGGACAAGGGCAAGACCGTCGCCCTCATCCTCCTAGACCTCTCTGCAGCTTTTGACACTGTATGCCACCAGAGCCTCCACACACGCCTTTTTGATGCCAGAATTCACCACAAGTCCCTGGACTGGCTCACCTCCTTCCTCTCCGAAAGAACCCAAAGAGTTCGCCTTCCTCCTTTCCGGTCTACAGCCACCAAGATCATCTGTGGGGTCCCCCAAGGATCCTCCCTCAGCCCCACCCTCTTCAACATCTACATGGCTCCTCTGGCCAACATACTCCGCCACCACAGCATCACCATCATTTCATACGCCGACGACACCCAGCTCATCATCTCCCTCACCAGGAACACAGCCACCGCCAAGATTAACCTGCACACCGGGCTCCTCGACATCGCCAAATGGATGATAGCAAGCCACTTCAAATTAAACTCAAACAAAACAGAGATCATCATCTTCGGCCCCAACAATATAGCATGGAACAACTCCTGGTGGCACACCACCCTCAGACCACCCCCAACACCCACCACCCACGCAAGCAACCTTGGCATCGTTCTGGACTTATCTCTCTCCATGACCCACCAAATCAACGCCATATCATCCTCCTACTTCAACACCCTTCGCATCCTGCGCAAGACTTTCAAATGGATTCCTTTAGAAACAAGAAGAACAGTCACCCATGCCCTCATTAGCAGCAGACTCGACTACAGCAATGCCCTCTATGCAGGGACCACAGCCAAGCTTCAAAGAAAACTCCAGCGAATCCACAGCGAAGCCGCACGTCTCATCCTCAACCTCCCTCGCCACAAACACATATCCACTCACCTCAGATCCCTACACTGGTTGCCCATCAACAAAAGGATCATTTTCAAAGTCCTCGTCCACGCTCACAAAGCCCTCCACGACACTGGACCGGCCTACCTCAACGAACGAGTAAACTTCCACAGACCAACTTGACAGCTCCGCTCTGCAGCCCTCGCTACAGTCCCCCTCATCCAACGCACCAACTCCGGCGGAAGATCCTTCTTCCACCTCGCCGCCAAGACCTGGAACTCCCTCCCCACCAACCTACGCAAGGCCCAGGATCTCCTAACCTTCAGAAAGCACCTTAAAACATGGCTTTTTGAGCAGTAACCGGCATCCCCCCCTCCAACTCCCCCACCCAGAGCCTTGAGACCCTACCGGGTGAGTAGTGCGCTTAAGAAATTATTATTGATATTGATTGACATCAGTAAGAAATTATCCTTTGCAACCAAGAAAGTGATGCAATAATACCAGGAACTAATGTCTCAAATAAGAATGAATTATCACTTGAAAAATGTCAGCTTGAAATTTGTTGCAAATGTGCTATTTTTACCCCAAAATAACAGCTTGTCATTTCAGTAAATAAACTCAGTTGGTTTCGAGCCCACACATCGAATTTTGTGAAAATATGATAATTGTGTCTCCAAATCTCAACTTTTCATTTATAGTAAAAAAATATATTTGTGTTCACATATCAGCTTTTCACTTTTTGTAAATAAACACGCTTTTTGTGTAAATGTCAGTCTTTCATTTTTGTTGCATGTTGATAAATGCCATTATCATTATATGCTATCTATTGAGATCATGTGCTTTGACGCCCCATCACATGGTAATCAGTGCCATGATGTACCCTGGTATGCTTCATACTTCAGTGGATACAACCATGTTCCAGAGATCCCACATCACATGTAAGTCAGTACTGCTATGTGTTCAGGTATCTCCCTTCATATGCATGCCAATGTCATGATATGGACCACTTATCCCTCAAAACATCCAATGCTTCAAAGTACCCCAGGCACCCCATATGCTAGCCAGTGCTACTATGTGCCCACGGTTTTCTCCATGTGCACATCAATGCCATCATGTGACTCAGGTAGCTTCTAAACGCCAGTCATTGCCATAAT
This sequence comes from Pleurodeles waltl, assembly GCF_031143425.1. Taxonomy (NCBI): domain Eukaryota; kingdom Metazoa; phylum Chordata; class Amphibia; order Caudata; family Salamandridae; genus Pleurodeles; species Pleurodeles waltl. Next base: position 204,075,837 of record NC_090442.1, on the reverse strand, counting down.
AAGCTCCATGTAGCCATCATAACCGATTTAATACCACATTATTCCAAGGAAGCTCCTAACATGTTAGTCAATATCATAATGTGGTCTAGATATATTCGCAAAGTACAAATCAGTGCAACAGTGTCAGTGAATTACATCATGTACGAAGGGCCCTTTTTCTCAGGCCATTTAAAGCCACCATGTGCCCCTGTTATTCCATATACGGCAGTTCAATGCTCTATCTATGGCATGCCACAAGTATTCCCCATTTCATCATGCACCAGGTTACCACTACTACACAATCAGATAACTGTTCAATGGTGTAATTTTAAGATGTCATCAATGATGTAATTTAGCATTTTATGACTGATGCTGTATGCAAGGTTATTTGTAGGGTGCGATGGACAAATGTTTACTTAACCATAATGGAGTGATGGTTAAGACAATGGTTTTTAGCTTTTATTTTGGAACCATAACATCAATTTAACTGTGTTCTTTCCAGCAATTTGTTAGGGGCTTATAACCAATGCAAACCATAACTTAATTTTAAACTTTGGTACTCTCAGTCAATTTCTTGATTTAAAAAAAATTATATGTCACATCCAAATGTTCCAAGCACTAACTTCTATTTACGGGCCAATTACCACTGTGCATGATCTTAATCCATGCGCATCAGGGGTTGGCCATGGAGGATGGTTAAGGGGTTGGCCAATAGGGTTGGTCACAGTAGTGGTCAGCCATGCGCAACACCTAACACTGTGTGGGTGGCTTAGTTTTTTGGAGGTTCTTTATGTGACCCTCTCAGCAGAGCCAAGTGGTTTGGGGATGGACCCTTTTAGTTTCTCTTAATTTTCAGGCCTGACGATCAAAGAGCTAAGTCTAGCAATGCATCAGCATCAGATTGTTTTCTGTACAAGCAATTAATCCGGGCACTTGGGTCTGTGAAGCTAGCTTTGGGTTTTACAGGACCACAATGGCCATTGAGAGAACACGTTCCTTCCTTCCAATCATGTTTAAACACCTTTTTTTAATTTTGGAGCTGCAGGAGTTATGCAAATCTGGTTTTGCTGACCTCTCCACATTAATGGTCCAAACATCTCTTTAACCCCTTCGCTGCCAGGCTTTTTTTGGCTATTTGGGGCAGTTCGCACTTAGGCCCTCATAACCTTTTTGTCCACATAAACTACCCAAGCCAAGTTTGCATCCTTTTTTTTTCAAACATCCTAGGGGTTCTAGAGGTACCTAGAGTTTGTGCGTTCCCCTGAAGGAGACCAAGAAATTAGCCAAAATATAGCGAACATGTTTTTTTTTTTTTTTAAATGGTAAAAAGGGCTGCAGAACAAGGCTTGTGATTTTTTCCCTGGTAATGGTATCAACAAAGGGTATGTGGTGATAAAATCACCATCTTCCCAGCTTTCAGGAATAGGTAGATTGGAATCAGAAAAACACAATTTTCAACAAAATGTTGCCATTTTACTGGGACATACCCCATTTTTACTATTTTTTGTGCTTTTAGCCTCCTTCCAGTTAGTGACAGAAATGGGTCTGAAACCAATGCTGGATCCCGGAGAGCTAAACATTTCTGAAAAGAAGAAAAAAATCTGAATGCCGCAAGGGGTCATTTGTGTAGATCCTACAAGGTTTTTCTACAGAAAATAACAGCTGAAATAAAAAAAATTGTAATTGAGCTGAAAAAACAGCAATTTCTCTCCATGTTTGTCTCTGTAACTTTTTCCTGCGATGTCAGATTTCTGAAAGCAATATACTGTTACGTCTGCTCGACTCTTCTGGTTGCGGGGATATATAGGTGTTGTAGGTTCATCAAGAACCCTAGGTACCCTGAGCCAATAAAGGAGCTTCACCATGCAATGGGTTTTCATTGTATACTTGGTACACAAGAATTCATTTGGTGAAATATAAAGAGTGAAAAATAGGTATCAAAGAAACCTTTGTATTTACAAAATGGGCACAAGAGAAGGTGTTTAGAATCAGTGGTTATTTGCACATCTCTGGATTCCGGGGTCCCAATGCTAGTACATGAATTACAGGGCATTTCTCAAATAGTCGTCTTTTTTACTCACTGTCAAAAATGTAGAGAAAGACAAGGGACAATGACACGTGTTCTTCTATTCTGTGTTCCCCCAAGCCTCCTGATAAAAATGGTACCTCACTTACGTGGGTAGGCCTAATGCCTGCAACAGGAAATGCCACATGGACTCATCACATTGTTACATTGAAAACTGATGTGTTTTTTATAAATGTCTAGATGTGGATTTTGATCTCTAGCTCAGCCGCCATCTAGAAAAACCTACTAAACCTGTGCATTTTTTAAAACAAGACACCTAGGGGAATCCAAGATGGGGTGACTTGTGGGGCTCTCACCAGGCTCTGTTACCCAGAATCCTTTGCAAACATCAAAATTCGGCCCAAAACCACTTTTTCCTCACATTTCGGTAACAGAAAGTTCTGGAATCTGAGAGGAGCCACAAACTTCCTTCCACCCAGAGTTCCCCGAAGTCTCCTGATAAAAATGGAACCTCACTTGTGTGGGTAGACCTAGTGCTTGCGACAGGAAATGCCCCAAAACATGACATGGACACATCACATTTTTCCAAAGAAAACAGAGCTGTTTTTGGCAAAGTGCCTAGCTGTGGATTTTGGCCTCTAGCTCAGCCGGCACCAAGGGAAACCTACCTAAACTGTGGATTTTTTAAAACTAGACACCTAGCGAAATCCAGGATGGGGTGACTTGTGGGGCTCTCACCAGGTTCTGTTACCCAGAGTCCTTTGCAAACCTCAAAATCTGGCCAAAAAACACTTTTTCCTCACATTTCGGTGACAGAAACTTCTGGTATCTGAGAGGAGCCACAAATTTCCTTCCACCCAGCATTTCCCCAAGACCCCCAAAACAAATGGTACCTCACTTGTGTGGGTAGACCAAGTTCCCGCAACAGGAAATGCCCCAAAACACAACGTGGACACATCACATGTTCCCAAAGAAAACAGAGCTGTTTTTTGCAAAGTGCCTAGCTGTGGATTTTGGTCTCTAGCTCAGCCGGCACCTAGGGAAACCTATTAAACCTGTGCATTTTTTAAAACTAGACACCTAGGGAAATCCAGGATGGGGTGACTTGTGAGGCTCTCACCAGGTTCTGTTACCCAGAGTCCTTTGCAAACCTCAAAATCTGGCCAAAAAACACTTTTTCCTCACATTTCGGTGACAGAAAGTTCTGGTAACTGAGAGGAGTCACAAATGTCCTTCCACCCAGCGTTCCCCCAAGTCTCCTGATACAAATGGTACCTCACTTGTGTGGGTAGAACTAGTGCCCGCAACAGGAAATGCCCCAAAACACAACTTGGACACACCACATGTTCCCAAAGAAAATAGAGCTCCTTTTTGCAAAGTGCCTATCTGTGGATTTTGGTCTCTAGCTCAGCCGGCACCTAGGGAAACCTACTAAACCTGCACATTTTTTAAAACTAGACACCTAGGGAAATCCAGGATGGAGTGACATGTGGGGCTCTCACCAGGTTCTGTTACCCAGAATCCTTCGCAAACCTCAAAATGTGGCCAAAAAAACACTTTTCCCTCACATTTCGGTGACAGAAAGTTCTGGAATCTGAGAGGAGCCACACATTTCCTTTTATCTAGAGTTCCCCCAAGTCTCCCGATAAAAATGGTACCTCGCTTGTGTGGGTAGACCTAGTGCCTGCAACAGGAAATGCCCCAAAACACAACGTGGACACATCAAATTTTCCCAAGGAAAACAGAGCTGTTTTTTGCAAAGTGCCAAGCTGTGGATTTTGGTCTCTAGCTCAGCCAGCACCTAGGGAAACCTACTAAAACTGCGCATTTTTGAAAACTAGACACCTAGGGGAATCCAGGATAGGGTGACTTTTGGGGCCTTCACTAGGTTCTGTTACGCAGAATCCTTTGCAAACCTCAAAATCTGGTTGCTCCCCTTGCGTGAAATTGACACAAACAAATAAAAATCACTGGTGTCTAGTAGTTGCTGCCCCCTTTGGGGGCAGACTGCCATAATAAAAATAGGCTGATCTGCCCCCAAGGGGGGCAGAAATGGCCTAGAGTTAAGTTTGCCCCCAGGGGAGTGACCCTTGCCTAAGGGGTCACTCCCCACATATAAAAATAAAATAAAAAAAAGATCCTTGGCACCTAGAGGTTTCTGCCTGCCCTGAGGGCAGATCAGCCTAATTACAATAGCCTGATCTGCCCTCAAGAGGGGTAGAAGTGGCCTAAAAAAAATTTGACCCCCAGGGGAGTGATCCTTACCTAAGGGGTCACTTCCCTCACGTGAGGATGTCACCCTCTTCTTTCTAATTTATCACCATGATTGGACCAGTTATGGCTGATGTTTCCCAGCTCTCCTCACCTTCACAACTACATCCAGCTAAATTTTAAGGTGTTTCTCCCACCACATTGCATAATGTTTTTTCATTTGGGTTGTTTGACCTCCAGTACCATAATGTGTACAAGGCTTACCGCGACAAACACTTGTGTGGCAAATTGAGCATATCTCAATGTTCTCCTCCTGTTTTCTAATCATAAAAAAAATCCCAAACTGGGGAGAAGTACTTTCTTACTAGGCCACTGCCAATACCCAAAGAAGAACTGGAGGTAGGTGGCTGTATCATTGATTGCTTCACTGGAGTGTGCATTTCTACTGAGGTAGGGGTTGGTGCAGGTCTCATCTGGGGCTCTACAAATATGCCCTTGCAATGCTACCTGTGCCACATCCCCCGGAGCAGGTTGAGTAGTAATGTCAGACTCCTCTGTGCCTGCTTCCACAATGACTGGCTTGTCGTTATGATCCTCCTCATTGTCCTCTTCCATGTCTCTAAGGCTTTAAGGACATTTTATTTTCCCTTGCCTCTGCTGGCGTCTCCTGGTCTCTGCCTTGGTCCACTCTATGCCCCTACCATCATTATCAGAAGTGGTGCTTGGAGAAGATGGTGGAGCAGTACCCTTTCTTTTTCTTGCTGGAGATCTGAGAGCCACTGATTCTAAAAGAGGAGGTTCTTGCTAAGCAGAAAGCTCCACCTCCTGGTCCACTCCAACTTTAAGAAGATCTACTATTGCTGGCTGCTATCCAACTTGCTCTGTTATGATTGGGTACTACTTTGCAAAAGGGACAAATCCAATTCAGCATCACTGCTTGTCAGTGTAGCCATGATTGCAGTGGCTGCCTCATTGACAGATATGGTCTTGGGCTTAGGTTAGGGTGGTGCTGTTGATGTGGGAGTGCTGCTCTTAGTGTAATCTCCGGAGTCCAGTGTGGCAGACACACATCTCCCAAAAAAGGTTGTGGTCGACATGTCACAAATGAAAAGCTGCTTCTTCTCACTGACCACTTTGTTAAGAACAAATTTATTTGGGGCCATCTTAAAGCTCTCCGTTGGCAATGGCACTAAGCTGCACAAGCAGAAGAGATTGGAGGACTGGAATCACTGTATAGGCCTTCTCTTTGTCAGTATTGCAGGTGATGTATCTTCTCTTGTGCACCTAAAAGCAACCATGCAAGAAAAACATGCAGTTAGTGAAACATGGCATTGCTGCAGTTTTAAATTGTACAGGCAAAAGCAATATTTGGTTGGTTGGTTACTTATGTAATACATACCAGTTTAACCAAACACCTAAAAGTGAAACCACATCATAAAATGTCACTTCAACTCAGGCAACACAACATGCAGATACAGCTCTTTGCCTTATCTCCATCTGTTTTAAAGGAGACACCTGTGGTAGGGGAAATGGAATAATAATTTTAAAAAAATTATGCTGCTGATGCATCTGCAGTGCACCACAGCCAGGGTGTCCAGGAGAAAATGGAATTATATACCCAAAGAAACTGAATGCTGTGTGCCTATGGTGGATGGATGGGTGGATGGATGGAAGAATGGATCAAGGCAAAATGCAGAATTAAATAAATTGAAAGAATAAAGGATAAAAAATAAAAAGTATAAAATATAAAATTGAAATAAAAAATGTCAATGAAAATTAAAAAAATCTATTAAAAAACAAGAAATTACATTACAAACTAAAAATAAATCACTAAAATACAAAATCAAAATAAAATAAACACAAAATAAACACAATAATTAAACAAATAATCAATAATTGCTGATGTTTGTATAGGAGGGTAAGAAGAAAGAAACCTATTGTGAGGAAAGGACGTGCAAAATAAAAAATGCAAAAAAGAAAGGAAATATAAGCAATGTTCATTACAATTACATATATTACAATGATCCCCAAGCATATCAATAATCTGGTATGACATCAATCCAAGCAAGCCTACGGCACAGGCACACAGGCTGGATGCACAAAATAGCCACCAGCCAACAACAGCGAGCAAGGAGGCATGAGGAACAAAGAACATATGCAAACCTAGGGCAAAAACACACAGGCTGGATACACAAAATGGCTGCCAGCAACATTGTCAAACAACAACTGCGAACAAGGAGGCATGGAGAACAAAGAACACATGCAAGCCTATGGACATAGGCTACACGAAATGTCCCCTGGTCACATGGCATGGAGATCAAAGACAAATGGTGGACGATGACAAACGCACACACACTCACATACACACGCACCTACACACACACACTCACTGGCCAGAACAAAGCGTCATCTTGGCAATGTTGAAGAAAACACTAACATTAATTCAGTAATGCAAAACGCAAAAACTAACTGAGCTATAAAAAATGTACAACAACACACATTCTCATATGTCATCAAACATTACCTTGCAACATATAAATATTTTCCAAACAAAAATGAAATGCTAACAACAGCAAACATTTTTAATTTAACCCAATGCCATCTCTGCCCTAAATGAAGTTTTAAAACCATGTACCACAGAGACATTTAGTTCATGCACTGATGACTTCTCGTACTGGGCCTTATGGCTAGATGGCCCTTTGGAAGTCTAGGCCACACAGTAAAATACATGAATATTGCAAATGTAACAAACCTGGAGAAAAGGTACTGAGCTGTGAACAATTTTCCTTTACAAACGACGAAAAATCAGTGAAATGCAAAAATCACTAGGCCTCTACTTAATATCCAGGCCACATACCACAATGCAATTAAAACATCAAATAAAAGTACAAAGAAATGCTGATGCATGCCTTGTCAAATACAGAACACCCTTCAATAGTTTTTAAACGTACTTGTGTGATATCACAAAAACAAAGTCCTTACATACAAATGCATATATCCAGGAGACAAAGAGAGTGATTGTTCTACCTCAAAATCCAAGTGGAAAGTGACCAGGAGATGGCCAAAGCCTCTGAGGAGCCTGATGGACAGGAAGAGTAAGATGAAGTGTCTGGGGCACTTCCTCCTGTTTATAAAAGAAAAAGGTTTCTCACACTAAAATGACAACTTGAATGGTCCATTGAAGAAGAAAATCCATTCAAAAACCTCTTTTTGACTAGATTTAGATACATCTTAAGCAGAAAATATACTCGAGGTGCGGTCTCACTCGCAGCAGCACTTTTATTTGCTTCTGTTGCGACTGGAAGTCGAGTCAGTAGGCGTGAAGTCTCACATTCGCTCAGTAGTGGGAAAAACTCCACTTTGCGACGTATAGCACGGAATTCGGGAACTCGGACACAAAGTGTCTGAACTGCAAAAACTCCAAGAGCTGAGTGGAGTTTTTTGCCCAGGCCTATCAAAAATGTATACAGAAACCATCTTTTAACACAACATTTCTTTTGGCTAACATGCAATGCATTCATCGCAAAAATTTAAAACAAGAAGAAAGATATTAATGTTAGAATTGGAAGTATTTTTATAACAATAATGAATGACTTGGAGTTGGCTGTGCAGATAATAAAAAAACCATCAGGAAATGTCAAGGAGATCAGTTTGTATTGAAAAAGAAAAAACAGAGTCCAACATCAATAAATTGTCCAAGCAAGTAGCAAACTGTCCAAAATAAAGTCATTCCTTTAAGCCAGAGGAGGGTGTCTGAATCATTTTCCTGGTTTGAGGGCAAAGGTCCCTGTCAATTCTTGGCCATTCTCCCCCTCTGTCTTTAACACAACTATTGTGAAGTCCTCCTCTACACGGATGTTAAATGGTGGGCCATGGCAGGGCCAGGCCCCCCTGCTGCAGATGGCTTCCTCTTTTTACCTGGTGGTGATGCCCGCCTCTGAGTCGATGATCCTCTTAATTACCCTGGTCCTGCTGGGATTAGCCTTGGCCAACCTAGTCCACTAAACAGGAGTGTGAAAAAAGAGAGACATTTTTAATTATTATGTTGAGTTCTGTCAGAACTTGTATCTGTCATATGTGTTTACAGGAAAGGCAGCATACACCTCAGTGAAGCAGCCCCTGGCTTCGCAGACAACTTGCATATTTATGGAGTGTCAGCGGTTTATGTTGCGGAAAAGGTGTGTTGCGTGGGGAAGTAGCTGAAGGTCCACATGGGTGCAGTCAACAGCTCTAGCACACTAGGGAAGTGGCCAAAGGCATGGAATTCCCCTGTGGCATATTGATATATTTGTGCACTCTGTCGATGCATTTCAGTACCTGATGCAAGCATTGATCTTGGCTTGCCTGTGAGATCCCAATGTTGTCAGAGTGACTCTCTGGATTGATCCAGTTGGCATGAACTGTAGCACAGCCACTATTTTGACATAGGCAGAAATAGCCCAGGATCGGACTCTAGCAGAATCACACTCCTATTCCCAATCTGCAACCATATTAAGGATCACCTCTGATGGGAAGCTATAGCTGGTAATGGCAGCTTCCCTGGCCATTCAAAAATAGTGATCCTTTGCCTGCAGACCCTCTCCCTCTAACAATTAATCCTCAAATAAGAGGCAAACCAACAAACACATTCACAGACATAATGAAGGCAGAAAAAGTTGTTTGGTGTGTAAGTCAATTTCAGTGGTGAGCCTAGTTTTAATTGGTTGGTGCTGAAATATGCTTCAGTATTACATATGATTTCATACACAGGTTACTTCATTAGGATCTTTAAAAATGCAAAAGAAAAACATTCTTTTATTTAGCAATATATTTCTAAAGTTATTTGCTGGCTCCATAATTTTCTTTGGGAGTGTGTTGCAGTAGCAGTGGTTGGCCATGTGTAGTGCTGGACATAATCCAAGACTGGGCTGTAGAATATTTATTACTGTTGTGGGTCATTTTTGGCTCTAACAACTTTAGAAATGCAGTTAATGAATAGCAATGGTATCATATTGTGGGCAGGGCTTCGTCCATTCCTAAACCCCTCCTTACTCCTCCTTAAGTGACTCCCATTTAGTAGTATTCCCCATTTTCCAGCCACTCCCCCATGCACCTCCCACATTTACTACAAAAATGTCCACTCAGGGAAGAGATCACTGACAAACAAAATGACAGATGGAGACAAAGACCTCAGAAAGGAGGTTTGTGAATAGCATTTTTCAGTACAAGTAGTACTATTGTAATAATAGTAACTATTCTATAAAATGCAGTCTGTTAATAGTCCAATAATGTTCTGTAACCTTCCTTCTAGGAGCATTTCCCCGTGTAAATAAAAAATGATGCATTTTGAGCTAAAAAAAATAAAGTGAACAGTCCATTCTGGTAATAAAAAAAACAATTCAAAATGAATTTTCAAGTTGATTTTATTAGTTTTAAACAACAGCTGCTCATATTCCGGTAGACTGCATAGTCCTTGTGCTCCTGCGACAGAATTATTTTGAGCAAAATCTTGTTTACTCAATGTGATGAAGAGAGGTAATCTCGGGTATTACACATCATATCCGTAACAAGAAATGCCATAGGTTACTGGAGATTATGCCCAGACTAAAGTATAAATCTTTGCTGAATTAATTATCCGTTGAACATCTTTCACATGATACACATAGATTTTAGTGGTTTTAGCAAAGGTGTTCATTGTAATGTACTTTGAAGCATTATTATTATTTTGAAAAAATTAAAAAAAGTATAACAAATATATGTACATTTTCAATCATCATTGGATTAATTTAATCAAGGGGTTATATATTTTGATTTCTGCAGTTCTAGACTTAGGACTTCTGGCTACAGTGGCAGTGGTAGTTCTAATGTCTGTCTCCTTTTCCAAGGCCGAGTGTAACAGGAGTGCGAGAGCCCTTGAAGTTGTGCATTTTAAATTAGTATTTCCAAACTGACTGGATCCTGTAGGGCACATCCTATCACCTCTTGCCAACAAGTTAACTTATGTTGAAAGAGTCAAGTTTATATAAAAAATCACTTTTTATTTAAAAGAGGATTAACACTTCCCAGATTCATGTATCTGCTAGATCTGTGGTGCTCTTGATTGACTGTAGAAGGTTCTGCAGAGTATTAACGATTTTGATTAAAAATAAACCTAAAACATAATACATTTAGATAATATAAATAAGGAGATAGACTTTCTTTCCCTGTTGGTGAAAATGATACAGATTTAATGCCATGAGTAGTTGTAACTCCCTAATGTGCACGTTTCGGTTGCAAAAACATACAAAAACTTTCAAAGTCCTGTGAAATTCATACTGTTTTCATATGTGTTTCAGCTCTTGTGTCCATTTGGCTGTAGACTATCTTTAAATTTCCTTTGATTTGAAGTATGTGTGAAGAAATGCAGGCAAAAAGCTCCTTTCCAGCTCTTTCCAGGTCAAATACTGCTGCATCCTTTTTCAAAATCCATTTGCTCCTGGCCGGCTCGAGTGGTGATGATAAGAAGTGATCGGATTGTCAAAGTAATAAGAATATCAATCAATAAAATGTGCTATAAAAACTGTCCATTTGGTGCCCGCATCCTAACAGTTTGATTCGTGCTCTGCCGGAGCTAGGTGCACAGCCTCTGAAGGTGATGGATCTGAAAAAATGTTCTTTGGATCAGGCAGCCTCTGAGGCAGTTCCACCTCTGAACTGGTGAGCTGGTGCCACCTCTGAAAAACAAAAAAAAAAGCCACTGAACGTAAACAGACATTTTATCATACTATGAGCTGCCCTGCGTGGTATTAGATATAATATTGGCTGGCAGTTGGTGTCTGAAACTCTACTGCTTTTATCTAGATCACAAACCACCAGGTATATGGTAGAAGAAATAATTTGCATAATTTCCACTTTCATGTAGCTTAAATGTGCGGATTTCTTTTCATTCCTCTCCCTTGACCTCCTCGCCCTTCCAGTCCCGCCCTCCACTTTCTTCTTCTATTCTGTCGTCCTCTCTCCTATCCTCCCTGCTTCTATTTCTCATCCTCGCCTCCATTTTCCTTTTTCTCCCCCTTTCTTTTTTTGTTCCCCTCGCCAGTTTACATATAGATATTTCATAAAGGGTTGGTACAGAAGCAATTTCTTATTGCTGCAATTGGTAAGTGTTAGACTTTTCATCCTTGGCGTGGTCTCCCTTAACTTTTTGCCTCTGTTTCCCAGGTTGTTGAAGTGTGCTGGACTCTGATTTTGCTGTTTTTGTTACTCTGGGCACTTTACCACTGCTAACCAGTGCTAAAGTGCAAGTGTTCCTTTACAAAATGCGTACGTAATTAGCTTATCCATGATTGGCATATTTGATTTACTAGTAAGTCCCTAGTAAAGTGCACTAGAGCTGCCAAGGCCTGTAAATAAAAGTGGGCCTGCAGCACTGGTTGTGCCACCCACATAGGTAGCTCTGTAATCATGTCTCAGACCAGCCATTGCAGTGTCTGTGTGTGCAGTTTTAACTGTAAATTCGACTTGGCAAGTGTACCCACTTGCCAGGCCTAAACCTTCCCCTTTCTTACATGTCAGACACCCCTAAGGTAGGCCCTAGGTAGCCCCAAGGGCAGGGTGCAGTGTATGGTGAAGGTAGGACATATAGGGGGTCATTCTGACCCTGGCGGTCTTGGACCGCCAGGGTCACGAATGACGGAAGCACCGCCAACAGGCTGGCGGTGCTTCCAAGCCCATTCACCGCCACGGTCAGAAAACCGGGGCCGGCGGTTTCCCGCTGTTTTTGCCCCAGCTGGGCGAATCCGCTGGGGATTCTGACCCCCTTCCCGCCAGCCTGTTTCTGGTGGTTTTCACTGCCAGGAAGAGGCTGGCGGGAACGGGTGTCCTGGGGCCCCTGGGGGCCCCTGCACTGCCCATGCCACTGGCATGGGCAGTGCAGGGGCCCCCTAACAGGGCCCCGGCCAGCTTCTCACTGTCTGCCTAGCAGACAGTGAAAAGCGCGACGGGTGCAACTGCACCCGTCGCACGGCCACAACACCGCCGGCTCCATTCGGAGCCGGCTCCTGTGTTGCGGCCTCATTCCCGCTGGGCCGGCGGGCGCTAACTTGGTTAGCGCCCAGCGGGAATGTCAGAATGCCGCCAGCGGTCTTTTGGCCGCATGGCGGCCGCATGGCGGTTCCCCCCTGGCGGGCGGCAACCGCCGCCCGCCAAGGTCGGAATCAGGGCCATAGTAATGTTTTATATGTCCTGACAGTGAAATATTGCTAAATTTGTTTTTCACTGTTGCAAGGCCTGTCCCTCTCATAGGTTAACATGGGGGCTACCTTCAAATCTGATTAAAGTGTAGATTCCCTTTGGGAGCGGATTCACACATGGAGTTTGGGGTCTCTGAGCTCACAATTTAAAAATACATCTTTTAGTAAAGTTGATTCTAAGATTTTGTGTTTGAAAATGCCACTTTTAGAAAGTGAGCATTTTCTTGCTTATACAATTTCTGTGACTCTGCCTGTTTGTGGATTCCCTGTCTGGGTCAGTTTGACAGTTGACAACTGAAGGGGCTGTGCCTGTCCTCACACAATGCAGTCTCCAACCCCCTAGTGAGTGTCTGGGGCCTGGCCTTGGCAAGGCAGGATTTCACATTCAATAGAGACTTTAGTTTGAAGTAGGCCTATTTCAAAGGAGAAATTGGGTATAAGAAGGGCACGCAAAACCACAGACTTTTGAACACTTCTAGAAACAAGAGGAATCTCTGCGTAAAGAAGAGCTGAAGAGCTGAGGAAGAAGAGCTGCCCAGCCTGTGACTGTGCTTTGTGGAGCTATCCTGCAACTGCTGCTTCTGCCAGAGTAAGAGGGCAAAGACTGGACTTTGTGTGCCTTCCATCTTGAGAAGAAATCTCCAAGGGCTTGTTTTAGAGCTTGCCTCCTGTTGTTTAAAGTCTCAGGGACAGCAAAGACTTCTCTCTGCCAGCACCTGGAGTCTCTGGAGAGACTCCTACTCTGCCCTGTGGTGCCCATCCAGTTCTTGAGACTCTAAAAGGAGACGCTGGCAGCCTAAGAGGAGGAAATCCACGCACAGATCGTCGTGCGGGGAAAAGATCGACGTGACTCCAATCTGCGGCTGAAGAAATTACGCGCCGCCGGCTCTGTGGCTGAAAATCGATGCTCTCTGGTAACGCGACCAAAGAATCGATGCACGGAGCTGGAGAAACGACGTGCAGCATCTCTGATGGAGGCTGGGAGATCGCAACCCGTGCTGTGTGGTTTTCGGATCATTGTGCGGCTGGATTTCCGACACAAGTACTACTGCGCATGTAAAAACAACGCAAGGCCTGCCCGGACCCAAGAGTGCTGATAGGATTGACGCATCATTCTCCTGTAGAGAGAAGAAACAACGCGCCCGACCCGACAAAAGGAGAAACGAAGCAAGGTCTCGGTCTTGAGTGGAATCGACGCATCGCGAGCCCTTTTTGACGCACACTCACCCGTGTGTGGTTGTATCTGACGCACCCAAAGTACATTTTCATGCTAACAGTGTTAGTGTGTGTTTAAAACTACTTCAAGACTCTTTTTGATTTTTAATTGATAACTTGACTTGTGGATTGTGGATTTTTGTCATTTTGGTCTTATTTTGTTTAGATAAATATTTTCTATTTTTCTAAACCTGTGTTGTGTCATTTTGTATTGTTTTCATTAAGCTACTGTGTGTGTTGGTACAAATACTTTACACCTAGTACTCTGAAGTTAAGCCTACTGGTCTGCCAAGCTACCAAGGGGGTAAGGAGGGGTTAGCTGATGGTGATTATCTTTTACCCTGACTAGAGTGAGGGTCCTTGCTTGAACAGGGGGTAAACTGACAGTCAACCGAAGACCCCATTTCTAACAGTAAGACCATGTAAAATCATTGCTAAAACTGTACAGTAAACATAGTTTTTCATTTTAGATGCAAGTTGCATCCTTCATTTCACACCTATTTTACAATGCCTACTGTCAGGTAAGGCTTTCACTAGAAGCCATTAGCGTGAATAGCTGGATTAAAACCAGATTGTTACTTGATATGATGAAAGAGTGGGAAACAAAAGTTGTCAACACCAGGAGAATTCATGGCTTTCCCTCTTTTCAGATCTCAACAGACCTAGGAGAGGTGGGAGAATACAAGCAGCTCTTATCCTGCACTAACTGCCAAGTGGAAGCCATACCGAACATAATAAAAACACAGATAGATAAAAAGTGAAGACAGAAAATGTTTTTCATTTCCAGATTCTGGATGACATCACAGACAATGTGAACTTTGCTCTCTTTCTCTGTTTGATGTCACTCAACACTCCTTAATGAAAAACACTTCTGTTTTTCACTTTGACTCATCAATAATTCTTTATGTTATGAAGCCTCTATCATCTACACCAGATTCCAAAATCTGGTTATTCACTGCAGTGACGTAGCAACAGCAGTAAAGAAAAGTTAGTTCTACATCATAAAGGAATTCCAGGCTACTCTGACAGGGCTCTCTGAAGGCCTGTCGGTGCAGCACTGGTTCTAGCACAGCTTTTGGAAGGGAGAGGCTAGGGTGACAGAGTACAGGGGGTGGTGAGGTTCATAGCAGGAGGCCATTTTTCTAACATTTGGGACAGGGAGCTGAAGCCATGCTGTGTATGGTTGCTCCATTACTCCGCTTACCCTGTGTAGTAGTTGAAAATTGGGGCCGATGATTTGGGTGAGCCATATGTAACATAAAATTAAAGATGTGTAACAGTGAATAACAGAGATGCTTTTCATTTCATGGTTTGTTGTCTATTTAATGTTACTCAGAACCCCTCAGTGAAAAACATGCCCATTTTTCGCTGTTACTCATCTATAATTCTATATGTATCATCATGGTTCTGCTAACACCTCTTTAATCGCTGTCATTCTAGAAACTAGCTCATCCATTTCAAGTAACCTGGACCTTATCTGCTTGCCCCGTTGTAGTCTGATTCTCTCTCTTGTACATAAACTGACTTAAATCTTCTAATTATTTATTTTTGTTGCACATAGCTGTGCATTAATGTTTCTCTTTCTATTCACTCAACTTTATTTTGTATGGTTTGCTTCCCTCTACCAATATGTTTACCCTCCCACACTATCTTAAAGACATACAATTTCTTCATATGTGACACATCCCTTTGTTTTTCTACAAATAAAAATAATCTTGTGTATGTACAATGGAAGTTGCCTCTTTTTCTATCACTTAGGAAAGAATACCACATCAGCAGATTCATCTACAACCTACCCTCCCTATCCTGGCACTAAGCAACAAACTAAGGATCTGGCGGTTGCTTCAGTTGTGAATTTTCCAAGGGGAAAACACAACTCCTTCATGCTTTGAAGGGCTATGGTGGTTGCCATTGGCTGCTACACTGCAGTTAAGGTTTTAATCCTTACCCGTTTGTTTGGGAATCAACATGGCTATCACATATTCAGATTCAAATCCTCAATGAATATACTAGATGGGCTCATTGGGACATGCTTTCCAACAGTTCATGTGGGTAAAACATTCCACTCGTCTGAGGCCGCATTCTCCAAGAAACAATATATAAAAATAACCCACATTTGTCTGGGTAATAGACTGCAAACAAGGACATGTTTGCCAGATGAAAATGGTAGCAGTTATTTTACATTCTTAATGTGTTGAACCACTGTACATTCAACATTGAGGGGTTTGGTCTATTGGTTCTGTGTCCTGATCATTGCTTTACACATTCTGATGACATATCTTTGATAAAATGAAGAATTTATCAAAACTCACCTCAGTCATGGAGCCTTTGATGGAGAAGAATTTGTAGATGATCCAGAGTGGGATGCAGATCATGGAGGATATGGCCAGCATCCAGCCTACAGCATCACCCCACCATGGGTATACATACTTTTTGTTGTATGTCAGGGGCGTATATTTAATAATAGAGAACAGGAAGGTTGCCTGTAGAGGAGAACAGAAGCAAAGGTCTAGCCCTGATAAGACCAATATGCATCAACAAAGACCAAAGACTGATGAAGTATTATTTGAGTCACCCACAACACAATCCTTGGAGTGGATTGATCTGACTGCCCTTTCGAGTGCACTGATCTAACAGCATGTTGATTATTACCAGACTTTACATTGAACATTCTTTGTGCCTGATGCAAGACACTGAATATATGGGTTCCCAAATTAGAAATTTTGGATAGAAAAACTATTTTTCACATGTACCCCTTAAAAAATAAAATAAAATTTAATTATAACTACAAAAAATCCAGAAATTAACCCCAAAAACTTGAAACAAAGGACACGTTTTGAAGCAAATCAGGCCAAGTGTACATACTCAAACTACATTTCTTGGATATATGCTACATTACTATCTTATCCTAAATCTATACATAAAACAAGTAGCCAAATCAGATAACTTTCAACTAAACTTTCTTTGGGTGATGGCCCGTCATTTAATCAAATGACTTATGAGTGTCTTTTAAGGTCCACTTGTCAGTCAACATTGACACAACCAACACTGTGCTGAATAGCTTCCCAGCTACAACAATCATTCAGGCATGCAAATTTTAATTCATTGACCCTAGCTGTGCTGTGATGGCTGGCATTCACGTTTCACATTGACTCACAGGTGTCATCCTCTTTTCACAAACCTTCCAGACACCTCAGCTCATCAGGACTCCTATTTGCACACATCCCATGCATATGGATAACCATATCCCACAGAACCCAGGCATAGCATGCATCCTATGCTTATGGAAAACCAGACCCAGGAGTCAAGCCTTCTCTTACATTCCTCCTAGAGTATAGAACAAACTACCACTACATGAAAGAGCCTCCTCACTCTCTGAATTCTGCAAGAAGCTTAAGACCTGACATTTTGACTAGACCCACTAGACCATAGGTTTGGCTACATTCTCACTATCTCAGCACCAGGACACCTTCCTGGGTGATACTGCACTTTGCAAATCTGCATAATGTCCCAATCTACCAGAGGCAATATTGATCTGCTTCCATGGTGATGATGTAATCGATGATCTGGGTGCTACAATCGTATCACACCAGGCTAACAGTTTTTTAGTCAAGCTAATGGAAACCAGAATGCAATTGCAAATTTCCTTATTGTACCTCACTTATGGATATGGAGTTTCTTTGCAAATTTGATGAAGAATTAGAGGCCTCTAAAGTAAGAAAATTCTAACATTGCACAAGGCTTGATTAAAAAAATCACATGAAACTTACTCTCTCCTCATAATATACTGACACA
This sequence comes from Pleurodeles waltl, assembly GCF_031143425.1. Lineage (NCBI taxonomy): Eukaryota > Metazoa > Chordata > Amphibia > Caudata > Salamandridae > Pleurodeles > Pleurodeles waltl. Next base: position 204,058,401 of record NC_090442.1, on the reverse strand, counting down.
TCTTACCCAAATATCCTCGTTCGCAGCACAAGAAAAATCTTAGCATGGGATGAAGTGCAGCCCGCACTACAGACACCAGTTACCACAGTGAAGCCTACTACTGCAGACCCTACCGGATGTTCTCGTTTAGATGTTAGAAACAAAGGGAAGACATAGATCCCTACTGGGCCTCTATGGGTCTGGTGTTACATTCCATACCCAGCCCTACACTATCCTTTTGTGCATCTTTCCCATTTCCTTTTCACACACATTCAAAGTAGCCACTCATTCAAACACTCCTGGCAACCTCATCAACATTTCACTCAACATATCATACAGCAGACACTTCTGATGTACATTTTGCTTCATTCTGACCAACAGTTGCCTTACAGCAGACATGGAACACTTCACCACAAAATGTAACTATTTCCAGAAAGAGCTTTACAAACCCACCTGCTGCCACCTTAGTCCCAGGAAACCATTCAGCTAGCCATTGTTCATTAGGAAGGGCACAAACATGTTGTCAGCTTGGTTAAATTTTTTCACTAAACACAGTATTATCCTTCGTTGTTATAGGGTATAGTCAATAGCTCCATGAGATCTTACCGCACACACGGCTGGAGTCACAAACTGCCAGCAGTACTTGATCAATAGCAGTGGCCTGTAGCCAATCATGTGTTCAATATCATCATAGAATTTATCTGCACCTGAAAAATTGAGAAAGTGGATTTGTTTTATGAACAGGAGCATGAGAACAAAAAATGTACAAGCACAGGGCACAGGGCTGGCTTTTAAGCCATTAGGGACCCTGATTATCTCACTGACTGAAGGAGACAGTGTGGGGCAGGCATGCCACACATTATTGCATAGCCTGGGGCAACTTGGTTGTATGTATATCTCAATACTATCCTCCAGGGAAAACAAATAAATCATGGCAGCTCCATAGCATCCAGTGACATTCAGTGGTATGGTCACCTTTAACATCCCATTCACAAATAAGGTGCACAGGCCGCCTTTATGAAGGGTGCGGTGTGTAGCGTTATACCACCTTTGCACTACTGTTGTGGGTGCACCTGGTGGGTGCACTCATTCTTCTTTACCTTTATATTTAATTATGGTACATCTGTATTGGGGTCTGTGGATTTACGGTTTTGTACCTGTATATGCATTTAATGTACTTCTTTATAAGATTTCTCATATGTGTCATGGGCGGCTAAACCTTCATTCCTCTATGCAAACTCTAATTCCCAACTATGAGTGGCATTTTGCAAACACATGCTGCAACAAGCTTAAAATCTCTGGCGCAATTATGAGCCACAACAGGAAAGGAAGTAGTGCATGGTCAACATATCTAAAATTGTCTATACTGCATCAGAAGCAGATAAATTGTGGACTAAATCACTTCCTTGTTAATCTATGGTTAAGCTTTTTACCAAGTACAATTCTCTCAGTCACGCAGGACAATAATGTTTGCATCAGCACTTTTTGATCCAGCAGATGGCTAACTGCACCTGAAGCAGCCCTGGGAGCTCAAATGGAAAAGACAGTTAATGAGGTACCAACTCTGCTTCATTCCATTAAGAGACATCAGGCATGATAGGATTAAGGGAGAAACAGCCCCCACATAATAAGTATTGCTGGTTATGTGAGGCCGCAGAAGATTAATTAATTCACGATGTCTGCATTTGACCTAATTTAGTTAAACCCTGGAAATTATGACTAGAACCAATACTTAGATGTTTAAATATCCAATCCTGTAACACAGCAGTGGATGCCTGCATGAAGGATGTTTCTGGCCAGCTTACCTATGGTTCCTCAAATTTATGAAGGTTGTCCTGGAAGAACTGTGCAGTGCAGTTAATAAATTGCAGCCAGAAGGTCGGGACCTTCTGTATTTTGGTATCTCTAGTATAGTGGCATAATGCATATCATGGCATGTGGGACCTATTCCCTCTTTTTTTTATTTTAAATATTGTATGAAAAATGCCTCTTTGTTTGCTAGTCGTAAGATAAACAAGGTGGCATTTTGTTATTAAGGCACTGCAGAATCCACTTAACTTTTTGAATGGAAGAGTGGCTTTCTTTGTAGATCATTGACTAGTAGTACCAGATTAATAAAGTACAAATAAAGTGCATATAAAGAAAGTGGCTAAATGTGAAATTTAAAATTTAAAAAGTACTATAAATGTCAAGGAATTAGAAATTGGAGGCTAAAAATTAAACTAATATCCTCAGATTGAATTGTGGGAGCAGCGCAGATGCATCAACCAGAATACAGTATGGACGAATGCTGCCTTCAATTGAATTTAGAAAAACTCCAACCTTCATACTAATTTTTGTTTTAATTCATATTTGTTTGCCATTTAAATAAAATGTGCTATCATTTGTGTATGTTTGGTGGATGCTTGTTTCTGTATTTTTTGTATTGCGTTGCAGTTCAAATCATTGACAATGTTTAGTCCGGCGGTTCCTTGGCTTCTGATAATGACTCACTTGGGGGTCCCCGACTTCCAGCAGTGGCTCAGTTCAGGGACCCCAGATTCTAATAATGATTCAGTGGGGGGCCCTGGGTTTCAGTAATGATAATGTGGGGGTCCACATGCATCAAAAGGATGGGAACCACTGCATTAAGACTTATGTGGCATAAAATCACATATTAATACACAGGCCTAGTAGCAAAGCACCTGTTAGACCTGTCATCCTTAGAGTGGTCTTACCCAAATGTTTTGCCTACGTACCTTCTGTTTTTGCCAATTCTTTTTGTTGACCATAGGACTCTGAGCACTTTACCACTGCTGACCAGTGTGCATCTCCCCTAAACATGGAAATATGGTGTGTACACAATTGGCACATATAATTTATGTGTAAGTCCCTTGTAAAGTTGTAAACCATATACCCAGGGCCTGCAAATTAAATGCTATTAGTGGGCCTGCAGCACTGCTTGTGCCACCCAAACAAGTAGCTCTTTAAACGTGTCTCAAGTCTGCTGCTAAAGAGCCTGTGTGAGCAGTTTTTCTGCCCCTTCAACTTGGCATTTAAAACCCTTTGCTAAACTTAAAATCCCCTTTTATTACATTTAGGTTACCCCTATGGTAGGCCCTAGGTAGCCCATAGGACAGGGTGCTGTGTAATTAAAAGGTAGGGTATGTACCTTTAGGTTTTGCATGTCCTACTAGTGAAAAACACCCCCATTCATTTTTCACTACTGTGATGCCTACTCCTCTCACAGGGCAACATAGGGAATTGCTTAATACAGTTTTAAGCTGCAATTTGGGTTAGAAAGGTGTAGCTGTGTCATGTTTCATATCTTTGGAATGGTAATGTAAATCCTCTTGACTGGTAATGCATGATTTAACATTACTATTTGAGAAATACCACTATTAGAAAGTGGACATTTTCTCTGCTCCTACAGCTCTGTGTGTCTGCAGCCTGTCTCCAATACACATCTGGGGTGGGTGACAGACAGCTACACTTTGTGCATTCCCTCTAGACAGCTACAAACACAGGAAAGGTCACGTGTGTCTGAGGGTTCATCTGCATTCATCTGCATTCTGATGACTCTTCCTGAGGAGGAAAGTAGCAAGGGACTGACAATCCCATCTAAATAGGTAATGGCCTGACCCCACACAAAGGGTTGATTACCTCCCAGAGAAAGTCTGGAGCCAGGGATGAGAAATAAGCACAGATGCTTCTTTGAAGTCAACCCCACTTCAAAGGCACATTTGGGTATAAGTACTGGGTCTGACCCCACCAAATCAGACACTTCTGGTCCTACAACTGGACTTTGTCAGAAGAACAGCTGTGCTGTATCACAAACTGTTACCTGGAAGGACTGCTTTTCTGCTGTGCTGCCCTGCTGTCTGCTGCTCTCCGACCCTGCTGTGGGAAAGCAGGACCCAGCCCAAAGTGATCTTCAAGGGCTTGTTGACTTGCCTCCTGTATTTGAGACTAAGGGAAATCCAAGTCTCTCCCTCTGCTCATGCCTGAATCACTGGAAATGGGCTCAGATACTTACATCAGCAAAATTGATGCATCTCCTGCATGCTGGAAGCGGCAACCGATGACCCTGGAGTAAAATCTACGCATCACACTTGGGGCCTGAGCAGCATCTCGGGAACCGGTGCATCAACCCACGCATACTCTGCTTGCTGGAAGCAGCACCCGGTGCATCGGCATTGACACAGCTCTGAAGGACAATGGAATCCAGCCATATGCAAATCAGTCTTGACCCTGTTCTCCATGGGAACAGTCCAGCTCGAACTGCCAGGCCAGGTCCTCTTTGGACCAAAACAAGCATCCTAAGACCATTTTCAGGGTATCACCCTTCATCAGTCAGGCCAGCTTGAATCCAGTGGCACAGTGAGCAAGGCACCCACGTCAGGGCATACCCTTCCCACCTAGGGCAGCTTTAGCAACACAAAAAGATGATGGAAAGACAATGGATTAAACTTAGATCTGTGACTGGGGGTGAGTGGGTGAAAAGTTTCAGCACTCCGTCCATCATCCTTTTGTGTTGCTGAAGTTGCCCCAGGTGAGAAGGGTATGCCCAGACATTCGGTCCCTTGCTCACTATGCCACTGGATTCAAGCTAGCTTGGCTGATGAAGGGTGATACCCTGAAGCCAGTCCCAGAATGCCTGTTTCCAGTCCAGGGTGACACCCTGAAACCGGTCCAGGATGCTTGTTTCTGGTCCAGGGAGGACCTGGCCTGGCAGTTTGGGCTGGACCCATGGGGAACAGGGTTAAGACTGATTTACATATGGCTGGGTCTAAACTGGAGTGGCATGGTGATCAAAAGAATGATGGATTAAACCCAGATCTGTGACTGGGGGTGAGTGGTTGAAAGGTTTCAGCATTCCGTCCATCATCCTTTTGTGTTGCTAAAGGGCTCTTGTACCTGGCCCGCGCTCCGTTGCGATCAGCTTGAACTGTTGACTTTTCCTTGGCCCAGCATGACCTCAACTAACCCCTAAAGAGCTATATGCTTCTAAGTGCTATTTTTATGCTTATGCCTCTAAAATGCATTTCTCAACTTGACTTATTAGATTTTTGTTGCATTGGTCTTGTTTCATTCAAAATATAATAATTTATTTTTCTAAACCCGTGTGGATTCTTTTTGTGTTGTGTTCTTTGCATTACTGTGTGTGCGTGTGTTGCACAAATACTTCACACATTGCCTCTTTAGATGAACCTGACTGCTCTGTGCCAAGCTACCATAGGATGAGCACAGGTAATCTCTAATTGTTTATGTGACTTCCCTGGATACGATTGTGGTTCCTGTTTGTACAAGGTGCATAATCTAACAACCAGAAACCCAATTTTTAACAGCGCCTGTTTAAAAAAGTACACTGTACTTTGCCTGTACTCACAAGGATGTGAACCCATCTGGAGAAAATGTACATTTTGCTAACTGTGTGTAGACTGTTTTTATCTAGTTGGAATGATTTAATAATCAATCAATCAACATTTCATTCTGCTGTCTAAGTAAAGGCATACATAATGGCATCTAAAGAGGCTTGTGTAAGAAATTGCCTATGAATTTGTGTCAGTACTCACCATACACCCAACCAATGCAGATAGTTTCAAAAATTGCAACAAACAGGAGACACATTCCACTAGCAGCGTAGTAATCAAAGAGCTGAAATACGTACACCCCGCCCTAGAGGAATAAAGAAGAAGGAAGAAAGGGAGGTTATGAAGACAGTAGTGCATGGGTGACAAAACAGAAGGAACATGGTCATTATTGTGAACATGTGATCTCGAAGATAAAATGAAACAATACATTAATGCATGTGAATGAATTGAGAAGAGGCAGTTAGGCAGGTCTAACATATAAAAGAAAAATAAAGAGATGAATAAGAAAAAGGATAAGAAAGAAAGAAGGGGATGAATAAGAAGAGGAAAAGAGAGAAATGCTTTGATGGAGAAATGCATAGAAGATGGAAAAGAAATAGAAAACATTAAGAAGCAAAGAAGACGAGGAAGAAGAAGGATGAAGAGGAAGCTGTGAAATGGACTGGTTGCTCATTGGAATAATGCATCCACTTCAAAAACCTGTTAATCCTCATGAGCACAGGATCGACCCCTGGTGAATCCACTAAGCCTTTCACCCTTCTGATGTCGCTAAAAGGAGTACCACTAGGTTGGGTAACAGTAAACACCTATTATTCAGTAGGAAAGGTGCCCCAAGTGATGACGTACTTTACAAATGCATCTGTTATGTTATGAATAGGAGCCAAAAGAGATATTGAGCACTAGAAGAAAACTAAATGAACTGAGTGGGGGTCAAAGAACATTGTTGAAGAGAGGAAAGAGTGAAAATAGTAGTTATTAAATCCAGACAGAGGTTTATAGAGTCAAACAAAAGGATGAGAAAATCTATATCCAAGAGTCATAACTGGACAGAAGAGAGAAAGAAAGAAAAGAAAATATTATTTAAAGGGAAGCAATTGTCAAAGGAGAAGAGAATGCAGCCAAATATGTATACAAAAGGACACAAAATAGACGAACAGTGACAGGATAGAGGAGGTCAAGCATAGGCAGTTTGTGTGACATGTGTGACATTCCTGCTAAGCAGAACTGAAGGTGGACCAGCTTGGATGAAAACCTTAAGACAGCTCCACATGCTGGTGCCCCTTGAAAGGTTGATAGGGTAGGGTAGGAAAAAGGCGAAGTCAGCTCAGGTTCACATTTTCCATGCTGATGTACACAGTGTCCCCACCATTTCAAAGTTTTCAGAAGCAAATTTATTTTTATCAACTCTCTCAATTTCTCTATTAATCATTGGATCCTTCAATGGAGTTGATACCAGAAGATCAAGTGGAAGCTATGGCACTGAGGTTTCTGATCTACTCCACATACAACAGTAACTTTGCATATATTAGAAGCAAAAAAAAACTCAAGGGGTCAGTGAAGGAAAAAAGTGTCCTCCTTTAAATAAAATGAATACCTGGATAATTTACTGGTAAATTTTCTTTCACCAACTTCTACTTCAACAACAAAGTCTCTGTGAAATGAAGTGTAGCTGCCACCATGCAGACAACTTTGAAATGTGCAAGTCTGTTTTTATAAAAGAAAGACCCCTATGCCAGACCTACAACACGGGCCACCTCTTGATACACGTCCTATGTGTAACATCTAAGCAGTAACCATAGAGAAGGCAAACACTCACACAGGCTATTTCAGAGAAAGGACATGAGCACTTTGGCATAGTACTGATCACTGGGGTACCATAAGCATTTTAAATGCATGTATGTATGTATGTATATATATTATGTATGTTATGCACTAATGTATGTATGTATGAATTTAGCATTTTTGTAGAGTGAACCTAGCCAAAAGGTAGTGGATTGCTGTGCATGGTCAAAAACAGGCATAAAGTATAAAGACAAGCATAAAGTCAATAAGTAGGAAGAGAGGAAGCTAGGTTGTGAAAGGTTAATCCATTCTGAGATAGTGTTTTTTAAAGAGGTGAGTCTTTAACTTTTTCCTAAATTGGAGCAGTGTTTGGGCATTCTTGATGGATATGTGGATGTTGTTCCAGTTCCTGGGTGTATAGATCGAAAAGGCCAGAAGTCTTGTTTTTTCCTTCTTTACACTTCTTAATCTGCAGTCCCACGAAGGTGGCCACCAGCATGAGGATGTTCTCTCACTCCTATTCACTATATCAGGACTTGGATTTTCATTTTGAGGATACTCTTTTCTTCTCCCCACAAATTAAACCTATTGATGGTAATGGATTCTACTACATTTGAATACTCATAAATCTCATGATGCTGGAGTGCAGTAAAACCATAATCCAGTTAGTCTTCCCTGATGTCTTATGGGTAGATTCCAGATTGAATGGCATGCCCCTGCTCGATTTATTCTTGCTAGTCCTTGGTCCTGCTCCTCCATAGTGAAACAACTAGATATGCTACAGTGGTTTCCTATTGAGAAAGGCCTAAAGTTTGAAGCACTGTGCCTCAGCCCTTGAACTTTTATCAAGCAAGATCCAGCTTTTTTAAGGTTTGTTTTTTTCTTTACACACCCACTTGCTGCTCTTGTTCTGCTCAACTCAATGTCTGCTACGTTCCTAAAACCCACAATGTTCAAGTAGACACCATGCTTTTTCATTTTTTGTGCTCAGTATTGGAGCCTAACAGCCCTCTTTGCAACATCAATATAACCATCTGTTATTCCATAACGCTCTAAAGAGCTGTTTTTCTCTCTACCAATACAGTTTTCTACATGTATCTCTTGGTTCCCCAGATGACTCTAACATAAGGCACCCCATGTAGCAACCATGGTAAACCTGTGCTATATAAATGTTATCTATCAATAAGAGACAGTAAGACCTGTGTAATGCAGATTACTACTCTGTCCATCTTTCTCATCAGGGTATTTTGTACATGAGGACATGGCATGTTGTAGCACCACGGTTTGATTCTAGCCAACAAAAATCAAATCAGAGCATAGACATATTGTCATAGAGGAAATATGTATAGGTCCTCTACACCAAATGACCCCTGTGTAGAATCCTCAATCTCCAGTCTGTATTTAGAAACAACAAAGAGAGCTCCTGAGTTTCCTTCTATGAGCAATATGAATCAATAGTGGGTTTAGCTTAAACAACAGAAAAAGCTACCTTGAATTCAGTAAAGATTGATTAGGAAGAGGGACAAAGTAAAAAGAAAATGAAGGGATCTTAACTACCATCAAACATTAAACACAAGGCTAAAGTCTCTATGAACACTCCCCCACAGGGTCTGCAGTATATGGACAGTTACAAATTAATAATGTATGATGTATACCCATCAATTCTAAGGGTCTGACGTCCTGCTGTTTGTACTTCTAGTTACCGCCGTGCACATTTCCACCACTCAGTTTGAGTCCTGATGTTCAACTCATTATGCATTTCCCTTTTGCCAGACTTAGTCAATAATTTCTACCCTTCCTCTTCATCAGTGAATTGCTTCCATGGGCCCCACACTCAAATTTATCAGATGTCTGAGGGGCGCCGCTGGACCAACAGACCAATATTTTCTGCAGCAAATATCAATTCAGGTTCGATCTCCACTCAGTTATATTCAGAGATGCTCCAGTTTCCCAACTCCAGACATTGTCCCGCTCGGCCACTGCCAGCACCACAATACAAAACAGTGATGTATGTTTCTCTAATGACAGCTCACCACACATTTCCAGCAATACTATGGTCAGAGTAAGGCTCAGTGTGAGTCCTAATCCTTTTTCAGCGCTGTTTTGCAAATTGTGTCCCAATATTCCCACATATGTGGGCAGTCCCACAGTGTGTGTACAAGTGTTCTTTTCTGCCTACATCTCTGAGGCATCTATCATTATCTAACTTGACCATTGCCAATAACTGTATTCTAGTCTACTATGCTCTATTAAGTATGTTTAGCTGCATAAGCTTGAAATCCGCCCAGTTGGACAGTTGCGTTGGCTATCTGAATGCCTTTTCCCAGGTGTCATCCAGAAGTCTCACTAGGTCATGTTCCCATATATTGCTGAGTGCTGGAGGGAAGGGAGGCTGTTGTTGAGCAGCATGGCATGAATCTGAAACACCGCATGTTAATTTAGGGGGAGTCCCAGAACTTTCATCTCTAGTGGTGTCTCTTCCTCTGTCTCGTCCCGGTTACCCATATGAGTCCTCAGTAAATATTTAATCTCAATATAGTGGAATATTTGGCAACCTGCCAATGATCATATTTTTTCTGCAGTTTCTGAAAGGGTATTAGTTCTCCATCCTTCCAAACATCCCCTGTTTTAGAGATGTCCAACTGGCTTCATTTCCAGTATCCTTCTATTTTCCGTAGGTCCTTCAGTTTCCCAGAAGGGAGTCTTCAGTGTTAACTTCCCTCCCTAACCAGGTGTGGCAATGCATTTGGGTGATTACCTCCCCCCCGACAGGTATCAGAGGCATCAACTCATACACCTCCATCCTAAAGTCATTCCCTTGTCGATGTGTCCACCTCCCTGAAAAAACAGTCAGGGACCTCAAATGGCATGCATGACATATCGGAATTTGGGTAATTGAATCATCTTGTAGAGGCCTGCACTGCCCAACATCGATAGCAGCAGCCTTCGCCAATGCTTGCCATAATTTTTTACTTCTTCGGAACCCTACCAAAGTTATTGGTATAAAACCTATCTCAGTCAGTTTTCATGAAAATCCCTAGATACTAAAATCCCATGGGTTCCCATTTTAGTGGAGAATCACACTCATCTCCTGGTTTCCACTTTGACAGGGGTTAAACTGCTGATTTAGTCCAGTTTATGCAGATTCACGCAAACACCTACATAATCTTAAGGACCCAAATGATCAAGTGTTCTGGGTCTACCAAATAAAGATGTATGTCATCTGCACAGAGTGAGATCATGTCCTCACTGTCTGGATCCCATCTCCAGGGCATCTGTCTCGATCCATCAAGCTCTAGGCTGGATTGCCACTGCAAAAAGCAATAGGGATAGTGGGCAGCCCTGTCAGGTGCCTCTACCCAGATGGAATTCATGTGAAAGTGCTTCACTGACCCAAACCTGTGCAAACCTGTACAATAACGTTATGAATGGCGTGAAGGATGAGCCAAAGCCCATTTTGTACAGGACTGCCCAAAGGTATGGCCATTCCACAGAATTGAAGGCCTTTTCAACATCTAGGGTTAGGCTTAGTTTATGCGTGGCAATTAGTCTCTTGAGATTGCACGTTGTTGCCCTGTATGCCATAAATCTGGACTGATCTGGTGCAATCAGAGTGTCTACCACCCACATTAGGTGGTTAGCCAGTATTTTGGCTCAGGTTCTTAGTTTCAATATTCAGCACGGAAATCAGCCTAGGAGGCACACTCATCCCTTGGCTTCCCTTCTTTACAAATGAGCACTATTGTTGCTTGCACTGATTCTCTGGGCAGTGTCCCTTCTACTTTTACTGCTTCAAGAGTGGGCTTCAGTGGCCCATTATTCTAGATTTCACACATTTTTAATATTCAGCCAGGAATTTATTGGGGCCTGGGGCATTCCGGCTGTGTATTTTGATTACTGTCTCAAAGACCTCCATTTCTATGATCTACGGCTCTAGGATAATTCTCATCTCAGCTGCCAGTTGGGGCTCTGGAAGGCCACTCACGAAATTGGCCAGATCCTCAAAATCCTGCTTTGTCTTTGATTGATACAGGCTGTTCAGATGGGCAGCAAAGATCTGAACTATGCCATCCGCTGTGGTCACCATGGTTCCATCCAGTCCGTACATTCAGTGTACCCACTGCTGTTCTTCACCCACTTGGGCTAGCCAGGCCAGGAGTTCCCCCGCTTTGTTGCCTACTTCATATAAGCAAGTCTGCTTACTTCGGAAGAGTGTTCTTGCCTCATAAGTGGCTAGGTCCCTGTACTCCCCCTGGAAGAGATCCACATGTCTTGCCCGTTCTTCAGTGGTGTGGCTATGTCGTCCACCACTTCACATGCCACTTACTCTTCTAATTCCCTCAGGTCTGTCTTACATTCCTTCTGCTTCCCAGTTATGTGGGCTAACAAGTGACCTCTCAATTTGTATGCTTCCCACAGTGTTGTATTGGAACTGACAGACCTGGAATTTTCCCAGAGGTAGTTCTCCGTTTCCTGGAATATACTTTTCTGCATGTTCCAGTCTGTCATGTCCCATGGGTCAAGTTTCCACACCCCTGTCTGCCTGGTTAGGAGAGATCTTAGAATGGTCATGATGGGAGAGTGGTCTGATATGCCCTTTGGTAGATGGCATGTGTCCCCCATATTCCCTGCTGATGTTGGGGTACTAGCAGATAGTCTACGTTGGGAGAACATGAAGTTAGAAGCATATGCGTATTGGTGCAGAGTTCAGTGGTTCTTACTTCAGATATCCCCCAAATCTGTTGCTTCTAACAAGGTCTACATGTGTATATCTGGATTTGGTGGTCTGCTGGTTACTCTATCAAAAACCCTGTTGAGGTGAGGCTGAGATCCCCACCCACCACCAGGACCACATGACGCACCTACGTGACCCACCTCCCTAGTTTCTCCAGTCCATTCATTTGCAAGCCTAGAGGGATATACCATGAGTATAAAACTAGGTCTATCACATTCTACTGACCTCTAACTGCCATGAAACATCCCTGTGGGTCCACCCAGCTTTTGGTTAATTGTAGAAGTAAAGATCTACAAGCTAGTATCCCCGTTCCTCTAGATCCCACTATGAATCCCGCATGGGCCAGCATACAGTATCTCCCTCTCTCTAAAAAGGCAGAGTTATTTGCTGCTGTGTTTCTTGTAGCATTATAATGTCTGGGTCAAGTCTGTTCAAATATTTGGCCACTATTCCCCTCTTTAGTGTGTTTCAGGATAACAGTTTAAGAGTCAGTCTGTCTGTGGGGTGATGCACCCTGGATTCCACCAGAAGATCTTCCTCCATGTGACTGTGAGCCCCTCAATAAATGCTGTTATGCTTATGTGTTGCAGCCTGCTGACCACCATCCCCCATATTTTCCCTCCCCACATCCTCATGCTGTGGGTGCAGAACTACTCGCCTCTCCAATGCCTGAGGTGTCTGATACCCCCTCACATCAAACAATCAGCATGTGAACATAGAACACAGTTCTAACAACTTATATGGCAGGATATGGCCAGCTGAACAATCTGTCTATCCCTTTGTTATCCCCCGTCCGGGGTCAGCACCAACAAAGTAACAATATATTGTTTTCCTTTATGCTTCATGTCATGGTTATAAAGGAGTCTCACCATCTTCATCATCATAGACACACTGTGTTAAAGAAGCACTGTGAAATTCAGAATGCATATGAAATGTACATGGAGACTATGGAGATACATAATGCAATACAAAAGTGTTTGAAAAAGTGCTAGCAGAGGATTTGCTTCCCTCCCATTTAATCATAGACCTGTGGTCAACCTGAAGTACATATCCTTATTCCGGATGGTGGAGGGCAGTACTTCCAGGTTAAGGTGGGAATGAAAAGTATATAACCCTGTGCTACACAGAACTCTTTGTCTGGCACCTGTGCGTTTTAATGGGTTTCTACGCTGGTGTACCAGTTCACATCCATTCTTCTCAGTATGCCCCTTTATTGTTTTGTTGTTTTCTTTCAGTTCTCTTTGGGTTACAATCTGTGTCTTGTTCTGCAACTACACTCCAGCAACTTGCTGCTACCAATCCTGCTCACAAGTATTTAGCTTGCTCTCAACAACATCTTCGCTGGGTCTGTCATATGAGTTTACTCACACTGTGGGTTACACCTCAGTCTACATTAGTGAGTACAACAAATTGAGTACTATTTTAAATACTGTGGTTCTCCTGACATCACTGTATGTCATATCTACTGTGTGTCAACATAGGCGGTGAATGAGTATAGAGAGAGTGGTGGTGTCATCCAAAGTCTGCAGGGCCGCTCAGGGGTTTCTCTTCTTCCCTGTCTTTTTTCCTGTTTTTATCAGGGTCTTTTGCCTTGTGCTTTTTCACAATTAATTAATTACTTGTACTCAAGAAGCACAAGGGGAGGCACGGGCCATCATCAGCATTCATACTACAGTCTAATGATATTCAGCACATGGATGTAGTATTGTAGGTTTTACTATACAAATCCTTAAGATTTGGAAAAAGCTGAGTTATTTTGGGAAAAGTATTCATATACAAAAAGAGGGTTGTTGAGTACTTGGAATGGTGGCTTTATAGCCCAGGGTTAATATAAAAGTGTTTTAAGGGTAGGAATGACACAGCAGTGGTTTACTGTACAGTTTAGAAAAAAATAGCTTGCAAACTGAAAGGAATCTGAAAGGAGTGTGCACTGACTTTAATCCTTTTGGAGCGCAATTCATGCACCAGCACCTTCCGGCATTTATTGCTCCTAAAATGAAATTTAGGAACAGTAGATCATATTCTGCCCTGTATAGGTTTAAGCACTTGAGTTGAGAGAATGTGGTGTCCAATTTGAGCTGTACACTCGGGTCCCAGATTGTTTGTGAATGGCTTCTAGCTCCTTCCCTTGTTTCTCTAGGTCACTTTGCTTTCCTAATACATTTTTCTTTGGCTTATAAAACCATCAGTTCTCCTCTGACCATAGCTTCCAATGCCTCCCAAAGCAAGCTTTTGCAGAAATTCCATGTCACGGTCTTGCATATAGTGAGCAAGGGTTTGTTTACAGTTGTACAATGAACTTCTTGTTGTATTATAGTGTCTGTTAGCTTCCATGCTTTAGGGGTCCACTTCTCACCCATCACTCAGTGAACAATAGCTATCAGCTGTAATCTGACAGGGACATAGGTTCCATTCTCACTTCCTATACATGTGCCTTCAGTGCAGGTGTGTATAGGAAGCAACCTATAAGTTTTCAGGTTTTATGGCCAGCTGAGAAGAAGGTTTCATCTTTTTGGGTAGGATGTATGTGTCTTGGCCAGGTTGCTCTCTCTTAACTAGGCTAAGCCTTTCGGGGTGAAGGCCCATTTTGCCCAAATCTTTGGTCTGATCAGTCCAGGCCATTATTTATTACTAGATTTAGATCTGCTTCACTCAGAATTAGTCTGGGGTCTGCACAATATCAGTGATCGCTCTAATTAGGAATTATTCCTGATTCTCGTTGGGACATAGACAGTTGCTACAGTGAGACAAAGCCCGCCAGTTTTTATATGGTAGGCCAGCATTCTCCATATCTCCTCCTAATTTCACCAATCTTGCCCACCACCTCACCTCGGAAGCTCAGAGAGATGAGTATAGTGTCTCTTTTTCTTCTTTTTTCACTGGTCCAGGGGACAGGTATTGCTGGGGAACCACCAACATGTCAGTTGATAAAACTTTAGGGAAAGGATAGGTGTCTCCTGAAGCAAACATATAACCCCCATATTGTTCCAACAAGGACAGTATCACTATTCTTTTGGTAAGGGTGTTCAAGCCTCTAACGTTAAGGCTGATTATTTTGATATCAAAGGAGTATCAACAGCTATTGCAGCCCAGAGTATTTTCCGAGTGGGGTATATCAAGGTAGAAATAATGGCCTCATACTGTTGGTGCTCTTGGCCATGTAGGAGAATTCTGCTTTGGAGTGAGGCTGGAAAAGTTAACTTTCCTAAGTATAAAACCATAACAATCCCCAAAACCATGCTATAACATTATGCCCAGTCTGACCTAACAACCCAGTACATTTGAAAACTAACATTCCATGGATGTGAGCTATCCAGGCATTCCATGTACCCAAGCAACATAACTGTAAAGCTTGTTCCAGGGCATGACCAACAAATATCAAGGGAGAACAAATGCTATTGATCAACCCCGCCCTATCCCTCCCACCTCCAGCAGAGCAGAGTGCCTGGGGATGCATGTGGAACCAACAACTACAGTATTATCATTGGCTACCAAGGCTCACATGTGTCTTGGCAGCTCACTTCTGCCTGCTGTTCCTACACAATTGTACTAGGATGTGGGCACAGCCCTATCTGGGATCTTATCACTCATTGGCACAAACATATGTGTCTTGGTGATGCTCGCTCTGGTCCCTTGGTCGCACTTTGTGTTTCATCAGGACTCATCAGGTCTCACATCTGGAGTAGCTTGCCTTTCCAACAAAAGATGAGTTAGAACAGGTGTGTGTTATGAGTTCCTGTCTCTCTTTGGGGAAAATCAGAATATCATTGTGAAAAACTTGCACACAATCTAAGTCACCAAACAAATAATCCATCATCCTTTGGAAACACTAGCTACTGATGCAAGCCCAAATGGAAACCTTAAAGATTTGTAGGCTCCTAGTGGTGTTCCAAATGTGGTAAGCTCCTGTGAACATTCTTCTAACCGAATCTGATGATACGCTGAATGTAAATCAATTAAGGAGAAATATTCCACATTTACCGGCAAATGTGAGAGACAGTCTGCTCTAAAAAGTTTCCCACCTTGAACATATTTTACATGTCATATTCCTGCAATTTGACTAAAATACGAACCAAGTGAGCAGAAGCTTTACCCAGACCATCCCCTGAAAGTAAGAATACTAACGGCTTATGATCAGTAAACAGATCAAATGGTTTGCCCCTCACATATACTTAAAATTTTTGCACCACCCACACACAAGCCAAAGGCTCCCGCTCAATAGTGCTATAGTTTTTTTCTGCATTAGATAACGCCCATGAAGCAATGATCTACATTCACCTCACAACCATTCACAAACTGTCAGAAGACCGCTCCCAGTTCTTTGAGACTAGCATCAACAGTGATAAAACAATCACCTTTAGGATTAAATGGAATCAAAGATGGAGCTCTTATTATTAACCCTTTAAGGTTTTCAAAAACATCATTAACTTCCTGAGACCAGACAAATTTCACCCCTTTATGAAGCCACTCTCTTAAAGGCTGAACTACGCTGGCGTAACCCGCCACAAAACGAGCATCACAAAGGCCTAAGAAACACCAAGGGTATCCTTATCAGTGGGTGCTGGTGCTTTTTGAATTGATTCCAAATTACTACACTTAGGTTTAATGCCTCCTTCAGAAATCAGATGTCCAAGATACTCCATCTCTTTAACTAGAATTTTACATTTCTCCGGTCTTACCCCACTTCTGGTACCAATAACGTAAAATGGGTTCATCCAACACTCAGAGGAACGAAGTTGGTGTCAAAGATAAGTTTATTTATGTAAGTAAACCCACGACACAGAGCCGCACAGAAGGTCAGGCTTGCCCGGCGAACAGCTCCCAGGAAATGCCTCACCATGACAACCCCAACCCTCCAGAATGCCATAATGTCATGGAATTACATCAATGTTAAAGAAACACTACACAAGCAAACTAATATTCTAATACAATACTACAGTGACCTCCATCCTGGTTTAAAGTCCCTATGCCTTTTAAAAAAGATCCTCCCAATGCTGTGCAGCATTAAAAAACATTTCTTTCCTTGTAGCTTTTTTTTCTTACAAAAAAGCTTTGTCAGCTTTTTAATTGGCAAAGTTAAACTGAAAAAATTTGCAAAATTACAAGTTGTCAAACATCGCGACTACACACACCCCTAGTACAAGGATCACTCAAATTTGATGTCTGCAGGAAAAGGCCTATCCAAAAATGACTACACAAAGTTTTCTCACCCATGAATTACTACCCATATACTGATTTATGGGCGCAGACTGATGGCTAGTTGAACAGGCCGATGAACCTTGTCCTTCCCAGTCCTTCCCTTTCATCATACTCTTACGTTCACCGTAGGACATCTGATAAGCAGCCTATGAATGCAGCAGGGCCGAGATGTAAATTGCAAGAGATCTGTGCAGCTCATTAATGTCAAATAGCGGTAGCCAGACCTAGCAGCTACTATTCCTGTTTGTCCTTTGGGATCCCTGGCACTGCATCTGCTACTTCTGGCCTCCGCGGTCCCAAATGCAGGTTCCGGTTGCAAAAAGTAAACAGTATTCTAGCTTCGCTTTTCTCTCCTTGCCCTTCCCCTAGCTCCTCCACAGCCATTAGAAGGCTGTTGACATGATAAAAGGGGACCATGGGCCAACATTGTGATGTGATTTGGATCCAAGAATGAGTGATGACATGACGTTTGATGACGTTTTATCTATGATGCAGCTCCCTCTGTTCTCTAAAAATGTTGGGAGGAAACAGATAGGGGGGAACCAACATATAGGATAAAAGAAGGAACATTACCAGAAATGTCTTCCAGGCTAAGAAGATTAAGCTTTCCCTAAAGATTGGAAGTCTTATTTTACAGCTGGTTACCTGCTTACTTCAATTCAGATAATGTGAATAATATAAAGAAGACTCTGGGTTGATGCTGTTGGAAAGGTATCAACCTAATGACGGCAAATTAAGCACCTGAAAGTGCCTTTGATCATGTCAAGTGCTTTCTTCCACACACCATCTCCCCCAATCTATGAGTGCGCCATTTTAACACCTGACTTGGGCAATCATTAAAAACTGACAGAAAATATGGTGCAATTAAATGTTGCAAATTTCACTGTGCCATTTTTTGGGCCTCCCTGTGTCTGAACACCACCCTTGCATACATTATACCTGACGCAGGCATAATGTGGTGAAAGGGGTCAAAAAGTGGCGCAATGCTTGCATTGCACCACTTTGTAAATTTGGTGCGGGGGAAAAGGCCATCTTAGCACTGCCTAGGACTAAGGTGCAAGGTGGCACTAGGGTCTTGTAAATATGCCCCTATGTGTTAAATCTTTAAAAATAGATTCACTACCTTTAAATGAAATAATTAGAGTGAACCCTTTAAGGACTCACTTTATGTTAAGATGGGGATGATAATGTTGGTCCAGTTGATTGGGAATCTCTCTAAATGTGCATACTGCGAATAAAGATATTTTACATCAGGCAAGAAATTGCAAGAGGGAGACTTTGTTTTTGCACAAGCCTCCATAAACTGCTGTGACTCGAAAAGCAGTGATCTTTTTCTGGAATAGGTTGGAAATCTCATCTAAAAATCTGAAATCACACCAGGAAAGCAAACTTGCAGCGAAAAGTACTGTTTTACTACTAATTTTGGCCCCTGGCATGCTTTGTGAGACACAGTATTGGAGAGAATAAAGACTGATCGCCCTGCACGCCCGCCCCCCCACCAGCATCTTACCTCAGTGAGCATGACAAGGCCAATCAGGTATGAGAAGATGGAGAGAAATAGGATCAGCAGCTCCCTGCGATTCTTCTTCCGAAACGTATTGGGGAACAAGTCGACCACAGCGGTAACAATGCTCTCCACACAGACGAACTGAGAAGAGATAAGTTCAGTACAGTTGTTAAAACATGTTTCCGATGTTCAGCAATGTCACTGAGGTGTTCTTCAGGGGCGTCCCTTCTTGCTGGTAAATCTACACTGGTGCTTTACTGAGCCCAGAGCTCAGTATCTTTAAGTTGTTAAGAAAATTAACATAAAGTTGCTCAAAGCCCACCCCTAACTCTGCCTGCTTTTAATTCCACCTTTTGCCTCCTTTTTCCACCATCCTGCACTGCGTGTCTCTTGGTCTCACTCCTGCAGATTCTTTTTTATCCTAGGTTTCGCAATTTGTGTCTGTTGTCCTATCTTTCGCTTCCTGATTTTTTTTTCTCCTTTTTCTCTCTTTCTCTCACTTGCTCATGTCTGATGGGGTAAAAAAATGTCTCGGTCAGAAATGAGTGCCAGTGCCTACCATTAGTAAGTAACGGCACAAATTGAGCACTTACTAGGTCCTCCCATGTTTCCATGTCTCATTTAACAACGACAGCATAATCTAGATTGTATTGCTATATCAGAACTCTTCTTCATTTTTGTCACCCTCCTGTGAAACTAACCTTTGCTTTAAATGCCCAAGAGTGTGGCGTCTAGGTGGCCCTGCATTATGCTAAGTGTACCGCTCTGTTCTCTAGTCTAATTAAAGTACACTGTGCATCACAATATTAGCACTGTCCAGTCCCACATCACAATTCAATGAAACACTGAGCAGGCCTTCAAAAAACTACCCCTATTCCGCCAAAGTGCTGCACAAAATAGTGGCAAACATGTCAAAGCAAGGTCATCATGAAGCCCCTTAATTAATAAAACAGCCCCAGACGCTTCCCGGCATGCATTTCAAAAAGCACTGCAGGGTTGGGTCGAGTAATTAAAATAATGAATAGAATTTGAAATTATCAATCTGACAGTCAGGTGACCCCCTGTTCAAGCAAGGACACTCACTCTAGTCAGGGTAAAAGAGAATCACCCTAAGGCAAACCCTGCCTACCCACTTGGTAGCTTGGCAGAGCAGTAGGCTTAACTTCAGAGTGTTAGGGGTAAAGTGTTTGTACCAACACACACAGTAACTTAATGCAAACACTACAAAATGACGCAACACCAGTTTAGAATAATAGGAAATATTTATCTAAACAAAACAAGACCGAAACAACAAAAATCCGACATACACAAGTCAGGTTATGAGTTTTTAAAGATTAAACTCAAAAATAGCGCTTAGAAACAAAAAAACTTCGATGAGGTGTTAACACTGCGTCGTAATGGAGTCGTTCCCAACAATCCAACAACAGCGGCGCCGGACACGGAGTCGCGTAGACCCCCAGGTACAGTACCTTGGTGAAGAACTGAAACCGAGCCAATGCGCGAAGTCGGGAATCGCGGCATCTGTGCGAAACGTTGAATCCGCGCACTTCGAGCCGCGCCGGTCAGAATGTGGTGTGACGACTTCCACGGAGTCGCCGTCTTCGGTGGGGCTGCAGCGATTTCAGGCCTGCGATGGTCATCACGTTCCAGCGAAGATCACGGAGTCGGGTGCAGGCGGCGTCACCGGATCCGGCAATGGCGTCGGTCCGAAACCATCCAAAGTCGATTTCCTTGAATTTCCACCAGCTTTCCTTCCAAGGGCACAGGGACTGGATAGGGCACCACTTGTCAGAGCAGGAGTCTCTCCAGGTGCTGGCAGAGAGAAGTCTTTGCTGTCGCTGAGACTTCAAACAACAGGAGGCGAGCTCTAAATCAAGCCCTTGGAGATTTCTTCACAAGATGGAAGGCACACAAAGTCATGTCTTTGCCCTCTTACTCTGGCAGAAGCAGCAACTGCAGGATAGTTCCACAAAGCACAGTCACAGGTGATAACGCGTCCCCTACTAGATCATTTTACTTATAATGGGACTCGTTTTAGGCCGATGGATCTTTTGACCCTGATTGAGGACACCTTAGGACGAGGCAATTAATCAACATACCAATCAATAGATCAATAATATCAGCGATATTCACCATAGCAGATCAATTCAATCTAAATAATGACATTAGTTGAAATTACTGAATTAAGAAAGTGAAAGGTCGTGAAGGGAAAGGATTTGTGTGATGAAAAGTGTCATCAGAGGAGGGATTGAAGGAGTGTAGCTTTTATAATCAAAATTAACAATGAAATGTTTGCGAATTAATGCATAATAATGCCGCATAGAAAATGTATTGCTGTGTTTCACTAAACGTGCATTTGAAATGTGCCCACGGGGAGTGGCCGCCAACATATACGATGACTAATGAAATTGACTAATAATGAATTATTAATGTACTAATGTATGATTTTGTATTAGTATTAGGGACTATATGTTAAGGTTTTGCTAATTAAATTACTAGGCCTTAGTTAGCATGAGTCGGGGCCTAGCTTCCCGGTTTCATATTAAATGTGTTTTTCTAACGTGCAATGTGCTGACTTGCTGAAGGACATGTAGTCGTATTTTTCCAGAAGCTAGAAGATGTATGTAGCCCTAGTAAATTCTTTCTCATGAGACTCGACTTGCTCAAGGAGACGTTCTTGCCGAATGCAACAGTGTAAACTTGCAACAGGTACAAGGTCGCCTAAACTGGTTTAGACAATAGAACTACTGACTGGGTCTGTGAGAAGACCACGAGAACATGAAATTTGTACCGGACATTCTACCCGTTGGAGACGTCAATCACAGGAGCCAATTAACTATGTGAGAACTGTTATGAGGTGACATTTTTGATGGGACGGCTAGTAAACCATTGGATGGAGATAGTGGTGCGCAAAACTTGCCCAATTAGAAATTAGGGTACTGTACAGCTGAAAAGGGATAAAATCCTTTGACACAAGGGGAAAGGATGCCATTACAAGCCATTCTTGCTAATACCCAGCCACTATGTCACTCTGCCTAAAGACTTTGCTGTCTTATTCTTAAAACCATCCTCACCCTATTCCCGTTTGCCCGATACTTACTTCTCCTCCTTATGAGGGAGGTATTCCTTCGTGCCCTGTCTTGATGAACTTTGCTGAGTTTCCTGGTTGATGGTGAATCAACTGATGTCCTGGGAACGAAGACTGACTCTGTATGCTGACCCATTACGGAGGGTAACTATATGATGATGACATTGTAATTGTCTGTTTGCCTTTCCTTTCTAGGTACCAACTGCTTCTTTTGATAGAGACCATAGCTAGATGTTTTCTAAATTTGTGATGCTAAATTGTTTTGCATTAAGCCCAACATGCTAATGCTGATTCGAGGTTAGTTAAGGAGTTCACTGAACGGACGCAAATAGACAAATGACTGAATCTATGCTTTGTTGAATAATGCACTAATGATACTCTGCTATGATTAACTCATGTTGACATCGTGCTCTGTTCTATGATGCTTGCTTTTCTGAAATCCTATTTGAGTTGCCACATTATACTGTGTTGATGTGTTTCATGGTTTTGAGACTATTAAACTTGCTAGTAGATTGTAATGAATAAGGAATAAATATCAAAATCCTTATATATTCTTTGTGGTTATTCATGACTGAAAGGTCATGGTGTGTCTCGACTCTCACTAAGGTCATTATTTAGATTGAATTGATCTGTTATGGTGAATATCGATGATATTATTGATCTATTGATTGTTATGTTGATTAATTGCCTCGTCCTAAGGTGTCTTCAATCAGGGTCAAAAGATTCATTGGCCTAAAACGAGTACTAGTAGAAGTAAAATTATCTAGTAGGGGACGCGTTATCACAGGCAGGGCAGCACTTCTCCTCAGCTCTTCTCCAGGCAGAGGTTCCTCTTGATGTCCAGAAGTGATCTACGTCTGTGGTTTTGGGTGCCCTTCTTATACCCAATTTCTCCTTTGAAGTATGCCTACTTCAAAGTAAAGTCTCTTTGAACGTGAAGTCCTGCCTTGCCCAGGCCAGGCCCTAAACACTCACCAGGGGGTCGGAGACTGCATTGTGTGAGGGCAGGCACAGCCCTTTCAGGTGGAAGTGACCACTCCTCCCCTCCCTCCTAGCACAGATGGCTCATCAGGATATGCAGGCTACACCCCAGCTCCCTTTGTGTCACTGGATACTGTGACGTGCAACCAGCCCAACTGTCAAACTGACCCAGACAGGGAATCCACAAACAGGCAGAGTCACAGAAATGGTGTGAACAAGAAAATGCTCACTTTCTAAAAGTGGCATTTTAAAACACACAATCTTAAAAACAACTTTACTAAAAGATGTATTTTTGAATTGTGAGCTCAGAGACCCCAAACTCCACATGTCCATCCGCTCCCAAAGGGAATCTACACTTTAATCAGATTTAAAGGTAGCCCCCATGTTAACCTATGAGAGGGACAGGCCTGCAACAGTGAAAAACGAATTTAGCAATATTTCACTGTCAGGACATATAAAACACATTACTATTTGTCCTACCTTAACCATGCACTGAACCCTGCCCTTGGGGCTACCTAGGGCCTAGCTTAGGGGTGCCTTACATGTAAGAAAAGGGAAGGTTTAGGCCTGGCAAGTGGATACACTTGTCAAGTCGAATTTACAGTTAAAACTGCACACACAGACACTGCAGTGGCAGGTCTGAGACATGATTACAGAGCTACTTATGTGGGTGGCACAACAGTGCTTCAGGCCCACTAGTAGCATTTGATTTACAGGCCCTGGCACCTCTAGTGCACTTTACTAGGGACTTACTACTAAATCAAATATGCCAATCATGGATAAACCAATTACATACAATTTTACACAGAGAGCATATGCACTTTAGCACTGGTTAGCAGCGGTAAAGTGCTCAGAGTTCAAAAGCCACCAGCAACAGGTCAGAAAAGAAATAGGATGCCGGAGGCAAAAAGATTGGGGATGACCCTACATAAGCAAAAAAGTCCAACAACTAAGTAAAGAAAATTTATTTAACCTTCTTCACAACTAACTGGCATACTAGAAAGCTAGAGGACTCTTATCCGGTTTTGAGTTTTGACCCTCAAAAAAACTTGTCTGGGGGTGATAAATCTGAGCCTGTTACAGGTAGAGTATTTTAATTCTGCGCTACCTATTCCAATAAATACTATTTCCTTTATAGATTAAAACATCTGAGTCACCAAATCAAAATATTTACTTGATAAAATAAATAAAATTTCAATCTAATACAAAAATTATGTACATTCAAATTAAGATGCACAGATGAAACCAGGAACCTCTGCTTATAACTCTCTAGGAAACAAATTAAAGACATATTAAAACTATTTTCCCCTTTTAATGGAAAATAATTTTCTTTCCTCGCACCTTCTGTAAAAATGGAGAATATTGTTGTATTTAGTCATGCTTACTGAATTTACATGCATGGGGTACAGGGCCAGATAGGCAGGGGCTTAGCTTCCAGGGAGGAGGGCGAGTGTGTGGGGTGTTTAGAGTGTGACATCTCCAATTAAATTGCATTTTTGGCTTGGAAGTTGGGTCAGAGGGTCTTGAGTCGGGTCTGATATATATTTGTTGTTTTTTCCTCATCATTCTTCGTATTTCACTTAGAGAAGAGGTGTTAACTTGTTCATTGTTTGTACAGGAACTTAAATATACTTAGGCCCTCAGTGTGACCGGCCCGTTAATTGCAATTGGTGTTATCATACAAATCGCAATAATTAGTTTTGAAATAACTATGGCAGGTCAAACATGCCGAAATTTATTAGGAGAAAAATGCTCCGTGCTAACCCGATAATGCAGATTTTGGTGCAGTAAACGCAAAAATATGCATGTTTTCCCCCAAAATAACTTGTGACAGGGTAGTATTTATGAAAACAGATACATTCCAACTCAGTGGAGTAGCATTATATCAGGTGCGAGCACACCAAATTCATCAGCTGCTCACAATGAGGCCATAGTGACCGGTTTGCCAAAAAACTTGTAAAACAGCACCCACAGAAGTACTGCTTGACTAGGTGCCAATGTACTACTTTTTGGAATTCACAAGCATTGACAGTAGCAAGTTTGAAAAACTATGCCGGTCTTAGGTTTCTAGTTATACTCCTGGCAATATAAAGTAATAGTTTCATCATGTGGCATTTTTTGGATTTTGCTATTTTCAGAACTCAGATTGTGCAAACAGTACATTTTCTCACTGGGAAAGGTTAATTTGCAGTTGTACTTATTTTCTCCACAGGGATTTTGTTATGTTGAGAAGCCCATTCCCCTGTACTGACACAACATTTGGTGAGTTATCTTTCCCTTCCCACCCTGCAAGTGGATTTACTCCAGCATTTTGTTTGAGCAACTCTCTGACAAAGGTGGGAAAGAGACAGAGAGGATTTTCACAATGTTGGTGGGTATTAACAACCTCTCGAGGTGGGTCATAGATGGTCCACCCACTCCACACTCCTTTGATAGGGGTTATTACTGTGATGTACAGTCATGCAGTAGTAAAAATCCATCTTTTGGTGGATGCTTGTCAGGCATACAATTTCATCCATTAATTTTGATTTGTAATTGGACCCACAGTGTTAATACATTATGGGATGGAGGAGTGCACATGAATATCAATGCTCTGTCTGGGGCCGGGTTGTGGAGTGTGACATAGGACAGCAGGGCAAAGGAACACAACAACACATTTAGGACAGTTATGCTTAATATTGCATATGAAGACTGTGAGCTAAAAGCATCCCTGCAAAATGTAAGACAGCCCAACCCTCTCCAGCAAGGGTTGGGTTATTCCACCAACAAAATCTGTAACACATTTGGGACTTAATAATAAAAAGCCTCATGTCAGAATAATAAAAAAAAACTCCAGAAAGCTGCATCTATGGGTATACGACCTAACATGGGTGCTGTACCCCCATTGTGATCAAACCCCTCACAGGAGTAATGGGCCCCACTGGAATTCCCACTGCCACAGGAACATCACAAATCAGTTGTGTTCAACCTTGATATTTCAGCTGATAAAAGAAGCTAAACGTTTTGGGTGACACTCTGGGTAAAACTTAAAGAATAGTACATGATCTTCCCAATTTCCCGGTGTTAAACCTGACATCCTTGGAGTTGTACTCCCCCATACCTTTTGCCTTCACTTCTCCTGATTTGATCACTTCATTTTTTGTTGGCATTAAGACTCTGTGCCCTTTACCACTGCTAAACAATGCTAAAGTGCTTGTGCTCTCTCCTTTATACATGGTAAGATTGGCCTACACCTCAATGGCACCTTTAATATACTTGAAAGCCCATTTTAAATGGTACTACATGTACCTAGGGCCTGTAAATTAAATACTGCTATTGGGCCTGCAGGATTCAAGCTGCTACTGCAGCCTGTAGTGCAGTTTTAAACTGCCATTTGCTAGGAATAAACCGTTTTTTTATAATCATGTCACCCCTAAAGTAGGCCCAAAAGACGGATAGGACAATGTGCACTGTTGTTATAAACTAGGACATATGTACTTAAACATAACATGCCCTGGCAGTGAAAACCCCCTAAAGTTGTTTTTCACATATGTAAGGTTTATCTTTTCCTTTGACTAAAACTGGGTTAAATGGGGAATACTATTATATTTAATAGGTGATAACTCTAGATTGGGAGCAGGTAGAAATATACTGTTTACACGGAAATTAATTGTAAAGCATTTTCTTGTCCTAACCACTTGTTCCTTCTACCATTGTCCTGAGGCACATGACTGTGAATGGCTCTGCTGTTGGGGTTTATGTATTGCTTCCAAACTGCAAAAAAAAAGGGGGCTTAGGTGTGGACAGGATGATCCATCCTGGCCAGATGACTGGGAAGGGCTGTACCCAGCCTTGCTTATGTTTCAAAGGGGTGTGCATCCAAATCTGACACCAGGTCTGCACTGTCTTTTGTCACAGTTTGGAGCATTGACAGGGGAAAGGGAAGAACATGATGTGGGGGTAGGAGAGGGAATCACCCCCACACAAAGGCTGGTACCAGGTATAAATATTGGACCTCCAGTGCCACTCTTAAGAAAACTCTTGGACCTGTGGACATTGCAAAAGAAGGACTGCTCAGCTACAAGAGGACTGGCTTGCTGTCTGAAAAGGAAGACTGGACCTGCTTACCTTCATCCCAGGCTAATCTGAGTGACTTAAACTCTTAGCAACTACCCAGCTGGTTTGGTGCAACTGGATGTGCCTAGACCTGCAACTGGACCTGCCTGCTGCTGGCCTTTGCTGGAGTAAGTCCCTGATCCCCAAGAGGTGCCTCCCCAGGTCCTGGAGCCTTGGCTGGACCCTTGGCTGGCATCAGAGAAAACTGAAGCTTCCATTAAAATCAGAGCAATGTGAAGCTCCTCAAAGACCCTCAAAGCCTCTCCTCAAAGCTTCCCAGGCCAGTTGAAAGCTTCATCGCAACTGATACTAAGCAATCAATCAATCATCATTTATATTGAGCAGATTATCACCCAGGGGGTCTCAAGGCACTAGCTGGGGGAATCGGGTCAGTCGAAGAGCCAGGTCTTGAGGTCCTTCCTGAACTGAGCCAGCGATGGGGACTACCTAAGATGGAGCGGTATTGTGTTCCAAGTCTGCGCGGTGATGAGGAAAAGGATCTTCCTCCAGCCATGTTCTTCTGGATCCTGGGGATGGTGGCGAGGGCTGGTTGAGCTAAGCCGAGTTGCCTGGAGGGAG
Organism: Pleurodeles waltl; assembly: GCF_031143425.1. Classification (NCBI taxonomy): domain Eukaryota; kingdom Metazoa; phylum Chordata; class Amphibia; order Caudata; family Salamandridae; genus Pleurodeles; species Pleurodeles waltl. The sequence goes on along the minus strand of NC_090442.1, from coordinate 204,031,102 downwards.
TGTAGAAGGAGAGGCGGTTATTTAGCTAGGCTGGTCCAATGTTGTGGAGGGCCTTGAATGTGTGGGTCAGGAGTTTGAAAATGATGCATTTGTTGACGGGGAGCCAGTGTAGGTCTCTCAGGTGGTTGGAGATGTGGCTGTGGCGGGGATGTATAGGATCAGTCTGGCTGCGGTGTTCTGTATTCTCTGGAGACTTGATTGGAATTTTTGGTTTATTCCGGCATAGAGTGCTTTGCTGTAGTTGAGGTTTCTGCTGACGAGTGCTTGGGTGACTGTCCTTCTTGCATCAATGTGGATCCACTTGAAGGTCTTCCGGAGCAGGCGAAGAGTGTGAAAGTATGAGGAGTAGACGCTGTTGACTTGGCGGGCCATGGACAGTGATGAGTAGAGAATGATGGCGAGGTTACGTGCGTGGTCAGTTGGAGATTGGGCAGTTCGAGGGCCCTGGGCCACCAGGAGTCATCCCAGGTGGTGGTGGGGCCCAGGGTGAGGATCTTTGTCTTGGCCGAGTTGAGATTGAAGCAGCTGTCCCTCATGCAGTCAGCAACTGCCTTAATTCCGTTGTGAAAATTATTTTTGGCTCTTGATGGTTTGGCAGAGAGGGAGAGAATGAGCTGTGTGTAATCTGCGTATGAGACCATGTTGAGTCTGTGGTGTCTGACGATCTTGATGAGTGGGGTCATGTAGACATTGAAGAGCGTGGGGCTCAGGGAGGAGTCCTGGGGAACTCTGCATCTGGTGTCCGTCAACTTTGAGGTGAAAGGTGGGAGCCCGACTCTCTGGATTCAGCGGTAAGGAAGGAGCAGATTCACTCCAGGGCTTTGCAGCAGATGCCAGCGTTGTGTAGTCTGGTGAACAAGATGGTGTGGAAGACGTGTTAAAGGTAGCAGAGAGGTCAGGGAGGATGAGGCTGCTTTCTTGCCATGGTTCAGTAGGGTGTGGATGTCACCCGTGCATGGTAGGAGTGAGATATTGGTGCTGTGGTTGCTCCTGAATCCGGATTGGGAGGGGTTGAGGATGTGGTTGGCTTCGATGAACTCAGTGAGCTGTGCGTTGATCGTTTTTTTGATTACCTTGGCTGGGAAAGGGAACAGTGAGATTGGTCTGTAGTTTGTCAGCTCCGTTGGTTCTGCAGAGGGCTTCTTCAGTATAGAATTTATCTCCATGTGTTTCCAGGCATCAGGGAAGGTGGTGGTCTCCACGGAGCGGTTGATAGTCCAGCATAGTCCAGGTGTGATGATGACGGTGCCTTGATTAAAGAAGTAGTGGGGGCAAGGGTCCAAGGGTGACCCGGAGTAGGTGGTATTCATGAGCTTAACGGTGTCTTCCGGGGTGAGGAGGGCCCACTGCTTCACAATCAGTTGGTAATTAGTGTCCGTGGTGGTGCTGGGGGGCGAGGAGATGGGCATTTGCTTGCAATCTTTCATAGATGTCCTGAATTTTCTGGTGAATGAAGGTGGTGAGGCTAACACAGAGGTCTTGGGAGGGTGGGATATTTGTGGTATCTGTGCTCAGTTTTGTGAATGCCTTGACTATGGTGAAAAGTTATTTGCTGTTGTGCACATTGGCTTTGATTCTCTCATGAATGACTGATTTTCTAGTTGATCTGATGAGCCATTGGTTTGATGTGATGGCGTCTTTGAAGACTTTGTGGTCTGTTGAGTTCTTACCGCTTCTCTACTTTCTCTCGAGTCATCGGCATACTCTTGAATTCTTGGAGCTTGGGGTCCTGTGGTGTTGATTGCCGGCGGGTTTCCTTAGGGGGGCCTAGGGTGTTGGCACAGTCGGTGTTCCGTTTGTGGAGGTTGTTGGCCGAGGCCTTGGCATCTGCGGTATCTGGTGGTGGGGAGTGGCAGAGCGCAGCGGTGAGCTGGGCTTCGATGACCTTGGTCCAGTTCCTGCGAAGGGGGGCAGTGGCCGTGGCGTCATTCAACTGTCTCGGTAAAGGAGAAATGGATGCAGTGGTGATCGGTCCAGTGGATTTCGGAGGTGTGTGAGTAGGAGATGTGGTTTCCTGCAGAGGAGACAGGGTCGAGGGTGTGCCCTGCTGAGTGCACAGGAAGGTTGACCAGTTGCTTAAATCTGAGGGTGGCGAGGTTCTCCATTAGGGTAGAGGTGTTCGGGTCGCTCTGGTTGTCGAGGTGAAAGTTGGGATCGGCGAGGAGTATGTAGCCCATTGAGGTAAAGGCATGGGGGGCAACGAAGTCAGACATTGCTTCGCTGAAGGGTGGGCGAGGTCTAGGGTTTCCGTAGATAAGGGTGCAGCAGCGCGTGGTGTTTGGATTAGTCTGAATCTGAAAGTGCAGGTGTTCGGCATTGGGGGTCTGAACATCAACGCTGGTCGTGAGGCAGAGTGAGTTTTTGTGAATGATGGCGACACCTCCTCCTGGTTGGTTGACACATTCTTGATGTATGATCTTGTATAGTCGGGGATAGGAGTGGTGATGTCCAATGCTTTGGAGGTGGTAATCCAGGTCTCCGTGAAGAAGGCAACGTCAGGGCGATGGAGTCGAGGAGGTCCCAAATTTCTATCACATGCTTGAAGAGGAAACAAGTGTTGAGTAGTACACATTTGAGATGTCTGGGAGTGTCAGTGAGGGGTGTGGTTAGGGTGCGAGGACAGGTGAAGGTGCAGTTGCGGCAGGAGAACAGACCTTGGGTATTCCTTGGGGTGCGGTGGCAGGCAGTGGAGCCTCTGGTGTTGAGAGCGTGCAGGGTGCTGGTGTCGAATCGGTGGATGGTGCAGGAACCAGGGTCCCTATCGCTAGGCGCAGTCCAGGTGCGGACGTCCTTACCTTTAGAGCACCTTTAGCATGCCAGAAGAGCAGCCGCTCAACGGCAGCCATTAGGAAGGGGAAGGAGATGGGAGTGGTCGCTCAGCTAGGAGGTGGGAGGGTGGGTAAATACGGCACTGGGAGGGGGTGGGACTGAAGGGGCAGCAGTGGCAGGGGAGGTGCAGCGATCAGAGAAATGGAGTAAAATTAGGCAAAAAGGCAAAAAGAGTAAAAAGACAGAAAGAATAGCAAAAGATAAAAAAGGCAGAAAAAGGGCACAGAAAAGGCAGAAGGCACAATAGAGAGAGAAAGACAGAAGCAAACACTAGGACACCAGGAATGAGGCACAGGCGGGCATTGAGCACAACGAGCCAGGCAGGTTCAGAGGGGAAAGGGCAGCAGCAGCAACAGGTGGAGCTGCACCGGGGAGCGATGCTCATGCTGACCAGAGGTCAGGTAAATCACTTCTTCACTGTGCAGCGCCCAGCACTTACTACTGTTTCTGTGCTGCATAAATGCTTTACACATTTCCTCTAAGTTAAGCCTGACTGCTTTTGTGCCAAACTACCAGAGGTTTAACTACAGCTTAATTTAGTGACATTTGTGGGTTACCCTCACAAGCACAAGAGCTGTGGTTAATGCCTGAATAGGGGTCTCACTCATTTCAACCAGCCAATTTCTTACACATGGAAATTCCCCATTCCTGAGGGTAGCCTCAGTGTACACCATGTAATACTTGATAAGGTCTTCTCCACCTTCGAGTTACAGATGCTAACGGTCTCTGTAACTATGGGGGTGGAGGAATATCATGCAAGATATTGACACATTCAGTATGAGTTCCTAACTACCCTTTCTCACTCAACTATTCAAGGGGTAGGATTCATTGCTCAGTCTCAAGAGACTCGACAGATTCTTAGGACTGATCAAATCACAACAAAACCTGTGAATTAATAAAAAATAAATGAATAACAACTATTCAGAGGTGAACTATATTATGGAAGGCGAACACAGAGCCTCAGCAGAAGGGTAGGTTCAGGGGGATGTTTCGGGTGTGACACCACATACATAAATACATTATTGGTTTGGTAGTTGGGTCTGGGGCCCTGATTCAGGTCTGCTAACCATGTCAGTTTTTCCCATTGTGTGCCAAGAAATACAGTGACCTTTAAAGTCTACGTGGAGAAAGAGAACCAGAGATATCCATTTGGTGATTGAATTTCAAAATGTGAAATCAGATAACACAGAATCACTACTGGCTTCCCTGTTTGTCCAAATAGATTTATTCAAGGCAAATATTTGATTTCTTAGGGCGTCCTTTCACATATGAGTACACTTTTAAGTAAATGAGTTCAGAATGTGTGATGTACAAGCACCTCTTAGCTTTACTTAATAGACTATAATGTTGCTCTATCTATAATAAGAATTTAGGATACATGACTACTGACCTGCCTCTTAGTTCACTAATTGCATTGTCGTTGGCATTGGCTGCAAGCCATGAATGTTTCTAAAAACCTTTAATAAATATCTGTCTATGAAGTGATATGATCTAATGTAATATGATGAAACTCTTATGCGTACTAAAAAATCATATTTTTATGCAATGTTTCTTTCACCATGTACATGGTAAACATTTTCATCACCCTGTTCATTCACTGCTAGGTTAGCCTTGTTAACTTGCCAGCACGGTGACCTCTGTTTGCGACTTGGGCTTAGTACACACGGTCATCAGTCACTTGATAAAATGGTTTGTAAAAGGGGAGGACTGGAAGCATGGAGTCTTGCCTACATGCACCAATTTGGCAACTATACCATCAAGGCTTCTCGCACCAGAGACCAAGAAGAGTGCATGCAGTGAAAATACATTTAACGTAAGTGATCCCAGGGCAGGGACCACAGGCCCTTGTGTTCTATGTGACTGTAGACATGAGTTCCTAGCGGAAATTGTGAAGCCCAGGTGGAATGGCAGTTGCGCAGCTTTAGCAGAGGTGTTTGTGGCGTGACACCCCTGAAATGCATTCTTGGATTGGTAGTTGGTTCTGGGGTCCATGAGTCGGGTCTGCTATTTCTGTGTCAGTTTTTCTTAGTGTTCCCTTTTTACTAAGAGGTTTGAGCTTGTTAATTATTTGGGTCAGTATCTTAACCATATGTACCGACTGGTTTACAAATAAAGTAGTTAATCGGCACCCATACAAGTACTCCTAGAATGGATGCAAATCTACTACTTTTTGAAATTTATGAACATTAACAGTAGTAGGCTTGAGCAGCTGTGTAAGCCTCTATTTCGCAGGCATACTACTGGCAATCAAACAACCAAAAGATGATGCAAGGAATACCTGCAAATAGCAAATAGCCTAACCAGTGGTAATCGCTAGGGTTAGCATTCCATCCCATTGCTTTATTGCCCACTATGCCACCCAAGGGAGATGCCCAGGTAATGCAAATCAGCACTGACCCTGTTCCTCAAGGAAACAGTACATCTCAAACCTGGGCCATCTCAACCCCTCCACACTGCAGGGCCCTGCTTTTTCAGTCGGTAAATTTGAGATTCACATCCCCTGTATCTCATTGAATAAGTTTAGGAAAGTACCATCTTCCTTGGCATGTTACCCCCATTTTTCAATGTATGTCAGTCTGTTTTTGCCTGTCTCACTGGGATCCTGCTGGTCAGGACCCCAGTGCTCATAGTTTGTGGCCTAATGTGTATGCCTGTGTAGTGCCTAACTGTGTCACTGAGGCTCTTCTAACCAGAACCTCAGTGCTTATGCGCTCTCTGCTTTTAAATTTGTCACTGTAGGCCAGTGACTTCATTTACCAATTTCAATTGGCATACTGGCCCCCCCTTATAAGTCCCTAGTATATGGTACCTAGGTACCCAGGGCATTGGGGTTCCAGGAGATCCATATGGGCTGCAGCATTTCTTTTCCCACCCATAGGGAGCTAAGACAAACCCTTACACAGGACTGCCACTGCAGCCTGCTTGAAATAGTGCAAACACTATTTCACAGCCATTTTCACTGCACTTAAGTAACATATAAGTCACCTACATGCCTAACCTTCACTTGCTGAAGGTTAGGTGCAAAGTTGCTAAGTGTGAGGGCACTCTTGCACTAGCAAAGGTGCCCCCACATAGTTCAGTGCCATTTCCCCGGACTTTGTGACTGCGGGTTTCGCCATTACACACGTGCACTACATATAGGTCAATTCCTATATGTAACTTCACAATGGTAACTCCGAATATGGCCATATAACATGACTAAGATCATGGAATTGTCCCCCCATTCCAAATCTGGTATTGGGGAGCCACTTTCATGAATCCTGGGGGCTCCACCATGGACCCCCAGTGCTGCCAAAACCAGCTGTCTGAGGCTTGCACTGCAGCTACAGCTGCTGCCACCTCACAGACAGGGTTCTGCCCTCCTGGGGTCTGGGCAGCCCAGTCCCAGGAAGGCAGAACAAAGCATTTCCTATCAGAGCAGGGTGTTACACCCTCTTCCTTTGGAAATAGGTGTTACAGGCTTGAGAGGGGTAGCCTCCCCCAGCCTCTGGCAATGATTTGAAAGGCACAGATGGTGCCCTCCTTGCATAAACCAGTCTACACCGGTTCAGGGACCCTTTCTCCCCTGCTCTGGTGGGAAACTGGACAAAGGAGAGGGGGGTGACCACTCCGCTGTCCATCACCACCCCAGGTGTGGTGCCTAGAGCCCCTCCAGTGTGTCCCAGACTTCAGCCATCTTGCCTTGCAAGGTGTGGGGGCACTCTGGAGGGCTCCGAGTGGCCAGTACCAGCAGGTGACGTTAGAGACCTCTCCTGATAGGTCCAAACCTGATAAGGTAGCCAATCCCCCTCTCAGGGCTATTTAGGGTCTCTCCTGTGGGTTTTCTTCAGATTCTGCTTGCAAGTTTCCTTCAGGAATCCTCTGCAACAACTTCAGCATCCTCTGACCTCAGATCAACCACAGCCTGCTCCAGAAACGCTGGAACTGCAACAAAGTGTCTGCAAGAGACACTTTTCTTCAGCAACCTCAGCTCCAAGTCGGCAACTGCAACAGTTTACACGGTGTGCATGCTCTGGGGACTCCCTGTCTTCATCCTGCACCAGAAGGACCGAAGAAATCTCCCTTGGAGTGACGCAGTCACTCCCATACTCCAAGCAGACACCTTCCAAGGCGACGACTGGTAACCTGTGTCTCCTCTCACGGCAGTGAGTATGCTCCTAAGGACACAGAGGGTGGACAACATCGACATAGACTATCCTGAGGTCCTGCTGACGCAATTTGGAGGAGGTAAGACCTTGCCTTCCCCGAGAACGACGTTACCCCTGTGTTGAAAGCTTCATCGCAACTGATACTAAGCAATCAATCAATCATTATTTATAATGTGTAGCTTATCACCCAGGGGGTCTCAAGGCACTAGCTGGGGGAAGCGGGTAAGTCGAAAAGCCAGGTCTTGAGGTCTTTCCTGAACTGAGCCAGCGATGGGGACTACCTAAGATGGAGCGGTATTGTGTTCCAAGTCTGCGCGGTGATGAGGAAAAGGATCTTCCTCCAGCCATGTTCTTCTGGATCCTGGGGATGATGGCGAGGGCTGGTTGAACTAAGCCGAGTTGCCTGGAGGGAGTGTAGAAGGAGAGGCGGTTATTTAGCTAGGCTGGTCCAATGTTGTGGAGGGCTTTGAATATGTGGGTCAGGAGTTTGAAAATGATGCATTTGTTGACGGGGAGCCAGTGTAGGTCTCTCAGGTGGTTGGAGATGTGGCTGTGGTGGGGATGTATAGGATCAGTCTGGCCGCGGTGTTCTGTACTCTCTGGAGTCTTGATTGGAATTTTTTGTTGATTCCGGCATAGAGTGCTTTGCCGTAGTCGAGTTTACTGCTGACAAGTGCTTGGGTGACTGTCCTTCTTGCATCAATGAGGATCCACTTGAAGGTCTTCCGGAGCAGGCGAAGAGTGTGAAAGTATGAGGAGGAGACGCTGTTGACTTGGCAGGGCATGGACAGTGATGAGTAGAGAATGATGGCGAGGTTACGTGCGTGGTCAGTTGGAGATGGAGCAGTTCGAGGTCCCAGGGCCACCAGGAGTCATCCCAGGTGGTAGTGGCGGGGCTCAGGGTGAGGATCTTTGTCTTGGCGGAGATGAGCTTGAAGCAGCTGTCCCTCATACAGTCAGCAACTGCCTTAATTCCGTTGTGAAAATAATTTTGGGCTGTTGATGGTTCGGCAGAGAGGGAGAGAATGAGCTGGGTGTAATCTGCGTATGAGACCATGTTGAGTCTGTGGTGACTGACGATCTCGATGAGTGGGGTCATGTAGATATTAAAGAGCGTGGGGCTCAGGGAGGAGCACTGGGGAACTCTGCATCTGGTGTCCGTCAACTTCTCGGTGAAGGTGGGAGCCCGACTCTCTGGATTCGGTGGTGAGAAAGGAGCAGATTCACTCCAGGGCTTTGCAGCAGATGCCAGCGTCATGTAGTCTGGTGCACAAGATGGTGTGGAAGACATGTTAAAGGTAGCAGAGAGGTCAGGGAGGATGAGGGCTGCTTTCTTGCCATGGTTCAGTAGGGTGTGGATGTCACCCGTGCCTGGTAGGAGTGAGATATTGGTGTTGTGGTTACTCCTGAATCCGGATTGGGAGGGGTTGAGGATGTGGTTGGCTTCGATGAACTCGGTGAGCTGTGTGCTGATCGCTTTTTTGATTACCTTGGCTGGGAAAGGGAACAGTGAGATTGGTCTGTAGTTTTTCAGCTCCGTTGGTTCTGCAGAGGGCTTCTTCAGTATGGAATGTATCTCCACGTGTTTCCAGGCATCAGGGAAGGTGGTGGTCTCCACGGAGCGGTTGATAGTACAGCATAGTCCAGGTGTGATGATGGCGCTGTCTTGATTAAAGAAGTGGTGGGGGCAAGGGTCCGAGGGTGACCCGGAATAGGTGGTATTCATGAGCTTCAGGGTGTCCTCCGGAGTGAGGAGGGCCCACTGCTTCACAATCACTTGGTAATTAGTGTCCATGGTGGTGCTGGGGGGCGAGGAGATGGGCATTTGCTTGCAATCTTTCATAGATGTCCTGAATTTTCTGGTGAATGAAGGTGGTGAGGCTATCATAGAGGTTTTGGGAGTGTGGGATGTTTGTGGTATCTGTGCCGAGTTTTGTGAATTCCTTGACTATGGTGAAAAGTTCTTTGCTGTTGTGCACATTGGCTTTGATTGTCTCCTGAATGACTGATTTTCTAGTTGATCGGACGAGCCAGTGGTTTGATGTGATGGCGTCTTTGAAGACTTTGTGGTCTGTTGAGTTCTTACCGCTTCTCTACTTTCTCTTGAGTCATCGGCATGCTCTTGAATTCTTGGAGCTGGGGGTCCTGTGGTGTTGATTGCCGGTGGGTTTCCTCAGGGGGGCCTAGGGTGTTGCCACAGTCAGTGTTCCGTTTGTGGAGGTTGTTGGCCAAGGCATTGGCATCTGCGGTGTCTGGTGGTGGGGAGTGGCAGAGCGCAGCGTTGAGCTGGGCTACGATGACCTTGGTCCAGTTCCTGCAAAGGGGGGCAGTGGCTGTGGCGTCATTCAACTGTCTCAGTGAAGGAGAAATGGATGCAGTGGTGATCGGTCCAGTGGAGTTCGGAGGTGTGTGAGTAGGAGATGTGGTTTCCCCACAGAGGAGACAGGGTCGAGGGTGTGCCCTGCTGAGTGCACAGGAAGGTTGACCAGTTGCTTGAATCTGAGGGTGGCGAGGTTCTCCATTAGGGTAAAGGTGTTTGGGTCGCTCTGGTTGTCGAGGGGAAAGTTGGTATCGCCGAAGAGTATGTAGCCCATTGAGGTGAGGGCATGGGGGGCAACGAAGTCAGACATTGCTTCGCTGAAGGGTGGGCGAGGTCTAGGGTGTCCGTAGATAAGGGTGCAGCAGAGGGTGGTGTTTGGATTACTCTGAATCTGAAAGTGCAGGTGTTCGGCATTGGGAGTCTGAACATCAACGCTGGTCGTGAGGCAGAGTGCGTTTTTGTGAATGATTACGACTCATCCTCCTGGTTGGTTGACACATTCTTGATGTATGATCTTGTATAGTCGGGGATGGGAGTGGTGATGTCTGATGCTTTGGAGGTGGTAATCCAGGTCTCCGTGAAGAAGGCAACGTCAGGGTGATGGAGTCGAGGAGGTCCCATATTTCTATCACATGCTTGAAGAGGGAACAAGTGTTGGGTAGTACACATTTGAGATGTCTGGGAGTGTCAGTGAGGGGGGTGGTTAGGGTGCGAGGACAGGTGAAGGTGCAGTTGCGGCAGGAGAACCGGCCTTGGGTATTCCTTGGGGTGCGGTGGCAGGCAGTGGAGCCTCTGGTGTTGAGAGCGTGCAGGGTGCTGGTGTCGAATCGGTGGATGGTGCGGGAAATCAGGGTCCCTATCGCTAGGCGCAGTCCAGGTGCGGACGTCCTTACCTTTAGAGCACCTTTGGCATGCCAGAAGAGCAGCCGCTCAGCGGCCGCCATTAGGAAGGGGAAGGAGATGGGAGTGGTCGCTCAGCTAGGAGGTGGGAGGGTGGGTAAATACGGCACTGGGAGGGGGTGGGACTGAAGGGGCAGCAGTGGCAGGGGAAGTGCAGCGATCAGAGGAAAGGAGTAAAATCAAGCAAAAAGGCAAAAAGAGTAAAAAGACAGAAAGAAAGGCAAAAGATAAAAAAGGCAGAAAAGGGCACAGAAAAGGCAGAAGGCACAATAGAGAGAGAAAGACAGAAGCAAACACTAGGACACCAGGAATGAGGCACAGGCAGGAGCCTGCAGGCAGAGGAGGGCATTGAGCACACCGAGCCAGGCAGGTTCAGAGGGGAAAGGGCAGCAGCAGCAACAGGTGGAGCTGCACCGGGGAGCGATGGTCCTGCTGACCAGAGGTCAGTTAAGTCACTCCTTCACCGTGCAGCGCCCAGCACTTACTACTGTTTCTGTGCTGCATAAATACTTTACACATTTCCTCTAAGTTAAGTCTGACTGCTTTTGTGCCAGACTGCCAGAGGTTTAACTACAGCTTAATTTAGGGACATTTGTGGGTTACCCTCACAAGAGCTGTGGTTAATGCCTGAGTGGGGCTCTCACTCATTTCAACCAGCCATTTTCTTACACACGGAAATTTCCCATTCCTGAGGGTAGCCTCAGTGTACACCATGTAATACTTGATAATGTCGTCTCCACCTTCGAGTTACAGATGCTACTGGTCTCTGTAACTTTGGGGGTGGAGGAACAACATGCAAGATACTGACACATTCAGTATGAGTTCCTAACTACCCTTTCTCACTCAACTATTCAAGGGGCAGGATACATTGCTCAGTCTCAAGAGACTCAACAGATTCTTAGGACTGATCAAATCACAACAAAACCAGTGAATTAATAAAAAATAAATGAATAACACCTACTCAGAGGTGAACTATATTATGGAAGGCGAACACAGAGCCTCAGCAGAAGGGTAGGTTCAGGGGAATGTTTGGGGTGTGACACCACATACATAAATACATTATTGGTTTGGTAGTTGGGTCTGGGGCCCTGATTCAGGTCTGCTAACCATGTCAGTTTTTCCCATTGTGTGCCAAGAAAAACAGTGACCTTTAATGTCTACGTGGAGAAAGAGAACCAGAGATATCCATTTGGTGATTGAATTTCAAAATGTGAAATCAGATAACACAGAATCACTACTTGCTTCCCTGTTTGTCCAAATAGATTTATTGAAGGCAAATATTTGATTTCTTAGGGCGTCCTTTCACATATGAGTACACTTTTAAATAAATGAGTTCAGGATGTGTGATGTACAAGCACCTCTTAGCTTTACTTAATAGACTATAATGTTGCTCTATCTATAATAAGAATTTAGGATACATGACTACTGACCTGCCTCTTAGTTCACTAATTGCATTGTCGTTGGCATTGGCTGCAAGCCATAAATGTTTCTAAAAACCTTTAATAAATATCTGTCTATGCAGTGATATGATCTAATGTAATATGATTAAACTCTTATGCGTACTAAAAAATCATATTTTTATGCAATGTTTCTTTCACCATGTACATGGTAAACATTTTCATCACCCTGTTCATTCACGGCTAGGTTAGACTTGTTAACTTGCCAGCACGCTGACCTCTGTTTGTGACTTGGGCTTAGCACACAGGGTCATCAGTCACTTGATAAAATGGTTTGTAAAAGGTGAGGACTGGAAGCATGGAGTCTTGCCTACATGCACCAATTTGGCAACTATACCATCAAGGCTTCTCGCACCAGAGACCAAGATAAGTGCATGCAGTGAAAATACATTTAAAGTAAGTGATCCCAGGGCAGGGACCACAGGCCCTTGTGTATTATGTGACTGTAGACATGAGTTCCTAGCGGAAACTGTGAAGCCCAGGTAGAATGGCAGTCGCGCAGCTTTAGCATAGGTGTTTGTGGCGTGACACCCCTGAAATGCATTCTTGGTTTAGTGGTTGGTTCTGGGGTCCATGAGTCGGGTCTGCTATTTCTGTGTCAGTTTTTCTTGGTGTTCCCTTTTTTACTAAGAGGTTTGAGCTTGTTATTTTTTTGGGTCAGTATCTTAACCATATATATCGACTGGTTTACAAATAAAGTAGTTAATCTGCACCTATACAAGTACTCCTAGAATGGATGCAAATCTACTACATTTTGAAATTTATGAACATTGACAGTAGTAGGCTTGAGCAGCTGTGCAAGCCTCTATTTCGCAGGCATACTACTGGCAATCAAACAACCAAAATATGATGCAAGGAATGCCTGCAAATAGCAAATAGCCTAACCAGTGGTAATCGCTAGGGTTAGCATTCCATCCCATTGCTTTATTGCCCATTATGCCACCCAAGGGAGATGCCCACGTAATGCAAATCAGCACTGACCCTGTTCCTCAAGGAAACAGTACATCTCAAACCTTGGCCATCTCAACCCCTCCACACTGCAGGGCCCTGCTTTTTCAATCAGTAAATTTGAGATTCACATCCCCTGTATCTCATTGAATAAGTTTAGGAAAGTACCATCTTCCTTGGCATGTTACCCCCATTTTTCACATGTATGTCAGTATGTTTTTGCCTGCCTCATTGGGATCCTGCTGGTCAGGACGCCAGTGCTCATAGTTTGTGGCCTAATGTGTATGCCTGTGTAGTGCCTAACTATGTCACTGAGGCTCTGCTAACCAGAACCTCAGTGCTTATGCGCTCTCTGCTTTTAAATTTGTCACTGTAGGCCAGTGACTTCATTTACCAATTTCAATTGGCATACTGGACCCCCCTTATAAGTCCCTAGTATATGGTATCTAGGTACCCAGGGCATTGGGGTTCCAGGAGATCCATATGGGCTGCAGCATTTCTTTTCCCACCCATAGGGAGCTAAGACAAACCCTTACACAGGACTGCCACTGCAGCCTGCGTGAAATAGTGCAAACACTATTTCACAGCCATTTTCACTGCACTTCAGTAACTTATAAGTCACCTACATGCCTAACCTTCACTTGCTGAAGGTTAGGTGCAAAGTTATTAAGTGTGAGGGCACTCTTGCACTAGCAAAGGTGCCCCCACATAGTTCAGTGCCATTTTCCCGGACTTTGTGAGTGCGGGTTTCGCCATTACACATGTGCACTACATATACAGGGAGTGCAGAATTATTAGGCAAGTTGTATTTTTGAGGATTAATTTTATTATTGAACAACCATGTTCTAAATGAACCCAAAAAACTCATTAATATCAAAGCTGAATATTTTTGGAAGTAGTTTTTAGTTTGTTTTTATTTTTAGCTATGTTAGGGGGATATCTGTGTGTGCAGGTGACTCTTACTGTGCATAATTATTAGGCAACTTAACAAAAAACAAATATATACCCATTTCAATTATTTATTATTACCAGTGAAACCAATATAACATCTCAACATTCACAAATATACATTTCTGACATTCAAAAACAAAACAAAAACAAATCAGTGACCAATATAGCCACCTTTCTTTGCAAGGACACTCAAAAGCCTGCCATCCATGGATTCTGTCAGTGTTTTGATCTGTTCACCATCAACATTGCGTGCAGCAGCAACCACAGCCTCCCAGACACTGTTCAGAGAGGTGTACTGTTTTCCCTCCTTGTAAATCTCACATTTGATGATGGACCACAGGTTCTCAATGGGGTTCAGATCAGGTGAACAAGGAGGCCATGTCATTAGATTTCCTTCTTTTATACCCTTTCTTGCCAGCCACGCTGTGGAGTACTTGGACGCGTGTGATGGAGCATTGTCCTGCATGAAAATCATGTTTTTCTTGAAGGATGCAGACTTCTTCCTGTACCACTGCTTGAAGAAGGTGTCTTCCAGGAACTGGCAGTAGGACTGGGAGTTGAGCTTGACTCCATCCTCAACCCGAAAAGGCTCCACAAGCTCATCTTTGATGATACCAGCCCAAACCAGTACTCCACCTCCACCTTGCTTGTGTCTGAGTCGGACTGGAGCTCTCTGCCCTTTACCAATCCAGCCACGGGCCCATCCATCTGGCCCATCAAGACTCACTCTCATTTCATCAGTCCATAAAACCTTAGAAAAATCAGTCTTGAGATATTTCTTGGCCCAGTCTTGACGTTTCAGCTTGTGTGTCTTGTTCAGTGGTGGTCGTCTTTCAGCCTTTCTTACCTTGGCCATGTCTCTGAGTATTGCACACCTTGTGCTTTTGGGCACTCCAGTGATGTTGCAGCTCTGAAATATGGCCAAACTGGTGGCAAGTGGCATCGTGGCAGCTGCACGCTTGACTTTTCTCAGTTCATGGGCAGTTATTTTGCGCCTTGGTTTTTCCACACGCTTCTTGCGACCCTGTTGACTATTTTGAATGAAACGCTTGATTGTTCGATGATCACGCTTCAGAAGCTTTGCAATTTTAAGAGTGCTGCATCCCTCTGCAAGATATCTCACTATTTTTGACTTTTCTGAGCCTGTCAAGTCCTTCTTTTGACCCATTTTGCCAAAGGAAAGGAAGTTGCCTAATAATTATGCACACCTGATATAGGGTGTTGATGTCATTAGACCACACCCCTTCTCATTACAGAGATGCACATCACCTAATATGCTTAATTGGTAGTAGGCTTTCGAGCCTATACAGCTTGGAGTAAGACAACATGCATAAAGAGGATGATGTGGTCCAAATACTCATTTGCCTAATAATTCTGCACTCCCTGTAGGTCAAAACCTATTTGTAGCTTCACAATGGTAACTCCGAATATGGCCATGTGACATGTCTAAGATCATGGAATTGTCCCCCATTCCAAATCTGGTATTGGGGAGCCAATTTCATGCATCCTGGGGGCCAACCATGGATCCCCAGTACTGCCAAAACCAGCTCTCTGAGGCTTGCACTGCAGCTACAGCTGCTGCAACCTCACAGACAGGGTTCTGCCCTCCTGGGGTCTGGGCAGCCCAGTCCCAGGAAGGCAGAACAAAGCATTTCCTATGAGAGCAGGGTGTTACACCCTCTTCCTTTGGAAATAGGTGTTACAGGCTTGAGAGGGGTAGCCTCCCCCAGCCTCTGGAAATGATTTGAAGGGCACAGATGGTGCCCTCATTGCATAAACCAGTCTACACCGGTATTGCATGAGCTTTGCATGTCTCCAAGTTCAACCTTAGCTGCTCTGCTATAGCTACCTCTATCAGCCTGAGCCGCTGGAACACTACTACATTCACTAACAAGGCATAACTGGACCTGGTGTTAGGTGTAAGTACCCAAGGTACCCACTACAAACCAGGCCAGCCTCCTACACTAAGCAATGCCCCAGAGCCTCAGAGCTGACAGCACAGGTGCTGAGCTCAGGCATAAGCTAATTTGAATAAATTACAAATTGAGTCATCAGCCCTCTGCAAGAAGTTGATTTGAACTCCCCTCTATAGTAGTCTTACATTTGACAAATAATTTACTAGCGTTCCTGCTCTAATGTGCATATAAATGCACAATTTCCACTGTTTCCCTTATATTCAAACCTCCTATACTCTTTAGATCCTAGAGGTTTTTTATACGTTTTTGTGACCTACTGTGCATATGAATACATCCTTTGTGACCCCAATCGAGCACAATTCCTCCTACCCACACCTGTCCCCCACCACTAACTGCACTGGGACAATTGACTTAATTTATTTTGCCACCTCATTGTTTCGCTCAATTCAAAACAATCCAGAGGTTTACAAGTACTTTTCCAATAATATTATGAAGACGGGCATCCACTACAATGCAACTTTGCACGCACATGGACACAGAATAGCCACAGGGTGCTGGATGGCAGAACTGCTCCTAAGTTTCCTCTCAAAACGTCTTATGGAATTCTTGTCAGTCACTTCAAACTGTCCACTTACTATGCACATTCATGCACATTATCTCCTCTTCATTCTTCCTCATCAAAATCCTTCTCTTATGAGTAAATGTTTCCTCTAACACACATTGTTTGCCTACTCAAGCAAGATTTTAAAAAACTACTTCCTGTATGGCTTTCTCCTATTTTCCTTAACCCTTTCCCTTAAAAGTAGGAAACCAGGCATCTCACTTTTTTGTTTTCTGCCATTGGACATCTTGTTTTGCCTATCATTGTGAAGAATTTACAGCAGACAAGTTTTTAATATTGGTGATATTGTATGTCTATGTTTTGGCTCAAGAACTCGCTTTAGTAGTTCCTACTTAAATGATCCATGTGGTGCCATGTGGCATAACAATGGCCCCCACAGCACCCACGGTGTGGGAGGCCCCCGAGATCCAGGGGACCCCCTCAGCAAGAGCACCTGACCAGAGTTCTGACTTTGTCCTTCGTGGCTGCAGGAAATCCACGCATCGTCCCCGGGGCGTCTGAATAACCTGCAACCCGAAGAGGATCCACGACCGAGCACCGGAAATCCACGCACATCTGTCCCTGCGTGAAAACTAAATGACACATTGCCGTGTGCGGCAGAAGAAATCGACGCACACCCCTTTGTTCCCACGCATCTCCTCCGCTGCGGTTCTATGCGGAGATTTTTCACACGAACCAGGTACTTTGTGCTTGAAAGAGACTTTGCTTGCTTTTAAAAGACTTAAGACACTTCATATCACATTTCAGTGATATCGCAGCAATTACTTAGTGTATCGTTAATTGTTTTGACCTGCATTTATCCAGATAAATATTATATATTTTTCTAAACACTGTGTGGTATATTTGTGTGGTGCTATATGGTGTTATTGTATGATTTATTGTACGAATACTTTACACATTGCCTTCTAAGTTAAGCCTGACTGCTCAGTGCCAAGCTACCCGAGGGCAGCCACAGGATAGTTTGGATTGTGTGTGACTTACCTTGACTAGAGTGAGGGTCCTTGCTTGGACGGGGGTAACTTGACTACCAATCAAATACCCCAATTCTAAGAGTGGTGATACCACGAGAATACAGGTGTTTTCCTGGCAGTAGAGTAAAACAGGAACCATGCCAGATGGGAGAAAAAATGTGTTGGAATCTGCTGCTATGACTCAGTGATGAAGCAGCCAAGAAAGAGGCACAAAAGCGCCATCACACAGAGAGACAGGCGTCCACTCTTTCTACCTCTGCTGAAGAGCAAGATACACAGGCAGTTGTGGTCTAATTAATAAATGATTCAACAAGCTGTGGAGGCCCCTTTTTTAGCCAGATAAGGTCCTCCAGGCTGAAAGTATTCATATTGTCTCCAGCCAATATAAGGATAAGGACCCAGAAGATAAAGTAATAAGGAGTCATTTTGTTCAAGATCCTGAACTTTCAGAAGTAATGGAGCATTTAAGAAATATAGCAACACAATAAGATGATGGACGGAAAGATGAACATTGTCAAACATTCACCACAAGTCATAGATCTGGGTTTAATCCATTGTTTTTTTTGCTCACCACGCCACCCCATATGAAAATCAGTCTTGACCCTGCTCCCCATTGGAACAGCCCAAACTAAATTGCCCAAACTGCCAGGCCAAGTCCACCCTGGACTCGAAACAAGCAATCTGGGACCCGATTCAGGGTTTCACACCTCATCAGCTAAGCTAGCTTGAATACAGTGACACAGTGAGCATGGGTGCCACGTCTGGGAATACCCTTCCTACTGACGGTAACTATAACAACACAAAAAAACTGATGGACGGAATTCTGAATATTGTCAAACATTCACCACCAGTCACAAACCTGGGTTTTATCCATTCATTTTTTTGTTCATCACTCCACCACAGTTTGGCAAGAAATGACTGCATTTGGCTAAAAAGGAGATCCACATTGTCTTTCACCATCACATGAATATTATTGCACAATAGAATGTCTAGATATTTTAATTTTGTCAGCATCCTAATGAATGGTTGACCTCCAAGAGATGTAGACATTGTAAATGTTGTCTGGGGATCTCTGGTTTAATATATGATTCAATTTTTGAGAGGCCCAATGCATGGATTCTTATAACAAGAAAACATTGAACTACTTAGACAAGTTGCGGCCTTTGTAGCACTCGGTTGTTAACTCTGGGCGGCAAGTATTTTTTGACAGGCAACCTGGATTTGACCCTATCTCTAAGAAGGGGCTCTTCTTATTTGCTGTTTCTGGCAGAGAGTTTTGCCATTGAGGGTGTTGTAACTGGTATTTCTTCATTAGCCGTACCGTGGATCCATCTACAACTGGGGCTGGTTGCCCGGGTTACTCAGTGGTAGAAAACAGATACATTGGAGACTGATCGAGATATCCAAGGAAAAGTTTACGCTCTTACAGGTCATAGAACTCTTCAGTTCTCTAAACTATTGCCACAAGCATCACCTCCGAGTCTAGTAGCTAGAATCAAAATTTACTTCTGCTTGAGCAAAGGTTATAGGATTAAGAATTTCTTCCTAATAAAGCCAGTTTCATAAGAAAGGTCTGCTGTAATTTGCTATTTTGTGGCATTTTAATTAAAAAGGAACATGTTTCTTAGCAGCCTGAATGATTATGCACACTTTTTGGTGTCGCTGGATTATGATGAGGCGTCTTTCACTTTGCTCTGTTTTTGACTGAGCGTTTGCACCCTTTAGCATTCTAACAGAGGAAAGAAGACCAATTTGAGGCGTTGTGGTAGAAAGGAGGATAAAAAATAATCCTGTCTTCCTTTTCCTCATTCTCAGGGACCCCATACAGGTGAACATAGCCTCTCAGGCTTTTGTTCTCCAGATCCGTGCTTTCTTTTGTAGGTTCCATACCTCAATACCCCAGTGTCAGGCATTGCCTATCCTTACCTGTAAACCTTTTTGTCATTCTCAGGGACTCCGTGCCAGTGAACATTGCCTCTGCAGTTCATCTCCTTCAGTTGCATACCTTCTTTTGTAAGTTCCATAACTCCATACTCCAGTCTTATGCATTACCTCCACTTGTTTCTCAGTTCCATTGAGTTGAGTTAGAAATGCCAGCATTTTGGCAGGCAGGGTTTTCAGATCCTTTGACATTTCTGGTCACGTGTTCTATGGTGGTAATTGATGTTTTTATTCCCCACAGCAGATATCATCAGCACTTCCAATGTAATTTAGAATATGTCATTGTCAGTAACGTCTTATTGGGGTGTCTTACGGCCACTTATGAGAGCTTCTGAGAATACCAATTGCCTGAATGATTTGGGTTTAGAAATCTTTAATGCTGTTTGGAGTGAGAGAGTGTACATTCATAGCAGTCATCCATTCACCAATGTCTAAATCAACACTAGTGATTAAAGAATTGTGTCCAATGCGCTCATTTCACTAGTTGGTGGAAGGCTTTCCAGAGTTATAAACAGAACTGTGGCTGCACTTTATGACATGTGGTACTTCATCCATTGCTGCCTTTCCCTTACCCCTTACCAAATTGTTGCCCCTGGATTCCAAGTATGCAGATAAGTGCTGAATTATAAGATGCCTGCTGTTGTATACCTCTTCTACCTGAGCACTGTTTGTGTTTTTCGTTTTTGAGGCAGTTAGATGGGTGTTGGGCAGCTTCTGATCTGCACTGGATTCCTGGGGGGAGGAAGCTTATTGACATCAATGGCAGCACCAACACCTCTCTGCACATTCCAGTGACCTCTGCCTATACCTCTAGGCACTCAAGCTGCACAGCTGATGATGGCTGGTCCCCGTTAGTAAAGGGCCGTAGCTTCCATTAGCTCAGAATCAAGCACAGTTGTGGAAGGAGAACCTACAAATTCTCACCATGTGCAGTGGTGGGAGACCTCTACTTTCCAGATACTGAATCTCGGCATTATGTATCATTTAAATAATAGGGAAGGAAGTAGCTCACTCAGAGCAGCCCAGAAAGCGTCCATCTTCATTGTGGCGAAGCCATGCCCCCTCCTAATCTTGCATCTTGTATATAAGCTTCTTTCTTTATTTGCCCATGGTTACCTTCTCTTTGCGTTAAGTATTAAAAATGCCCCACTTGAGCTTATACAATTGGTAGACTTTACTTTGATTTCTTATAAGGATTTTCTTCAGGCAGTTATTTGCTCAGGCAGAAGGACTGAGTAAATGGTGATTTGTTGTGTTCAGAACTATTTATTCAGTTTTTGAATTCAAGTCCTTCTTTCAAGCCAAAGATACATCCTTAGTTCCATCTGTCTCAGGACTATATACTTTTCTTCACCAGGTACCATACAAGAGGAAGGCCTATATTCTCTTGCTTTTCACAACTGTCTATCAATTTGTTCAGAACAGCTTTTGGAAAGGTTGATTTTCTGTTTGTTACTTTTGATCCTTCTCACTGGCAGTCACACCTTTTATCCTCAGCTTTGTGCAGATGACTCGGACATACTAATGTGCTAGTTTATCAAAAAGAAGTAAAAGAGCTTCCGGGATAACAAAACAAGTAATATCAACGAGAGGGATGTCAACTTCATGGGCAGCACTTAAAGATCCATCAACGAAGGATCTTTGTACAGTTACTACATAGTCCAAACTGCATACAGTTCACCATGAGCTGTAAGTTGTATGCACTTGTGACTCATTATCTTCCTCGGGCTGGATGTGGTGGTACATACAACCTACAACAAAGATTATCACAAATAAAGTTCTACACAGTACATTTAAACTTTGGGTTTTGCCGAATTAATGGCTGATTTTCTCAAATATTGGTTTCCTCAGACCAGTTTTGTATGAACTACCTCATAAGGTAAGAACTGGGATGAGGAAAATAGACAAGGATGTGATGGCCCAGTTACTTAATGGGAAACTACATTACCTTGAGTCCTGGTTTTCCTTGTCACAGTGCTAGACACCCACTCTCCTGCGTTGGAAAATTGATTTTAGGAAACAGCTTTTCAATTTATTCTGGAATTTAGTTTTGTATTACAGGAACTGGATACCTGGCTTCCTCCTTTTTCTAAGATTTAAGTGTGTAAAGGAGACAGGAGAAAGCCATTTGAAAATATGTTTCAACGGCTTGCTTGAATGAGCAATATCTGTGAGAGGAAACATTTACTTAAAATGTAAGCATTGTGACTAGGAAGATTGAGACTTGAGTAATGAAGATTACCGATAAGTAATTCTGCCATTCACATTCCAGTAGACATGCATGCCATTGTAGCCTAATTTGACTAAAACATGGTGACAAGATTTTGGAAAACAATGTTCTTAATAAATTTTAACCGGGCTTCAAGCCTTCGCTATTAATGAAACAGCACTCACAGTTGCTGCAGATGATATTCACATGACCTTCGATGATTAGAGGTCTGCTACTCTCATCCTGCTTGATCTATTGGCAGCTTTTGACATGGTCTTGCACACTATTCTTTTGGAGAGACTTAGCTGTATTAGTACATCACTGAAAGGGTTCCCTGCACATGCAATGATACTGGAGTGGGACAGGAGCAAGCAAAATAAGAAAGCAGAAAACCCCACCTCCAGAAACTCGGTTCTACCCCAAGAATCCCAAAAGTTTATTAAATGTGGTCTGACCCATTAGGAAAATTACTAGTACATTCTTTGAAGTTCGATTTATTTTGTGTGTATATATATATGTGTATATTTATATATACACACACACACACATATATATACACATTTATATACTGATAATATGTAAAGCCATACAAAATTATAAAAACTATGCGTTCATTCGGAAATGTTCCAAAATTTGCAGAAAAGGAGGTGCTCAGTTCTTGGCCCCACATAAAAAAAAGTATCACACACATCACCAGCCATACCATTCATACTCATATCTCACTACATAAAATCAGCAAAAACCACCAACCAGCAAAGGAAAGATTTTGTAAAGAATACTATTATACAGTCCCACAAATGTATATGTGCTGAACATCAACTCTTATTTGAATTCATTTGACAAGATACTCCATCAATATATTGCTGTATTAATTTCTTATATTGTTATTTCAACAGTTCATAAGGAAATAATAATAATCAGAAAACCTGTAATACATTTCTGTACATCACAACAACAAGTCCTTGTGTGGGTTCTTCATTTTTAATTATCCAACTTTGATGCTAAACTATAGTAGTGCTGAAGCGCATTTCGTGCAAGGTGGCCAACCAGCTAAGCACCTTTCTCAGGGCACAAATCAAATACTATAAGGAACAAGGAAACAGGCTGGCGGTGCTTCCCAGCCCATTAAAGCCGCAGTCAGAAAAGGGAATCCGGCGGTTTCCTGCTGGATTTCCCCTGCATGGGCTGAATCTCCATGGTGGCGCTGCAAGCAGCGTCGCCATGGAGATTCCGACGCCCTTCCCGCCATCCTGTTTCTGGCGGTTTTTACTGCCAGGAACAGGATGGCGGGAACGGGTGTCGTGGGGCCCCTGGGGGCCCCTGCACTGCCCATGCCACTGGCATGGGCAGTGCAGGGGCCCCCTAACAGGGCCCCAGAAAGATTTTCACTGTCTGCATTGCAGACAGTGAAAATCGCGACGGGTGCAACTGCACCCGTCGCACCCCTGCAACTCCGCCGGCTCCATTCGGAGCCGGCTTCATTGTTGCAGGGCCTTTCCCGCTGGGCCGGCGGGCGCTCTTTTGGCGGTCGCCCGCTGGCCCAGCGGGAAAGCGGTGCGGTGACCGCATGCCGGGCGGCGACCGCCGCGGTCAGAATGACCGCCATAATTATTCAAATGCCTATAGCCTCATCATAGTGCCTACACCTCCAAATCACCATATAATGGCCCTCATTACAACCCTGGCTGGCAGCGGAGGCCACCCGCAAGGTTGTACTGTACCGCTGAGCGGCCACTAATGCGGCCACACTCCCGCCGGCCCCATTTTGACATCCCCGCTGGGCCGGCGGGCGGAAACTTTGTCCCCCAGCAGGGATGTTGGCCGCAACCTGGGAGCCGGCTCCTTATGGAGCCGGTGGTGTTGCGGCCGTGCGACGGGTGCAGCTGCACCTATCGCGATTTTCACTGTCTGCTGTGCAGACAGTGAAAAACAGGGTGGGGCTGTGCCTGGGGGCCCCTGCACTGCCCATGCCAAGTGCATGAGCAGTGCAGGGTCGCTCAGGGGCCCCGCAACTCCCCTTCCCACCAGCCTTTCCATGGTGGTCTCTACCTCCAGAGACAGGCTGGCAGGAAGGGGACTCGTAATCCCCTGGGCAGTGCTGCAAGCAGCGCTGCCCTGGAGGATTAAAACCGCCATTCGCGTCACTATATTATTGTGGCCCATCCACCCCCCAAACTACAAAAAATCCACATGAAACCAAACATGATATGTAACTTGTGAAAAATGGGTAAATGTCAATACCATAGATGGACGTCACCTGATCAAAATGCTCAATGTGTGATTTCCCCCACCTCATCCTCCATACTATCTGCAGAGCTTGCATCCTCCACACCCGAGAACCGGTCTAGTAAGGTTCCCCAAGCTGCCAAATCAGTGAGTGCCTTTTCATCCCTACGTGCGAAGTGCATATGTTGCTCCTCAGCCACACCCCACTCCATTAAATCCTGTATCCAATCGGGGAGCAATGGATTCCGGGTGCTCATACATCCAATCGCTACCCTGCGCCTGTCCAGCACCAACTCCAGCTGCGCTAATCTACATGGAATACTCTGAACCTGCAGTTTCTCCACCACTCCCAGTAGGCAGGCTATTGGTGTTCCTCTATTCCCAAGCCCGTCGCCTCCTCTACTTTCACCACTACTTTGTGCCAAAAATTGTTTACTAATCTGCAAGTCCAAGCTAAATGCAGGAAGGAAGCACCCAGCACACCATACCTGGAACACCCCGCTCTGCGCCCCGGGTCAATCTTATTTAGAGGACTGGGCATGAGGTACGTTCTGTGAACAAAGTTAAAGTGCAGTAGCTTAAATCTGTTATTACATGATACCTTACGAACCATGGATAGGGCTAGATCCCAATCAGTATCCGATATAGGTCCCCCCCAGGTCCCTATACCATGCCCAGCGACTCACACCCATTACAGACGGTTGATCCTGCTGAAGAGCTTTATAAAACCGGGTGATCCAGTGCAACCCCTCGCCCCAGTTAAGCAGACCATGTAACACCGCAGAGGCCCCAGGGGCCACCGGGAAACCATTCCAAATCTCACGTGCCACACTTTCAAGTTTAGCGTATTGCAGGAATTGACCAGAGCCCACACCGAACAAGTCCCTGGCCTCGGTGAAAGAAATGAACTCCCCAGTAGGGTAAAGATCCCCAGCTACCTCACAACCACCCAGTCTCCAGGCTTCCACAGACATTAACTGTTCCATTTCCTGAAAAGGCGCTAGATCCCATATTCTCAGTTCCCGGTCGAAAGGACCTCATCGGAGCACGCGTTTACCTACCTGCTCCCAGATCCCTACAGTGGACCTTGCCAAACAGGGAGCAACGGTGGCAGACCTACCCCCGCCATGAAAAGATACACCAATGTCTGCCTGTCCAACACTCCAGTAAACAGTCTCTTCTCCCAATTATTGGAATCTGTCATTGATTTAGCAGCGAATTGTAGGTATTCTGCATGATAATAATGTCTAACATTGGGAATCGCTAGTCCTCCCCCCTCAAGATCCCCCTGCAGGACCGATAGAGCCACCCTGCTACGTTGTCCAGCCCACACAAAAGAAATTAAAAGACTGTCCACCCTATGAAAGAACCGAGCAGTCAATGGATACATGGAATTCTAGACCAAGTACATGCACCATTGCAGGGAGACCATCTTTGCCACTGCAGCTCTACCCATGACAGAAAGAGGTAATCTATTCCAAAAAGAGACTGAACACTCCAGACCAGCAACCACCCGCTCAACATTATGTTTATTGTGTGCAGCCACAGTGTGTGTGACCCAAATGCCCAAGTATCGGAAACTCTTGATCCCCCACCTGAGGCCAGACTCAGGTAAGTCAGCCTGGGGGACACCGCAGAGGCATCCCAAGGGGAACAGGAGCGTTTTTTTCTGATTGACCCTGAGGACAGGAACAACCCCAAACACCTCCATCCTCTGTAACCACATCGGAACCGAGACACTGGGTTCCCGGAGATAAACCAGATCATGATCTGCATACAGAGAAACCACATGAGTGACCTGCCCCACCCGGATCCCCCCGTGGAGCCATGCCCTCCCGAAGCCATATCACCAGCGGCTACACAGCGATGGCAAAGAGGAGAGGAGAGAGCTGGCAACCCTGCCTCGTACCCCTACCAGTCTCCCAGAAGTCAGATAGTTCCCCCTGCACCCGAACCTGCGCAGTTGGAGCAGTGTATAACAGTCGGACCTAGGCACAGAAACGCGGACCAAACCTCATACCATGCAACACCTCCAGCAGATACCCCCACTCAACCATATCGAAGGCCTTCTCAAGGTCCAAGGACACTAGCGCCCATTATGTTTTCTCGCCCTCCGTCTTATGCAGAACAAGCGCCAGACGACGCAAATTGTAATATGTGCTGCGACCAGGGATAAAGCCACACTGACCCTTGTGTACCAGACCCTGAATCACCCCAAGTAGTCGAGAGGCCAGGATCTTGCAAAGTATCTTAACATCGCTATTTAACATGGTGAGCAGGTGATATGATGAAGGATCACTGGGGTCTCCACCCCGCTTAAACATCAAGCACACTATGCCCTGTTGCATAGAGTCTGGCAACCTGCAACACTTGCGCGCTTCCTCAAACACTTCCTGAAGCCTCTCCCGCAGGGACAAAGAGAACGTCTGATGCAACTCGATAGGAAACCCGTCACCACCCGGAGACTTAGACAACGTAGCCATTGCTTCGCTCATCTTCTCAACAGTAATCACCGCTTCCCGGGCCTCCTTACTCCCCACACCCGGCCGCAGAAGATACATCAGTTTCAGAAATCCCCTATGCCCTCTTCCGGGGGTACCAGGCCAGCCCTAGAGACCTTCCGCAGGTGCTCTACCAAGACCCTCAAAATATCTGTACCCTTTGTAAATGCCTCACCCTCCACATTCTGAATGTGCAGTATAGGAGGGGACTCCACCTAACTCCTCAGAATCCACAGCAGGAGCCTGCCAGCTTTATCCCCCTCCCGAACGCAGGCGCTGCCTGTATGCTTTGAGGGTGACCCGACTCAAGGTATCTCAACAATCGTTAACTTCCTTGTATAATCTAAGTACCATATAAGATTAATAGAAATGCAGTGGACATATTTAAACTAGAAGAAATCGACTTTTTGTATACGGAAATAAAGTAATTTTTTCCCTACAAGAGAGTCAACAAGTCTGAAATCTATTGTGTTATTCTACTAATATTGGCACCAACAGGAGCATTAAGCCTTTATTTTCCGTCCACAAAAAGTAGATTTGTTCTATTTTAAATATCGCTGCCGCATTTTGATTATTATTGACACCAACAGGAGCTGTATTCCTCGTATACTAAAAGTATGTCCGTTCTAGTTCAAACATGGCCGCTGCGTTTTTTCCTTGTGCTCCTTGGCCTTAGCCTCTAGCAGTAGGAGGAGGGAATAACACGTCATTTGTAATTGCCGGTGTTTCAGATTGGCCTGGAGGCGCACAATAACGTTGTTCACATACTAGGCTCTACCAATGTAGTGCATGCATGGACGACTGCCGGTATCCCTCATGGAAATGGTTACAGGAGGCAGACGATGAACAACTGTATTGGTAGGAGATTATGGGAAGCTTTTTACTATAGGATGTCTGTGTGGATTGCTTAGCATAAACTGGGGTCCCTAATTGTGGGTATTTTACCAGGGTGACAGTCACGAAAGACTCAGACATATCTGGGGTTTTGAAATGTACACACAGACCTGGAGCCTGATGACTTTTGGAGAATTGTTGGAGAGATATTCAGACTTCCGGTGGCAGTGTTCTCCAGGTATGCATTTTGTGGTTTTGTACATTTGTATACAGCAGTATGTACAACTTCCTCTGAGTGTGATTTAGTGTTTTTTTAGGCCTGGGAGTACTCACGGTATATGTCCTTTGAACTGTTCCCATTCAGCATGATTAGTGGGGGTCTTTGACTCAACTGACACTTTTAAGTGGAATTATGACAAATATCCCCTAGCAAGATATTTCCAGCTGCAGTCATTTTTTTGTGGGGGATACTGCATGCAATAAGATATAGGTATTGTTTCAACTAGTAAACCTTTGCCATCATTTGTAGTTTTTGATTGTCCTTTTTTTTTACTTTTTATCTGTAGTACACAATTGAGGAGGTGGTGAAACATATGATACTGAATTAAAAAAAAAAGTTTTATCTTCACGTTGTATATATATCTGGTGCACGGGTGTTCTTTTGGGTCTATTGGCTTTCTCTTATCACAATGGTTTTTCCTTGACACTGTGGTCCCGGTGGTGATTTGGAGGTGTAGGCACTATGATGAGGCTATAGGCGTTTGAATAATTATGTTTTTCATTTTGTAGACGGACCATGAGTATGAAAGATCCTGTTTCCTTATAGTATTTGAATTGTCCCCTGAGGAAGATGCATGGCTGGTTGGCCACCTGGCACCGAAACACGAGTCAGCACTACTTCTATAGCTGTAGCATCAAAGTTGAATAATTAAAAATAAAGAACCCCATGCAAGGACTTATCAAGAATTAGCTTGTTGTAATGTACAGAAATGTATTGCAGTTTTTCTAATTTGTATTATTTCCTTATGAACTGCTGAAATAACCATATAAGAAACGAATATTGTAATATATTGATGGAAAACCATGTCAAATGAATTTAAAAAAGAGTTGATATTTATAGTGCATATACATTCTGGGGACTGTATGATAGTATTTCCTACAAAATCTTTCCTTGCGGGTTGGTGGTTTTTGCTGATTTTATGGAGTGAAAAATGAGTATGAATGGTATAGCTGGTGATGTGTGAGACAAAATCCTCCAGTGGTTCAAGTCCATTTTGAGAGATAAAAAGTAAGCTGTTCAGAAGGATTGGTTCCACTCTAACTTTTAGGGTTCTGCTGTCAGCCGCACACTCTATAACATTTATGTTTCTCCATTGGCTGACTTGCTCACCTATTTTGGCTTCCAGTTTTATGGTTAGCGGACAACACTCAGATTATAATTTGTATAGAGGGGAATCTTAGCCACCTACAAGATCACTTTAAAGGCTGTCTTGCGGAGGTGGCCAGTTGGATGCAAGCCAATTCCTGTTGGCTAAACTCTGTTAAAACTGAAGTATTAGGGTTTGGCAGTCCTTTCTGTTGGTCCTCCTCTTGGTGGCAAACCCTCCCTTGTGGTCACTCCAAACCAGTTCTGAGGCACCTCCTCCCTCCCACTGGGTTAGAACCAAGCTGACTAGGAAGACGCAAGGAGACAGGCCTAGGTGTAAGCTATATCTGCCAGTGAGAGTGTAGGACCTCTTTGAACCTCAGGTAGAGCTGGACACAACTCCACAGGCCATTCTTCACAAGGATGAAAAACACCCCTCCACACTGTCTGGTAGCAATCCACATCTCACCACAAGGGAGTCATTCATCTGTCAGGTGACTCCGGACATTAACCAAAAGGAATATTTGGCTCAAGCAGGAAAATAAAATTTTTCTAAAAGTGACATTCTCAAAATAGTAATGCAAAAAAACGACTTTCCGAGTAAATTAGATTTTAAATTACTATTAGAATAGGTCTTTGAATAATTTTTCTAGCTTCTTTCAAATGGAGAGTAAGCATTATAAGTTGTTGTAATGTAGCCAAGTGTTACCTTATGGGACAGCCATTATTACTACAAAGAAAAATGACTTTGAAGGTTTTCCACTGCTAGGACATGTAATTCGTTAAGTATAAATGCCGTATTTTTTAAATACCATAGATCCTGCCCTATTTGCATTTAAGGGCTGCCTTGGGGTGACATATATAATAACAAAGATGGTTTAGGCTTTGAAAAAGGTTTATTTTGCCAGTTCAAAACAGCAGTTTGGAACTGCCCAACCAGTTTGCAATGGGAGACCTGTAAACATGTTTTACGGTGCTACTTTAGTAGATGGCACAATGAGTGCTGCAGTCCACTGGTAGTATTTAATTTACATGTCCTGGGTACATGATGTGCCATATACTAGGGCTTTACAGGTACATTATATGTTCCAATTAGGGATATGCCAATTTTATCATATTTAAAAGGGAAAACATGAGTACTTTATCACAAAAACATATTCAGTTATAAAGGGGAAAATCTGGGGGAATACCAGGCAACAAGTAGTCATTTCCAACATGGAGGCTTCCCATATGAGAATGTTTTTACGTGAACACATAAATGCATTCTTCAGGAAGAAACTGATTGGTTAACATGTAGGGAATCTGAGGCAAACAGGTAGAGTGTAATGTTACCAACGAAGCCATGTCTCCTTAGCTATCACTGCTACTCTCGGTTTCTCCTGCCACACATCCTCCAGCCCACCAAAGTAGTCTGCTTAGGAGTCCCCTCCCCCCACTTACACCCCAAGAGCGGGACTAGCAGCAATCTTTCTGACTGAAAATAGACATTGGGCATTCTGCTTCATCTCCTGTCACTCCATTTCTGCAAAATGAAAACCACCCACAACTCAGAAACAGCAAAATGATCCATAAATAACTGAATAGTTACAACCATGCACATTTTCTGCACTGCTTTGCAAATACCTCCCAATGCCATTATCACATTATATGCAGAGGGATCATGATACCATGTGAATGGGTCACATTACATTTGCCCTTTTTCTATACTGTGTACGGGAGTGTCTTCATGTGACAGTAGTGTGTCCCCTATATTGATGACCCCAAGGCAGTGGGAAATTGAGAGGAATTATAAGGAATATGAGCAAATCTCAAGGGCAAACTCTTGTATTTTGGAATAGTGATCATGTGGCTGTATCATTTCACTTCCTCACAAGAAGAATCATGGGCAATTATGGAATGAGAGTAAGGTCCAGGTAGGACAAATTATCTTGAAAGTAGTTTTAAGTGATGATAACATTTCATTACAACAGGAACCATGGAATCCGTGTAGTGGGTTACTCTTGAGCAGAAACAGCTGTTGTGTTTTTTAAGTAGGTCCTATGCAATGGTAGCATTCACCACAGAAGGCAACTGTGGGCTTTCATGGAGTGGGGCAGAGCTCCACATACAGTTGCAGGTTCTATTTGTGAAATACGTACAAGCATTCAAAGCAAGCCGAGACACATTCAGACGTCTTATCAATCAAGGGGTATTGTGTTTGCTGATCAAGGTTAGCACTTGCAAAAAACAATAATGTTTCACCATGTTCCTATGTACACATTTTAGGCAAGTGGTAATGAGTTTTGATTGACAATGTTGGCAGTCTGATGCATTTCACTCCTACTCTCATGGACACTCTTATTTTCTGCCCCTGTATCGTTTGCAGGCTGATTGCAATTTATTTATATATATGTTGCCATCTTCTATTGACACTCTGGACCTCATCTCTTGCATCTGGCACTAAGTACAGCACCGATCCATCCTCTGCTTTAGGAGCCCCTCATTCAGGTATCTAAAAATAAAAATAATGAAATAGGGATGCTTTATGTTTCTCCTGGTGTTATCATTTCAGTAACTCTCTTGTAAGGCTGCGCAAAGTTGCAAAGTCTGATGGCTGTCAACTTTCCACGTTTTTTAAAAGTTTATCAGTTCCACTAAGTCCATTTCTAGATGCTTGAAAGAGGAGTTTTTCAAGCAGAGGATAGTTCTTTGCTATACGGAGTGACAGATGCCAGTGATAAGTACTAGCCTGTCATTAAAATATGGTATTACATTTGTACGCTTGCAATCAGCCTGTGAATGATGCAGGGACAGAAAATGATATTAAGAGTGTCAATGAGAGCAGGAGTGAGATGAAGCAAACTGGTGTCATTGTCAATCAACATTACCATCTGCCTAGAGTGGGTACATCTGAACATGGTAAAACACTATTGTTTATTGCTTGTCACCCAATGCTCCTCAATTGATATGAAGTCTCAACTTGTCTAAACTTGGTTTCAAAGGCTGTGCTTAATTAAAAAAATGAAACAGCAACAAACAGCTGCTTCACCTGGAGCTTGACCCCACTCCATGAAATTCCACAGTTTTTGCTGTAGTGAAATGCTGCCACAGCTTAGGGTCTACTTCAAACAAACAGCTGTTTCCGATTAACCACAATTCACTGCATGAAAGCTATGGTTCCTATTGTGATGAAATGCAAAATCACTTAGAACTACTTTCAAGGAATTTGTTCTCCTCCCACTCCATAATTGCCTATGATTCCTACTCAATCATCACATCAGCACTATTGCAAAACACAGGTGTTTGCCTTTGAGATTTGATCATACTTCGTAAAGTCTGCCTCAATTTATCACTGCCTATAGGAGGGAGCACTACTGTCACATCCAGACACTCCTGTACACATTGTAGAAGAAGGGCATGCATAATGCAACCCATTTACTGAGTGTGTGCAGGGAATCCTTGAAATAGGCATCCCAAAATCTTACCTCAAAGATTACTTCCACATACACGGGTGGATGAAAACGGAGGCAGTGTTAAAACTCATTTTCAGAATGGAAAGAGTCCCCAAGATACCACCCTTACAGCATGTCAAAATAATCTCAATTAAGTAATAACAGACTCAATACTTGAGTTCTAGAGCAGAAATAAAACATGTAAAGATTTAATACAGAAATTCAAAAGGTGTGATACAGAAATTGTAAATTCAAGTGCATGAAGTCAATACAGATAACATACAGAATAAAATGCAAAATCAGAAAATGTCTAATTCCCATTTGAGCTGCAAAATCATTAAGAAAACAGGCAGCATCCCTAATAGTATTGAAAAGTCTTCTAGTTCACCTCCCAAATCTGCAATTATATACGCTTTTGTGCAGGAAATCATCAGTTTCTGCAACATCATAATGGTGCAAGCAAAACAAATGATACCCTCAACAAATCAGAGCCCAGTCCTCTGAAACGTCATGTTGCCTTGGCATCTACACCCCATCCCAGTACATGAATATTGATTCTGTCCTCTCTATGGTAATGTGAACTGGGGATGGCAGAAAATGGTAGCTACATATACAACAGCAAACTGTTGTGAATGCATGCAGAACAGTGCGCTAGCGAAAGGGCTTGGAAAAGTGAAACTTTATTGTGTCCATGTTCGCAAATTTGCAACAAGAACATCAAGCACACAGTCAATGTAAATAAACAAACAAGACTTGTGCTGCACTGCCTTACTCCATATCTACAAGACCAAGAAAAGTAAGGCAAAGTGGCTTTGCATGGCCTTGTTTATATGGGCCTTCAGCCTGCGCCATAGGTGCATCAAAAAAAGTGATGCAGTGCAAGCCTCTTGTAAATATGGCCTCAGATTTCCGGATGACAGAGGTATGCTCCCTGTCCAAGCAGGAACCATAATCCTAGTCAGAGTAGGTAAGATACACAGTAAAAGTTAACCTGTGCTCACCCTCTGGTAGCTTGGCACAGAGCAGTCAGGATTAATTTAAGAGGCAACACGTAAAGTATTTGTGCAACACATAAAACAGCAACACAGTGAAAACACCACCAAAAGACTCCACACCAAGTTAGAAAATCAGATTATATTCTTATGTCTAAAAGAGGACCATAATGACAAAAATCCAATAAGTAGAATTTGAGATATGAATTTTTAAAGAAATGTATTGCTTAAAAGCTTTAGGCACAAACCGGAGCCATCTGGTCGCACTAGACTGAGTTCAAAGTTCACACCAACTGCAATGGAGTGCGGGCTGGCTACAGGGACCAACCATTTCCTACTGAAACAGTACCTTGTATAGAGGGTTCGTTGTTGAAGATCCAATGTGAGGGGCGGGGGATCAATGTGGAGGCGATGCGTTGGTTCCGATCTGTGTAGTCGGGGATGCATCGTCCTTGAGCCACACATCCACTGATGTGATGTCCTCGAGGTGCGGTGTCAAATCCTTTGCAATAAAGGCGATGCATCATCGTTGACTTGTGCAGCCGACGATGTGAAGACAATGCTTCAAGGTGGAGTGCAATGCACCAGTTCCGAGCTGCGCACTTGGTTCTGTAATGTCTTTGTCCTCAGCAGCAATGCGTCAGCATTGAGGAGAGATGCTGTGGTTCCAATGAGCGCAGTGACGTCAATGCATGGATTTCTGTAGATTACAGTTGCAGAACCCACTTCCAACAACCCAGGACTAGTTTGCCACCACATGGCAGAGCAGGACTCACATTTGCAAAGTCCAGAAGCTGTAGGAGAGGTGAGTGAAGTCTTTCATGTTCCTGAGACTTCAGAACAGGAGGCAAGCCAGCACACCCTTGGAGTCACTTTGGTTCTGGGGATTTAGAGATGCAGGTCCAGTCCCTCTTACTCCCAGGCAGGGAGGGCAGCAGTGCAGGCACAGCAACGCAGGAGTCAAGCAAAGTCCACCAGGGTTCCAGCAGGGTGACAGTCCCTTTAGCAGCATAGCAGTCTTTCTTCCTGGCAGAATGTCCTCAGGTTCAGTTTAAAATGTTTTAACATCTTTGTTTCCACCACACTTTATAACTAAAATGTGCTTCATTTGTGCTTTCCTAACTGCTGACATATTTTGAAACATTTAAACAGTTAATTTACAGATATTTAGATTTTGTTGTGTGTTGGAAATAAAGGAATCCTAAGCGTTACCTTTTACACTTCCTGTACCTCAGCAAGACTGTCACAAAAATTCACTTTCCAAAAACCCCTTACTTTGCAATCAGAGAAAGAAAAGTAAACACCAATCTTCAGGATAAAAAATAATCAGCAATTTACCTACCTTTGAACGCACAGCAAACGTGACAGAATAAAAAACATCATTTAAAGACATCTTTGTTGCTCATGCACCACCTGAACTCCAGCATCATTATTTTGAGGGTGCTGCAGCTGAGGGTTGAAATATCGGCTTTAACAATGCTTCTTTTCATTGACACTGAGCATTTGTGTTTAACGTTTACCATTTCAATATGACTGTCTGTACGTTGTAAGGATAAAGTAAATTAAAAAAAGCCATAATGGCCGTCAGTACATCATAATCCATGGTTGTGTTACATGCACACGCAAGGTCGTGCATGGATTATGATGTGTCCATGGCACATGTCCATGTGCGTCCATGGCAGCCATCATGGTAACCATTCCAAGATGGTTAACATATGTGCACATGAGTGTGAATCGTGTGTATATTCATCAATATACATGACCCGAATGCAGACATGTTTAATTCTTTTTACACCATTGATCGAGGATGGATGATGGCAGAGGAGTCAACGGACGTAGTTTAAGGGCCTAAAGAAAAAGTAGAGTGGGGCCTTCTTAAGAATATAATTTAAAAAACAACAAATGAATCCCTATGTATATATGTGGACTGTGTACTACTTTTTAAGTGGTCCACAAGCATAAAATGTAATTGTTTTGAGTTGTGTGATGTGTGTGGTGATGACACAGGCTCACGCCAAACAGCTAACACTCGCTGTAGGAGAACCTATATAGAGTCCCTAGACTCCCAGTTCTCCAGCAGGTTCGATCTCAAAATGTTAAAGTATGCAATAATTGTGTTTGATACTGCAGCATTCACCTCTGTGTGTCATGACAATAAGCACACTAAACCGAAACGTGGCCTAGGCTCTGCCTGGTCAAACTTCTCCACAGGCCCTATTTCTGGCTAGACTGCCAACAATTCAATGAGAGCAAAGTGGCTTGTCATTAGAGACACAGCAAACCATCTTATCTTTGTTAGTGTCCCATGAGTATTTTGTTTAGGTATTCTTGTCTGCAGTGGTGATGGAATCACTTTTAGAGTGGGAGTACTGAAATCATGATTTTATTACCATATTGAAAAATCTAAAACCGTGCTGTGAGGCTGGAGGTGCTTCAGGAATTCTATCATCCTAATTGCAGCTCATAATTTTTAAGATAAATGTTGTGTCTAGAGCTGATGTGCATGTGTCTAGATGTGGAGATAAAATCTTCACTTTTTATTTCATTGGTGGAAAGAACTCACCTGGCTGTCCAATCCTAGGAGAATAATCATCAGAAAAAAGAGACAGGCCCAAAGTGGTGAGAAAGGCATCATAGAGACAGCTCGTGGATAAGCAATGAATGCCAGGCCAGGACCTGCAATGGAAAATAGGATTAACCAGGAGGAGGGCACTTTAGCAAATAGCCTGTACAAAATGATGATTAAATTGATGATTCTCTCATTGTTCAGACGACCATAAGTAACGCACATATGACACCCTGTCCAGCCTGCAAATGCAAATCACTCATGCAGCCTGGTTTAGAGTCTGGTGGGTGGAATACTCCATCACAAACAGGACGGATGTCCGGTCCACCATACTACAAGTGCATTATATCCTATGGCACTTATAATAGGGCAGATGAGATATCCTTCACGTTTGTGTCAGAATATGCCATCCTCAAGCTTTAAGGGCACGCCTGAGTGTGGACGTGAAGATAGTACCGTAAATGCCCTTTATGAATTCCCAAAGTTGTAACCTGAGACTTTTGGCCTAAGTTTAGACCAAATGTCTTAATTTTACCTTTGTGAATCGGGCCCAAAAAGCCTGATTTAGAGTTTGGAATGTGGACTAATATCTGTCAGAGAGACAGAGTAAATAACTCTGTAACCCTCAGGGACATCTCATTCCCCAAATCTAGGGATGTCCGCTTGCCCTGTGACATCTCTCATCATTGGCAGGAACTGTCATCACAGCTGTTCCTTTCATATGTAAAAACTTAACAGGCAATTCTGTCAAATAGGACAGCTGTCTGTCAAACTTTTACATAGCTTTACTTTTCTCAAAAATAATCTCCTAAAGAAGGATTTTGTTTTTGAAAAATATGAAACTAACAAACCTACACCATGGGAGTTTTCTCCCATGGTGTGGGGGTAAATTTTTTAATTTTTGCTATACCTATGGTGGTGCCAGACAGCAACAAAAAGACAGCAAAAAAAAAAAATGGAAGGTTGGATGTTTAACCTCCCACAGCCTGTAGCTGGACACACAAATATGTTGAGGACAAACCTGGAGTAGGATCCACTGTTGAAATACAGATTGTCTGAAAATCAAATCTGACAGCAATAAAGGTCCAAATAGGTCTAGCACAGTAACCTGTAACTATATACAGTCCTATTATAATTAAGTAAATAAACCTTATTATGGTATGTTAAAAAAGTAAAAGCACAGGTATAGGCATGCATTAGAAAAACTATTAGTGACACACAGATCCAATTTTGTGCTTTGGTGTTGTTGGCACCACCATAATAGAATGTCTGATTAATGGTATATGGAGTTACATCTGGAGGAAATGAACCTAATGGTTATATTACATTGTGGTAATTTTGTTCAAAGAGTGCCTCACGGCACTTGCCTATTGGTGCAAAAAGAGCACAATGATATTGCAGCATGTAGACTGATACTGCCTATGTATTATGCACTGGGTTACTTCCATGAAATAAATAGCCATTTTTTAAATTATGTCTTTCCTTTGGTTTCAATGCTAGATTCACAAAGACAATCCGGTGAGTGACTGTGACCAACTCTTTGGGTACTCATGATTTACTCAAGAGTTTCTAACTGTAAGCCACAGCTAATACACAAAGAAGACTTTGAGAATCTGTTCCAATATGGGAGTGTGTAAGATTTTAATTATTTGCAAAAACCATAGATATTGCTATAATCATACTAATATCGTTTGTCAATACATGTTTTTGTATTACATACAAATATATAATTGTTCGCAAACTTTAAAACTGTAAGATGTGGAGTCACAGGTTAGGATGAAAGTAAATTATACATACATACATGTGTGCATACATGTGTGCACGCCCTGTGCGTGCCCATGTGTCTCAGGAAGAGTAACTACATCGGCAGGACCAAGACGTACAACATTCTACCATATACTGAGTTTAGCCCACCTGCCCTCCTCTGAACCTATTCTCTATCCTTGATCTTGTAATTTATTTCAAGTTAACTGGCACAGAGTCATTAAGTGTGGGTCTGGTCACAGTACAAGTGAGATTTCTAAACTACTACAAGCAAACACATTTTTGAACCAGCAGCATTTTGGCTTTAAGCTTGTGAACATGTGATGTGTAATTACCATTAAGGAGTCACAGAAAAGTTTTTTGGGAGAAAGGGGCAGAATAGACTACATACTCTCTTTTTGTGTGACATTCTAGGCATTTGCCTTTACAAAACTACAGCTCACTGTACAACAAATCACCTACGTAATATTCCTGCCCCTCTTCACATACTTATCCTGGAAATGCCTAACTCATCAATGGTCTTGAACTGTTGAACTTTAACTCCTTTCTCACTTAAACTACCTCTATTAACATTTAACTATTTAAATTCCCAACAGCGTAACTTTTAATTTCTTTGTTTATCCAGGTGTAACTTATCTGACATCCCCTATTTCTCCTGATATCACCTATGGCAACAAACATAATGTTAACCTATAACCAGGTCAATGTATTGGCCAACCACCTCTCAGAAAAGGGAATACCTCAACTTTTCTGACCACACACCCCTAAGAAAAAAGCAGCTTCTAGTGAATGTTAGGAATCTGGGCCAGACCTTCCCTCAATTGCAACAGCTCCATTCCAAAGCAAGACAAATGGACCCTGTCCTCCCAAAATAATTTCACAGCATTATAGTGCAAATCTGTGTGTCCACCATGCCCAATCATTCCTCACCTGCAGAAAAAAAAAATCTCCCTAATTTTTCGTCTGGCTTTATCAATTGCAGATGGCTTCTGCACCCCCCTCCACTCCCTACTTGGCACAAATTCTGTCCATAGGACATAGCAACCCACCAAACACTGCCTGATCTTCTTAGATCCCTCTTCATCTCCCTCAGTAACATCAACCCTTTGCAGACACTAAGGCCCTCATTCTGACTTTGGCGGGCGGCGGAGGCCGCCCGCCAAAGTTCCGCCGGCAGAATACCGCTGCGCGGTCAAAAGACCGCCGCGGTAATTCTGAGTTTCCCGCTGGGCTGGCGGGCGACCGCCCGCCAGCTCAGCGGGAAACCCCCTTCCATGAGGATGCCGGCTCCGAATGGAGCCGGCGGAGTGGAAGGGGTGCGACGGGTGCAGTTGCACCCGTCGCGATTTTCAGTGTCTGCGTGGCAGACACTGAAAATCTTGGTGGGGCCCTGTTAGGGGGCCCCTGCAGTGCCCATGCCGTTGGCATGGGCACTGCAGGGGCCCCACGACACCTGTTCCCGCCAGCCAGGTTCTGGCTGCCGAAACCGCCAGAACAAGGCTGGCGGGAAGGGGGTCGGAATCCCCATGGCGGCGCTGCAAGCAGCGCCGCCATGGAGGATTCCTTTGGGCAGGGGTAAACCGGCGGGAAACCGCCGGTTGCCCTTTTCTGACCGCGGCTTTACCGCCGCGGTCAGAATTGCCCATGTAGCACCGCCAGCCTGTTGGCGGTGCTATCCCCGGCCTCCACCCTGGCGGTCATAGACCGCCAGGGTCAGAATGAGGCCCTAAGTCATTTTCTCCCAGGTGAATAACCAAAATGACCTGGCAACTGTGCCCCTTTTACAAATGATTCAAACAATGCAGCGATTCTTGCCATTTCCTCCCACCTTTCCTATGCCCTGTGACCTTAAACAAGCTTTTTCGACGCCCAAGTTAGTCCCTGCTCAATGCGTGCTTTGCTGCCCATTTTATGACCAAATGTCCTACAATCCAAATGGACAGTCCGGCAGTTTCTGGCCCCGCAATGGTACATGGAAGAACAACAAATGTAAGCCAATAAAAAACCTCCTGACATTCAACAATTTTCACCCTCAGAGCAAACATATTGCTATTACAGTTAGAGGACCACCTACCAACCTCATGATCATATCCCTGCTCCAACCTCATCTAGCTGTCTCTGTGGCCACCCCGATTTTGAATGAATGTGTGCCATATTCCCCCGGGGTTTTCCCTAGTCACTACAGAGCCTTGCGTAAAATGTCTAATAGCTGAAAAGGGGTCACCTGTAAACCTCTGACACGTCAGAAAATCCTGTCAATGTCCTTCCCATCCTTGCTTGCAACTTCCTTTCACATCTGACTTGGCATAATTCCTGTACTGGGAATTTCAGTGTAGTATGACCTTCTTCCCCTTCAACTGCTGGTCAGTCTTGGACGTGCGCAAGTGCAGCTCCACCCTCCCCTCCTTGCTCAAAACGCCTTCCCAGCTCAACCCACCTCCTCTCTTATTTCCCAACAATTCCGATACTCTAAAGGCCCCACTAAACATCCATGACGTCAGTGTAGCAAAAAGTGTAGCTTCCACATCACCGAAGCATGAGTGGTAAAATCCCTTTTAGTTGACCAAACAATTGCCTTGTCAGCGGTATTCTCTCCACTCCTATAGCACCCCGTTTCCTGGCCAAAATTTCAAGCATCCTGTGGTCCAGCTCCCCTGCCGATGGCACATATCCCCAATAACGTTTCCCCATAAATGCTATCCCTGCCAACTTCCCTATAATAGTTACTCTAGACAAACCTCGATCAATCATATGCAGCATGAACTGTACCACATTTTCCTATCTGCTTTAGCCTGCCGGCCTCTGTCGTGCCCCACCGTGTTAGAATTCCTCTCGAGATTGTGTATAAGTCCGCCTGATGGATTCCGTGAGTGACCCTACCACCAGCTGAAGCATCCTATGTCACCTCTGCTCCACATGCCTGCTGGCATGGGTGTCCTGTCCACCTCCATGGCCAGCTGATGCAACTTCACCCCCTGTGAATGAGACAAATCATCTGCAATGTGATTATCTACCCCCTGAACAAGTCTAGCTCTAAACAAAACATCATATTTCTAGCAACATATCACAGTCACCCTCAAGAGCTAAAGGACCTGTGTATCCTTTGCCAAATGTCTATTAACGATATGGACTGCCACCATATTGTCAATCCAAAACAATATCTTCCTGAGGGTCAATTCCTGCCCCAAAACCTCAGAGCCACTACAAACAGGAAGAAATCCAGGAATTAGCTGCTTCTGTCCCCTCGATCCCATATATCAGGCCACTCTTCAGCACACTATCTACCTTGCCAGTACAACCCAAAACCGCAACACCAGCTGCATCAGAATAAATCTGCATATCCCTGTCATAGTACAAGGGGAAACCAATGGAATTTCATTGAATTCCTCCAAAAACCTGTTTCACAATCGCAAGTCTTCCCTGGTACCAGCCGCTAAACATAGCAGGTGATGCAGTTGTGGAAGGCCCCCCAGAGACACGCCGAGCCACCTGCCAAAGGTCCTGCCTGCTCTGACTACTCTGCACTTGAAGTTCAAATGACCCAGCAGTAATTTCACATCTTGTACTGTCACCTTGGGTTTAGGCAACATGTTGTTTAAAAGCATTTGTATAGTAACCTCTTTATCCAGTGGTAAGTTGCTTCCGTTGAGACTGAATGTAATTCAACACCCAGAAATGACAAGACTGTGCTTGGCCCCATGGTCCATGTTTTTTCCAGGGCCAAAGGTACCCCTAAATCACACATGACCTCATGAAAACTTATCAACTGCTACTGGCAGACCGCAGAACCGGGTTGACCCACAAAAAATAAATTATCAAGGTAATACGTCAATGTGTTGTGTCC
The DNA here is from genome assembly GCF_031143425.1 of Pleurodeles waltl. NCBI lineage: Eukaryota > Metazoa > Chordata > Amphibia > Caudata > Salamandridae > Pleurodeles > Pleurodeles waltl. The sequence goes on along the minus strand of NC_090442.1, from coordinate 203,990,366 downwards.
TGTGTGCCATGTAAATGACCACTGTAATAAAGAGCTGAAGCACTTGAACAATGGGCAAGAATTGGAGCACCCCATGGGCAATGCCTTGTCCATGTACCAGTATCCGTCGAACTCTAGGCCCAGTAACTTAAAGTCCACCAGATGTACAGGCACCAGCCGAAAGGCAGATATTATGTTGCTTTTTGCCATGCAAGGACACCTCCCAGCCTCGTCAGATGGTGCCATTACCACATCTACTGAGGAATAAGAAATTGTTTTTGTACATGTGCTTTTATAGTATGTTTTTACCAAAATAAAGCGGAATTGAATTGAATAAGAAACTAAAGCGACCTCCTCTGCAATTAAATAATTGACCGAGTTCCCTTCCGGCCAAGGCAAATGTTGGATGAGCCAAAATTGTCCCTTGTATTTTTTTGGGTACCACTAAATCAAGTCCGGCAATGGCCAGTCATTAAAAGTCCCCACCATTCTTCCTTCCTGTATCTCCTTTCATAATTTCTGCCTGACCACTTGTTCATGGGCTTTTGCTGATTTTAGATTCTCAGCCCATCTGCGTATCCTCAAGCCCTCGTATCCCCAACTACAACCCCATCGGAATCCTTCCATCAGCAGCTGTGCATCTCCCTTGTTAGGATAGTGCACCAGACAAATTTCCAACCGACATAAGTCAAATGGAGTATGAACCCTTGCTCATTATTCCATGTGACCCCCTCTCTCCTCTGAAACCTGCTGCTTGCTGGTTGTGTTGCGCGTCAAAGTTCCCTTGTGGCTGTGTAGACTTACCTGCCTGTTGACCTTGTGTACCCCCCTGACCCTGTAACATTGTACAAGTGTGTGCCCTCCCTGTGCATTTAGAGCATTCATGTCTAAATTTGCAGTAGTCCAATATTGAAATATCAGTGGACCCATTGACTTAATGGTGATGCTCTGTAGGAGGCTGGACTGGCTTGTAGTGAGTACCAAGGGGTACTTGCACCTTGCACCAGGCCCAGTTATCCCTTATTAGTGTATAGGGTGTCTAGCAGCTTAGGCTGATAGATAATGGTAGCTTAGCAGAGCAGCTTAGGCTGAACTAGGAGACGTGTGAAGCTACTACAGTACCACTTAGTGTCATATGCACAATATCATAAGAAAACACAATACACAGTTATACTAAAAATAAAGGTACTTTATTTTTATGACAATATGCCAAAGTATCTTAGAGTGTACCCTCAGTGAGAGGATAGGAAATATACACAAGATATATATACACAATAGCAAAAATATGCAGTATAGTCTTAGAAAACAGTGCAAACAATGTATAGTTACAATAGGATGCAATGGGGAAACATAGGGATAGGGGCAACACAAACCATATACTCCAAAAGTGGAATGCGAACCACGAATGGACCCCAAACCTATGTGACCTTGTAGAGGGTCGCTGGGACTATTAGAAAATAGTGAGAGTTAGAAAAATAACCCTCCCCAAGACCCTGAAAAGTGAGTGCAAAGTGCACTAAAGTTCCCCTAAGGACAAAGTAGTCGTGTTAGAGGAATAATGCAGGAAAGACACAAACCAGCAATGCAACAACTGTGGATTTCCAATCTAGGGTACCTGTGGAACAAGGGGACCAAGTCCAAAAGTCACAAGCAAGTCGGAGATGGGCAGATGCCCAGGAAATGCCAGCTGCGGGTGCAAAGAAGCTTCTACTGGACAGAAGAATCTGAGGTTTCTGCAGGAACGAAAAGGGCTAGAGACTTCCCCTTTGGTAGACGGATCCCTCTCGCCTTGGAGAGTCGTGCAGAAGTGTTTTCCCGCCGGAAGGACGCCAACAAGCCTTGCTAGTCGCAAATCGTGCGTTTGGCGTTTTTGGACGCTGCTGGGGCCCAGGAGGGACCAGGAGGTCGCAAATTGGACCTGAAGAGAGAGGGGACGTCGAGCAAGACAAAGAGCCCTCACTGAAGCAGGTAGCACCCGGAGAAGTGCCAGAAACAGGCACTACGAGGACGTGTGAAACGGTGCTCGCCGAAGTTGCACAAAGGAGTCCCACGTCGCCGGAGACCAACTTAGAAAGTCGTGCAATGCAGGTTAGAGTGCCGTGCACCCAGGCTTGGCTGTGCACAAAGGATTTCCGCCGGAAGTGCACAGGGGCCGGAGTAGCTGCAAAGTCGCGGTTCCCAGCAATGCAGCCCAGCGAGGTGAGGCAAGGACTTACCTCCACCAAACTTGGGCTGAAGAGTCACTGGACTGTGGGGGTCACTTGGACAGAGTCGGTGGATTCGAGGGACCTCGCTCGTCGTGCTGAGAGGAGACCCAAGGGACCGGTAATGCAGCTTTTTGGTGCCTGCGGTTGCAGGGGGAAGATTCCGTCGACCCACGGGAGATTTCTTCGGAGCTTCTGGTGCAGAGAGGAGGCAGGCTACCCCCACAGCATGCACAAGCAGGAAAACAGTCGAGAAGGCGGCAGGATCAGCGTTACAGAGTTGCAGTAGTCGTCTTTGCTACTATGTTGCAGGTTTGCAGGCTTCCAGCGCGGTCAGCAGTCGTTTCCTTATCAGAAGGTGAAGAGAGAGATGCAGAGGAACTCGGATGAGCTCTTGCATTCGTTATCTGAAGTTTCCCCAGAGACAGAGACCCTAAATAGCCAGAAAAGAGGGTTTGGCTACCTAGGAGAGAGGATAGGCTACTAACACCTGAAGGAGCCTATCAGCAGGAGTCTCTGACGTCACCTGGTGGCACTGGCCACTCAGAGCAGTCCAGTGTGCCAGCAGCACCTCTGTTTCCAAGATGGCAGAGGTCTGGAGCACACTGGAGGAGCTCTGGACACCTCCCAGGGGAGGTGCAGGTCAGGGGAGTGGTCACTCCCCTTTCCTTTGTCCAGTTTCGCGCCAGAGCAGGGGCTAAGGGGTCCCTGAACCGGTGTAGACTGGCTTATGCAGAATTGGGCACCTCTGTGCCCAACAAAGCATTTCCAGAGGCTGGGGGAGGCTACTCCTCCCCTGCCTTCACACCATTTTCCAAAGGGAGAGGGTGTCACACCCTCTCTCAGAGGAAGTTCTTTGTTCTGCCATCCTGGGCCAGGCCTGGCTGGACCCCAGGAGGGCAGCTGCCTGTCTGAGGGGTTGGCAGCAGCAGCAGCTGCAGTGAAACCCCAGGAAGGGCAGTTTGGCAGTACCAGGGTCTGTGCTACAGACCACTGGGATCATGGGATTGTGCCAACTATGCCAGGATGGCATAGAGGGGGCAATTCCATGATCATAGACATGTTACATGGCCATATTCGGAGTTACCATTGTGAAGCTACATATAGGTAGTGACCTATATGTAGTGCACGCCTGTAATGGTGTCCCCGCACTCACAAAGTTCAGGGAATTGGCTCTGAACAATGTGGGGGCACCTTGGCTAGTGCCAGGGTGCCCTCACACTAAGTAACTTTGCACCTAACCTTTACCAGGTAAAGGTTAGACATATAGGTGACTTATAAGTTACTTAAGTGCAGGCCTGTGTAAGAATTGTCAGAGCTCCCTATGGGTGGCAAAAGAAATGCTGCAGCCCATAGGGATCTCCTGGAACCCCAATACCCTGGGTACCTCAGTACCATATACTAGGGAATTATAAGGGTGTTCCAGTAAGCCAATGTAAATTGGTAAAATTGGTCACTAGCCTGTTAGTGACAATTTGAAAGTAATGAGAGAGCATAACCACTGAGGTTCTGGTTAGCAGAGCCTCAGTGAGACAGTTAGGCACCACACAGGGAACATATACATGCACACCTATGAGCACTGGGGCCCTGTGTGACAGGGTCCCAGTGACACATACATATAGGCCACAAACCTATGAGCACTGGGGTCCTGACCAGCAGGATCCCAGTGACACATAACAAACATACTGAAAACATAGTGTTTTCACTATGAGCACCGAGGCCTGGCTATCAGGATCTCAGTGAGACAGCGAAAACAGTGACAAATGTCCTGACATACACTCACAAACAGGCCAAAAGTGGGGGTAACAAGGCTAGAAAGAGGCTACTTTCTCACATGCTCCCACCCCATTCTCAAGTGGGACGGGCCTGAAAGGGCCGGTATATGTGCCAGAAATCACTGATCGTGAATATGGTCTTTCAAAACTTGGCAGGGCCCATTGTCAGTTGCCAGAGAGAGTTGTCGATTTCTCCTCATTTTGCCTCTGAGTACCATGCGAGACGTGCATGAAACTCATCATCGTACTGTGCCCAGACATAGCCCCCGTATGAGATCAGCATTTTACTGATCACATCAATATATTTGAGTGACACCACAGACCTCTTGGGATACTTCTCAACGTAAAAACTTGCGAAAATCAAAAAGGCAACTGTTCGATTTTCAATCGCCATCAGTACCTTATGCCTCTTGTACCTCTCGTATTCCACCTCTTTCAATGACCCCGGCGCGCCCTGTGGAGTAAGTTAAACATCTCCATATATTCACCCTTCCACATCTTCTCTTTGTGGTGAACATTAAATGAGCCCCAAGGGCCTCGTCACTCCCATGAATGGGAGCTTCTTGATCTTAATTTCCTTACTCTCCCTTCCTTAGAATCCTCATCCTACCCTCCCATCTGTTTCCATTGCACTGGCACCCTTCACCCATGCTGCTAATTATATGCTACCTGGGTCCTTCACCCCTGCCTCATCTTTACCTTCAAGCATATTGTCATCTGTACCCACCCCTGAGTCTTTCACATATCCCAAGCGCCTGAAGCCCAGCTTTTCACTATTGTTCCCCCTGCACGTCCACCCCTGTAGACCCCATCACCGTGTCACCATCACCATGTTCAAAGCCCTCATTTGGTTTCAAGGTCGGCCTCCTCTCCTGCTCCAACACCTAACCAGTTGCAAAGATCCACCATGCTCGAGCTCCTTGCCATGTTTTCTCAGCACCTTGGCCAGCTCATGTAACATACTATGAACTTTTATGTTATCAGCCCCCTCCCCCTGTTTGTCCCACATGCGCCCCTACTCCCCCACCATTGTTCCTCATTCTGAGGAGTCTCATCCTCCAGTACTTCACCTTCCTCCAAGCTTGGTTTGTCATAGTATAACTGCGTCACTCCCTCCCCTAACGCAAGCTGGCCTTGCTGCCGATCCACCTGTGCCTCTATTGAATGCTTAAGCGTTGTGGCACCACTGTTACCTGCACGGGTTGACAATAGGCCGAGGTACACGCTTTTAGTCGCGCTACCTCCTTCTGCCTTCTTACACCGTACTTGTCTGCTCCAGGGGCTACATTGACCTGTTCAGGCCGATGCCCTGCTGAGGCCACACCAGACCTTTGTGAGGCAGTGTTGTCGCTGTTCCCCACAGCTGTCAAGCTGGCCACACTGGCCCCAGCTTTCACTTTCCCTCAGGGTGAGCAAGCTGCATCAAGCTCTCTCAAGTCCATCCTGCTGCCGTCGCAGTGATCCTTCCAGAAAAGAATAGGTGGTCTGGCATGCTGCCTTGCCCTGCATTCGCTTCAGGCACCCATAACCAGTGGCACCACATGCCTCTACCCCCAAACCATAGTCCCCCCAACAAGCCCAGGTGATGTGGGGCCTGCTGCACTCCCTCTATCCCCACATCCTCCACTTTCCCCTGTACCATCAATGCTATGTGACCCTCCCCCGTGAAGGGACTGAATGCCACCCCTTGCCCCACTTGAATATACCTTCAGGAGAGGGTGGCTGTCCAGCATATGTAATGGTTCTTCCTCCACCCCCTCCATACCTCCTGCGCTGCCCCTGTCCTTCTCCTCCTCCTCCACCTCTCCCTCACTCCATTCCAGCATCCTGACAACTAACGCATAGACTAGGCCCAAAACCTTTTTTCTGTGGAGCTGGCTAATCATATGCTTCTTCCTTGGTGCAACAGCCATTCTTGGGTGTCTACCACTCTTTGTTACCCCTTTGCAACCACTTCAACTTTATTCCTTGTGGTACCCTGTCCAGCAAATCACCCACTAAGGGCCATTGTCATATATCTTGGCTGTCTCCCTCAACTCCCCCTTCCTTCAGTAATCTTCCTGCTTTGTCCATTGCACCCTCTTCCCTAAACCCCACTATGCACCTCCCTCCCACGCCCCCTTCCTCACTGCCGCTCACTGGGGCCACATGTTTGCCTAACCTTTCCCCCAATGCCTTCTCTACTTTCCCCTGCTTTGTTTTCTCATGTGGTCTCAAGTCCACTTGTGCACCTCTGTGGGCTGTAGCCCCACGCACTGGTGGAACCGGGCCTCTTGTCAGGCTGGTCAAGAACCCATCTCCCTGTTCACTCCCCACCTCTCACCGCTGCGTCATCTATACCAATCACACTTCCTTAATGTGCTTGATCATAGGCCTCATCCCGGCCTGTGCGTTCCACTTCACCATTCCCCCCACCCTGCCATAAATTGAAGCGAGGGCTGCCGTGCCATACCTCCTGGCACCAAGTGCCTCGCCTCGCCTCGCCCCGGGGCTGCTCCACTCCCACACACGCAGCCCCGTTCACCTACCTGGCCTCCATGCACCACATCCATGTGGCTGCAGGCAGTAAACAGGCCTACACCGCCAATGCAACCCCACCCCGCTGCCTGCTGGGCCAGGTACACCATAACTTGCTCAAATAATCCTAATGCACTCCGGCCACCGGGTCCCCAACCTCAAAATGGTACTGTGAGTCTACAATGGCTCTATATATATGTTGGGCTATCAGCCCACGTTGTAGCCCAAACATAGCCCATAAGTAACCCAGGAGATACCATTCTCCCAATTCCGGGGGGCATCACTCCCTTAAGTCATCTGCCCCCAAATCCCTTTGTTTATATCACGCTGTGGTTAGTAAGCTGCCTAATACGTATGCCTAATCTTAATAGAACACTGAGAAAATAGGCTAAGGGCTGAAGTGTATTGTGTGATGCACAACTGATGTCATCACATTCACTCAGGTTTAGATGGGTGTCATGGGAATCACTAAAGAAGCGGGCAAGGTCGTTCTTAGATGCCCTTGGGGTTACTTCTCATAACCCGAGTGCTTGTCTTCATCTGGGACGCTTCACCGCTGTCAAGGAGGAACCATACTACAGTGGCAACAAAGATTGAAACACCCAAACTACCTCCCTTCACTGCTCTCCTCACGGGCTAGATGTGGGATTACTTCTCACCAATGTCCACGCAACCAGCACACGCATGCCCAACTACTGGCTGCAAACATCACACAGAGCTCCCAGAATTTGGAGCATCAGCTCACCGCTTCAGCAGGATATGACCCACATATCTGCCAGTGCCATGTGCCTTTGAAAGCATGCCTGACATGCTGCATTGGCAGAAGAGGAGAAAATGGCGTTTGTTAGAAGTTGTGTTTCTGGTTGGCAGAGGCATGCACCCTGTCCAAGCGGGAACCACAATCCTAGTCAGGATAGGTCAGATACAAGCTAAAAGTTAAATTGTGCTCACTCTCTGGTAGCTTGGCACATAGCAGTCAGGCTTAACTTAAGAGTAAATGTGGAAAGTATTTGTGTAACACTTCAAACAGTAAAACAGTGAACATACCACACAAAAAGACACCACACCTAATTAAACCTTGCCTTTCCTGCTTTGGCCCCAGACACACTCCAGGGGGTTTGAGACTGCATTGTGTAAGGACAGACATAGCTCTATTCGGGTGAAAGTGTCAGCTGCTCCCACCACTCTAGCTCAGTAAGACCCCTCAGGAAATGAGGGCACACCTCAGCTCCCTTTATGTGACTGTCTAGAGTGAATTCACAAACAGCACAACTGTCATTCTGACCCAGACGTGTATTCGACAGACAGGCAGAGGCACAGAATGATTAAGCAAGAAAATGGCCACTTTCTAAAAGTGGCATTTTCAAACTTACAATTTAAAAACCAACTTCACCAAAAGGTGTATTTTTAAATTGCGAGTTCAAAGTCCCCAAACTCCACATCTCTATCGGCGCTCAATGGGAAATTACACTTAAAAGATATTTCAAGGCAATCCCCATGTTACTCTATAAGAGAGATAGTCCTTGCAATAGTGAAAAACGAATGTAGCAGTATTTCACTATCAGGACATGTAAAACACACCAGTACATGTCCTAACTTCTAGATACTCTGCACCCTGCCCGTGGACTGCCTTGGGCCTACGTTAGGGGTGACTTACATGTAGTAAAAGAGAAGGTCTGGGTCTGGCAAGTGAGTGCACTTGCCAGTTCAAACTGGCAGTTTAAAACTGCAAACACAGACACTGCAGTGGCATTCTGAGTCACGTTTGCACTACTACTCCTGTGTGGCACAATCAGTGCGCCGGCTCAATAGTAAGCTTTTGATTTACAGGGCCTGGGCATACAGAGTGTACACAGAGTGCACTTTACTAAGGACTTACTAGTAAATCAAATATGCCAAAGGAGGAAACCAATCACCAATGCAATTTAGACAGAGAGCACTTGCACTTTACCACTGGTCAGTAGCGGTAAAGTGCCCAGAGTCCTAAAGCCAGCAAAAACAAAATTCAGCACAAGATCAAGAACAGGAGGTCAGAAGCAAAAAGACAGGGCAAACCACGCCAAGAGCTGACAGGTCTAACACCACCCTCATCAACCCAGTGTCTGGATATCTACTCTCCAGTCACAGGAATGCAAGCAATACACCTGCACTGTCTGGGGAAGCTTTCCTTTCCCTCCATCTTGTGCAATATCAACCCCTGGAGACCCAAATTGACACTTTCCCCTGTACTTAATTTGGTGAGACAGACATGGAGAGGAACATCAATAGACTTTTTCTGCATTTGCATAACCTTGGTTTTTGATGTTAGCATTTATTACTCACCTATCAACTTAATTTACTATTCTCTTAAGGTTACTGCTTGCTTTGAGCATAACCTAATGATCTCAATATTTCCCTGTGAATGCATCCAGCCATTACTTCACACTTTGAACACCAGAACTCCTAAGCTTATCAGCGATACTTGCTGAAACAGTGGTCTAACGATAGCTTAACATTGGACAGAATTTCGCCTTGAGTTAGAACAGTGCATTGTTGAAAACTACTTTCTGAAGCATTAGACTACTATAGCAGTTATGAATAAAGAGAGCATTATGTTAAGTCTCATGGGATGATGTGCACCCAAGGGTCAGGATGCCTATCACAAGTCCCTAACAGAGGACTATCTTCACATGCAAATAATGCTGTTTCTTTTCTACAGTCTTGCATTGTTACATTGCATTCTATCTAAGAAAAAACATCATCTGTATTTCTAAAATTCACCATAAGAAAGTCAAAACTTGATTATCGCCTTTCCTTGTTTTTGAAAAGGCCCTCTACTTGCCTTCCAACCGTTACATGCCTGCTTTCTCTCAACATGACCTTCTCTGAGTCACATGCATGTTCGGAACCAGCATGCTGCTTGGTGTGAAGTACTTCAAAGCCTTGTCAGGGGTAGAAAGTGTTATATTAATGCAATTACAGTTACATATGTTTTCATTTCTTTGAAAGCAAGTACACTTTCCAGCATTGTTAAGCGTATGTGCGGAACACACATCACGAGCTGCAGTATCTACAGAACAACGAGGGGCATATTTATACTCTGCTTGCACCGGATTTGCGTAATTTTTTTAAATGCAAATCCGGCGCAAACTTAACTCCATAATTATATTTTGATGCTAGATTGTCTAGCGTCAAAATATTGAAGTTAGCGTCATTTTTTAAACATGAAAACCTACCTTGCGTGAATGAGATGCAAGGTAGGTGTTCCCAGGCAAAAATGACTCTAAGACCTTAGTGCCTTATTTATCCTCCTGTTCAAAAGTCACGCACAGGAGGAGGAGGGCCTTAAATAATGGCACTAAGCTTGCTGGGTCTGGGCAGGTGTTAGGGGACCTATGGGCTCATTTCCATGGTTGGAGACCATGGAACCCTTCCCTGCCCCCAGTGATACCCCCACCCATACCTGGAGGACACCTAAGGGTGGGAGGACCCATCCCAGGAAAGTCCAGGTAAGTTTTTTTTTTTTTAAGTGCCATGGAGGGGGGTGGGGGGGCTAACTTGGCCCCCCCTACATGGCACTGTATCCAATGGCCATGCCATTATGTTCATCAGTTTACCGAGCAATAACAGGGTAGCACATGTGCTGATGTAAAGTCGATAAACATATGTGCAAGGTGTCCTGTCTATTAATGTGCATACTACATGTGGTGTTTTTAAAAGTAGTGTGCTACATATTTTTTTCTTTGAGTGTGCATAAGGTGCATGTTTGTTGGTGGAAATGCATTATTGCTGACTGTTCATTTCTCCTCCCTATAGGCAATATCATTTGTGTGAGCACTGTACCATACCAGCTAAGTAAGCCAGAATGTTATCATCTTACCTTATTTCACACAGGACAGTGAAGGGAAAGGACTAGTATGACTGATTGTTAAGGATTAAAAATGAGTCCTGGTGAAAGCCGAGGACTGCTAGAGGCTGCTACTCATACAGCTGCAACATGTCGATGAGGAGAATGCTTGGGTAAATAAAATCCAGTGGCATCCACTTTCTCCTATTTTTAACCATAGCAGGGGTACCCAAAATAAAGGGATACTGGGGTACCCTTTATGTGTTTTTAACCCTCTTTTGATACCCCTGCAACAAACCATTATCAATGGCACTCACCACTGAGGTCAAGCCCATCCTAGTATTTAATATCTAATAGAGTAGGTGAGGGTGCTTTTACATGATAGGTGGGCATCCAAATGTTGCAGTCTTAAATATCTAACACGTCTACCTACAATCATGGGCCAGTGGGAAAACAACTTAAATTATAGATCCATCCTTTTGTTGTGCGTGAACATATGCTTGCCTACAGTCTCTGGCTGGAGAGGCTGAAAAGAAACACAGAACAAAAAAAATCCTTGCATATCCACCTCTTAGAACCTCACACTTACCAACAGATAAAGCCTTAATATTGCCGGAGAAATCCAATTCCTAACATTAATCCTAACATGTAATGCAATTTTTAAATCTGTCATTTACTTCTCACTTTTTTTATCAGTCACCCCTTAAGCCTAAGGTGTATATCATGCTAAGATGAAGCTGTGATGCGTAGCACTCTAAGGAACTCGGGACAGGTTATTATTTCTTTGAATTCTGTTGTAAACCATGCCAATCACGGCTTCCACAGCATTTCAAAAGCATCCACCTTTATCTTAATAATCTTCTCCAAACCTATCAGCTACAAAATTCAGTGTAATAATAACCTGTGATTAGGAACATGACCTGGGCGCTAGGAGCATTGGTTTAGCTGCTTATGGTAGCTGGGTGATTAACTCCACCCTCGGAGTTCTCAGAAGTTTGTCAGTTATGCCTAGTATTATGTTGGTCAGGGGTGTTGGACCTGGCCCTTTTTGCGGGGTCACCCCCACAATTTTTTCTTCCTTTCTACTATTTTTTCTGACCTGTTTTTGTTGGCTTTAGGACTCTGGGCACTGTACTACTGCTGACCAGTGCTAAAGTTCAAGTGCTTTCTATCCAAATAATTTTGGTGATTGGTTTATCCATGTCTGGCTTATTTGATTTATTGGTAAGTCCCTAGTAAAGTGCACCAAGTACCCCAGAGGTGCCATGGGCCTGTAAATCAAATGCTACTAGTGGGCCTGCAGCACTGATTGTGCCACCCACTGAGTAGTGCTGTTAACATGTCTCAGAGCTGCCACTGCAGTGTCTGTGTGGGAAGTTTGGAACTGCCAGTTCGACCTGGCAAGTGCACCCACTTGCCAGGCCCAAACCTTCAATTTTACTACATGAAATTCACCCCTAAGGTAGGCCCTGGGCAGTTCCATGGGAAGGGTGCAGTGTATTTGAAAGGTAGGACATGTACTACATGTACTACTGTATTTTAGGTACTCTGATAGTGAAATATTGCTAAATTCATTTTTCACGATTGCAAGGCCTATCTCTCCCATAGGTTTACATGGGGATTGCCTTGAAATATCATTTAAGTTCATTTTCCAGTTGGGAGCAGATAGAGATATGGATATTTGGGATCTTTGAACTCACAATTTAAAAATACATCTTTTAGTGAATGTCTTTTGTAAATTGTGTGTTTGAAAATGCCACTTTAGAAAGTGGGCATTTTCTTGCTCAACCATTTTGTTCCTCTGCCTGTCCAATTGAATACACGTCTGGGCCAGGATGACAGTTGGGCTGTTTATGAATTCACTCTAAGCAGTCACATAAAGGAAGCTGAGGTGAGCCCTGCATATCCTGATGGGTCTTCCTAGGCTAGAATGGTGAGAGGAGCTGACAGTTGCACCTGAATAGGGCTGTGCCGTCCTTATACAATGCAGTCTCCAACCCCCAAGGGTGTGTCTGGGACCAGGGCAGGAAAGGCAAGGTCTTGTGCACTACAACGACTTTCCTTTGAAGTTTGCCTCCTTCAAAAGCAGAAATGAGTTTAAGCATTGGACCCAAAACCTCAGACTTTCAGAACACTTCTGGATCAAGAGGAGACTCTGCAAGGAGAAGAGGTGAAGAGCTGTGAGGAGGAGTACTGCTCCTTTGCTGTGTATGCTTTGCTGGGTTGGCCTGCAGTTGCTGCTTCTGCTTTGGAGAGGACAAAAACTGGACTTTGCTGTGCATCCTACTAGTGAAGTTTCTCCTAGGGCTTGGGCTGAGCTTTCCTCCTGTTAAGAAATCTCAGGGACAGCAAAGGCTTCACCTACCAGCATCTGGGCTCTTGTGCTGAGGACCCTGACTCGTCAGGTGGTTCACACTCCAGTTCCTGGGACCTTGGGAGTGAAAGCTGGCATAAAAACAAGAAGAACCAGGCACATCAGCATTGGCCGACTCAGAACTGGTGCTACTGCCTGACTCTGCGCAGCTGCCTGTACCCGAAGCCGTGATCCCAGCTGAAGTTCAGCGACCAACGCAGCTGACCCGGTGCCACTGGCCCAATGCCACTGCAGTACCTCTGAAGTCCAGGAGCATTGTGAGTCCCGAGTACCAAGTCATTGACGTCCGTGACACCCGACTCCACCCTGGCACCTGCAGCTCCGTGGAGTGACACGACCCTGTGAAGTCGCCTCATCACATCTTGACCCGCTGGACTCATGGACCACACTGGACCGTCAGGAACTACTGCCTCACCGCTGATGCCACCTCACCTCCTCAAGGAACCGATGCCTCACCTCCAAAAGGAACCTAAGCCTCATCTCCTGCATAGCAGCATGGAACCGACGCTGCACCGGCTACCGTGACCCCTCACCTCCCCGACTCTTTGCCACATCTTTGACTCTGCCTCGTTTCTAAGGTACGGTGCCAGGGATCCGTGCGACTCTGTGACTGGCGCCACACTCCCTCGCTAGTGGCGTCGGACTGATGGGAAAGACTCTGTTGCAATGCAGTGATAAGCACCAGTTGGAACTGTTGTGTTTCTAAGGGCCAGATATAGGAACATTCCAAATAGCGACCCGCAAATTGCGAGTCAGAGCGACTCGCAATTTGCAAGTCGCAATTCGGAATGTTGGATGGTGTCCCTGACACCATCTGCGAATCGCAAGGCGGTCGCAAAGGCCCACCTCATGAATATTCATTAGGTGGGTCGCAATTTGCGACCCCTTTGCGAATGCCAGCCCTCACAGGGATGGTGGCCTGCTGCAGATAGCAGACCACCATGTCTGTGACTGCTTTTTAATAAAGCAGTTTTTTTTTTTTGTAATGCAGCCCGTTTTCCTTAAAGGAAAACGAGTTGCATGTTTCATATTTTCAGAGGGACCACTGCCTGCTCTGAAATGTTTTTTGCAGTGCCATTCTCAGCGGGGAAGGGGTCCCATGGGGACTCTTTCCCTTTTGCGAATGGGTTACCACCCATTTCAAAAGGGTACAAACTGAGATTGGTTTGCGACCACGTCTGCGGTCACAAAGCAATCCTGCATTGCACTGCGACTTGCAATTAGGAAGGGAACACCCCTTCCTAATTGCGACTCGCAAACCCGTTTTGCAATGCGGCAACCAGGTTACCAAATCGCAAAACGAGGTTTGTTCATTGCAAAGTGCTTTTTGCATGTCGCAAACAGCGAAATTCGCTGTTTGCGACGTGCAAAAAGCTTTGTACATCTGGCCCCAAGCACTTTATTGGGATTTAATCTTGAAAAATTAATATCTTTGCTTGTGTATGTTGCGTTTTTGTTGTTTTGGTATTGTTTTACTTAGATAGATATTGGCTATTTTTCTAAACTGGTGTTCAATTGTAGTGTTTTCACTGTGCTACTGTGTATGTGGGTACAAGCACTTTACACATTGCCTCTGGGATAAGTCTGACTGCTCGTGCCAAGCAACCAAGGGGTTGAGCAGGGGTTATCCTAGGAGTGTGACTCCATTACCAGAACTAGAGTGAGGGTCCCTAAGTAGACAGGGTGCAAAGTGACTGCCAACTAGAGACCCCATTTCTAACAAGGGTTCTAATGATTTTGATGTTAAACATTAGTTTATGTCTTCTAATACTTTGTACCAATATCATTTAAGTTTGGATCCGGACCATTTCCTCCACCATATCCCAGGAAATCATTATGGCAGATGCTACTGGAAAACAGTAGACCTATGTTTTAAGCAGTCATAGTGCTTTCCTATTGTGGTCTCCAGCAATTAGCTGATCTGTGAAACATCAAAGTTTTTCACTTTCAACTCTACTCCATACAACCATTTATCGAAGTTGAGCTTCATAGTGATAATTCAGTATGTCCAACATGCTCAGTTCTCCCTCCTTCGTTATTCAGAACATGAACTTCTTTGCTAGCCTGAATTTTTTCCTCCCCCACACAAATCTATAAAATAGTTGTTGGATTTTCTCTAGTGTGCCCTATGGGGATTACAGGGTCTGAGCGAAGCAGAGTAATCTGGATAATGCTATCATTTTGACAGTAGTCATTCTGTCCAACCAGAACCATCGGTCAATGTGACAGGCAGGAAGATCTCTCTGTACATTTGTTACAGTTTTTTTTGCAGGGTCTTGTCCGGGGAAGGAACAATTTCAACCTCTAAGTAGTAGGTGTTCTTTTCCGCCCATTTCCCACAAAATATCCCTCTGATTTGCAGGAGTAGAAAGGTTGTCAATCTGTGATTTTTTTAAAGCTATTTTAAAGTTGGGGGCTTTGCAGAACATGTCCAAGTCCTCCAGGAGGGGTGGCAGCAACAGGACTGAGTCAGTTAGGGCCACCAGAATATCGGCAACATACATGCATATTATGTGCATATAGTGCCCCATTCTTAACCACTTCACCTCTTTGCTGGATCTCGCTTTGTTTGCTGTAGGTTCCATACAAAGGGGCGATAGGGGGCATATCTGTATTATGCCTCTTTTAATACAAAATAAATTTCTAAAGTCCCCATTCATGTTAACTCTGATGACTGGATCCCTGTAGCTACTAAGGATCCATTAGCTAAACCTCAGCCTGAAGCCAAACGCATGCAAATCTTCTATGAGAAAAGGCCAGTGTACCATATTCAATGCTTTTTGTTTGTTGATAGTAAGGAGTAGAGCTGTCTTATTTGGTCTCAGAAGACTTCCTTCTTCCCACAGGCTACAGCATCCATTGTGTAGACCACACACACAACAAGGGAGGATGCCTCAATGTTAGCCATAAGTCCTCTTAGTCCTCACCCTAGGCAAGTGACACTCAGCTCCATGAAGATGCTGAATTCCCATTTCCCAGTCTCTGCAGGTCACCACCTTCTATCTCACTTACAGGCCTCCCAGGAAGAACAAGACCTTTTCTATCTGACTTGCCCACACCACCCTCCCTGACAAAACAAGATTAAAAACACACAAGAGACACTAGGCTTAATTTAGAGCTGCATTGACGGCGGACCCAAAAAGATCATCAAGTCAACGGTGTTCCACCCACCATATTTAGATGTTACAGCTCTGCAAGAGGATTGACTGGCGACGGATTGCTGACTGAGGGAGATGGCAGCAGGGCCCAGTGGAGTTTGTACAATGGTAGAGGCTATGTAAAAGAGGTAAGTGACACACACATACTGTCGCTTAGCCATATGTGTCCCCCTGAACTGTACACTACACAACACACCACATTCACATCATAATAACCCAATGCCATTCCAACACAACACATCCCATATATGTTGAAAACACACATTGACATACATCCATGCCACAACATACACACACCATTGACAGTGCACCCACACACAATACAACCACAACAACCAACACAACTACACACTCAGCTACACAAACACATTCACACACAAGCACAACTACACACATCACAACAACGTCCGCCACACAACAACAACACTCACTTGAATGTGTCACACGGTAACACAACATGCACAACAGCATCGGTCTCACATGCAAGTGACACACATACAGACATCCACACCACCCACTTCAGCTTCCTCCACCTCAAACAGTTAATTCACAAACACAAATACACGTACAGACTCACATATACAAAAGATAGCACAGACCTACACGTATAGGTCCCATTGCAATTCACACACATAGACACAGTTGTCCAGTGTGAGTGTACCATCATTGGGGTGCCACCATTCATTTTGCAATTAATGACCGTCACAGCAGCGGATGGGTTTTCAGTTGAAAAGTCAACAGTGAGACCATTACCTCCAAAATCTAAATCAGGCCCACTGTCTTCAACTTCATCACACATTCAGGGTGGTATAGCATGTCACACCATCTTTACACTCCAAAGGGCATGTATCGGACATTGTCTTCTCATCATCTGCAAAAATCCAATTCAAACCACCCATGCCCCAGGACTGGACCCATCACTTCACCATCCATACCTCTGTGCTCAGAGTCCTACCAAAGTCAACACAACAGAAAAGACAAAACCTTCAGACCTTTCAATTTCTTCTCCATAGACAATCTAATCCTTGAACACATCTCAAACCCTACTAATGCAACACCCTTCTAAACTGATTCAATACTTTTTTTGAAAACTATGTGAACATTCACACTCAAATTAAAACATACAAATGCAAGCCAAAGCCTTCAGAATCCTAGTTTGGTGACAATAACAATCCATTCACAGACAGGAAATAAAAAAAAATACATAACTCCCGATGACCTCATGATACTGAAGTGCCGCCATGCAACATGCAGCCAGCTCATGACATCAGACAAAGCAAAGTACTAGACCATCAACATCAATGAAGCCACCAACACAAGCAGAACACTAAAAGACAATTGTGCAGGACTTAACACCCTCCCCTTCAAGAACCACCTATTCATCTCTCCACGGAACAGTGCAATGCCATCAACCTCTTCTTCAGTGCAAATTAAGCAGCACATCAACATAGCCATTGGGACCATTACTTACACCTACCTTTCTTCAAAGAATTCCGCAATGATCAGCCTCCAAAGTCCTCTCTCTCAGACTTCTCAAAAACATACTCCACTCCTTTAAAGTCACTTCTTATGAAGATGATGTCTTATCCTCATCCTTCAATAAAGATCTCACTGGGAATATTCTCTCATCTCTTCTGGCCATTTTTCATGACCCCCTCACTCAAGGCATCTTCCCAGAAACTCTCAGATGCACAAGAAAACTACATTAGATCCTAATAACTTGACCAACTACAGACCCATCGCTGACCACCCTGCCATTCACTGAAAAAGCAGTTTATGTTCAACTCCAAGATGACATCAATGATAACCATTTCCTGCATGACTACTAATCTGGCTTCAGATCATACTGCTATCATTGTACATTGTAGATGATGCCCTTGTGACCACATATGAAGGTGGCCAATGCCTCCTGATATTGCTGAAGCTCTAACCTGCCTTTGACACATTCAACCAACCCACTCTCATACACATCCTATAGTTTCTAATAGGATTCACTGGCAATGTCCTTCACTGGTTCTTGTCCTACGTATCCAACTGACACCAGTTTGTTCATATGGACACTTCCAGGTCCTAGAAAATCCCTATCACCTGTGGAGTCCACCAGGGTTCCATGCTCTGTCTTGTCATCTTCAGCACCTACATGGAGCTGCGTGGCGATCTAATCATAGTTAACAGCATCGTGATTCATAAATATGCCAATGATACAAAACTCTATCTGAAAGTCTCCTTGGTTTCAGCGCTCCAAAGACTGCACATCATTCAGACTTTGATGACCAGTGCCTACCTGAAAATCAACCCACACAAAGCAGAATTCCTGTTATTTGCCAAGAATAAAAAACAAGAAATGGTACAAACTAGGCTGAATGACAGGAACCTACACAGCTTCAAAATGTAACTTTCCCCGAATGTCAAGTCACTCGGATTCACCCTTGACACCAAGCTCACCCACAAGGAATGCATTGGCAAAACAAAAAACACTGGTACCAGCTCTCTGTTCTAAAGAAAGTGAAACAATTATTTCCCCACAGCAAATTCAGGACTACCGTTCAAGCCCTTGTACTCTTGCAATTGGCTAGTGGGAATGCTGTGCTCCATGATGTCCCAGACTTCACACTGACACCTGTTATGGGCATCCTACACATTGCAGCATGTCTCATCCATGGTCTGAGGAAACATAACACATTACCTCTATCCTGGTGAAACTCCATTGGCTTCCCTTGCCAGCCCGCACCAACTTCAAAGTTAGCTTCATTATTTATAAAGCCATCAGAACCAGCACCCGCTTCTCTTGCACATAAGCTCACTATCTTTGGTGGTGCTTGGCACACTCGCAGCCAGGACAACACAAGAAAGAAGACTAAGAAGTGTTAAAAAGAAAAAACAAGGAAGCAGGCCTTTTCCATCTATGCACCCAAGATCTAGAACAACATCTCTGTATCCATCAGGCCTGCCCCAATGCTGCTTCGATTTAGGAAAGAGATGAAGACTCACCTCTTTTAAGAACACCGTATCAAAATACCTTAACCTTCCACAACCCTGCTACCTCTCCTATGACATACGTACAGCCTCTCCTGTCTTTTGGCTAGGTTTGCACTATAGAAATGTCACATACATGCATCCTCTTGATATTGTCTATTTCAGTGTTGTCTGAGCAGATTGTACCTAATATAAACCCCGCTTGGCATATATCTATCACGTTTTGCATATGAGGTTGTAATCTCTGAACCAAAATCCTTGTGTAGAGCTTAATTGCTATTTTAAAAGCGAGATTAGCCAGTAGGAAGAACACAGGGTAAAGTTTTGCCAATGATTGGGTAAGACCACAGTTGACTTCTCCCTCATTGACTCAGTAATCAATCCCAAATTTCACAAATGAACAATATAGGCAGCTGAGGATTGGTGCAAGGGTAAAACAGCATGTTTTAGAGAGTATCCCTATCAACCTGTCAGGCCTTCAGGTTTGCATGGTTGTAGTTTGAGATGTTAGCTGTCATTTCCTCTATAGTGATTGGTTTTTCAAGAGAATCCTCTTGTGTGTCTATGAGCCTGGTTAATACCATGTTCTGGATGTACCTTGTAATCACCCTATATCTCTCTGTTTTGCAGAGTACAGCTCTCTGTAGAAATCATTAAATGCTTGCTTGAATTGTGTATCGTTATTAGTCACTACTACAGAGCATGTATTAATAGCTATCACCGTGTTTTTTGCCACTTTGGCTCTAAACATACAAACAAGCAAGAAGCCTTCCTGCTTTGCTCCCACTTTTTTAGTAAGTTTGCTACGTGTTCAGCAACAAATATTCTGCGCTAACAACATTTAAAGCTATGATTTGGGCTCCAGCCCTCGCTAGTTTGTGCTCTATTGACTTGGCTCCTGTCCTTTTGTGGACCTCCTCTGGGGCCAGATGTATTAAAGGATTTGCGCCTCGCAAACGGCGAAAATCGCCGTTTGCGAGGCGCAAATGCCTCTTTGCTATGCAGAAATGCATATTGCAAGTCGGGACCGACTCGCAATATGCATTTCAGAATCGCAAATAGGAAGGGGTGTTCCCTTCCTATTTGCGATTCTGAGTGGTATGCAATACCATTTGCGACCGCGTACGTGGTCGCAAATGGTGTCGCAGTTACCATCCACTTCAAGTGGATGGTAACCCACTCGCAAATTGGAAGGGGTCCCCATGGGACCCCTTCCACTTTGTGAATGGACCCAAAAATATTTTTTCAGGGTAGGTAGTGGTCCAAGGGACCACTACCTGCCCTGAAAAAAAAACGAAACTAAAGGTTTCGTTTTTTTTTTTAAGTGCAGCTCGTTTTCCTTTAAGGAAAACGGGCTACACTTAAAAAACAAAAAACTGCTTTATTGAAAGCAGTCACGAACATGGAGGTCTGCTGACGACAGCAGGCCTCCATGTTTGCGAGTGCCTATACTCGCTATGGGGCCGCAATTTGCGACCCACCTCATGAATATTGATGAGGTGGGTCATTGCGACTCCATAGCGAGTTGCAGTCTGTGTCTGAGACACCGTACTGCACACCAATTTGCGAGTTGCAAATTGCGAGTCGCATGGACTCGCACTTTGCAACTCGCAAATTTTTTATTTGCTACATCTGGCCCCTGGTTCTTAAAACTGATCTTCAAATTTGCTGTGATTTTCCCTTCTCTCTTTATTTTCCTTGACAAATAGATGCCCTAAGTGCACCTTAAATTGTGTAATTGACCTGAAGGAACAATGGCTGTGTTTCCAGTGCCTGGGACCTATTGCTTTAACTAAGTGCGACACCTCCTTTTCACCTCCACCTCCCAGAAGATGCCTGATACCTGGGAGCTCGAAAGGCCAGGTGGATCAAAGCATGGTCCGAAAATCCTCTCACACCAATCTCTGCTTCCTGTACTCTCTCCATTGGATAGGAGGCTACAAGGAAATGATCCAATCTAGCGTACAGTTTGTGCGCCTCTGAGGATTATCAGAAATCTGCTTTCAGGTGCAAGGACCTTCAGGTATCCATTAGTCCTCCCATGAGTATTTTAACTAAGAAGTTACCAGTTTGGCATGCTTCTTTTTATAATAAAGGTGAGCCTAAATTAAAACTATGAATAAGTGCCTGCCTCACTAGGGCTGCAACCTGACTTAATGTTTGCCGGCCTGGCGTATATTTTTGAGACCAGGCCGGTAAAAATATTGAAAAAGCAGTAAAAGCCAGGGTTTTTCATCTTCTGATGCACAAGATTAAAACAAGAAACATATTAGGAAATCAATTTAAAGGTATCCAAGAGCAGTCTAAATAGTTTCACATTTATTATACGAGGAAACAGAAGGATAATTGCCAGGTTAAAAAAGAATTCTGGAAATTTTACACAAATTATTTTTCACCTACTAGCTCTTGTTGATTCCAGAATAGGGAACAAATGCACAATATTTTTTTCTAAGAAAGTTGGCAATCCTAGCCTCAGCCCACTATTGTGCTATACCAACTTGGAGGAATAACCTGCTGTCTGCACTGCATCACTCCTTTTTTTCAGCATAGCAGTGTGGTAATTTTAAAGAATCCCTCGAGTATTCAAAATAACTAAGGCTCAGTCCTCCTGGAGCTCAGGCTTCATAACACATGAGGTCTGATCTGGGTTAGTGTTCTACTGAAATGAAACTCTCATTCCAGAGCAGGAAATTTAGTAGAGCTCCGAGAACATAACATCAAAAATATTAAGGGGCTTAGTTACAAAGAATTGGCACAGCGCAGCACCAAAATTGACAGGGCCACACTGTGTCAGTTCTGAAATGCAGGGATGCACATATCCCTGAGTTTCCCCCTGCTCCAGCGTTAAATTAGCTGCTGAGCGCCAACGCAGACACCCTTGTGCCAAGATGCAAGGATGGCTGCATTGCGGGGGAGATTGTTTTTGTGCAAGAAGCACAACTTCCTGCACAAAAACAATCTTCAATGACGATTTGCTCTTTCCATGTGTGCTGCAGAATTATGGCGCAGCCACAGATTTAGTAGTTCTTGTAAACCTGGGGCAGTGTCAAAATGCAAAGGGTGTTGCTGTGTGACCACAGTAACAACCATTGCACGCCCCTTCCACGCAAAGTGCTTCGTGTGAAGGGGCCGTATTTACAAGGTGGCGTTTAGCCACATGAAGTGGCTTACACCACCTTGTAAATACGGCACAGTGCACACGCCACCAGAGCATCACGAAAAGTGACGCTCCGGTGGAGCTGGGGGCTTGTGAGTATGCCCTTAATTCCCATAACATAACGTGTTACAGCTATGTTTTTCTAGGCCAACTAATGCATTAATCAGCAGCCATCACTTCAAAGCCAGAAGAAGGATGTGCTTAGCATGTGAGATGTGAATTTTCAAAAATGCTTTATGTGTGGGAAATGGAAAGCAGAACTCCTGGTTTAGATACAAATGAAGGGCACTTGCTCCAAGTTAAACTGTCTATCATAATCTCATTCTAATAGAATCACAACTTCTACAGAATCACAACTTCTACCCATATCGTCCTATACCAGAATTCTCAAGAAGTCTTCAGTTATTCACTTTAAGTCTGTGCCTGAGGAACCTCTCCTTCCAAGCAATCAACAGGGGAACCCCCTACCCAAGTTTTCGATTATTACAACTTTTTCAATAAATACATTTTGGCACATTCATTCCAAATGCAGACTACTTAAAATGTTCCTTATTAACAGTAAGCAAAGATGACTTCTGTTTGATAGCTACAAAGTAAAGAGTGGGGCTTGAGCTTGATGAAATTGATCTGACTGGTTCATAAACAAAAACTGTTTTACACTAACCTTTCAAAAAGCAATATTTTGCATTTAAAGCAGGGGTCTCCAACCTTTCCTGTAACAAGATTAGATTCGATTAGATTAAAGGATTTATAGAGCCCATGGCTACCCAGAGGCTTCTCAGCGCTAAAAGGTATGTACATTTCATATCTAGTGCCAAGGAATTGCCTAAAGGAAAATGGGAATGTCTTCAATTTCTTAAGAAAAGATAATTCTGAATGTTCTTAGCGATGTTCCAAAGGGAGAGTATTCCAGAGGTGTGCAGCTTTGACTGAAAAATAATTGCCTCCCCATCTAGTTTTCTTAGAGCGGGGAGTGTGAGCCAGTAAAGCAGCAGAAGATCTGAAGGGCCTGGTCGGAACGTAGAATGACATACATTGCCTAAGGAATCTGGGCCCCTTATTATGCAAGGCTATATGTGCCATGCTATATGGCCTTAAAACAAACCTGTTGCTTTATAGGAAGTCAATGAAGGGAAATTAATGCGGGTTGGCTGTTGTGTGTCTAGGAGTATTTTTAAGTAGTTGTGCAGCAGCATTTTGCACAACCTGCAGTCTCCTAATTACATAGCTAGGAGAACTAAGAAAAAGGGAATTACCATAGTCTAAGCGAGACAATATTAAAGCTTGAATGAGGACTCTTCTGGCCAAAAAAGGTAAGAGATTGATAATTTTCCTCATGGTTCTTAATAAACCAAAGCAGGAGGCATTGAGCTTTTTGGATTGGTAATCCATCGTGAGGCGAGGGTCTAACCAGAAGCCTAAGCTCTTTATATTATCCTTAGGGGGGCGGAAGATATTTGAAACTGCCCAAAAGAGGTGTCGGAGAATTGAAAAGGGTATGATTGCCAATGATCATTACTTCCAACTTATCATTGCTAAATTTGAGTTTAGACTCGGTCATTCATTTAGCTACATCCTCCAAACAAGATGAGAGATTAGATTAAGCGATGTTTCTAGAATTTGAAAGCAACACTACTAACTGAGTGTCATCAGTGTGTAAAATCAAAGAAAGGCCATGAGGTTCCACAATTTTGGCCAAAGGAGAAAGATAAAGATTGAAAACAGTAGGACTCAATGAGGAGCCCTGTGGAATGCCACAGGTAAGAGAGAACATATTGGAGTAGAATGAACGATCCAAGACTTGAAAAGTTCTATCTTTTAAAAATGAGGAGAACTAACGCAGTGCAGTGCCTTTTATTCCTATAGCAGAGAGTCTTTGAAGAAAAATGTTGTGATCTACAGTGTTGAAAGCGGCACTGAGATCTAATAAGATGATAATAAGAGATACTTACGATCAATTAAAATCATTCAGAGCTACTGCTAACATTAGTGTTGCAATAGTGACTATACGAGGCAAGATTACATTAGTAGCCACACCGTTCAAGATTGCTAGCAATGATTACTCAGCGCATCAGGCAGGGTTGTCAGCAGTATTGTAAAAACACCTTTGCCAGTTTGAAATGCCTTTTCATAGGTAATACCTAAAAGCTTTAACTTGAATGGCCCTGGAACAAGCAAATTACTAAGTTTTAAATATATTTTGGGAATCCAACCATTTTTCTGACACCAGCTTTTGAGTTCTAAAAATACACTCACTTTCATCTTAAATACACATTTTTTAAATTTTGGTATTGGTATATTAATTTGGTCAAGCAAAAGCTTCTAATTTAGTAGGCTGGGTTGGACACAGGACAGCCACTTTCTTGTAGTTGGAGAGCTCATGAGCTACTGGTTGGAGAAGCCTGATTTGAAGTATAATTTTGAAAAGTTGCCATTGGAAATGTGAGTTTTATGATAGTTCAAAATGTGTACTAATTTTGCCATAATTTCCTCACAGCTTGCTTAATATATATATAATAACGAGCTTAGTATCTAGAGGCACCAGATCAATCCTGCATGCTTCTTTAAAAGCACTCCTAGACACTTTTATTATTATTTATTTTAAAAAAGTGACAATGTAGCCTGGTCCCCTTTTTAAGATCTTTTTTAAATGGTATATTGCTGAGGGGACAAAAACCTCCTTTATTCTGCGTTAAGCTTGAAACTGAATAAGAAGCCTAAATTACCTGAGCCTTATGACCCAGTCTCTATGCTGAACGCAGATTATAAGATTTTTGCAAGTATTGTGGAAAGTAAATTATGTATAGGTGAACTCATTCATCAGGACCATGAGGACTTCTTACAAGGGAGGCAAATGCAAGAGCTAGTACAGTTGGTGACTGGCTCTATAGATTTGGCAACCATTCATAAAGTGCCTTTGGCGAGAATGCCTTTTGACACAGCAAATGATTTTGATCAGGTGCGGTGGGATTACCTATTAGCTTGCTTAACTAGGGGGGGCGTGGCTTGGCCACCGGGCAAGATGGCCGTCACCCTGTGAGGCTCTGCCGGGGCCGGGCAATTTATCCGTCAAAATCCATCCTAAATGCGGTGGAGAAGGAGCGGACCCCTGGGGCTTCCCCCCGGGGACTCTGCCGGCGTTATTTGAGCCGGGTTTGGCTGCTGTCGGGGCCCGGGGAGCGGAGGAGCGTCAGGAGGCCTGGCGCCGGCTGCTCTCCGCGCGCGCCGGCTTCTGTGGTGTGCGCGGGGGGAGTGGAGGCGGCGGCCGCCCCCCTGATCGAGGGGCGTGGGGACTGGAGTTCAAAGGACTTAGGGGGAGCCTGATCGACGGTCGCTTCGGACCGCGGCTCCCCCTCCCCCCCTCCTTTTTTCTCCGGCGATTGGTTCCGGGTGCGTGCCGCGGCTTGGAGCCCCGGCCTTGCGGGCAGCTCCCGCCCCTTGGACGGAGTCTCCCTCGGGGGATCCCGGTTCCCGGACCCACGGCGGAGGAGCGCGGGGCCCGGCTGACGGATAGTGCCTGAGACCTGGGCCTGCTTGGGGACCTGTTTGGAGGACTTGGATACTGCCCCCGGCTGCCTGTACATAAACTTTTCTGACGCCCTGCGGACCGCGCTTGGAATCCTGCACTGTGCTGGGAGCATAGAACCAGGTAGGGGGCGGATTGGGGGCGAGACGGGGGTCAAGGGTCCTGGCTGGCACGGCGCTGCGCTCCCGGTGCCCCCATGGGCTCAAGGAGCTTAAACATCCTGGACTTGTAATTTGGTGGCTGGCTGGCCCCCTCCCCCCACCCCCCCTGTGCTGTGTCGTGCCCCCTGAAGTCGGCGGAGCTAATCTGGGCTCACGTATAGAAATTAATGGACTTGGGAGCGGCGGAGGCCGCTGGGCGTGCCGGGGGCCGCCTGGTAGCTTGGTGGAGTGAGCGAGACAGTCGAACAGTTGTTTTTACCGGCGTTAGAGACTTGTAGTCTCGGGCAGGTGCATCCGGACTGCGCCAGTTGCACTATATGGTAATACTGCAAGATGGGCAAGGCAGATAAGCGACAGGCTAAACTCTCCTTCTCCGGAGGAGAAAAACGTGGCGCCACTTCCGACCCCCGGCCCGGAGATGCAGACGCTGAGGAGGGGTCTTCAGAGATGTCTGTGAGAGCCATGTTCATGGAACTCAAGACCAGTTTGGCCGGGATAGACGCTAAGCTGGATCATGTAACGGAGCGGCTTGACCGCATTAGAGCCCGGGTGGATGACCACGACGCTAGATTTGAAACTCTGGAGACTCGCACATCTGAGATAGAGGATGCTCGCAGTGGCGATAGAGAACAGATTGCGCAGATGGAATGTCTTCTGGAGGTGATACGAAACAAGAATGAGGACCTGGAAGCCCGGTCCCGTCGTAATAATATCCGTATCGTGGGGCTGCCGGAGGCAACAGATATGGGTCGCATGGAAGACTTCGTCGAGAACATGCTACAAGAGCTGTTTGCTGGCGAGCTCTCTCGGCTGTTGGTGATTGAGAGGGCACATCGATCCTTAGACCCTCGGCCTCCGCCTGGCACTCCTCCGCGCCCAATCATTGCACGACTATTGAATTACAGGGACCGAGACACGGTGCTCCGGCTAGCTAGGGAGAAAAGTCCCCTAATATTTAAGAACTCCGAAATTAACTTCTTTCCTGATTATACTCCAGGTGTACAGGCACAGAGACGGGCTTTTCTGCCGATAAAGCGTTTGCTCAGCCAGGCTGGAATAGGATTTGCTCTGTTATACCCGGCTAAATTGAGGGTGCGGCATGAAGGCAAAGTGCTATATTTCACGGATCAAAAGCAGGCGAATAAGTTTGTAAGACGATTGCCTAAACAGCGAGGAGCGGGGGCGCCGGGGGGGGTGAGCCCCGAAAACGCCTCACTTAGTGACAATGATTAAGTGTTAGACCTGGGACCTCGTTGCTTCTGGAACTGTGGAGAAGTGCGGGTCCGCTCCGCGATCTGCCCCTGATGTATAGCTGATGTTTGCCCGTGACCCCTCTCTCCCATACCTTCTGGGTGGAGAGCTGAACGGCGGGCCTCTGCCCCCACGGATGATTCCGGTTCTCTTTTGTTACATGCCTGCAGTTTGGGCTCTAGGGATGGTTGGGTGAGACACTACTAGGGTCCGATTGGGGGGCCTGGGTGGGAGGGGGGAGGAGGGAGCAAATTGGGAAATGATCTTGGTTCTTTTTTTGTTTGGTTTTTGGCAGGTGGAGGGCTGTGTCCATGTGCGGAGCTGCATGACTGAGGTTCTGGATGGGGGATGATGCTTCTTCTACTGTGAGATGCTTGACATGGAATGTGCGGGGACTTAATGACAACCGAAAAATCCGGCTGGTGATGGCTTATGTTAAACGTCATGGCATTGATATTTGTATGCTCCAAGAAACGCATCTGATGGCATCGACAGTCGGCAGGCTGAGGGCTGGCTGGGTTGGTGAGGCTCATCATTCGGCATACTCTAGCTACGCCCGGGGGGTTGCAATCATTATCCGTAAAGGGCTGCAGTGGCGCACGCGCGAGATCATTACTGACCCCAATGGTAGATATGTAATGCTGAGCGGAATGTTGTTAGACAGGGCTTGCCAGCTAGTGGCAGTATATGGGCCAAATGTGGATGACTCGGAATTCTTCCTGGAGGTATGGCGCCAAGCAGAGTCGCTGGGAGCTGGGGCTGTGATTTGGGGCGGTGATTTTAATGTTGTGCTGGATGCGTGGCTGGACCGCAAGAGTGTGGCTAGGATGCAACATGTTTCGGCAGCAAGGGCATTGACAGGAGTAATGGATAGTGGCGCGCTGGTAGATTTGTGGAGGCAGAGACACACAGGAGTGCGGGAGGGCACTTGTCTGAATTACTTTCATAGCAGCTGGTCCCGTATTGATCGATGGCTGGGCACTAGAGATGTGGAGGTCTGGACTAGAACAATTAACCATCTCCCCCGTACACTGTCAGACCACTCACCGGTATTATTAGACCTGGCGATGCCTAGTGAGCTACATTCAATGGTGATGTGGCGGCTGCCCAGTGGTGCTCTCCGGGACGACACCTTTCGAGCGGAGATACGAGAGGCTATTCGGCTATTTTTTGAGGAGAACCGAGGGTCGGTGGACTCCCCTGGCACGGTATGGGAAGCATTTAAAGTGGTGATCCGTGGGGAGTGCCTAGCAAAGCAACATGGGATAGTGAAGGCACTAAGACGGGAGATGGCAGATATTGAAAGGAGGCTTGAGGACCTGGAGCGGAGACTTGAGGCGACATGGTCAAACGAGGTACTTGCGGAAATCAGACGAGAGGTGTCACTGTATGAAGAGGCCTCTCTTAGAGAGGTTTGCTTCCTTGGGAGACATGCGCGGGCTCGTAGGTATGGAGAGGGTGAGAGAGCTGGGAGGACACTTGCGGGGTTGCTGCGCAGCCCCTGGACCAGCAATTACGTCTCTGAAGTGTTAGACACCGAGGGTGGCAGGGTGACTGGAACTGGAGGTGTGATGCAGGAATTTACTAAATTTTACTCGCAGCTATACGCGCCTCCGGAGGGTCTCAGAGAGGCAGATATGAAGGAGTATTTTGAGAGCATTGCGTTAGTGTGGTTTGAAGAGGCACACAGGATGTATCTGGATATGCCGTTCACGGTAGAGGAGGTGGTGGCGGCGATCCAGAGCCTACCTGGGGATAAGTCTCCTGGCACTGATGGTTTGTCCCCTGCCTTTTATAAAGAATACGGGGACATCTTTGCCCCCTATCTGCTGGAGGTGTATGAAGAGTCCCTGGCGGTGGGCTCCCTTCCGACCTCCCTCCGGGAGGCCTTAATAATAACCATCTTGAAGCCTGGTAAAGACCCGACGCGTTGCGATTCGTACCGTCCACTCTCCATGATAAACATTGACAATAAGATTCTTCCAAAAATTATAGCGACCCGACTACAGCCACTACTTTCTAGAATGGTGCTCCCAGATCAATCGGGCTTTGTTCCCGGGAGATCCACGAGCCACAATCTACGTACCTTCTTTGCGGTGCTGGGATCACTAGAGACAGACGATGATGTGGCCGCAGTGTTTCTCGATGCGGCTAAGGCCTTTGATTCACTGGCCTGGGAATATATGTTTGCACTCCTGAATCGAGTGGGCCTTAGCGCGCGTTTTGTGAATTGGATCAGGTTGCTGTACACTCTGCCTACTGCCAGGCTTCGCCTCAACGGGGGTATATCAGCCCCATTCCTGGTCTCGCGGGGTACACGACAGGGCTGCCCGCTGTCTCCACTTCTTTTTGCGGCTGCTATGGAGCCACTGGCGGCGGGACTGCGTCAGAAGTATAGCAATAGTGGCCTACGGTTCCGGCAACGCCCTGTCTTGATATCTTTATATGCAGATGATATCGCGATATATGTGCGCAATCCCGGGCAAAATCTAGATATCTTATTAGATGAAATTGTTCACTTTGGGAACTTTTCTGGGGTCACTATTAACTGGTCGAAATCAATGATTCTGCCACTAACCCCTAGTGTAGAGAGATTCGACTCGCGATACCCTTTGGTCTGGGTGGACGAGCCAGTGCGCTATTTAGGTATACACCTATGCCGTGATGTGGAGACGCTTCGACTTGCTAACTACGAAACAGCGATGACACGGCTAGAGGGGAAGGTGGAGGCCTGGAGGGCCCTTCCTCTCTCGCTGACCGGCCGCATTGCTATTGCTAAGATGGTGGTACTCCCTAAATTTGTGTATCTATTCGTAAATCTCCCCCTACCACTTACTAAAGCTTATTTCCGGCGCCTGAGATCTGCGCTTGTGCGGCTGGCCTGGGCGGGGCGTCAGCCCCGCATCGCTTGGGAGAAATTGACGTTGCCATTTGAGCACGGCAGATTGGCAGCCCCAGACCTGGAGTTATATTATCACAGCGCTCAAGCACATTTCGCGTATTTTTGGTTGAATCCGACCCGATATATGCCACACCTAGCACCGGAGAGTGACTCTGTCTGGCCTGACGGCTTGGTATGTGTGCTCGGCGGGCGGGTTCTCACCCGCCCCAGAGGAATAGACAACGGTCTCCTGCACTGCGGGAGCATGGAAGGCGTTGATGCGGCGGGCTGGGTTGTTGGCTCCTTTTGCGCCATCACTACCTGTTATGGCGGTGGCAGATGGCCAGATGTTCCGTGATGGAGGGGTGCGCGGGTTTCTACGGGACGCTGATTTGCTGGTGCTGGGATACTGGGTGGTGGATGGCCGGCTGTTGGATGTCCCTGACGCACTCTCGAACTGTGACGGCTCTCCGTTGCGGCGCTTTTATGCTCTCCGCGTTCGCTCCTTGCTGCGGGATCGGTTCTTTGGAGAGTCGACCGCTCCCTCTGAGTTCCGGGCTTTGGAGGCACTCTGTAGCGCGAAATCCCCCTCCAAGCTGATAACCAAACTGTATAATGCTGCGCAGGAGCAGGGTGGTGGCTTGGTGATGCCCGCCCGGGCTGCATGGGAGAGAGACGTGGGGGAGCCTATCCCGGATGCGATGTGGCGCAGCTGTTGTGCTCATATGAGGACATTGTCCCCGAATTATAGGCTGCGCTTGCTGCACTTCAAGTTTCTACACCGAATATATTATACACCTAGGAAGTTACACTCCATGGGATTGGTGGCGGACACTCGCTGCGTCCGCTGCGGAGCTCCGGATGCGGGCTTTTTTCACCTGGCATGGGAGTGTGTGGAAGTATATAAGTACTGGGAAGAGGTGCGACGAGTGATTGCTGAAATGATAGGGGAAGAGATACCCCTCTCTCCTAAGATAGCGCTGTTGGGATAAATGGACGAAATGCAGAGCCCGCATAGACGTTTAGTGGGCCTGCTTATGCTGCTGGCCAAGCGAAGAGTAGCAATGTGTTGGGGCAGAGGGAGAGCCCCGCGCAGATTGGACTGGCTACGAGATGCGGCTTTCTGCCATGACCAACTGTTAGTATTTTGGGAACTCATGCCAGAGAGATCTCGTCCCAAAGATATTTGGAGCCCTTTAAATGAATACTTGGCTATGCAGACTGTGAGTGCTGTGTGACTGATGTCCCCCAACTGAGTGTTTCAATCCCCCCCCCGAATCATGCGAGTTACCTTGATGTGCGATAGCCCTGCGTGACGTGGTTATGCCCTCCACCTGCCTGCTTTTAGAGGTTTTTGCAATTGGTATCTAGTTGCAGTTCTTCCTGTACGACGGTGGTTGATTAATATCATTGGCGTGTTTCTGTCGTTCTCCCTACATGGTGCGGTGGAATGCTGCATCTTTCCGATATGGTGGGCCTTTTTTCTTTATGATTTCCTCTCCCGGAACGGACCCCTGGATACTGGCGGATGGCGAGAGACGCCGGTAGAGTCATACTTGAGATATGTGACACCACTGTAGTTATATGATGTGTAATGACTCTCACATATCCTTATCCACTCGTTTGGAGCTCTGCTGAATTAATGTATGTTTTTTCTTGGTTTGTGCTTAACTGAATAAACAATAAAAAATAAAAAATAACTAAAAAAAAAATCAGCCCAGCTTGCTTAACTAAATTATGAGGGCTTTTATATGGAAGTTAAGACTCTCTACACTAATAGGTCACCTAAAATGCTGGTCAATGGGGCCTTATCAGGCAACTTTAGATTGGAAGGGGTACTAGGCAGGGCTGTCCATTGACATTGCTTCTTTGTGATCTGTATATTGAACCTTTTGCTCAGAGGCTAAGAGAAGAACCAGACATTCAACCTTTTAAGATGTAGGGGTTTTTGTGAAAACGTGTGATATATGCTGACGCTTTGATTGTGTCCCCTTTGCATCTTTGCATCTTTGAACTCTAGCATAACAGTTTGGGGCACTTTCAGGGTATGCTATTAATCAGGACAAGATAGAGATAATGCTTTGGAATCAGGTCTTGCAACGTAATCCATTTAAAAAAGAAATAAGATGTTTGGGAATTAGGATTTATTCTGATTTATAGGTAATTTCGGATAATAACTTTAAAAACGTCTACAAAGAGATCAAGAGGTGGCAAAATCTACCCTAGACTATTTTTGTCAAAGTCAGCTTGGAAAACATTAATATTACTTCTTGTTTAATTGTATTCCTCTTTTGTTTGACAAAAAACATATTAATAAAATACAGGAGGATATTAACAATTTTATATGGACTTCCAAGAGGGACAGATTATCATGGAAGAAATTAAGATGTAAATTAAAAAAAGGAGGTCTGCAAATCACAGGTGTCCAACTCTATAGTATGGCTTTTCATTTCAAGACACTGAGATATTGTTTCATCTTTCCAGGGGGAGTGGGAAAGGGGAGGGGTTGCAGAACCTGACAAAACACAGATGTTCATTGCTATGTTAGACACCCAGGGAGTTGCAAAAGTATTTCTTTGTAAATTCTGGGATCCAAAGTACTTCAAGAAAGTGCAGCTAAAAGTGTTAAAAGTTGTGGCTAGCTTGTGGTGAAACCTGAGGAAATAATGGGCAATACTAAATTATTCCACATTTTCTCTAATATGGGATTCCCGGTGTAGGAAAATGCCTCCCTTGGCATGGTTACCCCCTAACTTTTTGCATTTTGTTGACGCCAATTATGATTAAAAGTGTGCTGGGACCCTACTAACCAGGCCCCAGCACCAGTGTTCTTTCCCTAAACTGTACCTTTGTTCCCACAATTGGCACAGCCCTTGCACACAGATAAGTCCCTTGTCAATGGTACCCCTGGTACCAAGAGCCCTGTACCAGGGAAGGTCTCTAAGGGCTGTAGCATGTATTATGCCACCCTGGGGAGCCCTCACTCAGCACATGCACACTGCCTCACAGCTTGTGTGTGCTGGTGGGAAATAAATGACTAAGTTGACATGGCACTCCCCTCAGGGTGCCATGCCCACCTCTTACTGCCTGTGGCAAAGGTAAGTCACACCTCTAGAAGGTCTTACAGCCCAAAGGCATGGTGCACTATACCATAGGTGAGGGCATAGTTGCATGAGCACTATGCCCCCTCAGTGTCTAAGCCAAACCTTAGACATTGTAAGTGCAGGGTACCCATAAAGAGTATATGGTCCGGGAGTCCGTCAATTACGAGCTCCACAGTTCCATAATGGCCACACTGAAATCTGGGAAGTTTGGTATCAAACTTCTCAGCACAATAAATGCACACTGATGCCAGTGTGGGATTTATTGTAAAATACTCCCAGAGGGCATCTTAGAGATGAGGCCTGAATACCAGTCTGACTCCTGGTGCTAGGCTGACCAGATCCTGCCAGCGTGCCACAACCAGACGAGTTTCTGGCCACATGGGGTGAGTGCCTTTGTCACTCTGTGGCCAGAACCATAGCCTGTACTGGGTGGAGGTGCTTCTCACCTCCCCCTGCAGGAACTGTAACACCTGGCTGTGAGCCTAAAAGGCTCATGCCTTTTGTTACAGCACCCCAGGGCATACCAGCTAGTGGAGATGCCCGCCCCTCCGGCCACGGCCCCCACTTTTGGCGGCAAGGCCGGAGGAGACAACAAGAAAAACAAGGAGGAGTCACCTACCACTCAGGACAGCCCCTAAGGTGCCCTCAGCTGAGGTGACCCCTGCCTTTAGAAATTCTCCATGTTGCGTTTGGAGGATTCCCCCAGTAGGAATAGGGATGTGCCCCCCTGCCCTCAGGGAGGAGGCACAAAGAGGGAGTAGCCACCCTCAAGGACAGTAGCCATTGGCTACTGGCCCCCTGACTTAAACACCCCCCTAAATTTAGTATTTAGGGGGGACCCTGAACCCAGGAAATCAGATTCCTGCAACCTGAAGAAAGAAGAAGGACTGCTGACCTGAAAGCCCTGCAGAGATGATGGAAACACCAACTGACTTGGCCCAGCCCTTCTGGCCTGTCTCCAGACTCACAGAACCTGCACAGCGATGCATCCGACGGGGACCAGCGACCTCTGAGGACTCAGAGGACTGACTTGAACATAAAGGACCAAGAAACTCTGAGAACAGCGGCACTGTTCAGAACCTTCAACAACTTTGCAACAAAGAAACTAACTTTTCAAGAGATTCTCCCTTCCCGCCGGAAGCGTGAGACATCACACTCTGCACCTGACGCCCCCTGCTCGAGTTCAGGAGAACTAACACTGCAGAGAGGACTCCCAGGCGACTCTAATGACATGGACACCCTGAGTCGACCCCCCTGCACCCCCACAGCGATGCCTGCAGAGAGGATCCAGATTCTCCCTCTGACCGCGACTGACAGGTAACAAAGGAACCCGACGCCTGGACCAAGCACTGTGCAGAAGTGACCAGCAGGCAGCCCTCATCCTAGCCCAGTCGGTGGCTGTCCTGAGAAGCCCCCTGTGCCCTGCCTGCATTGCCTAAGTGACCCCCAGGTCCCTTCATTGGTTTCAATAGCAAACCAGTCTTCTGCACCCGGCCGCCCCTGTGCCGCTAAGGGTGTGTTTTGGGGGCTTGTGTGTGTGTGTCCCAGTGCTCTACAAAACACCCCTGGTCTAAGCAGACTAGGAACAGAACACCCCTGTTCTTCATAGCCGCCTATATGTTTTGGGACCTCCTTTGACCTCTGCACCTGACCGGCCCTGTGTTACTGGTGTTGTGGCTTTAGGGTTGCCTTGAACCCCCAACGGTGGGCTGCCTATGCCCAGGAGACTGACTGTGTAAGTGCTTTACTTACCTGAGAAACCTAACTAAACATACCTCCCCCAGGAAATGTTGATTTTTGCAGTGTCCACTTTTAAAATAGCTTATTGCCATTTTAACAACAACTGTGTGTACTACTGTTTTAAATCAAAGTTCTATACTTACCTGTGTGACGTACCTTGCATTTTATGTACTTACCTCAAATCTTGAATCTTGTGGTTCTAAAATAAATTAAGAAAATATATTTTTCTATATAAAACCTATAGGCCTGGAGTTGAGTCTTTGAGTGTGTGTTCCTCATTTATTGCTTGTGTGTGTACAACAAATGCGTAAGACTACTCTCTGACAAGCCTACTGCTCGACCACACTACCACAAAATGGAGCATTAGAATTATCTAATTTTACCACTATCAACCTCTCAGGAGAACCCTTGGACTCTGTGCACACTATCTCTCATTTTGATATAGTATATACAGAGCCAACTTCCTACACCCGGGCACCCCAGATTGTTTAAAGAATAGCCTTTGCTTCCCCCTTTGGTTATAGAGATTGAAAGATGGGGCGATGTACTTGATGGTAAAGTACGAAAACCTTGGGAGGAGATAAAGAGAACCACAGCTGGCAAGTTAAGTGAATTTAACCACCTACAAAAATTATGTTCAAGGGCATCAGCTCATAGACAGGTTTTGGAACAGACTTGGGATAACAAGCTTATTTTGATATCCCAAAAGATAACTAGAGAGACTTCTAAATTGTATGATCTCATTTGTCAAGCAGAGATGAGAAAGTTCCACCATCCTACAGATTTTAGGAAGGAAAACTGCTTGATGTGGATTTCGCCTAAACCTGGCAGTCATCCTTCAATATGCTATATGATATCCTGACACCTGCCATATTTTAAAGGATGCATCTGTTTCGTTACACAGGTTTTATTTGAGTCTACATAAACTGTCTAAGCTTCCAGGGAAGCAAGACTCAAGATGTAAGAAGTGTAACTGCTCAATGGCAGATGATTTTCATATGCTCTTTAATGTCATCCTCTGACCTCAATGAAGCATTGCAAGGGTTTATGAATGGGTTAGTACTTGTGTAAGAAAACATGAGTAACACATCAACCAGTACCTGACTGAGCTGCTGACTGAGTCCTCCACTCAAATTCAGTTATGACTCACCCTGAGCCTTGTCTTAAAGTCCTACCTGCTTCCATTATTGACAACAGCTCCAATTCATGGGGTGTACGAAACCTGGATAATGCATGGCCTTCCTCTCACTGTTTGGAATCAGTAATCTGAAGGAGGTCACATCAGTGTGGTAATAGTTGAGTGCTATGGCCAAACAACTCAGTTTTTTGACTACCTTAATTCTAACACGAGGAGGGCTGCCTCAGCATTTTTAATCCCCATCCCTCCTTCTTTTTGAATGTGCAGTTTGGCCTGCTGCGAACAACCTACATCTGCATGCACCTGCTTGTCACTCTCAAAGGAGCTGCCCAAAAAATTTATATTTCATTGCACCCTCAAATTGTTCAAATTTTCCCGTGCTTAAAACTATCCTTCTTCAGGGGGCATGACCTAGACGGTCAACATGGCAGCCAAGCTTTAGTAAACTGTCACTTGCTGTCACCATGGAGCCTGATTATGGGGTGCTGGTGTGCCCTACAACATTGGTGTAGGGCTCATGACGAATCCTGGCCAACCCAGCAGGCAGTGGCAGTGAGGGGGTTGCTACAGTTAATGCAGCAGAGGGCACCAGATCGCGGCATAAGGAGGCCGTGGAAGATAGATGGTGGCCTGAGGATAACAGTTGGGCGACAAGAAGCTCTAGAGCCCTGAGTGCCGTGAGGAGGCCCAATAGGACTCGTGTGCACCCTGGGGACCAGAACACAGTATCACGCCATCCAAAAGAAGACCTGGACTGCACCCCGCCTAAGGCAGAGCTCTCACATGGGGCTTTGGCACCGCACAGCACCGTGGTCTAAAAGCCCATGATGAATGGGCCAGCCAGTGACTGATGGCGGTGCAGAGGGTGGCTTTAGGTTGGTGGGGCACCATCTGGAAGAACACCCCCAGCAGAAAACTGGTGCTGGACTCTCCTGGGACCAAACCAGGACTGCTCAGCAAGGGATGAAGCTCACACATTACTGGGAGTAGAAATTTCCCAGAAGCCTCTGGAAATGCACACAGCCAGGGCCCAAAGGCCCAATAGAGGTTGTGGCAAGTGGGGACAAGCGGTGAGTGCTTGAGGAAAGATGAGCAGGAAGAAGCGGATGGGTGCCCGATTGGACTTGATGTCGCCCCCCTCGGCCAACCCCGGCATACTCTATAGACTGAGAGGTAGAAAGGGAGAGGCCCTTAACCACCTGTGTGCCCTCATGGGCATCCTCCTTCCCCCCACAAAGCTACAAGCCTTACATAACAACAAAGCATGCCCAGGAGGCAGAAGGTGGCTGTGTGCACAAGCATGAAATCACCGTACACCGTCAATTGAGAGACTGATGACACAAAAAAGGGCGAGGGCTGTAGTCTGACTGCTCATGCTGCCTAGCCACAATCTGACTGGGCAAGTGAGTCGGTCCCCCCTCATACAGCTATCAACAGGACCCAGTCTAGGGCAAATAGACCAGAGGCGTGGACACCACTCATGTGCCCCTTATGATCTGACATAATCAACAAACAGGGGGAGACAGGCTTAAACACAATGGGCGGGACAAGGCCCCCCAGGCACAGTCCACAATGGATAAACACACGGCCCCAGTTGGGAACGCAAAGGGGCCTTTGGGTGGGAGCTACAGCAGGGCAGCCCCCCTGGATGGAGACACCACAGCGGTGATCCTAATTGCCACCCAGGAATCCAAGGCAGTGCTGTAAATTACAATTGAAGAAGTGGGCACTGAGGTATCCCTCCTGCTCTAGGACCTCCATCAAACTGTCAATCAATTGACCGAAGCAAAGAGCAGGATGTGGGAAGCAGAAGACACTGTCAAACTCTCTCCACAGAGGTGTCCCGCCTCTCACACAACTCCAAGATACTACAGGACCAGGCTGAAGACACGGAGAACAAAGCCCAATGAAATAACCTCAGAGTCATAGGTTTTACAGAGAGGGCAGCCGCAGAGACATTCCTTGAACAATGGATCCGATCCCGGATTGAGACCGGAGACCTATCTTCGTGCTTAATCCTTGAAAGCGACCTCAGATTGGTAGCCTAGAAACCACCCCCTAAGCTCACCCCCACGGCGGATGATAGCTCGATTCTTGAATTACAGAGACAGGAATGTGGTCCTGAGAAAAACATGGATAAAGGGAAAACTATGGTTTCAATCCGGACGCGTTCTGATATTCCCTTGCTAATCTCGGCAGGCTCCGACACAATGCAAATTCTACGATAAAGTGAAGCAAAAATTACAAGATATGCAAATAACCTACATTCTACTCTAGCCTGCCCGGTTGCGCATAATCCAAAACTATAAATTTGTCTTTTTTGATAGCCTTGAAGACATATTCACCTGGCTCACAGATCAGCGACCCCTGACTGTGACCCAGCCCTCTCATTGGCACGGGATCAACCCACCTGGAGCTGGTAGGTGCAAGTCTAAGGGAGCAAAAACCAAACAACTCCACAAGTGCTCCCGGAGAAGGTGCAGAGGTGCATTGGAAGTGGAGGTCTTTGTGGATTCCGAAGGAGAACAGAGGGAATCCTCCAAGACTGGGGGAAACACAGATCAAGAAGCTCACCCAAAGGACCCAACCAGTGGGCAACGGCCCAGTACTAAACACCCTGGATAGTTAGCGACTTTTCATCACCTCCTGTGGACAAAGTGGACTATATTTTCTTTAAGTACACTAGCACCAAGGTATCCTTAGGTGATATTTTAACAAACATGATTCCTTCACGGTGTTAGTTGGGCGCACCATCCCGATCTTTTGAAACATCACCCCCAAGTTAGTTCTATTTTTAGTTAGGTATGAGTGACAGATGCTTCCTTAGGATGGGAAGTATAGGGTGGGGGGAGTTGGGTGATATATGCTCAATTGACTTGTTATGTTCTGTTATGGTAAGTTACCTGTATGTTTTGTTCGCCCAACACAACTCACCTCTCATCTACTCCTATGTGACACTCAATTCTGTGACCTGTAGAGGGCCCACTAGGTTCACCCCATGGAGATGAGCACGCACTACAGGGAGAGATGCTTCACCTCACACAGTTAACATAGGGGACCCACTCAGTGATGACGTGGAACATCAGTGGGCTGGTGGACCAGATAAAAAGAGGAGCTGTCCTACAATTCATACACAGACACAATCTGGCTATCCTGATGCTTCAAAAAACGCACTTACAAGGTTACAATTGTGAGTTAAGTCTGTTTTTGGATGAAATCCTTGACAGTATTTGAGGGAGATGTAAGTAGGTTAATGATCTATGATATACAGTACAACTTTCAAAATCGAAGGGTATATGCAGAAGCAGTCGGGTATTCAAATGTTTGAGCTGACACCCTACTATAATTATCCTGTATTTGGTTTGGCCTTTTGTTTTTGTCTTGTTCTGTCTCGTGCCTTCATGTACCCAGTGTGTGACTATAAGGGCCATCGACCCTCTTATTCATCAAGAAGCTGATAGCCCCCATAGTTAGGGTAAGGGCTACTCTCATATAATAACCTTTTATAACACATGAAGTTATGCTTTTTACTGATCAATTGATTAGAAAAGTGCTGGAATCACTACTAGTAGATAGTAGAATTAAAAGCAAGTTATTCTGCATGCAGGGGTTCACATGCCACATATGGTTGCAGTGATTTGTGCAGTGTCACGTATGTTCACAGCAAAATCAACCTTAGTGGAGTATGATTATTAAATACTTATTTAAAGTCTTTCAGGTGGCTTTAGTTGTTCATCCAATATACAGGTAGGAAAAAACCCTGCATGTGATAGTTTTTCATTGTGTATTCCAAAACAGAATATTACGTACCCAGCAAGGCAGTGTAGGATCCACGGCCCTGAACAAATGCCGGAGACCCGGTAGGGCTACACAGATGGGCAGCAACTGGTTGGCCTTAGAGCAGGTGGCTTGAGTCATTATTCTCATGTAGCCATCCTCATCTTCTTTTTAATATTACCTGTGGTCTCCAATATTAAAGGTTAAATGCCGAAGTTTTGCAAATGTATTTTTAAATTCGTTTTTCTGGATCCCAGCTTTATCCAGTTGAAGTTTTATTTAAGAACTTCTTCCTGCATGAAATCTTCCTGGAGGTTGAGCCCACCCTGGTGGCATTGTCCTGCAGGGATGAGGAGAGGCAGCCGATGATGAAGCATGACACTAATAGGTATGTGAGGCTTCGTCTTCCATAAGGGGATGACCCCTCAGAAGAAATTACACCAATCCTTCATAATTGACCGTAGTGTAGGAAATTATCAAAAAAGGAAAGTCAGAATTGACTCTCTTATAATTGTTTTGTCACTGTGACACTCATTTGTGTTTTTTTAGGAATTAGGAGAATGTGTGACAGTGTTCTGCCTCCTACTCTCCAGTTGTGATTAGGCATGCGTGAGGGACACCATCACCCCTGAGATGGTGCAGCAAACCCATCCAGAGGGTGAGTGGGGAAGCAGACATGCTTTTATTGCCACACTTGCAGATTGTGGTTGTGGCTCATGGACCAAGACGTAAAACCACACTGGAGCTGGTATTGGTGCTTCAGTAGACTGGGCTCCTGTGTTTTTGGTGTGCACAGACTGCCAAACTCAGAGATGACATATAAGGGTCCCAAAAGCAAACAGAAGGGAGACAAAAATATTTTTTTCACTAGGAGACAAGGCCAGGAATGACAAGAGCAGGCATGGTGGAGAGATATATCACTACTATGCAGACTGTGGCCCCTCTACTGGTGAGTCACGGACCATGGTTGCACTCCAGGAGCAACAGTGCGCTACTGCAGGCATATTGGAGAGGTGGCCTCCATTGATACACCTATACAAACATGGAAAGTAACCTGTCTAAAACAGAGGAAGTCACACAGGACTTTACCAAGAGGGTATCCCAACTAGAGGTGAAGTTGGTGACATTAGATGAAGGAGTGATGGTACACAGTGGATTCCAAGGTAGAGTAGTGCCACACTACTCACAGTTTAAATCTCAAATTAATTTCTAAGAGGCAAAGGTCAGTGGGGTAATGTGTGCCTCCTTGGTGTCCCTGAACAAAGTGAGGAGGTGGGAGGCTTTTCTTCAATTATCCAGAAGTTTTTTTACATATTCAATCCTTGCGGTGAACCCCGCTCAATAAGTTATGGTGAGTAGAGCTTACAGGCTGAAGATATTGAGGGCAAAACAAAACAAGGAGATTAGAGATACAATCATTGCTGAACTGTGCTCCTCATTGGAACAAGAGTTGGTCCTAAAGGCAATAAGCAAGTAGCAAGAAGTATCAACTGGAGGGGAGAAAGTGTTCATTTTCCCAAAATTTAGCCGCTCCACACTACTGATGGTGAAAGGTGCATGATTGCACTCTGTGAAATGTAGAATACGATATGATTGGCACCAGCATGTCTTCACCGAAGTGGAGACAGCAGGGTCATTTCAGGAAATGCTCAGCTGGAGAAGCCACAAGGTAGTCCTCCTGGATAAGTAATTTGTCTCCAAGGAATGTATTGCTGCTGACTTTGCTCTCATTGGCAGGCACAAAGTGATGACTTATTTTAAATAAAACCATCAAGTAGGGTAATTGATGGAAACTGCTCTTTCAGCTGGTTCACCCCAAACTTTTTGCCTTTTACTCTCCATTTTTTCCTGAATTCGTTTTTGTTGGCCTTAAGACTCAGAGCACTTTACCACTGCTGACTGGTGCTAAAGTGCATGTGCTCCCTCCCTAAAACATGGTTTGATTTGTATATATCTAATTGGCATATTTCCTTTACTTGGAAATCCCTTGTATAGTGGTAAACCATATATCAGGGCTTATAAATTAAATGCTACTAGTGGGCCTACAGCACTGATTGTGCCACCCACTGAAATGATGCTTTAAACGTGTCTCATACCTGGTGCTCCAGAGCATGTGTGTGTACTGTGTATTGCCACTTCAACTTGGCATTAAAACCATTTGCCAGGCCTTAAACTCTCCATTACACATAACTCACCCCTGAGGTAGGCTGTAGGTAGCCCATTGGGCATGATGCAGTGTAAGCAAAAGGGGCATGTGCTTTTAGGTTTTGCATGTCCTAGTAGTGAAAAACACCCAAATTCATTTCACGCTACTGTGAGGCTTACTCCTCTCAAAGTTTAACATTGTGAATTCTTTAATATACTTTTAAGCTGTAATTCTTGCTTAGAAAGGAGTAGCTGCTTCATGTTTCATATATTTGGAATGGTAATGTCCTCCTTACTGGTAAAGTTGGATTTAACATTAACAGCCTCTCCACACGACCACTGCCCCCCACGGGTGGTCAATCTTGCCCCGCATCCCATTGAGGTGTGTTTAAGAGAAATCTTTACTCTACTGTGCTATGGAAGAGGGCATCATTCCTTGCCCTTCTAAAAAAAAACAATCTTAACCTCCTAGACCCAAACAGCTGTAGACCTATCTCTAGAGTACCACTGCCTTCTAAGATTGTGGAGAAAATTATGAATAAACAACTAATGAAGTATATTGATAATCATAACCTGCTTGATGACACTATGGATTCAGACCACGGTATAGCACAGATACTTCAATGAATAAAGCTAAGGAAGAAATAAGAGCAACCATGGATAGTGGTGGCAACACAGCGCTCATACTACTTGATCTATCCGCAGCCTCTGATACCTTGAATCACAAGCTACTTCTCAACCGCCTTGCGCAGGTTGGGATGGATGGCATTACATTGAACCTTCTAAGATAATTTTTATCCAACTGGGAACAATCAGTAGCCCTGGATGATTTTGTCTTTCATGCCTTTCGGCTGCCATGTGGGTTGCCTAAAGAATCCTCAAGGATCACCCCGGAGACCCACTCTGTTTAATGTCTCTGTCACCTCCTCGGCCGACCTCCTTTGTTCTTTTGGTTTCTCTTTGACTTCCTATACAGACGACACGCAGATTGTCGTCTCATTGACCAAGAATGATTGTAGTATTGGGCCTATATTTCACAACTGCATGCTAGCAGTTAGCAGCTAGATGGACCGCAATTGTTTAAAACTAAACTCGGATAAAACCAAAGTTTTGTTATTTGGCTCCCATACGGCTTTTTGGTCGCTGAGCTGGTGTCCTAAAGAGCTGGGGGCACTCCCAACCCTGATGAAGAAAGCTCCCAGTCTAGGTATTGTCCTGGATGACCAGTTGACTTTCTCTGACCAAATAGAGGATGTTACTTCTTCAGCTTTTTATGGGCTCAAAACTATCAAGAAAATCCTACTTTTTATTCCTCCAGAACTACAAAAGATGGTAGTTACTTTCCTCATTCTTTCTAAGTTAGATAATTGCAACAGCCTCTATGTTGGCCTACAGCAACAACTCCTAAATAAATTACAGGCTGTGCAAAATGCAGTGGCACAGCTTCTTTTAAAAATTCCCAAATTCCAATCTGCCTCTATTTCGTTAGGAAAATTACACTGGATCCCGATCAAGAAAAGAATCACCTTTAAAGTATTATGCATTACCTTCAAAACTCTACATGATATGGCTCCATCTTTTATGAAGGAATATCTGGAGTGTTATGTTTCAAGTAGAACACTTTGGTAAGCAAAGTCTAAGTATCTGTGTGTCCCCAGAATAAAGAAAGCATCCTGGGGTGGTAGGAATTTCATTCATTGGTTCCCAGGGAATGGAATGCGTTGCCTATTGAATTCAAGGAATTACCCAATCTTATGACTTTTCGGAAGGCCTTAAAGACAAGGTTTTTCAGACACTAATGGTGCTAAGTCTTGTTCTGGTTAGCAGCTCAACTCTTAGACACCCCCGGGTATTGTGTGCTTCATAAATTCACTAAAC
Source organism: Pleurodeles waltl (assembly GCF_031143425.1). NCBI lineage: Eukaryota > Metazoa > Chordata > Amphibia > Caudata > Salamandridae > Pleurodeles > Pleurodeles waltl. The sequence goes on along the minus strand of NC_090442.1, from coordinate 203,946,799 downwards.
ATTAACATTGACATTACTGTTTGAGAAATGCCACTTTTAGAAAGTGGTTATTTCTCTGCTCTTACAGCTCTGTGTGCCTACAGCCTGTCCCCAATACACGTGTGGGCTGGGTGACAAATACACTTTGTGCATTCCCTCTAGACTGGCACAAACACAGGAAGGGTAGGTGTGTGTGTGCTCATCTGCATTCATCTACATTCTGATTGCTCTTCCTGCGCAGGAAGGGTGGAAGGGGAGGGCACTCACACCTGAATACGCAGTGCCTGTCCCCCCACAAATGGCAGATTAGCCCCTGTTGACAGTCTGAAGTCAGGGCTGAAGTCAGGGCTTTGAAGTCACCCCCACTCCAAGGCACATTTGGGTAAAAGGACTGGATCTCTGACCCCACCCAGACCTACAACTGGACTCTGTCAGAGGAAATGCTGTGCTGCATCAAGCACTGTCACTCTGCTGAACTGCTGACCTGGAAGAACTGCTTTTCTGATGTGCTGCCCTGCTGCCTGATGCTGTCTGACCTCGCTGGATTCTGCCTTGCACCCCAAGTGATCTCCAAGGGCTTGTTGGCTTGCTTTCTGTTGCTAGAGACTCCGGGATCTCAATGTTTCTGTCACTGCTCCTGTGTCTGGCTCACTGGAAGTGGACCAGGATACTTGCACCAGCGACTACATGATTTCATTTCCAATAACTGAGGGTCCTGTTTTTTTTAGTCTCTGTAAATGATTGAACCCTAAAGGACTAAGTGTGATTCAGTATATTTTGAGTGGTGTGTTAAATTTATGTTCCTGAGATCTACTGCATCAGTATAGCTCTATTTAGGTCAGTGGTTCCCAACCTGTGGTCTGAGGAACACCGGGGGACTGCAAAGCCTCCTCAGGGGGTGCATGACTGCTTAGAAAAATATATAAAAGTAACAGATTAATGAAGTGTATATACATAAAGTGGTTAACTGTACAAGTGAAAATTTTAAAACGCACCGTAAGGGTCAAGGAATTTGAAATCAGAGCCCAAAATTAATTGTTAGCCTCAGATCGATACGTGGGAGCAGTGCAGGTGTATCAAACAGAATATAGTATGGACGATGTGTGGCTTCAGTTGAATTTAGAAAAGCTCCAACCTTCCTTTTAAAATTACATTTTTTATTTTTTTATTTATATTTTGCTAATCAAATGTAATGTGTTTTCATTTGTGCATGTGTTTGGTGAACGCTTGTTTCTGTATCTTTTGTGTATTGTTTTGAGTTTGTAATCATCAACAACGTTTATGCCAGGATCCCCGGTTTCTAGTAATGACTCAGTGGGGGGGGTCCCCAGATTCCAACAATGATAAAGTAGGGGTCCCTGGGTTTCCGTCATGATAAAGTGGGGGTCCACAGAAGTCAAAAGGTTGGGAACTACTGCTTTAGGCAACTGGAATTCTGACATCTGTGTTACTTATTCTATGACTGAAGCATGCACTACTGAAGGCAGTGTGTAACATTTCTGTAATGAAAGTGGGAAGTATGCATTGCTGGTGAAGTGCAATGCACGTTCTAAGTGGGACAAAAGCTTGCTCTGATGATAACCATTATGCTGTGGGCATTCATGAAGCATCAAACAATGTTTAATTCTACAAAAATCAAAATAATTAGCACTTCCAAAGCTTGTGTTTTTTCTGAGAGGAAACGCCCTGTCAGTTTTTCAGGTGTGTGGTAATGACTCTGACGTATTCTTCCTAATTGGTTTTAACTCTCGTCCATATACAACGCTAGATGTCTATTGGCAAGACCTACTGTTTGCAGTACATAACTATACTTAAAATGGGCTTTGGATTAGCTCCTGGCTCACGACTGGGTGACTTTGCTGCCTATCTCAGTTGTCTGCTCTTGATTTCAAAGCTTTCTCCCTATTCTTGTATTTGTCCCGCCCAAGAGAATGTCATACTGACAGCGTTCTGACTGGACCTGAGGAATTCTTTTCTGCACTTGCTTTCGAGCACTATATTCGTGTTCATGTTTAGGGGCGAGCGCAAAGCGCTCCGTCCCCTGTTGTGAACTCTCTTTGAGCTTCTAACCACGCCCATGTTACATCGGTAACTTTCACTGGTTCATGGGCTTGCCTTTTAAAATCCGCTTGCTTTCATTAGTGAAAGGCATTCATACGTCATGCCTCCTCCAGCGCACCAACCAACTACTAAAAACATACGAGGTTCTATGTTTTCCATCCGGTTTCTGGACTACTTTTTCTCTCTATTTCGCAGCGCTAGCTCACTGAGCAGTAGTCCAGCGCTTCGCATGACATCGATCCTGTTACAAAGGTAATTGCACTTTCGCCTGTTACATAGATAATTGCACTTTTGCCGGGTACATGGATAATTGCACTCTTGCCAATAGGTTTTACTGCGAGGGAACTTTTATTTCCATTTGTGTGTCTGCTTTACGCTGATGGCAGCCATCAGCTCGCTTATGTGAAACTTTTACTTTTCAGTTTATTTGGCTTCATTTACAATTGATGTGGCAAGAAAAGTCTAGTTAGGAGTTTACAATGCTAATAGCTCTAACTCGAGCAAACGCGAGACCCATTGTATTGCAAATGCTTGTTTGCTCAGTTGATTGCAGCCCTGTCGAGTGCCACATATTTGTGTGACAGCATGCAAATCTAGTGGGGGTGAGGTGACATAACCTATAATGCATTATTCTAACACAAGATGCGTGGCACTTGGCAGGGCTGCACATGTGGTACTCCCCTATAATTCTCTTATTGGTGCACCAGGACATTACATGTTTCCCCTGCAACGTAAACGTTAAAAAAGCTAGAATGAGAGCCTACGGGTGATAAGCCGCACTTTACAAGTACTGATTGATTGATGTATTTATTGATTGTCATTTACATAGCTGCCAAGTTTCCTGTATGCTTATGTATGATGTCAGTGGTTGGCGTGTGTTTCGGTGTGCCATTTCAATGGTTGGAGTGGGCTTATGTGTGACATTTAATTGCCTAACCTGTGACACTTTGAGTGGCATTTTATCACAGGTCAAAGTAGTTGTGCCTGTATTATTATAAGATTAATTTCAGAATGTCCTAAGCAACCCTAAAAGAGTTCAGTGTAGGTAGGCGAGTGGGTGAAGCAACCCTGAAAGAGTTCAGTGTAGGTAGGTGAGTGGGTGTTTCCCACGCAAAGGACATAAGATGCTGGATGTTGCATGCATTCCTGGCTAATTTATAACAATATAAGCACACTCGTCAACAGACCGATTCAGATTGGAGATTGCAGATTTTTAAAGCCAAAAATGTTTATCTACAGCCTAAAATTGACCATGCTTCAATGTTAGTCAGTGGGTAAATTTTAGGGCCGAGCACGCAAGGCCTGTTGTAATCTCTCTGTTAGCTTTTAACGACTCCCACTACTGCTATTCATTCTTTGTTGTGCTTGTCTTAAATGCTTCATTTTTATTGTTGCGTTTTGTGAAATGTCCCTCCTTTGTGTGGTGAGTTCCCTCCCAGGCGATTTCACTAAGTGAACATTTTTGTTGCCCATCACACTACGTCATGGCCCCTCCTTCGGTTTTAGTTTGTCTTTCATCCCAGCCGTGATCCTTTCTAGACATTCACACAGGGAGCCAACAACTCTTGCGCTCACCGCTGCCGTGGTGCTTTGAATTGACTTGCTTATGTCAACTGTTTTACTTTTCATTTTCCGTTTATGGGGCAAGAAATGTCCAGTAAGGATTTAACAGTCCAGTTAGGATTTGACAACGCTAATAGTGAGCAAACGCGAGACCCATTGCATTCCAAATGTTTTTCCTTGCTCTCTGCCCCTTTTACTTTTCATACCCCACACCAACCGCCTGCTTGCTTTTTTTCAGAAACCCCCACCACTCGTTAATCCTTCCTTAATGCTTCCTACATCATGCCTTTTCCCACTTCCAATCTCGAAGGATGTGGTTTAATTTTTGTTATCATTATTATCAATGCTTTAAATGGAAAAATAGAAGTGCAGGTACTCTCTATCAGAGTACCTGCTTGTTTCTGAGAAGTGCCGGTACTCTCCAATTAAAAGTATTACGTTTTTCTTGAGATATGCCAGTACTCTCCCTCTCAAAATAAAAAAGTGCCGGTACTCAGTACCGGAGAGTACCGGCCCATTTAAAGCACTGAATTATTATTTCTCTTTAAAAGAGGTCCTGTTTGCTAGGTTGCTTGCTTTCTCTTTCGCACTACCCGCACACTTTTATTTTCTTTGCTTGACTTTATTTTCTTTTTTTAACACTTTAATTTACAGTCCTAAAATGGCTGCCCACCGTGTTAGTACAGTAAATTAAGAATGACATGTAGGACATGATGCGTACTCTGCACACACACCTAGGAATCATGGCGACCACTGTGGAACGGTTTTGCCTTCATAAGAAACCCATTCTAAGATTGCCGACCATACTTTCGTATTTGTCTGGATGCACCCACTCGCATTCTGGTGACAACAACCATTGGCAAAACCAATTGCTTGGCTAGTTAAAGCTGAGGCCTACGGGCTTTGAAAATACTTGTTATTTTCTGCCAGAGCCATTCCAGAAGATATATACAAATCAGTCTTGTCTCTCCCCTGCAGACACAACAGAACAAATTATTAGGCCATGAAGCATCTTAAAGAAACATATGTGATCCCTGTCGCATTTTGGTCTCATTACACTGCCAGCTGAGAGTCACCCATCCGTCACGTGCTTGTTGACAGCAAGCTTTTTTTAATTTTGATCATACTTTCAAGCATGTTTTTGAAACATGGTCTACGGCTACATTTCATATTTGGCCTAGACAGTCTAAGTTCTTATTTCTAAATGTTGATAACTTAAATCTTCTGAAACATTAATCAAAAAACGTTTGGCACCAAGCTATGAAGACAAAATGGTAATTTAGACAGAAGCATATGTAAATTTTCAACTACAATTGGGTCTGCTCTACGACACACACGAGTGTGTGTGCGAAAAGCAAAGCTGCTGATAATTCCTATTAATATTTATAGAAAACAAGCTGAATCGCCCGGAGCAAAAATAAATAACCTTAATAGGTTGTGGCCACTTTTCAAGTTAATCTGAATAATTTTACAAAGGCAGGTGCTAAACTCAGCACTTCTTTCCCACCAAGAGAGCACTGCTCACTTTATTGTTGTAATCCCTTCACTCACCTGAATCCGCCACTTCGGAAATGGGCACACCCTGTTCTTGTGCCATAAATCCTAAAATGGAAAATATGGCAAAACCTGCTACAAAACTGGTACCACTGTTCAGGAAACAAAGAGCAATTGAATCCCTGAGAACGAGAAAAAAGATTTAAAAAAGATGAGTTAGAAAGTGAAACTGGATACAACGCTTGGCAACTGAACGAGGAAGACAGAGAAATGAAGCTGAAGAAAACGACATCTGTATGTTTGCCATTAAAACTAATCTTAGGACGGTAAGGGGAGAAGCAAGGCTAATGCAGGAATATTTTTCAAACACTTTATTAAAGGTTTAGTGCTTAAGGACATAGCACAGCATAGCACCAACTGTGTACAGCCTTTAGCTTTTTTTAATTCCTTGTTGTACTCATCTACCTTCGTCCCATGCCCCGTAGTAATCTCATTTAAAAAAATACAGACAGACGTATACATTAAATAAAGAAATGTGGGGGCATCTTGTTTCTAGACAGCCCTTTTCCATATAGTACAATACAGGTTGCCATGTTGACAAAAGTCGCCTCTTTCTTTGATTAAGGGGGTCATTCTGACTCCCGCCGGCCGCGGTAACTGCGGTGCCGGCGGGAGCCGCCAGGATACCGCTGTGCGGTCAGAAGACCGCCGCGGTTATTCTGTGTTTCCCGCTGGGCTGGCGGTCGACCGCCAGAAGGCCGCCCGCCAGCCCAGCGGGAAAGCCCTTCCCACGAGGAAGCCGGCTCCGAATGGAGCCGGCGGAGTGGGAAGGGTGCGACGGGTGCAGTAGCACCCGTCGCGATTTTCAGTGTCTGCATGGCAGACACTGAAAATCTTTTAGGGGCCCTCTTACGGGGGCCCCTGCAGTGCCCATGCCATTGGCATGGGCACTGCAGGGGCCCCCAGGGGCCCCACGACACCCCTCACCGCCATCCTGTTCCTGGCGGTCAAAACCGCCAGGAACAGGATGGCGGTGAGGGGGTTGGAATCCCCATGGCGGCGCAGCAAGCTGCGCCGCCATTGAGGATTCCTCAGGGCAGCGGAAAACCGGCGGGAGACCGCCGGTTTTCCGTTTCTGACCGCGGCCATACCGCCGCTGTCAGAATGCCCTTGGGAGCACCGCCAGCCTGTTGGCGGTGCTCCTGCGGTCGTTGACCCTGGCGGTCAATGACCGCCAGGGTCAGAATGACCCCCTAAGTGTCCACTTAGGCTTTCCGTTGGCGTTTCACCCCAACTTCGAAGATACCACAAGTTGAATGTGTGGTTGTTGGCTGCTTCTGCAGCTGTGCAATTGTATTTTAGCAGTTTTTAATAGTTGACCACCCTCTAGTTGTGATTATTTCCCATATTATTGGTTTCATGCCCATAACTGTTACATTTAGGCCTTCTGGAATTAGGAACCTACTGGTATAAACTAGAGTATACAGGCGAGATAAATCTATGAAATGATATCAATCCAAAGCAAGGACATAAATTACTCACTTGAAGACATTTGTTGTCTCCGGCATAATAGACTGCTAGCCCAAAAGGGCAGCAGCATACAAAAAGAAAGACTTCATTTCAAAAGAACTTTTCTTTTACGTTTTGTTTGTTAGATTTATTTCTTCATATTATTGTAAAAAACTTTGTGATTATCAGTGTAGAACGGATCCATGACACCAACCACTATTTTTAAAAAAAAAGTCTTTCCCACAGTTTCTTGCCAGAATTCACTAGAAATGGTGAGATTGTTGATGGGGCAAAGCCTTCAAAGAACAGACTAAAAGCATCGAAAATAAAAGAGACAACAAATGTCTTCAAGTGAGCAATTTATTTCCTCGCTTTGGAGTGATATAATTTCATAGATTTATCTCGCCTGTATACTCTAGTTTATACCAGTATCTCTAGCCCAAATACAGGGGAGTTACAGGGCTCCCCCTCCTTAGTTACCTCCAGGAATTAGGAGCTTAAACATCTTCTTTATTGCAGCTAGTATTTCCGTCCTATAGGTTGACAGTGATGGGCATGCCCACCGGATATGAGTAGATGTTCCCTTTTTGCCTCACTCTCTCCAACTGAACACCTGGTTTAATTTCTCAGGTGTTAAATACAAATATGCCATTATTTCCCTCCTGGAGTCCCTGTGGACCATATATTTACTGATTTCATTGTATCTCTCCAGGCTCCGTTCTTTTCTTCTCTGCTATTTCCATGCCTGCTTCTTTTCCCATTGTTTCCAAGTACCTCCATTTGGGTGGATTTGGCTCTTTAATCTGAAACTTCAAGCATTTTGACACTTCTGCAGTGCTGACTTTAGGGCGGTGTGACCGGTGTCATCATAGAGGGGAGCTAACACCATCCTGTACAGATTTTCCTGTGTGCTGCATTTTTCTGGGGATAATACACTTTTCTGATTAATACCCTTGATGGAAATATCTATGACCTGTATAGTGATAGTTTTGACACATGCTACAGTAGGTAAATGTTCCTGCTGCAAAGCACAATATGTAGCATACATATCACAGATTTTTTTTTTGGGCAGCAGTTCAGTGGGATACTGCTTTTATCACAAAGATTACTCTGTTACTTACACTTCATAAGTTACCATCCTTCTAATATAGCACTGTGAGCTACCAACATGCATCAAAGTGCTGTATGCAAACTGCAAGGAACAGATTTTAAATCATTTTGCTTACTATTCAATCGTTCATCGTTCAAAGTTTGCTAAAAATGGACTCATTTGGGTACTAATGCATTTGTATTAGTACAGACAACCCCAACCGCAGTATAATGTTTTACATCCCGAGTTTGTCGTATCAGATTTATCAACACTTTGCACCGGATTTGCATCACAAAAGTGAAACAAACCTGGAGCAAAGTGTTACTTTGGTATTTATTTGCAGAGCAAATCGTAAATTGTGTTGGAAAAGGACCCTAAAGCATGGGTACTTGCAAACATTTTCCTAGGGGCCAACACCTTAGGTCTGTGATGTGACGAGGGCCGCATTGATGCCAGCAGGGTGGCAGTCGGTGGGTGTAGGTTAAGCGAAGCATATACCTCTAGTGGTTGAACTGAACAACGTGAAACCTGAGATTAATCCCGGCTGCTCCACTATACCAAATTGTGTGATCCTAGAAAATTGTTTTATTTCACTCGCACTCCTTTTTCCTCATAATCACATATCAGAGGACCTTGAAATACAAGTGTGCTGTACAAACCTTTCCCTGTGTTTGATTTAACAAACTATAATGTTGCATATGTATAATAAGAACGCAGCCCACCCAGAGAGTGCACATAACAATTGACTTGCCTCTTTAGTTTACTGTTGTTATTGTTGTCAGTGTTTGGGGGGGAGAATTAATGTTTCTAAATTCATGTTTGAAAACTATCACTTGTAAATTCATTTTGTTCAATGCGCTCATATAATCTGATGTACTAAAGTGACAAGGTTCTGTATGCTAATTAAATACACTTTTTGAAGTTTGAAGACTGTCAGATTTTTACACTTTTGCAGCAAAATGTATTTTAAAATGAAGTTCTTTCTACGGTTAAGCATGCAAAACTCCCTAGATCCATTCTTTTACACCAAGTAACCTTTAAATAAATGCTTGTTTATTTAAAATTTCTATTGTTTGTGCCGAGCCAGTAAACAGCAGCCTGGTGCTGCTGTTCACCAAGGGGCTGCATGAAAAGGTCAGGACGGCTGCATGCAGCTCCCAGGCCATACTTAGAGTATTGGTGCCCTAAAGTAAAATTAAGTAGCACTATGGTCTACTTTGCACTACTTTGTGTCAAGTGGACATTCTGTAGATGGAGCATGGGTACATTGATGTTTCCATGAAACCACTCCTGGATTTTGATGCTAATCCCTTTCATCCATCACTGGTAAAAAGGGATTTGGGTCAGAACACTACATCTCCTCAAATCATGTGCTACTGTTCAGAACACATACCAAGTGGTAAAGTGTTAAACCTTGTGAAAACATGGAATTGTGTACTGGAAGGGTAACCTTCCAGTTTAAAATCGATGCATGCCCTATCCAATACAAAATGTTTGTTTGACATCACATTCACATCCTTGGACGATATATGAGCAAGGGTATGTGTGTTGGTGCAAGACAGCCTAATGTAAACCGGTGCTATGGGAAAAAACAACAGTGCCATGTCTTAGTAGAGATGGCACTGTTGTGCTCTCTTCTTTTCACACAATATATGCAGCAACTTTGGCTACTGTGCTGATTTGCATGCAATGATGCCTACCAGTAGGGATGACATGAATCCTAGACCACATTGTCTTTTCTAACATTTCCTATGATTTACACATTCATTCATTATGTCTGTATAAGGTATGCATGATGTAAAGCACTATGGCACCCTAACTTGTTCTGGGAAGTGCTATAAAAGTAAATAAATACATTTTTCATTCTCTCCCACTTCACAGCAAGTCTTATTGCAGTTTTTGAATGATCACATTTCTATGTTTTCATTAGGTTTGGTAGCAATTGCCCTCTTGCAAAGTCGTATGTGCGTTTTCTATGCCGGACTGAAATGCTCATCATATGGATTGACACCTCAAATGGTGATGGGAAAGTTGTTTAATAATGAGTCAAATCCATCTGACTGCAGTACAATCTTTTCGGTATCTTTTTGTCTTTTTGGTGTTGACACTTTCTTATCCATAAGTTATCCAATAGTGTTCTCCTACTGCTCTATTCATGTTTAGTCAGTGTTTACTAGAACATGTATGTGTCCATTCCCCCATTACTCATAGCTATAATGCCCTGTAATAGTTTGACATTTAGGAGACCTAATCCTCCCTTCTGAGTTGGTTGCCTCAATACGTTCTTGGAGACTCTTACTGGTTTCACCCACCAGGTCAATTTCAGAAGGTCTTTCTGTAACTTCTCTAGACTGCTCCAGTGTATTACTATCGACAGTCACTGGAAATAAAATTTCTGCAGCTTGGAGATCACTACTATTTTGATTGTGTTAATCCTCCTTATCCATGAAAGGAACAGACTAGACAATTGAATTCCCTCTATTAAAAGGGATACATTGGCTTTAAAGACTGCAGTAATGCTCTTATGGAAATTTACTTTAAGATATTATAAGGAACGTGTTTTCTTTTAGCCTGCTCCCTATCTCCTCAAATACTTGTATTAGGAGTAACTCTGATTTGTGTGTGTTAACTTTGTAGCAGGATACAGCTCAATATCCCTCCAAAACAGATCAACACTTGATGGAAGGTAAGGGGTCTGTTGGGATTAACAAGGCACCACCATCAGCAAATAGAAAAATCTTGTTCTTGTCCCTCCAAAATCAAGTCCTCACAAGCACACATCTGTGAATGATGGGTGCCAATGGTTTGAAGTCCATTGCAAAGACCAATAGGGACATCAGATCAACAGTATTCTGTTCACCAAATTTCTGGCTGTCAGGTCTACATATGGAGCCATCACCGTATACACCCATACTTCTCCAAGGCCAAATTATATCATTATTTTTTTTTAGAAGGAATTTCCAGCTGACCTTGTCAACCGCTTTCTCAGTTTCCAGCACCAACAGGGCCTGCATGATACTCTTTTATTTGCCACGTCTATGAGTTCTATGGTTCTTCTGATGTATCAAATGTTTGCTGTTCACACATAAATTCTGGCTGGTCTTTGTGAATGATGTCTGAGACGATTTCTGATAATCTGGTTGCTAGTATTTTGGTATATAGCTTGTTGGCACATTCAAAAAGGCACTAGGGCTGCAAAAGGAGCACAGTTTAAAGCAAGGATGTTAGAAACCCAGGAGAACATGCATTTGTATCACACTCTTATGTTATTAGGTCTTTATTCAAGGCTCTTTTTGCTTCAAACAGTCCCAATCACCTTTGAAGTCAGCTAACTGCAAAGGTTTAAAGGTGTTGCAGAGACTGGTGCCGTCTGACTGTGAAAAGCATTGGAAAGAAATGAGGACATGGGAGGTCCGATGTTTCTGGAGGCAGTGCCTCTTATGCAGGAAGTAATTAAGCCATTATAAGGGGTTTAGAAGAAGAAGAAGATTTTTTTAAAGTGTGCTGCTTGGGAAAAAAAAGCCTGAGAACTGTTTTGTCAATTTGCATAAGGAATGATGAGTATTCCAGTATCACCATATGGGATGTACTTGATTTATATTTTTGCTTACATATTGTGGTACAAATAATTGTTTTTGTTATGAGGCTATTGCTGATAAGAGTGTGGTTTCAAGCCAAACTGCACGTAACAGACCAGAAACAGTGGAAGTTTGCTGTACTAGAGTGCCAATGTATGCAACAAGAGTAACTAAGTTATGTGACAAATGGAAATTATGTGGAATAATACAACACGATAAGTGGCTGGAAATCTTCACTCTGCAAAAGTATTGTGGGCATCTATTGTCAGGACAAAGACAGCTAGTGTCATAATATCATTTGGGCTTATATGAGTATTAAGGTACGTATCCAGTAATGGTTAGAGCTATAGTTATCAGGCCTAGAGTTAGTTTCAGTGACAGTTTCAGGGCAGTGGTTAGGCTAAGGTAAGATATTGGTTTCAGGTCTAGGGTTGACCGGATGACAAAATATTGTATACAAAACCACTGATTGACATAAATATGTGTTCTAAATATTGTTGTACAAGAATGTAATTTAATCGGGTGTAGATTTTATATTATTAATTCTAACAGGGCAGTATATTTGTTTAAGATATTTAGGAAGGAATATTCAGGTAATGTGATATTCCAACAACTACTTACGGTTTGGGTTATGGCTACAGTGTAGGCTAGGTCTGTTGTTAGGATTTGATTTGCGTTTAAATTAAAAGGCTGTGCTATGTATTTTTCATTGCTAGGGCCCGAGTCACAAAGGTTTATTATACAGGAGTATATGTACTGATGTGTAACTATAATCCTGTACCTAGGTATAAGTCTACATTATTTAACTATTTTGAGTTTAGATGTACAACCGAGTGCAGACTTACATGATTCTGCCTATTGAAATTAGGGGGAGGAGACGACTAAAAGAATTCACAAGTGTGAAGATACTGATTTTAACTTTTCACATGTAGGCCGAGATCTCCATAACTAGAGGGGTGATCACCCTATGGGAAAGTATAATAAAAAATAATAATGTTCATTAATCTGTGAAAAATATTAAACACTAAAATATTTTAAACATGTTTAGAGACTTAATAAACCTTTTTTTTTTTAATTTTCAACTTTATTATTTTGCATTTAACTATTTTAAAATCTTTATAATAATTGTTAAACTCCATCATTTTTTCCTTTATATAATATAGAGGGATCTACGTCCCAGTGGTGGAGACCTCCATCTATATGTGAAAAGTTGGTAGTAGTAACTTTGCACTCATAAATTCTATTCTAGCAGTCTCTACCCCCAGTTTCACGGGTGTGAAGACAGGTAATTCTGCATCTGGTGGTAACTTTACACTACATTAATAAAGTTTAATATTTATGATAAAAACATGAAAAATATTTTATTGTAAAATAAAAAAGTAAATTAACATACACTAATAATTAACCACACATGCAGCAATGCGGTCTCATTGTATGCCGACTACGCTGTTGGTGTATCTGCGACAAACAGACTACTTAGTACCTATCATGTTGGCTACCCTATTGCAGTTTGGGGAGGTATCTGGGCATTGCGTGAGCCAGACTCAGTCCAAGCAATTTTTACTGTACCCTCTGAGGGAGGTCCCCCTAGAGGTACTCCTGGAGGTGGGTCTCCTGTGAGAAACTTCAGCATTAGAAATCTTAGGATTAAGATAATGAAGGATGCTTGAGTCGTTCACTACCCTAAATATAGGCAGGGTGCTAGAAGGCCTGAAATCTTCAGTTAAATTGTGTAATACTCTCTGGTTGTCCCTGATGGGTAAGATAGCTCTGCTCAAGATGCTCATCTTACCACAATGTTTATATGTCTTCCAGGGTACTAAGTATGACATCCCTAGAAGGTTTTTTCTTGAATTAGATAAATTGATTGTAGAACTACTATGGGCCACTGGGAGGAAGTGGTCGGCCTAGCTATGCTCAGACCAGCATGGAAACAGGAGGACATTGGAGTTGCCATGCTTGGAACTTTATTATCTGGCTGCCCAGTTGCAACATGCAGTACACTGGCTGGACGAGAGGCACAATTGGAAGAAACTTTCATTGAAGGGTGCACATGGAGAGTTATCCCTTCCTGAGCTCTTGATGATGGCAGCTGGTGTTCTTAGCTCTGTGCTGATGTGGTTGGGAAAGTGTATCAGATATGGAAGGGGGTAGTCTGGCGGGTGCTGTGTCACACACCTTATGCACTGGAAATGTGTATCTGGACTTTGCATCCCTTTGCAAAGATCACACAAATAATGTCTATTGATCAATAGTGGCACAGGGGTTGTGAGACCCTTTGAGTCCTATATCCCAATGATAAATTTATAACACTAGCAGGTGCAATGGACACCTTTAATTTGGGACCGGGGAAGTTACTGCAATTTGCTAAGATTGTGACTACAGCAAGGGGAATTTGGTCAAAATATCCAGGGGTACCTCCAGAGTTGCAGACACTTATTACTCTGCTCAAGATAGCTGGTAGAAGGAAATTGATTTCACATGTTTACAGGGCATTACAGGAGGACTTTCCATTGCACATCCTGACGATACAGGACAGATGGCAGGAGGCACTGGGTGACCCACTTATGGTTAAAGAATGGGGGGTAATACATGAAGGGGGTGAAGGGTACCTCCACTAATGCTCAATTAAAATTAATACAGTAAAATGTTGTACACCAGGTGTATCTATCTCCTAAAATGTTACATGCTATTTAGCCTGAGCAGCCATCCTCCTGTTCATGCTGCTTCATAGCTGGATCAAATTTTCTGCACATGATCTGGGGGCGTCCCACACTTTTAGGCTAAATGGGTCCACAGGTTGGACCATCACCAAAGATATCAGACAACCCTGCTTAGTATTGTCCCAGTATGAAAAAAAGAAAAAACATAGTCAGAAATTCATACTCCTAGGGCTGGTGGCGAAAAAATGTAAGATGGCAATCTGATGAATCTCCCCTAACCCACCACTGTTGGATGAATGTCTGAGAGATATGGCATAGTGGGTTGTGGAGGGTGGAGGAAGAAAGACGTATGCAGAAAACCAAGACAATAAGTTGGCAGATGATTTGCAGGCATAGGCAGTGATGCTCGCTGAGCTACTTGAGATGCCTGATGCAAGGGCACCGTGAAGGTCATCCATGACCGCAACAGTATAGTACAGGTACGATTGTTATGATGCTTGTTTGGGTAGGAGTTGGGTGGTAAGGGGTTGGGTGGCTGACACTGAGGCAAGAGCCTGGGAGACCTGGAGTTTTTTAAAGTATATTGCATTAGTGTTCGCTCTAAACAGATTTGGATGCTGAGTGATGTAGTATATACCTTGCCCTATGCAGATATTAACGTTGAGCAATGGGGGCGGAGTGGGGTGTTTTATTGCAGTACAACTAAAGTTGTAAATCTGCAGTCAAGATTATAGCAAATGCCAATAAAAATGTATACCTTGGAAAACACTAATAAGTAAATAAATAAAATCTGAATTTATTATATAATTGTTACTATTAAAAATAAATGAACAAAACACATCCTCACTATTATTTTTATATTTAGTTATAATTCAGTAAAAGTTATTAAAACACATTCATTAATTTCAAATAATTTATTTTTTTAGTAAACGTTGACAAAAATGTAATGTTCTTTTATTTATTTTTTTAAGTTTACTATAGCCTACAACAGCTAAATAACATATACAAGGGTAGTTTAAAATTTGGAAAAAATGCATTTTATTTAACATTATTTCCTATGGGGTGTTATTTGAGTCACTGTCTCCATTATTTTCTATGAAAGTGTGTTGCAGTACCTTTGAGTGGCCATTAGACTTACTCCAAAGCTGGTCTGGTGTACATTCACAACTGCATTGGGTCATTTTTGGCTATTTTAACTTCAGAAATCTAGTTTGTGAACAGCAAATGCTTACTCTTTTGATGGTGAGTGTTTCTAGTCCTATGCTCCTCAATAAACCCTTACTTACCCCTCCCTAAAACTAGCCCATTTAGTATTAAGCATTCCCTATTTTCCAGCCACACCCCCAGGTTTCTTCCACTACTACTACAACCTATACCTACTTGTGCAGAGACCTCTGCAACCGGCTCAGAGAACTCTACATAGAAAAGAGGCAAGGTGAAGGCGGACATCTGTCAACATAGGTCTGTAACTAGAATTTTGTAGTATGTGAGTGGTACTATTGTAGTACTACTAAAATTACTACAAAGTGCAGTTTGTGAATAGGTGTCAATGAAGTGCGGTTATATTCCTTCTATAGGATGTCTTTAAGCACACATTATTACTGCCAGGGCAAACATTTCATTTCATTACTACCAGTTGAACAACTGAATAAATGAATCAGTAATTCAAGGTCACCGGTTAACATTTGAAAATACTCTGTGACTATGCAGCATAATGTGTGGTGCATATATATATATATATATATATATATTTTTTTTTTTTTACTTTGATAGTATGTGATAGTGTAAACCCATTGGTGGCTTATATGGCAAGTGTGGCAACTCTATAATTATTTGGAAACAGAGTAGTCACATACATATATACAGTGGTCCTAACTCACAGTTCTTGCGTTATGATGAGAGATAGTGCATTTTTTTATTGCAAAATCACTGCTAAATGATTGACTAAGAAACAATCCATATGGTAAACTTACTTGTAACAGTTATTGTTGTACTTATTATAACTTCCCAAAGCTGTAAGGCAGCCCAGGCATAAGGCATATGAGAAAAAGATCTGTGTTCCAGCATCCATCCATACCTGTAGATAGAGAAGAAACCAAGAAATCAAACATCAAGGATGCTAGTTTCATACTACCATAACCAACTGCTACATACATATATAGGGTCCTATTTTTGCTCCCCTAGCACCACTGGAGCATCACTTTTAGCGACTTTCCGGTGGCACTGTGACCCTTTCCACATTTACACTTTGCGTGGCTTAACGCCACCTTGTAAATATTAGCCCCCCAATGCAGTTTTCTGTGGCAGAGGGGTGTGCAGTGGCTGTTGCTGTGGGTGTTCCACTGCAAGACCAATTGCATTTTTGATGCTGCCCCAGATTTACGAGTATTCGTAAACCTGAGGCAGCATCAAAAACTCAAGCCACCCGGGAAGTAGCGCTAGCATGGTACAACAAGGAGAAGTACTTTTATTTTTCCTCGTTTTTGCTTTTCCTTCTGCAGCACACATAGAAAGAGCAAAACACCACCAATTATTGTTTATGTGCAAGAAGTTGTTCCTTCCTGCACATAAACAATCATTAAGTAATGACAATTTGCTTCTTCTACGTGTGCTGCATTCTGCAACACATATAGGACTAGGAAATCACCATTATTGATTGTTTATGGACAGGATGGGACACCTTCCTGCACATAAACAATCATTCCCTGCAAGCAGGCACACTTGCACTCTAGTGCAAGGGTGCCTAATTTGGCGCTAGGCAAAATTACATAAATGTTCCTCTGGCATTGCTGACCCATATGGACACTGGTGAGTCAACATTCACCCCCCCATACCTGCATGCCAATTCATCCCTCACCTGACTCCTAACAGTCCATTCCACCCCACACAGTGCACCTGAACATATGACTAACCCCAATGCCAAGCCCTGCATACCATACCCAGTACATGTACAGCCCCCCATCCCTGCATGTTCACCCACCATCTATGCATGCACAGCATGGAGAACTAACAATCCATCACCATACACAAACAAAGGTGGCAAGGCAACAGCAACGATATAGGGGAAGCTAGAGATGTAGAATATGTCATAGACATGATGCATAATACATCACTTACACCCCCGCAGGTGCCACAGCCAATCCCAGTGGGGAGGAGGTGCCATGGCTATCCAGTCCCCCAACAGAAGATGCCCCCAGTGATGACAGTAACTCTGGACATCTGGATCTGGATGAACTTCCTGGCCCATCAGGGACCACTGGTCAGTTGGCTAACCCAGCCCACTCCCAGTCCACCACAGAGCCTCCCCCCTCAGTATCGAACACCACAGCACCTACCCAACATCCCCACACCTCTGTTCCCAGCACATGTCAATCAGCCGTGTGCCCGCCTGTATAGGGACAACAGTGCACACCTCACAGGCAAGACAATGAGGGTCCTGGGGTCAGTGGTAGTGGCAGTGGGCACACCAATCAGGGGACACAGGCACGGGGGACAGGGATACTGGAAGGACAGCTGTGCACCAGTGAGAGGGCTGGCTCACGGAACTGACTGTCCTGGAGGCACTCACTAATGTCCTAGGGGTTTACCAACAATCCCAGGACAGGATTGGCCAAATTCTTGACATCATGCAGGAGAACCAGCGGCTGCAGGAGGTACACCATCATGAGATAAGGAAAGATTTGCAGGCCCTCAACACCACTATTGTCTTCATATTAGAGGTGCTGGCTGATATGGCCAACATAATGAGGGAATATACAGCAAACCAGCGGGCCCTTCTACTAGCCAGTCAACTGAACAGCCCACCACATCTGCTGCAGCTAGTGGACAGGAGGCCCTGCCACAGAACCCACAGACCACCAGCACCCCTCCCCTTGCACCCCACAAATATTCCCTGCGACCCAGACAGATGCCAGAGACACTTGCCAAGACCAAGACCACAGCCAGGAAATGAGACCCTCCTGAATGTCCCCCTTGTGTCCCGCTCAGTCACCTTGTCCACTTTGAACTGTCTTTGCTCCCGTTCCTATGGCCCCTTGGACACTGGACCTGTGCTACAAACAGACTGGACCAATACCCTGAACTTACCTCTACCATCACCCCATTCCATTGCACTATTCATCTATAAATTTCACTAAAATAAACACCCTTGAACACAACTTGACTGATATTGCTTTATGTGATGAAAATGTGAAATTATGGTAATAGTTACATCTTGTGCAAATGACCTGCGCTCTGTGATAGCATGCAAATAATGAGATGTACTGTCTGTAGTCATCACATCAGTACACAGTTGTTATGATACCAACATCTGCAAAATTAGAAGGCATTGGTGACAGTCAGTTCAGATGCCAAGGAACTGAATGCCATCCTGCTACAGCCACACTGAAAACATAAATAGTCAGAGGAATGGTCAGTTCCACTGTCTCACCTGTGTGTCATTGGAAGTACTGACGTATAACTGATGTTCTGTTGTCCACATCCTCATCCTCTGCCTCCTCATCCTCACTGTCCTCACTGTCCACTGCTGCCACAGAGGCATTTCCAATCTCCTCATGCAGATAGGGCACATGTCTCTGAGGGGCAGGTTGTGCAACATGCAGCATGCTACAACTATCTGGCAATTCTTTCTCAGGGGAGTAGCAAAGGAATCCACCTGTCAGATGGAGGCATCTGAACCTGGCCTTCAGGAGGCCGAAGGTACGTTCTGTGATCGGCCTGGTTCACCCATGTGCATCATTATACTGATTTTCAGCCTCTGTCCTGGCATTCCTCACAGGGATCAGGAACCACAATAGGTTTGGGTAGCCAGAGTCACCTGCAAGTATTGAGGGACAAACATTAGCCTTACACAATGGTATGGGGGATGACTCCTGAAGGTATAAACTGACATCCATTGGCTGGGGACTCTGGCTCACCTATTAGCCACACCCTGCTGTTCCTCAGGACAAAGGCATCACACACTGACCCAGGATACTTGGCAGTGACGTGGGAGATGTACTGGTCTGCCAGGCACACCATTTGCACACCTGTTCATAGTGCCGGGGGGGGGACAAACGAAATATGTGTTCCATCAGTCGCCCCAATAATATTTTGTATATGTCCCATTGCATAGAATCCAGCCTTCACAATAGCCAAATCTTCAACTTGGGAGAAAGCAATGTAGCTGTACATGTGTTTGACCAAGGCAGACAAAACCCTTGTCAGCACGATTGAGAACACTGGCCGTGACATTCCTGCTGCCAAGTCCACTGTCACTTGGAAAGAACCAGTTGCCAGGAAATAAAGCACTGATAGAACAGGTGGAATCCAATGGCATCCCAGATAGCTGATATCAGATCAGGCTCCAATTGTGCAGACAGCTCTGTGATTCTGGCCCTGTCCAATCTATAGGTGAATATAATGTGCATGACCTTCAGTGTAGCCAAGTACACAAGGGGTCTGTACACGGTGTCTTGTCTCCTCCTCCTATTCCTCCACTGTGGTAGGTATCTAAGGGACACAAGAGTGAGTAGGGTGTCACAAACTGAACAATGGAACCACCACCTCAGTGTACATAGAGCATGTATGTAATTGGACAATTTCAATGGCAATGTATGTGCAATTTACAGCAATGTTGCAGTTTTTAATTTCAGAATGTTGTCCTCCACCATAAAATGGTGACTGCCTGTCCTGTAAGTATGAACAGGTGGAAGTGAGGTAACTGCACTGGCGTTGGGCGTCATGGTGGAAGGTTGTCTTGCAACGCCGTGCTATTCCTCATTGGCTAAAATGTGGCTCTATGGAGTACAGTGTCCAATAGGGATCACCAGCGGCGATGACGGTGTACACCGCTGCAGACGTGACCGCCATTTTCTGTCTAAAACCTCACTTGATTCCTGACTTTCCACAGGACAACATCTCCACTGCATGTTCTGCTGTGACCTCCGTCTGGATCCTGCCATGGCCCGTGTGACCGGAGAAAGGGCCCCTGCCTTCACTTCGGAGGAGTTAGAGTGCCTGGTGGATGGGCTCCTACCCCTGTATGGACAGCTGTATGGTCCTCCAGAACAACAGGTGAGTACACCATCGGCACGATACATGTGACAAAGTTGCATGGAGCTGTGTGTGCCAGTAGTGTGTCATTTGGGTGGGGGGTATGTCTGGTAGTAGTATACATGCAGAGCTCCGGGTGATGTGTGTGCCAATAGAGACGGAAATGGTATTTGTGGGCCATATGTGTGACAGGCTGGATTGTATGGTTAATGGTGTCCTCCTGTCTGTATTACCTCTGGAGGCCGGCGGTCATCAGAAGAAGGGATTGTGGCGTGCCATCGCCAAGGACATGCGGACCCTGGAGGTCTATAGCCGTTGGAGCACCCACTGTAGGAAAAGGTGGGAGGACCTAAGATACTGGGCCCGGAAGACCGCGGAGGCGCAGCTGGGTTGGCCTCCCAACGAGGGCGGGGTGCCCGTCGGAACCTGATGCCCCTGATGGCCCGCATACTAGTGGTGGCCACCCAGAGCTGGATGGGCATTTGAGGGCAGCAAAGCAGCCACAAGGTGTATGAGGCTGGCCTGGTTTGTAGTGGGTACCTTAGGTACTTACACCTTATACCAGGTCCAGTTATCCCTTATTAGTGAAATGTAGTAATGTTCTAGCAGCTTAGGCTGATAGCGGTAGCTGTAGCAGAGCAGCTTAGGCTGAACTAGGAGACATGCAAAGCTCCTGCAGTACCACTATAGTTACACAATACTTATACACAATAAAAGACAATACTCAATGTTACCAAAAATAAAGGTACTTTATTTTAGTGACACAAGGCCAAAAATGTCTTAGAGGCAATACTCCTTCTGGAGGTAAGTATTATGCACAATACATACACTAGACACCAAAATCAGGTAAGTAAATAGTCATAGGATAGTCGAAACAATAGAAAATACCATAGAATGCAATAGGAAGAAATAGGGCTGGGGCAACACAAACCATATACTAAGAAAGTGGAATGCGAATCACAAATTCCTCCCTAGGCAAGTGTAGAGTGTAGAGGGGCACTGGGAGTGTAAGAAAACCATGAAGGTGAGTAAAATACCCCACCCCAGAGCCCAGGAAGGTAGGAGTAAAGTACTGCAAGTTTCCTCAGGACACACTACAAGTTGTGATAAGAGTTATTGCAAGAACCAAGTAGGACTGCAAGCAACTAATGGTGGATTCATGGACCTGAAGACCTGTAAAGAGAGGAGACCAAGTCCAGAAGTCAAACAAGATTCCAGGAAGGACAGGAGCCCCTGCCAACCTAGAAGATGGTGCAATAGAGGATTCTCCGGTTGGAAGAAGTCTGCAGAAGAGCACCAAAGAAGATGGCTGTGGGTTCCTGCATGATGCAAAGGATGTCCCACGTCGAGATATTGGATGCAGGTGAGTTGCAGTGCTGGATTTGTCCAACAAGCCTTGGTTCAAGCAATATCGTGGATTGCGTTAATATGGCGCTGCCTAGACCAAGGAGGAACCTGGGGGCCTCCACTTGGACTGAAGAGGCAGAGGGGGCTCCCAACACTGGAGGGAATCCACAGATGGCCAGGCAGCACCCACGGAGTTCCCAGGACATGGGGACAAAGAAGGTGCAAATTGAGGTTGCTGCAGCACTACAAAAGAAGGTCCCACGCTGCCGGAGAACATTTCAGCGAGTTGAGCTTCACAAGATAGAGTGCTGGGGACCTGGGCCAGGCTGTGCAGGAAGAATTCTTGCAAATAGTGCATAGAGGCCTCAGGATCTAGCGATGACGCCCTGCACAGGGGTACTGTCGCAAACATAGAAGGCAAGCTCTTACCCCCTCGAAATTTGAACAGCTGGACCTTAGGACAGTCTGGCCGAAGGGCTCCACCACCTGTGTTCCAGGGAGCACGCTCGTTGTCAGGAGAGGAGTCCCAGAGAACCCCAGGATGCATGGGGGACAATCCGATGCATCCTGGGGGCTCCACCGTGGACCCCAAGTACTGCCAAACCAGCTCTCTGAGGCTTGCACTGCAGATACAGTTGCTGCCACCTCACAGATAGGGTTCTAAAACAAAGCATTTCCTTTGGCAGGAGGGTGTTACACCCCCTCTCTTTGGAAATAGGTGTTAAAGGCTGGGGAAATGCTTTGAAGGGCGCGGATGGTGCCCTCCTTGCATAAGCCAGTCTACACTGGTTCAGGGAACCCCCAGTAACTGCTCTGGTATGAAACTGGACAAAGGAAAGGGAAGTGACCACTCCCCTGTCCACCACCAACCCAGATGTGGTGCCCAGAGCTCCTCCAGTGTGTCCCAGACCTCTGCCATCTTGAATCCAGAGGTGTGAGGGCACTCTGGAGGCCTCTGAGTGGCCAGTGCCAGCAGGTGACATCAGAGACCCCTCCTGATAGGTGCTTACCTGACTAGGTGGCCAATCCTCCTCTGAGGGCTACTCAGGGTCTCTCCAGTGGGCTTTTCCTCAGATAACGACTTGCAAGAATTCACCAAAGTTCCTCTGCACCTCTCTCTTCGACTTCTGCCAAGGATTGACCGCTGACTGCTCCAGGACGCCTGCAAAACTGCAACAAAGTAGCAAGAAGACTACCAGCGACATTATAGCGCCTAATCCTGACGTCTTTCTCGACTGTTTCCTGGTGGTGCATGCTTTTGGGCTGTCGGTCTTCATCCTGCACTGGAAGCCACAAAGAAATCTCCCGTGGGTTGATGGAATTTTCCCCCTGCTCCAGCAGGCACCAGACTTCAGCATCACCGGTACTCTGGGACTCATCTCATCCCGAAGAGCGTGGCCCCTGGAACACAGGGGGTGGATCCAAGTGACCAAGACTGTCCAGTGGTCTAACTGTCCGAATTTGGAGGAGGTAAGTCCTTGCCTCCCCTCTCCAGACAGTAATCCTGTGCACAGCATGAACTGCTAGGGCTTCTTGCACATTTCAATGAAATCCTTTGTGGACAGCCAAGCCCAGGTCCCCAGCACTCTATCCTGCAATGCTCAGCTCCCTGAGTTGATCTCCGGCTTCGTGGGACCCTCCTTTGCAGTGTTGAGATGACCTCCGTGTTCAGACTTCTTGAACCAGTGTTCAAGTGCTTCTGTAGGTGCTACCTTCTTGTGTGTGGGCTCTCTAAGTTGCTGAGGGCCCCCTCTGTCTCCTCTCCCAAGTGGCGACATCCTGGTCCTTCCTGGGCCCAGGCAGCAGCCTTTTTCTTCAACTGCAACTCTTGCAGCTAGCAAGGCTTGTTTACGGTCTTTTGCCAAAGAAACAACTCTACCTCCTCCAGTACTCCGTGGGACATCTTCTGCATGAAGGAGAACTTCCTAGCACCTTTTGTTGTTGCATAATCTTCAGCTTCTTTCATCTGGAGGCAGCCATTCTGCACCTTCATCTGGGGTTTAGTGGGATCATGCCCCCCTGGACACTTTCAAGACTCTTGGAGTTGGTCCCCTTCCTTTGCAGGTCCTCAGGTCCAGGAATGCGTCTTCAGTGCTTTGCAGTCTGTTGTGGTCTTTGCAAAATCCTCTATCACGAGTTTAGTGTGTTTCTGGAGAAATAGTAGTACTTTACGCCTACTTTCCAAGGTCTTGGGATGGGGTATCTTGGACACCCTTAGTGTTTTCTTACACTCCCAGTGACCCTCTTTACACTACACTAGCCGAGGGGTCCATTCGTGGTGCGCATTCCACTTTCTTAGTATATGGTTTGTGTTGCCCCTAGGCCTATTGCATCCTATTGTATTCTACAGTGTTTGCACTACTTTCTGACTGCTTTACTTACCTGATTTTGGTTTGTGTGTGTCTTTTGTGTATTTTACTTACATCCTAAGGGAGTATATCCTCTGAGATATTTTTGGCACATTGTCACTAAAATAAAGTACCTTTATTTTTAGTAACACTGAGTATTGTGTTTCTTATGATATAGTACCTATAAGATATAAGTGGTATAGTAGGAGCTTTGCATGACTCCTAGTTCAGCCTACGCTGCTCTGCTATAGCTACCTCTATCAGCCTAAGCTGCTAGAACACTACTAATCTACTAATAAGGGATAACTGGACTGGCACAAGGTATAAGTACCATCAGGTGCCCACTATAAGCCAGGCCATCCTCCCACACTCATACCCAATTGGCTTATTTAATTTACTTGTAAGTCCCTAGTTAAGTGCACTACATGTGCCCAGGGCCTGTAAATTAAATGCTACTAGTGGGCTGCAGCACTGCTTGTGCCACCCACATAAGTAGCCCCCTAACCATGTCTCAGGCCTGCCTCTGCAGTGCCTGTGTGTGCAGTTTCACCGACACTTCGACTTGGCATTTCAAAGTACTTGCCAAGCCTTAAACTCCCCTTTATCTACATATAAGACACCCCTAAGGTAGGCCCTAGGTAGCCCATAGGGCAGGGTGTTGTGTGGACAAAAGGCAGGACATGTATCTGTGTAGTCTACATATCCTGGTAGTATAAAACTTCTAAATTCATTTTGCACTGCTGTGAGGCCTGCTCCTTTCATAGGCTAACTTTAGGGCTACCCTTATATACTGTTTGAGTGGTAGCTTCTGATCTGAAAGGAGTAACAAGGTCATATTTAGCATGGCCAGAATGGTAATAGAAACTCCTGCTGACTGGTGAAGTTGGATTTTATATTACTATTTTAGAAATTCTACTTTTAGAAAGTGAGCATTTCTCTACACTCAAAGCCTTCTGTGCCTTCCAATCCACGTCTGGCTAGGTTTAGTTGACAGCTCCCTTGTGCATTCACTCAGACAAACCTTAAACACAGGATGCTCACTCACACTTGCATACATCTGCATATTGAATGGGTCTTCCTGGGCTGGGAGAGTGGAGGGCCTGACACTTACATGTCAAAGGATAGTAGCCTGCCCTCACACAAAGGACTGCCACACCCCCTGCTGGGACCCTGGCAGACAGGATGGAACTGAAAGGGGACCTTGTGCACTTCTAAGGGACTCTCTCCCCCACTTCAAAGGCACATTTGGGTATTTAAATAGGATCTCTAACCCTACCAACTTAGACACTTCTTGACAAGACACTCCTGGAGAAGAGAACCTGAACCAGAACCTGCAACCTGATAAGAAGAACTGCCTGGCTGCCCAAAGGACTCACCTGACTGCTTTTTGTGACAGACTGCTGCCTTGCTGCTCTCTGGCTGTGCTGAGAAGCGCTCTCCAAGGGTTTGGATAGAGCTTGCCTCCTGTTCCCTGAAGTCTCAGGACCAAAAAGACTCCATTCCTGCAAGAAGAACTCCCTGTGTGGCGGAAATTGACGCACAGCCAGCAGAAAATGGCGCTCAGCCTGCATTGCGGTGAAGAATTCACCGCACCCCAAACTGGAACAATGCAGCGCGTCTTCACGAGGAGAAGATCAACACAGCACCAGAGTAGCAACCGGAAATTCGACCCACGGCCCACTGGATCGACGCAAAGCTGAGCCGGAACAACGCAGCCTGACTTCCTGAGAGGAATCGAAGCAGCGCCTGCCATGCGGTAGAAATTTCCACCCAATGCCCACCGGATCGATGCAGCCCCTGTTACTTTGCCATGCCAGCGCCGGATTTCCACGCATCATCCCCGGGACGTCCGAAAACCCTGCAACCTGAAGAGGATCTAAGATCGAGCACCAGAAAGCAACGCAAAGCCTTCCCTGCGTGAAAAATAAACAACGCATCGCCGTGTGCGGCCTGGGAAATTGACATACTCCTCCCTGTTTTCCACGCATCTCCTCATCTGTGGTTCCTTGCGGAGATTTTTTACGCAAACCAGGTACTTTGTGCTTGCAAGAGACATTTGTTGCTTTTAAGAGACTAAAGACACTTTATATCATTTTTAGAGTGAAATTCCAACATATACTTATTGCATCTTAATCGTTTTGACCTGCATTTATCCAGATAAATAATATATATTTTTCTAAACACTGTGTGGTGTATTTATGTGGTGTTCTACTGTTTTATTGCATGATTAATTGCACAAATACTTTATACATTGCCTTCTAAGTTAAGCCTGACTGCTCTGTGCCAAGCTACCAGAGGGTGGGTACAGGATAATTTGGATTGTGTTTGACTTACCCTGACTAGAGTGAGGGTTCCTGCTTGGATAGGGGGTAACCTGACTGCCAACCAAATACCCCATTTCTAACACACTACATCAACAGCCATCACCACCATCACCTCATCAAGCAACACACACACCTCACTTGCAGACACCTCCACAACATCCATCCACGTGTCCCCTTTGTCCTCTCCCACCCTGTCTGCACCCCTCTTAAGAGATACACGTGCACGCACTCAGACACCCAACAGACATCCACCTCACACACGCACACTGTCCATGCACCTGCACCCAAATCCAGTAGACATACACCTCCGACAACCACTTCCTCAACCTCCACTCCCATCCCTCCTCCCACATCCCACCCCAACGTCCCTAAGAAGCTTTTCCTTGCCCAACCTGACCTCTCCCCCCGTAAGAGCAGGGTCCCAACGACCCAGCCCAGCACCTCAGCCAAACAGTCTGCCACTGCTCCCATCAAATCATCAGCTGCTGGTACAAATGGTCCCCAGAGTGTGACGGCTGCCACTCCTACTGAGGGCACACCTCCGGGTCAGAAAGAGAGAACTAGAGTGATGAAAAGCAAGGGACAGGAGACGGGGACAGTGGAGGCAACTCCTAGTCCTGGAGGCAAGGACACATGTCAAAGGCCATGGGAACCCGTCACAAGAGGGGACACGTGGATCCCCCTCCACCAGCAAAGAAAGGAAAGTTTACCACCCAACCATCAATGAAAGGGAAGGTTCCCACTTAACCACCAATGAACGGCAAGAGGCCCCCTCAACAACCAATGAAAGGGAAGGTTCCCCTCAACTACCAATGAAAGGCAAGAGGCCCACTCAACCACCAATGAAAGGCAAGAGACCCACTCCACCAGCAGAGGGCAAGGAGCCCCCACCTCCAACACAGGCACAGCAGCCCTCACCTCCAGCTGAGGCACAGGAGCCCCCGGCTCCAGCACAGGCACAGCAGCCCTCATCTCCAGCTGAGGCACAGGAGCCCTCACCTCCACCACAGGCACAGCAACCCTCACCTCCAGCACAGGCACAGGAGCCCTCACCTTCAGCACAGGCAGAGCAGCCGTCACCTCCAGCTGAGGCACAGGAGCCCCCACCTCCACCTACAGCACAGGCACATCAGCCCTCACTTCCAGCAGAGGGCATGTAGGCCACCTTCCAGGGACTGTTGTACAAGGAGCCCCCCCCCCCCCAGAACCAGTGGGCAAGCTCACCACTTCAGAGACTGTGGCCTTGCACTGCCCACCAAAGACAAATGGGCATGGGGCCCCTTAAGAACCAGTGGCAAGTTCCCCACTTCAGCTGAGGTGCCCACCCACCCCTCCTCCCTTCCCCTAGGGTGCCTGCCCATTTCCAACATGATGCCCCTGAACAGTGGATTCCAGATTGTGTCAGGAGTCAAGTTGGGCCTTGGACTGTGCCCGGTGGCCATGTGGCCTGTACTTTGGACTGGCCATTGGCCCATTCTAGACATTGTCACCTGCATTTGTATTCGAATGGACAATACGGTGGCTGTTGGCATCAAATTACAGTGATTGTTGATTATCATTTTGGTCCTTGTTTCATTTTAATGCATGTCCTGTGACACTGGTTTACCTCTTCAGCTGGTTCTGTGTATGGTGTGTATGGTCTGAGTGTGAATGGTGTGTGTTGTGTGTGTCACTCTCCTTTTCCTCCGTCCCTCCCTTGTGTGCTAGGTGGCTGTACTCACTGTTGTCGTCTTTGTCGGCCTTGGTGTTCCAGGAGGGCCATGGCATAGAAGAGCATCGGGAAGACTTGAATTTCCGGTTCCATGGTGGCGGCGGAGTCCTCTGTATACTTGTTGGTGAATCTTTTGTTTTCTGTGTTATGTTTCTGCCAGGCTTTCGATAGCGTTGATACCGTCCTGGAAATCCTGGCGGTTCCCTATGTCATAATATGGTAGGCTGTACCTTGTCTTCCGCCTAGTTGTTGATGGCTACTGCTATGGTTAGTGGTGTTAACGGCCTGGCGGTTGGTGTGGTACATTGGCTGTCTATGGGAGGTATCACCGCCATGGTCATAATTTGGGGTAATTACCACCAGCCTGTTGGCGGTATTATCGCCACTTTAACAGTCACCACCAATGACATAATGACCACCATAGTGTCTATGTCTATGGGATGTGTAAAATTGCAGCCATACCGGTTTGCACAGTGTTTCTGAATCTAAGAGGATGTGGCTGGGCATATTCAGACAGTCACAGCCCTGTGCCGGTTGTCTGCCACCTCACAGGGAGGAGTAGTGGAAATACACAGCCCACCTCCGCATTGCTGCCTAACCCTGAGGGGCTGTTCAAATGTGATCTTTTTTGTTAATTAAAAAAGATAATCTTCATGCGGCACATGTGAAGACTGAATAAACAAGGGTGTATCCTGCCTTAAAGCAAGACAGATAAAAACCACAAGTCAGATGTTTTAAGAAGGGAAACTGTGTGTAAGAATGGAAACTGTGTGTAGAGGGCAGATACTTGAGGTTTACACACCCATGGAGGGTTTCTTGCAGATACACATTTCCTAGAGGAGTTACTATCGCCACCCCTATTATCTTATATGTCCTGCTTGTTACTGCTTACTTCAAATAATTAACCTCTGTTTATTTAATGCTTTTCACAGGGCTCAAACGTGATTAGCAGATGTTAAGGAATAAAGTGACAGCCCAGGGTGACACAGTTAATGGTTGAAGCGTGCCAATGTTATGAAAATGAAACTCTAAAAGCATGATCACATATTTCTGAGCCCATTCCCCTTCACAAAGCCTGTGCATAATTAGCGTGTTGGAGCAAGTATGAAACCCCCCACAGGAATCATACACACAACCACATTCTCAATCGTCTTTCGAACTACTCATTTGAAGTTTGCGGCGAGCAGGGCTACTCCAGACCATTAAGGAGAAAAAGTATGAAGGACAGGGTGCAAAGTGCTGGTGCAAATAACTAGGGCTTGTTTCATATTTATAATGTAGTTGTGATAGGTTTTATCTCTGCCTCTCTCTCCAGCCCTTTCCCTCTGTCACCCCATCCCTCCTCTCTTCCACCCCATCGCCTTACTGCCACACCTCCCCTTTTCACTGCACCTCCAGAGCCCCGACACACTGCTATGTGAGACCACCATGCCCATCCCTACCATTACATTATCATGGAGTGTAATGTGTGTGCTTTGTACTTTGACTCATATTATTATATGAGGCATGTGTTTATGTTTTGTGCAAGCCAATATTTAATTTGAGACAGTGGTTGGCAAAGGCCCATATTTGTAGGAGGCGACCAGAATTTTAAAGCCAGGGACATATGGCAAAAAATAGAAGGACTAAAATTTTACATTAAGTGAGCACACATAATGAAAGCACTCATCAGCCCAGAATTACAGAAGAGGCACTAATAACATAACATAAATAAAAATGCAATTTTTAAGCCAGTGTGATGACGGTTAATTAAATTGCTTTCTGATTACACCAGCGCAATATCTTGCTTTGGACCCTTTTTAAAAGACAAGCACAGAAGCAAAAGATTTTGAGGCCTAACTACACATGGTAAACCCTTTAAACACATCCAACTGCCCTCCCCTGACCAACTTCCTTCCCCTCACCTCACACACTACAGCAAAGCGAGCATTGGATTGTGGACTGTAGTATGCCGCTTGTATGGGTTCCAGGTAGCGATGGACTGGTCCTGGAGGGAAAGCTATGAAGGATCGCAGTCCGCGGTATAGTTTAGGACGGAATGACGCCTCTCATTACAGTGTGGTAGCACCTCCATGAGTCCCTCGCGGTGGGGCAAAGAAGCCATCAAGTAGCCCTCCACGATGTCCTTTGCAGCCGAGCGCTCCTTCTCCTGGAGCACAGTCCGATCCCTACAGTCATGCCTCTCAGTCTGGTAGTGATGGGGCCATGCTCCTCCTCCTGGAGGGTGTAGGGTTCTAGGTGGTCCCTGATCTTCAGTGATGGGGGCATTGTCACCAACCCTGGGCCGCAGCGGTCAGCTTCCCCTAGTAGGGGCTCTAGACGGGCCCCGATCTTCCATGGCAGTGGGGTCCGCTGAACCAGCCAGGGCCGTGGAGGTGATCTTCCCCTCAAGTAGGGGCTCTAGGCAGGCTCTCGATCTTCACTGGTGGAGGTCTGCTGTGCAATACATGTGTGTCAAGGAGCAGAGCGTTAGGCTCAGCCCTGACCGCTCACCTCCGTCCAGGCACAACCTCCTCCCTACAGCTACACCCTGCACAGGGGAGCATGTGGGGAGGGAGAGAGAGAGGAAAACAAGACTGGATCCTTGGGGGTGGGTGGAGAAAGAGAGAGGAAACCAGGATCGGGTCCCCGGGGGTGCGTGTGCACCATGTAGACATAGCTGTAAGGTTTCAAATTGCTATGCCCTATATTTTTATAATTACTGAAATACTGTGTGACATTTCAATGACTAAAAGTGCCACTTTCTCGCAAGTATGATCATGCTATGAAGACGAGGGAACATTCAAATATAGTAATATATTGAGAATCCTATACCTTATGTATTACATTAGCGCCACCTTGTGGCCTTCAATAAACAGTGCACGGTACTTGAGAAATGGGAACAAGAGGTTTTTTCCTCACTTTCAGGACACAGTTCTTTTGCAAGACAATTTCAGGCATTGCAGTAAATGCTGAAAAA
Source organism: Pleurodeles waltl (assembly GCF_031143425.1). Lineage (NCBI taxonomy): Eukaryota > Metazoa > Chordata > Amphibia > Caudata > Salamandridae > Pleurodeles > Pleurodeles waltl. The sequence goes on along the minus strand of NC_090442.1, from coordinate 203,916,140 downwards.
TGACCTGAAATTGTATTATTCTAATGCGTGACACGTGACACTTAACAGGAGTCACGTAGAGAAGTGCAAATTGTTAGGGGGTACTTAAAACACAGTATCTTGAGGGCAAATGCCTGTTTTTTTATCACTGTGCATGTAAACATTTTCAGTGAGACCTGACAGACGCCTCAGCATATCTGCCTGAAAGCACCTGTACCCGACTATTTAATAAAGAATACATACACTAGTGGAATGGTTGAAGGAGGCTGAACCATACCATTTAGTACAGGTATAGTAATTACATGTTTAGCCTTGAATGCCACAAATAACATAACAGCATAAAACAGACAGGACCATTAGTAATAATTAAAAATGTACTCATTTTATAATGATAAAGTCATGATTCATCAGTTTTGTACCACCTTTTTATATCGTATAGTCTTTTTAATATGTGTGTTTGGCATACAGTAAATCTCTAAAACAGAAAAGTAAGTATGGCACAGGGTCAAGACAGGATCATAATTTAAAATAGCCATTGAAAGAGACTTCATGATGGTTGTGTGTTTATATGCTTAACTTTTATGCAAAATACAAGGTTGTTGATCTGAACAAATAGTGTGAAAATGCTATGGTAATCAGAGCCCTTTATATTTATAATTCATGTGTTTTATTTAACTGTGCAGTCTCCTGGGAGCGTTTGCTTTTCCAGGGTGTTGTGTTATGGTTTTTAGCAGTATATTACTTGTGACTAGTACATAATTCAAAATGTGTGGTTGTCAGGTGTTTATGAAATGTGGCCAAAAATGAGGTATGGTCTAAAACTGCCTATGATTGTTGTTTTGTAAGGCCAAATTTGTCTCTTCTCTTCGTAGGATCTCCCTCAGCTAACGTGGATTCCTGAGGAAACGGCAGCCTTTCAGCAAAGTACACCGATTTCAAGCTTTGTAGTTCAGAGACCTGTGTTTGCCTGCCAACCTCAACAACGTTGTCTTATTTAGTTATTTTACTTATATTCTGAAAATGTTGTCTTGTGTATGTGTGCTTTTTTACAGGATATGATGCTGAAGTACAGATGGGGGTTGACGCGCTACAGCAAATCCTAAAGGCTCAAGACGCAGCGTCCATAGTGCAGCAGGATACAACTCTTGCAAGTAAATAAAATGGGCCCTTCTGTAAACACTATGGCCCTCATACAACCCTGGTAGTAAATGCTGGCTACTGCCGTGCTGACGGCCGCCAACATACAGTGACCGCGGCGGTATTCCGCTGCGGGTATTATGACTCACACAGAGAAATCCGCCACTATACAGACACCCACACAAGTCCACCAGACCAAAGGTCAGTGATAAATTGGCAGTACCAAAACCCACACTGTTACGCCAACAGGAATACGCCCACAGTATCAGGACCCACGAATCACTGTGGCGGTGTTTCAACCGCAGTAAACCATTGGCAGTACACAATGCCGCTCTCAAAATACACACACACTAACAAAACTACACCACATTGGACAATTCATACTATACACACCTGACACACATACACACACCACACCCACACACTCAGACCACTATAAAACACACACTCACATTACCCACAACCCTTTCAACGAAACAAAAGGATTTCCAACAGAGAGAGACACAAGCCAGGAGTACCCACTCAATCAGAGCCACAGAACACCATCATCCATACACCATCCAAGTACCTCACACCACACACCCCAACACAACACCCCACACACCCTCACACATACCACTCACACCACATCCATGGTATCCCAAAGACACCCCAGGTTTTCAGAGGAGGAGCTAAGGGTCATGGTGGAGGAAATAATCCGGGTAGAGCCACAGCTGTTCGGATCACAGGTGCAGCAGACGTCCATTGCAAGGAAGATGGAGCTATGGCGGAGAATCGTGGCCAGGGTCAACGCCATGGGACAACACCCCAGAACAAGGGATGACATCAGGAAGAGGCAGAACGACCTACGGGGGAAGGTACGCTCCGTGGTTGCAAGACGCCAGGTAGCTGTACAGAGGACTGGCGGTGGACCCCCACCTCCTCCCTCACAACTAACAACATGGGAGGAGCAAGTCTTGGCGATCATGCATCCTGAGGGCCTCGCAGGAGAAGCAGGAGGACTGGACTCCGGTAAGTCACATTTTCACTACTTTATCCCCCACCCTACCTGCATGCCATCACAAACTCCCACCCCTACCCACACCCCCATCACCCCACCACCTCATACATACCCCTCTATCACAACCCACCCATCCCAATACCAAGCCCTGCATGCCACAACAATGCATGGACCCCATCATAGTCCTGCATGGACACCCATCACCACAGCATGCCCATTAGAGAGAATCCCCTAGCCCACAAAATCACCACACACACACAAGGAAAAGCTGACAGGGCAATCACAACCATACAGGGAAACACACCCATGCACAAGATGGCACACGCAGATACAATAACACTGCATTTGTATCCCCACAGGACCCTTACTCAATGTCACCGGAGCGGAGGTGCCAGCAACATCCAGTCCCCCCAGAGAAGAGGCCCACAGTGATGACAACAGCTCTGCACGCCTGGATCACGATGACCAACCTGACCCATAAGGGACCTCTGGACAGTCGGTTACCCTGCCACAGTCCCAACCCACCACAGAGCCTCCCCCTCAGGAAACACCACCACAGCACCCACCCAGCGGGCCCATGCCACTGTCCCCAGGACATGTCAATCAGCAGTGTGTCCACCACTACAGGGACCCCAGGCAACCCCACAAACCCAGGACGATCAGGCACCTGGGGTCAGTGGCAGTGGGCACACGGTTCAGGGCACAGGACAACAGGGAAACTGGGAGGACGGCTGTGCGACAGGGGTAAGACAGGCCCAGGGAACCCACTCTCCAGGAGACACTCACCAACATCCTGGGAGCATACCACCATTCCCAGGAGACGATGGACCATATACTGGCCAAGTTTCAGGAGACCCAGCGGATGCAGGAGGGACAGTACCTGGGGATCAGGGAGGACCTCAAACATATCTACACCATCCTGGTCACCATTGCAGGGGTGCTGGCTGACATGGCCAGCACCATGCGGGAGGCAGCGGCACACCAATGGGCCCCTGACATTAGCCACACCGAAGAACAGCCCTCCACCTCCGCCGGCGCTAGTCGACAGGATGCCCCGCCACAGGAACAACAGACCACCAGCACCCCACCCCCTGCAGAAAGAGAACCACCCCGCAAACGGTCCCTGCAATCCAGGCAGAAGCCAGAGAACATTGCCAAGACCCCGGCCAGGAAATAAGACCTCCTGATTGTCACCCTTCTGTCCCACTCTGTCACCATGTCCACCTTGAACTGCCATTACCCCCTTCCCATGCCCCCTTGGACAATGCACCTCTGATACCAAGAGACAGGACTCTAACTGGACATTCCTCCACCATCACCCCAGCCCATTGCACATCCCCCTCTACTTATGAGCACTTAAATAAACACCCTTGGAACAAATACAAATTTGGAGTCTGTCAAATGATTCAAAATGTATTAGTACAACATCATGAAAGCATTGCAAGTCATATGTACAGTTATATTTACATTGGAATGACCTTTACTGGGCAGCAGCAAACATACCAGAAGCCACAGTGGGCCACAGAGATCTGAAAATAGAGATGCCAAAGGGTACAGTAAGTGGCCATAGACCTAGGGAAATGAGGCTGCCATGTACAATGTCTAACAGAAAACTGAACAGTTGAGTGAAGTTACAGTGTCTTACCTGTGTGTCACTGGAAGTACTGCTGTATAATATTACTTCTGTTGTCCACATCTTCTTCCTCTGCCTCCTCCTCCTCACTGTCCACAGGCACCACCGCTGCCACAAGACCATCTCCAGGCTCATCCTCCTGCAGAAAAGGCACCTGGTGTCTCAAGGCCAGGTTGTGCAACATGCAACTTGCAACATGCAACAAAGATCTGACACACCTTCTTGGGTGAGTAGTACAGGGATCCACCTGTCAGATGGAGGCACCGGAACCTGGCCTTCAGGAGGCCAAAGGTTCTTTCAATTATCCTCCTTGTTCGCCCATGTGCCTCATTGTAACATTCCTCTGCCCTTGTCCTGGCATTCCTCACTGGGGTCAGTAGCCATGAGAGGTTGGGGTAATCAGAGTCACCTGAAAACATTGAGGGACAGCTGTTAGACACACACTAACCCTTAGGGACAACCCCATACCCAGACACCAACTTATACTGGGTGGGGACCTTGGGCTCACCTATTAGCCACACCCGGTGCCTCTGGAGTTGAGCCATCACATATGGGATGCTGCTATTTCTCAAGATAAATGCATTATGCACAGAGCCAGGATACTTGGCATTCACATGGGAGATGTACTGGTCCACCAAACACACCATCTGCACATTCATAGAGTGATAGGTTTTTCTATTCCTGAACACTTGTTCATTTCTCCAGGGGGGGGGACAAATGCTACATGTGTTACATCAATGGCACCAATGATGTTGGAGATATGTCCCCGGGTATAAAATTCAGCTTTCACTGTGGCCAAATCCTCCACCTGTGGAAATACAATATAGCTGCACATGTGTTTCAGCAGGGCTGACAACACTCTGGTCAACACGTTTGAGAACATTGGCTGAGAGATCCCTGATGCCATGGCCACTGTTGTTTGGAAGGATCCACTTGCCAGGAAATGGAGCAGTGACAGGACCTGCGCTAGAGGGGGGACACCTGTGGGCTGGCGGATAGCTGACATCAGGTCTGGCTTCAATTAGGCACACAGTTCTTGGATTGTGGCCCGATCAAGTCTGTATGTTAGGATAATGAGTCTGTCCTCCATTGTTGCAAAGTCCACCAGGGGTCTGTACACCGTAGGATGTCGCCATCTCATATTCATCCTCAGCGGTTGAAGCCTATGGAAGAAAACGGCCAGCAGAAGGTCATATTCACACATCTATTGAAATAATGATGCATCTTTTCCTTCACACAACCAGTATGTGGAGTCAGTTGCTGTGCCAATGTCCGCTGTGACGCAGTTAGGTGCCATGCCCTGTGCCCCCCTGAAATGGCGGCTACCTGACCTCTGAGGAGGGACAAGTGTAAATGAGGTAATTCCGCTGGCGTTGTGCGCCATTGCAGTAGGCGGTCGATGACCGCCGCGCATCTTTGCATTGGTTATCATTGGGTCCTATGGGTTCCAGGAGCCAATGGCGATGTACGCCGGCGGTGACGGGACGCACCGCCGTGGACATGACCGTCATTTTCTATCTATTCACTCACTTGCTACCTGACCTTCAACAGCTGAGGACCTACACTGCAAGTGCTGCTGTGACCTGTATCTGGAAGCGACAGTGGCTCATGTGCTGGGGAAAGGGCCCCTGCATTCACTGCGGGGGAGTTGGAGAAACTGGTGGATGGGGTCCCACCCCAGTACACGTTACTCTACGGTCATCCAGACAAACAGGTGAGTACACTGTGAGCATGATGCGTGGGCCATGAATGTATGGATTGCTGTGTGTGTACACCACATGTAGGGGGGGCTGAGGAATCCTGGCCAGAGTGCTGCATATATGGTGGTCAATGTATGTGCGTGAGGGGATGGGAGGGATCTGATGGGCCATGAGTGTGACGGTACGGAAGGTTAACTAATTCCCTTTTCTGCTGTCTTTTCCATGAAGGTCAGCGCCCATCAGAAAAAGGATATTTGGCGTGCCATCACCAAGGAGGTGCGGACTCTAGGGGTCTTAGACAGGCAGAGCACCCACTGCTGCAAACGATGGGAGGACCTGCACCGCCTATCCAGAGTTGGATGGGTGCTTGAGGGCATCCCAGCAGCCACAAGGGGGTGAGTACAAATTCAGATTCATTATTTTGTGCCGGTTAAGGGTTGACCTGGGTGGGGAGGTGGGCTGTGGTTGCCCATATGCCTGGGCGCACATGGCAGTTCGAACATTGTTGGACAGGCTTTGAAGCACTCCAACCCCAATAGTGTTAGGGGGCATATACTCCTGGGCAGGGCCCTGTTTGTTTCAGGTGTGCAGCTGATGGCGTTAGGCACTGCACCCCATGGGCTGGTGACTAGCATTGTAACTGGTAGTGCATGGCCTAGTGCATAGGGCTGTTCCCTGTGAGTTGTGTACGCCAACGGTAGTGTTGTTGCTGGCACTGACCAAGTGTACTTAATCTGCAGATCTCTAAATATTTATCGTCTGAAGTGTCTAATGTAGATGTGCACACCAGAGGAACATCCCCAAAACCATTGATTACTATCCTGCATAGTCTTTGGAAATCGAAGTTTGAGAATGATCACCCCATAAAGGACCATTATTCTGCATGTATAGGACTTTTCAGGGCACCGACAGGTACGTGTTGGTGAGTTCTGAAATATCAGCAGCCACCAAGCACAGTGACCCTCTTAGAGTAGACCACAAGGGGCAGCAATCATCTGTCCCGCAATAAACTCTTCCCATACCTCCGCAGCCCAGAGCTATAACGACCAGCATTTAAATTCCCCATATCCCCTGTCTTCAATTACACCCCCGGAAGTGTACAATCCCAGCAGCCCCCCCATCACATGTAAATCTGCCATCAATCGCATCTCCATAACCCGACAGTAGTAGAGAGTGGAGAGGGTTTAAAAATCAGAGTTTTGAAACAGCGTCCCGCTGGGAACCATCCTCCAAGGCATCAGGGGGCTCGTATAGGGACCCTGCCCTGGCCTTCAGAATTTGGGCTATTGATGGTAATCAGAAAACTGTACTAGGTGCGCTTCATGGAAATATACACCCCACCCCAACTGATGTAGCTAATGTCCCAGAATATGATGTTTTGGAAAACTGTACTAGGGATATATATCAAAGACACACAACAGGCTGTCGGAAAGCTGAAATCCAAGCTGAACTCTAAGATCTTAAAACTGTGGAGATGGGAAGAGAAAACAGTCCCTTGAGGGATGCCCAGAGAGAGATAATTCAGAGGGTGGAAAGGTGTAGAAGAGAGGTGTTACAAGCTTGTGAAGCAGCAGCTGCAGACATAGGTGTTTTACCATCATGACTAGGCCCACAGCGCTCCGTAAAGAGTGCTGGTTGCACATTTATTAATAAAGCTGTCCAGAAAGCAAAATATAAAAAGAAGGTCCAAGATATACTTACTAAAGCCCTTCCATTCTTATGAGTCCTCAAAAACAAAAAACAGCTAGAACCCCTCAACCAATGCCTAAACGTTCCAAACACAGTGACAGTGCCATATAAAGCAACCTCTGCTAGGCCTCAAAACATAAATTTAGGAAAGAACATTGAAAGCTCCAAATGTGTCAGGAGATCACGAGGTAAAGCTGAGATACTCGAATACCCTGTACATCCAGAAGGTCCGGCTGCTGGGTCTTTAGTAGGGGAAGCTGTGAGGACACAGCACGCAAATACAACAGTGACTGTTCAAATAGGCTGTGGAAAGTTGCCTAAGCACAGGTGGGCCTGTACGAAACAAAAGTGGACTAGTAGCGTTAAGCAGTGCAGGCTTTTAATAAGTAAATTAATGAAAGCCAGAATATGTGCTACAAGGAGACTTGAAAATCCGTCTGTGCAGAACCAAAGTCAGCCATCCCAAAATGATTCACCTAAGAGCTCACCATCCATCACCAATCCCAAATCTGAGGATTCAGAGCATGTGTTTTTAGAGAGCTTTAGAAGATACAGTCGAACTGTAGAGAAGTTTAACACTACAGAGCATTACAAAGAATTCAGGTTTGTTAACCTAGAGCACATAAACTTCTCTGATCAAGGGGTTTTATCTATGCACCAAGCCGTACAAATGTTCATAGAGCTGTTGTTATACGATGTGGGGCCTAATGATTTCTTCCAACTACACCTCCAGGGGCAGGGCACTGACAGTCTTTTGTTCACCATACGAACGCCCTGTGATGTGTTTGACGCTGTGGAATTTCAAGAAAAAAACTATCTAATCTTTTACAGAATAATGCAGAAACAGTAGCATCTGGGATCTTTAGAGTCATCGCTCTCGTTGTTCAGGGCCGTGAGGTGGGTGTTTCCAGACTTTTAAAGAGTATCTTGTGCAGTAAAATTATTGGTAAGAAACAACGTTGTTTGCTCAACGTTAACAACCAAACATCCAATACTTTAAAAAGTGTCAAAGGGACGGCTGCATCGTAGTCGCATATCAGAGGGTGTGATGTCACACATGTAATCTGTTTTGTCGCTTGCAAAACCATTTGAGCATACACCACAAGCTTGTCTGATGCATTATTAAAACAGACTGTAGGAGGTGTGGGCTCTACGTAGCTGAAGGTCACAAATGTAAAGGCATGAAATGTCCCAGGTGTAAGGCGTCTTTTCAGGCGGGAACAGAACACAGGTGTTACATGGTTAAAGGGTGACCACAGACTACATAGTGTTCGACATAGAGTGTACACAAGAAATAGGTGTACACCAACCTAACTATATTGACGCTCATCATCTAACTTCCGATGACAACTGGGAGTTTGAGGGTCATTCATGCATGACTGATTTCCTCAGCACTTTCATTCAGCCAAACTTCAAAGGGTATACCCGATGGCTCATAACTCAAAAGCGTATGACTCATTTTTTATGTTGCAAAACATGACTCATTAAAAGATGCCCTTAGAACATATCACCCAGGGCTCCAAACTGATGCTGTTTACAGCTGTGCCTTTACAAATTAGGGTCATATAAGTTTGTGCCCATGACATTGAGCAAGGTGCCAAAAGTCTTTGGTTTTCCAGGGTGTAAAGTTTATTTCCTCTGCTTTTTTAACACCTGGGTGAATCAGATTATGAGGACCCTATGCCTTCGCCCGACAGCTGCGCTGTTGAGTATATGATGCTTGCTGAGAAAGAGAGCTTTCTGCAATGGTATGAAAAAAAACTTGAAAATAAGTTTCATTTTCAAACTTAGTTGAAAGCTTACTGTCAGGCTGATGTAATGAGCTTGCAAAAATCATGCAGTCTCTTCACAGATAAGGTGGTTGAGATGACTAAACAGGAAAAGGTTTTGAAACCCAACACACCCAAGATGACAAAATCCATAGGATATATAGACTCTTTTCAACATATCACGCTGGCTTCCATGTGTATGTCTATCTACAAGCACATGTTTTTAAAACCTGAAAGCATAGCTCTATTACCTCCAGACCTCTACAACAGTAAACAGAAGTGTTATTCAACCCCCTCTATCCAATGGCTCATGCACATCTCTGACAAGGAAAACATCTTCATTCTGCACTCCTTACAGGGTGGTGAATACAATTTGGGGCCTTATTACATAGACAGGTATGCTGTAATTGGCGGTGTGCCAACGGCCTTTGAATATGACAGGTGTTTTTACCTCAGTTGTCCTTTTTGTTACAAACCCACAAGTTTAACATGGTGCTGGGTACTAAGTTTGAACACTTCCGTACTCTGGTGAAGGCTCAATATGTTGAAAACTGCTGCTTTGTTATCAGATCCCTCTGGGAGCATCAGTGGGCTAGCATCAGATGCGGAACTGGGCTCTTTCATTAAATGTCGCAAATTACCCAAACCTATGGAGCCCCGCGATGTCTTACTTGGGGGTGTACAAACTCTATAAAGCTGTACAGGGCGGTGGGCGAGAGTGAGAAAAAACATTATTATGATTTTACGAATCTGTATCCGTTTATTAACAAACTGAAGTTATACCCCTAAGGCTATCCCACCATATTATATAGGGACTTTAAACCCATAGGTGAATACTTTGGGCTAATTAAATGCCAAAACTATCCACCCTGGAGGCTTTACTTTTCAGTGCTACAGTACAGAGTCAATGGTAAGCTAATGTTCCCACTATGTCGAACATGTGCTGAAAGTAAAGAGAATAGCGAATGGAGACACAATGACAAGCAAAGAATGCTGTTGGGGACCTGGTGTAGCATTGAAGTGCAAATGGCCCTAGAGAAAGGATACAGACTTGGTAAAACCTGGAAATGTGGCACTCTGAAAGGACTACAACCCAACTCTTTTCTAACTATATCAACTTGTTTCTCAGAGACAAGCAGGAGGCAGCAGGGTTCGCAGAACTGTGTGTGAATGAGACCTCTAGGTAAAAGTACATAGATGATTACTACGCGCATGAGGGTATAAGACTGAGACTCGAGTTCATCGAGGTCCATCCAGCCAGGCATCAGTTGGCCAAGCTCTGCCTAAACTCTTTATTGAAAAAATTCACACAGCGTACAGACTTGTCAAACACTACCATAATAACAGATGAGCTGCCTTTTTTGCGCCATGTTACGAGGTGTCCAGCTGCAAGTTTATCAATGATGAGACCACAGCTCTGTGTTGGAAATACACAAAAGAGTACCCCATAATGTGTAACAACCTTTTCTTTTCTTCTCTCTGTCGCTCCTTCACGCTTACATTTTCTGCCTTTTTCTTCTATCACCCCTTGTTTTTCCCCAGTGCTTTTTCCTTTCTCCCCTCTTCCTCTGCCCCCTCTCTGTGAAGCAACTTCCCTCCCTTCCGCCTCCCAGCTGACTGCTCCCCCCACCACCTTCCCCTTCTTAATGGTGGCTGCGTGCAGCAGGCACGCTCATGGCGCACCGAAGGCAAGCACATCTGTGCCCATCCATGCCTGTACCGCACCCAGTGCCAGGAACCCTGGATCTCTGTTAAACCACCCTCTGGACTGCCTACGTTACGACTCCAAGACCCTCCTCCGCCGCAACACCGGACGTCTCAACAACTGCTGCATCATCTCCCCCAAAGATACACGCGGACCTTTCATCTGTAGGAACTGCAACTTCAGCGCCAACCTCAACAAACCGAAGGTACTCTCCACACACAAAGATACCAACAACCTCCACAACTCCATCAACTGCCTGGTCCTGAACATCCGCTCCCTCCACAAACACACAACCAAACTCTGGGACTTGATCAACATCATCTGACTGGACATCACCTTCCTCACTGAGACCTGGACCAGCCCCACCTCGGGTTCAGACATCGCCATAACCATTCCCAATGGTTACGGCATCCTAAGGAGGGACTGGCCCTCGCCCCCAGGTGGAGGACTCGCCATCGTACACAAGTCCTCACTACATGTCAAGGCCCTCCAAGAAGATCACTGCACCACCATGGAACACCTTCACTTCCTGGGCCACTCCAACCACAACTCCTCCATCAGCGGCACCCTGGTGTACAGGCTACCAGGTCCGCACCCAGCTTTCATAGATGACGTCCTGGACATCGCTACCCCCCAGGCCCTGGCATCAGTCGACTACCTCTTCCTCGGCGACCTGAACTTCCACCTCGAGGACCGCACAGACCCAAACACCACTGCTCTACTCGCCAAATCCCTCCTTCCCCCCTTTGACAATGCCAACACAGCAGCGTGCAACCTCAACGCATGGATCACTGAATGGGCCGACACTCTAGCCCCTCTTCTGCTGACATCGGCCAACGCATACCTAAGAAGGCCAGTTGGTTCACCATCAAACTCCAAAAATCAAAGCGTACCCACAGACGTTTAGAGAAAAAATGGAGGAACAGCCAAGTCAGCGAAGACCTCGTCCCTCGTTCAGACCCGCAACCGCCGCCCACCTATGAAAATTCAAGAACGCAAGGAAGGATGCACTCCGGGAACGCATCAACTCCTCCCCCACACAACTCGAAGGAACTCTTCTCAGTCATCAACGAGTTCACAGATCCCCCATTTGAAGCCCCCAGCATCGCCCCATCACAGGACCTCTGCGACAAACTCGCCTCCTTTTTCTACCACAAGATCCAGGACATCTACGACAGCTTTCTGTCACCTGGCACCAGAACCTGCGACTGACCCACCCCCACAGAACCCGCCCAGACGATCCACGACTGTCAACATCATAAACAGCATCCACTGCGGAGCCCCCTCAGACCCCTGCCCGCACCACATATACATAAGAGCCAGCGCCTCCATCACCCCAAGCTTCGTAACACAATCAACTGCTCCATCAGCATGGGCACCTTTCCCTGAGGACAGGAAACAAACCAAAATATGCCCTCTCTTGAGGAAACCTTCGGCTGACCCATCAGAACTAAAGAATTTCTGGCCCATCTCGCTGCTACCCTACCCCACCAAAGTACTAGAGAAAGTAATCAATGAACAACTACAGAATTTAATTGAGGCCAACAACTCCCTGGACAGCTCCCAGTCCGGCTTCCGTAGAAATCACAGCACAGAGGTAGCACTCCTGGCAGCCACGGACGATATCCGATTACTCCTAGACCGTGGCCACACTGCACCACTCATACTCCTCAACCTCTCAGCCGCCTTCAAAACGGTCTACCACAGCACTCTGCGCACCTGACTCCACGTCACAGGAATCCGCGGAAGAGCCCTGGAATAGATCCACTCCCTCCTCTCCGGGAGGATGCAGAATCAGCCTCCCACCCTACACCTCGAGACCCATAGGACTCAACTGCAGAGTACCCCAAGGATCCTCACTGAGTTCCACACTGTTCAACGTATACATGGAATCTCTTGCTGCCATCGTCAGAAGCCATGGTATGAACATCGTGTCATATGCCGATGACACTCAACCCATTATTTGACTACCGGAGACCCGGACAAAGGAACTTTTAAGCAGGAATGGAAGCCGACGCCACCTGGATGAGAGAAAGCTGCCTCAAGCTCAACACCGATGAGATGGAGCTCATCACCTTCGGAAACACCACTTCAGCTTGGGACGACTCATGGTGGCCCACATCCCTCAGCGCTCCCCTGCGCCGACCGAGCACACCCGCAACCTAAGAATCATCCTCGACTCCTCCCTATCCATGACCTGGCAGGTAAACTCTGTCACGTCCTCCTGCTGGCACACACTCAGTAAACTCCGGAACATCTTCAGATGGACCCCAGCAGACTGTTGCAGGGCAGTCACCCATGCCTTAGTCACGAACAAGCTCAACTACGGCAATGCCCTCTACGCCGGCACCTCAACTAGGAACATCAAAAAACGTCAACTCATTCGGAACGCTGCCGTCAGATTCATTCTGGACCTCCCTTGCTGAGAACACATCTCCCAACACCTGTGTACCCTCCACTGGCTACCGGTTTGAGAAGTGAATCACATTCAAGCTTCTCACCCACACATACAAGGCCATACACAACGCAGGGCCAGCCTATTTGAACCACTGCGTCTCCTTCCACACCCCGTGAGATCCCTCCGCTCCACCCCGATGGCCCTGGCCACCGTCTCTCGCATCTGCAAAACCACCGCCAGAGGATGGTATTTTACCTACACTGCAGCAAAGAGCTAAAACAACCTCCCCCTGCACCTCAGACAAAGCCTGTCGCTCACCATCTTCTGGAAGATGCTGAAGACGTGGCTTTTTGGATGAGGCCTTCTACCCCCCCAGCTCCTTGAGACCCTCACAGGTGAGTAGTCACACTTCAGTACTTGTTGATTGATTGATTGATTGATACCAAACCCTAACAATATTGCATGGCTTTATTCATGCTGGCAAGATCCTTGTACGGAACTATCCTTAAATTTCCCCTACATCAAATTTATAGAAGGCATTCCTAGTTATCTCAACAATGATGCTTTGTTACCTACCGACCTTGTAAACCTGGTGATTGTAGATGATCTTATGTATGAAGGTGAGGATCACCCTGAGATAGAAAAAACTTGTACCCAATATTTACACCATTGCAATCTAAGCATATGCTACATTGTGCAGAACTTGTTTTACAAGGGTAAGAGAACCATTCTAGAGCTCTCAATGCCTCATACCTTGTATTATTTAAAAAGTGACAAACTGCAGATATCTATCAAATAAACAGATGTACCTCGGAAACTCACAGTTTTTCTTGGGAGCCTATAATGACACTAATAAACCCCATGGATACTTACTGGTAGAATCAAAACCCAATACTCTAGAGGACTACAGACTACGTGCTAGTATGTTCCTCCCCGATCACCCTGTCGCTCACACACCTAAATCCAGAGTCTATAAAAAGAATAATTTTGTAACATTTATACTCTAAACGTTATAACATAAGGTGTTGACCATGTCTGCACGTCTACACGGTAATTTAGCCCTCCTAAAACTGCAAGTCACAGCTAGCCCCCAGCAAAGAAAGGCCACCCGGTGCGCAGCTTCAGACAACTTAGTGGCTGCCATTTCAGAAATCGCCTTAAACACCATAAAAGGTAATTTTCCTATATCAGAGAGCCAGTTTTGCGTGTTGAAGAAGCGCTAGCTTATCAAAATGCTTATTAATAAAAAGGCTTCCCTCATTTCTAAGAAGAAATTGGTAAAGCAGTCAGGTGGTTATTTAGGGTCGTTATTGGGCATAACAATACTGTTAATTACAAACCTCCTAGCAGGGAACTGATGGATTACGCCCAAAAGATGTACCTGGTGCTGCACCAGCAGCTAGAACAGTTGAGTCCGTCCACGGGCGATGCCTGGGATATACGGAAAAATTAAACGCTATGTCTAGATGCCAAGATTAAAGACATTTTGAACTGTACTGATTTAAAACCTCAGGACAAAGCTGGTCTTTACGCCATAGCTCTTTTTACAGGATTACAAGCAATGGTATAGTGAAAAAATAAGCAGACTATTTATACCCTGGCTGCTGAACCACCTCCCCCAAGCCCTGCATCACTTCAAGATCAACAACCCCACCACTGTCACCATCACTATCCTCAGAAGTCTTTGTTGAAGAACTTTTAAAGAATGTGAGTCAGAGGTACAGAGGGGCAGCGCAAATGTTGCTAAGTAAAATGGCAGTTTCTAAAGACCTGACCTCGTGGAATAAGTGGGGCGAATTCCTCTACAAAGGCCAACCGGTTGTTGGATCCCACATATACGACCTAGTCAAATGTCTCACGCCCCCTGAGCCCATATCACTTCAGAAAGTGCCTAGAGGTCGGCACCAGTTTCTATGAGCCGCTGCAGATCTCAACCTTCATTTTACAATTGTCAGTAATGCCAAACACAGGAGAATGCTTGAAAATTTGAAAGATCTGACGTACAGCCCCCCCAAGTACTCCAGCACCTGTTGTTTTTAACCACCACCCTGAGATGCCAGCCACCCCTTTTTTCCCTAGCTATCCCCCTCTTGGAACACCGCAGCTCTGCCTTTGGAACCTAAACAAAAAGACATTGTCCAAAATAAACTCTTGGTTAAACGTTTCTTCTGACTTTTGAACCTATGGATATGTGTTCAAATATTTGTGTGTGTATAGTTTTGCATTGGGTAACATACTGAAGGATTTTTCATCTTTTATTTCTTCAATAAGTTTATCAGCATAATGCTTGCACTAAAAACTGTATGTAATAAACACTTTTTAACTTTTCATCATGCTTCTGACATCTTTTAAAAGCCTTTTAAAATGTGTGTCCTGGCATCAGAATAAAGACGTATTGCCCCTCATTATGACATTGGCGGTAAAAACCGCTGACCGCCGCAGCGACGGCCGCCCAAAGACCATCGCCGCGGCTACCAGCCGTCCACCGTATTATGACCAAAGCCGGATTTCCGCCAGAAGGATGGTGGAAATCTGGCTGTTTCCATGCCGGCGGATTGCTGTAAGGTGGCAGCAGCGCCACGCCAGTAGACTGCCGCTAGCCGTATTATGACCCATAATACAGCCTGGCTGTGTTCTGCCTGCGGACGCTGCTGCTGGCAGCAGCCCCCCATCTGTCTCCTGCCAGAGGACCCCCTGAACACAGGTAAGTGGGTGCTCTGACAGGGGAGGGGGGTGTGGGGTGCTGTGTTTGTGGGGGCAGGTGTGAATGTTTGTACAATCCTGTATGTGGGTGTGTGTTTTATGTTAACTGTGTGTGCATGTATGGAGGCGTGAGTGGGTGTATGTTGTGTTCTGTGAATGCATCTGCTTGTATGAAAGTGTGTGCGGATGTTTGTGTGAATGGATGTATGCATACGTGGTTGCATGTAGGAATGGGTGTGTGAATTTTGTGGGTGTGTGTGTGTGTGTGTGAAGGGGGCGTGAATGTAGGAGGGGTTTGGAGAGGAAGGGGGGTGGGGAAGACCCCTATCAGTGACAGGGAAGGGATTCTCTGTCACTGATAGTTCCTACCGCCATGGTTTTCATAGTGGTAAGGAAGCCACGAAAACCATGGCGGTAGGCGGGGACATAATCCCACTTGCGGTACAGTGATGGCCGTCGGGCTGGAGATTGCTATCTACAGTCCACTGGCTGTTACCGCTGTGGCGGTCGGTGTGGTACATTGGCGGTTTGGCATTAGCCAAACCGCCAATGTCATAATATGATGGAAGTACCGCCAGCCTGTTGGCAGTACTTTCCACCATATTACTGTCATAATGAGGGCTCTAGTCTTAATTAAAGTTTCAATTCTTTTATTGTAGACAATCATCATTACACACACAGGCATTACAAGATCTTACACTTTTGACAAACACTGTATTCTGTTTTAACAGAGCTTGACGTAGACCTGGCGTTTTCTTCTACATATTTCACAACAATATGGTTTTTGTTTACTGGATCGCTTGAATATAGATTTTTAAAAATTATAAATGTCATACCCTCAGACATTTTACTAATAAAAAATATATAATGCTCCCCAATTGATGGCAAGAGAATCCTGTACCCGCATCTTGTTATACTCTACCCTAGCAGCAATTTTTTTTATATACTTGAACACAGGTATTGTATAGATGCTATGTTCCGGAAACGCAGCTGAACTGTCAGACACTGTAACCTTGTTGATATCCAAAAACAGGGCCACCCAGTGTGCTCCACCCTTGTAGGGCAGATGTGTGTTACAGACGAGCAGGCAAGGTCTTTCTACTCCTATTTCCTCAGGTAGTCCATTGCTTGGAAAAACACCTTAAAAGTATTTATTAGCATATTTATTAAGGCCTTACGAACTCACGTATCCGAACAGTGTCCATTTTACAATACCTTAAAGATAGTCAAACAGAATCTGTCAGGTGTGGTTGACCGGTATGACACTGTTGAATACAAAGAATACAACCATGTTCAAATTGGTAGCCAATGGTTGACTAAAATGTATTTCAGCTTTTAGGTTTCTGTTTTTGATCAAGTTATAGTGGTCTCCGTCTTCAATGTCGGGCATCAGATCAAAAGAGAACAGTGTGTAGCCAGTCCCATATACTTCTCTACATACAAAAACTCTCGAGTCCCTCAGATGTTTTCCCGGTTATCGAAACCAGACTGAGATATTCCCTGATAAAATTAGCTGTTCCAAAACTCGGTGTGTACATTTTTGCACAGATCACAGACCTCGCGTGGACTAGCGCCGCATAGTTGATGTTGTAGTCTTTGAAATTGAAAGGATTTGAGGTATAGAGGCCGCTAAAAGCAGTAATGTCCACAAAACCTTTAATAATATGTTTTGGTAGCTGCCCCAGAAATAAATTTAGCTGCTGGGTTAATCTGGTAATGACTGGAATACTTAGGGGGTCATTCTGACCCTGGCGGTCGGTGATAAAGCGGCGGCCAACCCGCCAACAGGCCGGCGGTCAAAAAAATGCAATTCTGACCCTGGCGGGAACCGCCAACACAGCCCGCCGCATTAACACTCCGACCGCCACGGCGGAACAAACAAACAGCGCGGCGGTCACCGGCAACAGCCAGGCGGCAGACAATGTACCGCCCACCCTATCACGACCCACCAATCCGCCACCTTTTCCGGGGCGGGAGCCCCGCCGATAAAAACACGGCGGAAACAGACATTTCCAATGGAAAACGCTCACCTCGAGACACTCCACGCGGAATCCGGACAGCATGGAACCCGAATTGAACATCATACCTGCTCTCGTCTACCTGCTCATCTACCACGAGTACGAACTCCGGCGCAGACGTCAACGGTGAGTACTGCACCTACGACACACGGAGCGGTGCTTGACAGGAAGGGTCCAGCGGAGCGGTGCTTGACAGGAAGGGCCCAGCGGAGCGGGGCTTGAGACGGCGGGGCCCTGTTCAGCGGTACCTGTCTTCACGGCGGGGCCCTGTTCAGCGGTGCTCTTGCAGTATGTCAAGGGAGTCATACCTGGCCTGGACACTCTGCTCACTCGCCCTCCGACTGTGCTGTGTCAGGCCCCTTCGGGGAGTGAGTCCTGGGCCCTTTGGTGTCGTCCCTTGCAGCCGGGATGGGGCTTGTGGGGCCCTCCTGCTCCGCGCTCCTGGTGGTAGTCCTCTCCGCCCTAATGTCCTTCCGCTCCTTAGATGGGGCTCTCGGGCCCTTGCCTCCCCTGGCTGCTGTGGCCGGTGAAGTGGCCGGAGTCACCTCCTTGGGGGCAGCCGTCTCTGTCCGCTCACGGCGGCCCTTCAATTTCCGGGTCCTCTTGCCTGGGGGGGGGCTGGCTGTCCCCTTGCTGCTCACCGAAGTGTTACTGCCGCCAAAGGGTGGACTCCACATGCCATGCACCACTTGCACTGTAGAAGTTGGGCTGGTGGTGGCTGAGGTGCCCTTGGGACTTTTCCCAGTTGGAGGGGGGGGTTCGGGGGAGGGAAAGAGGTCAAAACTGGAGAGGTAATTTTTCTTGGGACCAAGGTAAGGGGTAGGAGTAGTGGTGAGAGAAGTGGAGGAAGAGGATGTGGTTGTATGAGAGCCAGGTGTGCTGTCCTTGGGTGCAGGTGACTGGGACGTAGGCTGTGGTGAGGTGGTTGGCTGTTGTTTGGGTGTCTGCCTGCGTTTATGTGTCTTGGAAGAGGGGGTGACAGACACAGTGGGAGAGGACACAGGGGACGTGTAAATGCCAGTGGGGGTGGTGACTGCAGGTGTGCGGACTGTAGTGGAGGGTTTGCTGGTGGTGGAAGAACTGGCCGATGTTGGGGTGCATGCAGGTGTGAGTGTAGACGTCACAGGGAGGGAGGAGGGGACGAGGAGGACGGGGACACAGAGGTGGTAGTGACTGTTGATATGTCTGCATCAGTGTGTTGCTTGGGTGAATGCTTGTGTTTTCTGTGGTGCTTATGTTTGGATGAGCTGGCCTTGGGTGTTGAGGTGTGTGCAGGCTGGTCTGATGGTGTGGATGGGATAGGTTGAGGTACAGGAGACAGAGAAAGGGTGGAGGCAGATAGAAGATGGAGACTGGAGACAGGGACAATGGCTGCCGTCAGTGCTGAGGCCAGAGCAGTGAACGCTCGTTGATGGGCAGCCTGACCCGAATGAATGCCCTCCAGGTAGGCATTGCTCCGATGCACCTCCCTTTCCACCCCCTGGATGGCATTCAGAAGGGTAGTCTGCCCAACAATGACCGTCCTCACCAGGTCAATGAGCTCCGCACTGAGGGCAGCAGGGGTAACAGAGGCAGGGGCTGAGGTGCCTGGGGCGAAGGAGACGCGTGCCTTCCTGGCCGAGCGGCCACGGAGCGAAGACTCTGGGGCTGCTGGGAGGGCGGTGCTGGTGCGCTGGGTGGCGGCTGTACCTGTTGTTGCGGGGGGCACAGATGGTGCCGCCCCCGCTAGGGAGCTCCCAAACGAGGACGTGTCCGTGTCGCTGGTGTCTCCACCGGCCCCCGTTGTGGTGCTCCCCTCGCCCTCCGGATCACTGGTGCCCTCGGTGTCTGTGTCAGTGCCCACCGGGGCCTGGTGACCTGCAGCTCCCTCCTGCTCCGACGCCAAATCTCCTCCGCCGGATGATGCTAAAACACAAGAAGACAAAGATTTAGGGTGGGGGGAGAAATGAAACAAAGTTGAGTGCATGCCTTAGCAATACCCTTTGCGGAGAGGACAGACACAGGTGCCTCGTGCACTAAGTCGCGAACTTGGGGTACACTACTCAGTACTTCTGACTAGGCAAACAGGTCTAGGGACAACACACGCGCACATGTGTGATGCTGGAGCATGGGTAGCTGCACTTGGCACCCTACAGAGGTGGGGGGCGGGGGCACAGGGCCATGCCTAAGGGAGCGGACTACACTACAGAGAGCGCCCTGGCCTAATGTCACCCACAGCCCTCCTCCCCCACCCAGACGCCTCCAATGCGCATACAGATAGGAGAATGTGCGGATACTCACCCCCTTGTGTCTGCTGTGCTGTCCTCAAGCGCCCATCCAAATTAGGGTAGGCCACCGCCAGGATCCGGGACATCAGGGGGGTCATGGTGCGACTGGCACCCCTCCTAGGTCGGGAGGCCATCCCCAGCAGTGTTTCTGCGGTCTTCCTCGTTCCGCGGTGGATGTCCTCCCACCTCTTGCGGCAGTGGGTGCCCCGTCTGTTGTGGACCCCCAAGTTCCGGACTTCATTGGCGATGGCACGCCAAATATCGATTTTCTGGTGGGCGCTCACCTGTTTGACATGTACAGGGTGGGAAAGAGAAACCGTCACATATCTGCACGTTTGGAGTACATGCCCCCCCCTCCCCAACCTTGTCATGGTTCCCATTCTCTCATCTGTCGTGCGTTGCACTCCTCATTCCCTCCACACCCCACCAACTTACATCCCCCCCCTCCACACAGGCATAACCCATTCAATGTGCACTGAGTGTACTCACCTGTTGGTCTGGAGGACCGTAGAGTAGCGCATACTGGGGGAGGACCCCGTCCACGAGCTTCTCCAACTCTTCTGAACTGAAGGCGGGGGCCCTTTTACCAGTAGCAGCAGCCATTGTCACTTCCAGACCGAGTTCACAGCAGCACTTGCAGTATAGGTCCTCTCCTGTGGATGATCAGGTCTCGAATGATTGAGCAGAAAGAAAATGGCGGTCACGCCCGCGGCGGTGCGTACCGCGGCGGTGCGTCCCGCGACCGCCGGCGCACATCGTCATTGGCTCCTGAAACCCATAGGCTTCAATGTTAACCAATGCGTCTTCGCACAGCGGTCTTCGACCGCCTACCGCCACGGTGTGCCCCGCCAGCGCAGTGACCTCACATCCCATTGTCCCACTTCACAGGTCAGGCATCGGCCATTTCAAGGGCCCACATGGCTTAATTTCTAATGCGTCACACAGGCCTAGGCCTTGCAATGGCACACATACAAACATATCAAACCATACATTTACCTGTACTGTGCAAGCTGTGTTGTACGTACCTGTGAGTGGATTGACTCTGTACTCCATATTCTCCTTCCTAGGCACCGTCCGCTGGGACTAGCGATGAGAAGGAGGAATCCTTGCGTGTACCGGCCGCTGGTGGACCTGTCCACAATGGAAGAACGCAACATAATACTACGATACCGACTTGACCGAGCCTCCATCCATGAACTGTGTGCCCAGCTGGAGCCAGCCCTGATGTCCCCCATCCGCCAACCCACAGGAATTCCCCCTCTAGTGCAGGTTCTGTCTGTCCTCCATTTCTTTGCAACTGGCTCATTCCAGACAACAGTGGCCATGTCATCTGGGATGTCTCAGCCTATGTTTTCCAAGATCTTATCCAGAGTGTTGTCTGCCCTGATGAAACTCATGCGGAGCTACATCATTTTCCCAGAGGAGGGTGATTTGCCTACAGTGAAAGCTGATTTATATGCCCTTGGACACATCCCCAACATCATTGGTGCAATTGATGGGACCCATGTGGCTTTAGTCCCCCCAAATGACGATGAACAGGTGTACAGGAACAGGAAGAATTACCATTCAATGAATATCCAGGTGGTCTGTTTGGCTGACCAGTACATCTCCCATGTAAATGCCAAGTTCCCAGGGTCAGTGCATGACGCGTATGTTATGCGAAATAGCAGCATTCCCTATGTGATGGAACAGCTACAGAGACAGCGTGTGTGGCTAATAGGTGACTCTGGTTACCCCAACCTGCCGTGGCTATTGACCCCAGTGAGGAATCCCAGGACCAGGGCAGAGGAACGGTACAATGAGGCCCATGGGCGTACTAGGAGGGTGATTGAGCGAACTTTTGGGCTCCTGAAGGCCAGGTTTAGGTGCCTGCATATGACAGGTGGATCCCTAATGTACTCACCAAAGAAGGTGTGCCATATCATCGTGGCGTGCTGTATGCTCCACAACCTGGCTTTGCGACGCCAGGTGCCTTTCCTGCAGGAGGATGGTCCAGATGGTGGTGTTGTAGAAGCCGTGGAGCCTGTGGAGAGTGAAGAGGAGGAAGACTCTGAGGACGACACAGACAATAGGGACAGAGTGATACAACAGTATTTCCAGTAACACACAGGTAAGAATCACCCACGCCATTTCACAATTGCTTATAGCCTCCTGCATCTGTACTTTCTGTAGTTCCCCACAGATGTTTTTCATTAATTTTTGCCTTTCCCTTCCCTTCTCAGTGCTGTCTGACTCAGTACCTGACTTCTGCTTGGTTCGCCCATGAAATACAGCGTATTGACATTGGTATGTTGTCATGACTAATTGACAGAACAGAAATTGAACAGTAATATGTAATACATTTGTAAATAATACAGCATGACTCAAAACAGATTTGTGTGCAAAATGTGATTTATTTACAGTGCTAGATATCGGTACATGTGATTCTAAGGGTGATGGGTGGGGGTGGAGGAATATCCATGGCAGAGTCCAGTTCTCAGTCTCACAGGTGCATTGTCCTTTTGCCTGTGGAAGGATGGAGCATAGGCAGTTCATGGTTGGACAGGGTGGCAATGTGGGACAGTGGGAAGACTTGAGGGGGTATGTCCTGCTGGCGGGGGTCTTGACATCCTACTCTGTCTTTTTCTTTGGTCTCAGGCTCCTCTTACGGGGTGGTTGTTCTTCAGCAGGAGGTGGGGTTCTGGGGGGCTGTCGAGGTGTTGGGACCTCCTGTCCACTAGCGCCGGAGGAGGTGGTAGGCTGTTCCTGGTCCGGGCTAGTGACAGGGGCCCTGTGTGGTGCACCATGGTCCCGCAACGCGTCCTCTATCCTGTGGCGGGCCAGGACGATGGTCCCCATTGCGGTCCCGATGATTCTCAGCTCCTCCCTGAACCCCATGTAGCGTTCCTCCTGCTGTGCCTGGATCTCAGTGAACCTGGCCAGTACCGTCGCCATCGTTTCTTGGGAGTGGTGGTATGCCCCCATGAGGGTGGTGAGGGCCTCTTGGAGAGTGGGTTCCCTGGGCCTCTCCTCCCCCCCCTGTCGCACAGCAGCCCTCCGAGCTGCCCGGTTTCCCCCGGCCTCTGTCCCCTGGACGGTGTGCCCGCTACCACTGCCCCCAGGTCCCTGTTGTTGTTGGGGTGTTGGGTTAGCCTGGGTGCCCTGTAGTGGCAGACACACCGCTGATTGAGCTGTCCTAGAGACAGAGGCATGGGCCCGCTGGGTGGGAGCTGTGCTGGTGTTGGCAGAGGGGGTCGGGTCTGGTGTGGCCTGTGGCTGCCTGAGAGGAACCGACTGCCCAGAGGTCCCCGATGGTCCGGGCTGGTCATCAGGTTCACTGTCGACAGAGCTGCTATCCTCAGTGTGGGCCTGTTCCGGTGGTGGGATGGACACTTCTGGACCCTCCTGGCTGGTGTGTTGTCGTTCGGGTCCTGCATGGGGTAAGAGAGTTTGGTTATTGTTTCTGTGTGTGCAATAGCGTGCGTGTTATGGGTGCCCTTGTCCCCCAGTGCAGGCATTCCCTTGAGGGAGGTGTTGTGAGGGTAGTTAGTGGGGGGGGGAGGTTAGTGCAGTGGTCATGCTTAGGTGATGGGTGCCCATGATTTGTGTTGGCATGCAGGAGTTGGTGTTGGGATGGGTGGGTTGTGCTGGTGAGACATTGTCAGGGAGGATGTGTGCTGGGGGGTTGGGGGTGAGGGTGGGGGTGTGGGTTGGCATGCTGGTGGGGTGGGGGGGATCTAGTAGTTGAGATTGGACTTACCAGAGTCCATTCCTCCGGCTACTCCTGCGAGGCCCTGAGGATGCAGGATGTTCAAGACGTCTTGCTCCCACGATGTGAATTCGGGAGGGGTGGGTGGGGGTCCACCGCCAGTCTTCTGGACCGCGATGTTGTGCCTGGAGACCATCGATCGGACCTTCCCCCGTAGGTCGTTCCATCTTTTGCGGATGTCCTCCCTATTCCTGGGATGCTGTCCCACCGCGTTGACCCTGTCCACGATCCGCTGCCATAGCTCCGCCTTCCTAGCTATACTGGTGTGCTGCACCTGCGAGCCGAAGAGCTGGGGTTCCACTCTTAGGATTTCCTCCACCATGACCCGGAGTTCTTGGTCCGAAAAGTGTGGGTGCCTTTGGGGTGCCATGGGGTGGTGTGGGTGAGGTGTGGGGTGGTGTATGTGATGATAAGTATGTTGGTGAGTGGTGCTTTGTGCTACTATGTGGTGTGTGTGATGGTGTAGTGTGCCTCAGTTTGTCTTGCTTTGGATTGTCTGCTGTGTCTCTCTCTCCTTCTCTCAGTAATTATGGTCGCAGGGGTTTGTGGGTGATGTGGGTGTGTGTTTTATAGTTGGTTGATTGTGTGGGAGTGGTGTGTGTATGTGTATCAGGTGTGTGTATTTCAAATTGTCCAATGTGGCTGTGTTTTGGTGCTGTGTGTGTATTCTGACCGCGGCGGTGTGTAGCGCCAATGGAATACCGCGTTTGAATGACCGCCGTGTGGATTCGTGGGTCGTAATGGCATGGGCGTATTTCTGTTGCCGTGACGGTGGAGGTTTGGTCATCTCCAGTTTCTCGCTGCCCGCTGATGTGGCGGGCTGCAGTGGAGGACGGAATTTTGGAGGTTTGGCCGTTGTGGGTCAGAATGACTGTGGCGGTTAACCGCGGCCGCGGCTGTGTTATGGCGGTCTTCTGACCGGCGGTAAGGGCCTTTTACCGCCGAGGTCAGAATGACCCCCTTAATATCTTCAGAGATACTATTTTAACTGCGTACTTAGCATTTGATAGCTGAAAAGCTTAAGCGTGAGCCAGACTGACGCTTGGTGACACTTTCATTCACAAGCTAGTGGACAGTATGATCAGTTTATACTGTTCCACATCTCTACTGATGAGACAGAATGAGTCCTTGCTGTGGGTAAGTTTGATCCTAAGATCGATACCATTAACGATCAGTTTATCTTGGTGGAAAAAGGTCAGAATGTATACGTCCAAGATGGTCAAACTGTCTACTGCCTGAGGCGAAGCTTGCTACTTTTACAAAACCTTGATTGTTCCCGACCAGCTCCTTGTCCTCAAAATGTTTGGAAATATCTTTGTAGAAGAGCCCCTCTGAAAGCTGGATGTCCATGGTGTCACGCTGTAATTTAGAATACTCTTGATTAGGCCCTATGCGCATCCACGTCATCACTTTGTGTCATAAGTCAGTCGCTGAGGGTGATGTCCACCTGATTAAACATGATTGTGATGGGTTAGGCGATTGTTGCCACTTTAGCAGTGTTTGCTATGTTGGAACAGTCCGCTTTTATGATTTTACAGATAAGGTGCAGCAGTGTATTTTTTAGATACAGATACATATCCGTGGACTTGGACACAGAAAACTCTGTTGGCACCAAAGGGGTCAAAGCAGCTAGCGGCGATACCTCCATGAAAAAAACTGCTTTCGATGGTGCTATGGGTAGGGTTTTAGAGAAAACAAGTCTAACTCTGATTTGCTGCATTCACCCAACGGACAATGTATGAAGGCCATGTTCAGGATGTTGCGCTTTCAAAAATATTTACTCTAGCACCTGTTCTCTTCTTCCTTGAAGCTCTCTTTTGACTTATGGGCCATCTTTTTGAAGAGCACCCTCTTTTTTATAAGGAGCTGGTGGCCCCCTGCACCTTGAAGCCCCTCAATTGGTTTATTTAACACTTGTGCAAGACTTGTACACCAGCCCAGCTCCTTCTTGGGGTTGTTTATGAATGGATTCAACAACAGCAGACTTCACAGAACCCAACACATCCTGTGCAATGATCGTAGCCGCTGCTTTAAAGTGGGGTTTTTCAATTTCGTATCCACTTCTCAAGAATGGCATGGCTCTTCTAAACAAACTAAGGAAGAAACCCCCCAAACCAGCCCTGTAAATAACAAGGGCCCCTTGAAAGTACAGTGGTGATCCTCCATATCCAGCTTGGTTTCTGTAATAATACCTGTACATAGAGTGGCTGCGAATGTTTTCATAATCACCATGATGACTTCTTAAAAGTCGCAGTAACGTTGCAGTTTTAAATTAAGCTTATCAATAACTTTCCGATATCTAAAGAATATCGACTCAGACTGGTCGTCGAAGATCATGATCAAAATAGTGTCAAAATGTTTTTTAGAAATTGCGATGTAGTGGGGTTTGTTGTATTGAATATTAACCATTGTGTTATTTTTACCCTTCACCTGGACCCACTTTAGCAGCGGCAAATAACTATCCCCGATTCCCTGCGGCTCTACAATGTCACTATACACATAGAGTGTATAGAAACCACCATAAATATCGGGGCATGATGCGTCCGGTTCTACTTGGCTTTTTATATGTTGTACTGTTTCTAAAACCCTTCTTAATTTACCAGTACAGCTAAACACAGTATCACAATTTGGGGCTTTAAGAAACACCTTCCTTCTAGTGTTATTTAATACTAGCTGAATATTCGTATACGTTTCAATATTGGCTATGGATTTGTTGATTGCTTTATTTCTAACCCCTACTGTACTATCGTTGTCTAGGACCTGCGCCCTACCACTGCAGATGGACAGCATTAGGCTATGCCCTGCGCCTAACTTACTGTGGGTGACCAACATCTGCTGTATATGACCTTTGGCCCCCATCGCATACAGCCTTCAGCCATTCTTCCATTTAGTTTGGGATTGGCTGCAAGGGTTAGCCTGCAGTCATCCCTATACCCTATCAACCATGGCCAGTAACCGTCCGTTGCACACAGCCTTCATACATACGCAGCAGCAGTGGGTATGTCCATCCTGCCATGGACAGCCAACCTTCGATGGACATGATCAAAGATCTTGTCCAGTGGGAGTTGGCCAAACACACTTGCAGCGTACCAAATTCTTCAATTTAGGATTCACGAATCCTGAGCTAAATTCAAGAATCCTGAGAACCCCAAGAAGACCAGCAGGACCCAGGAAAGCACAGGTTTTGCAAATCTACAATAAAAATATTTTAATATTAGTGTTAATGCCAGGGGAGCCATATGGGGCCCACATATACTGGCCCTGGTGATGGGAAAAAAGCTATGTAATCCAATTGTGTGCCTTTATTTTTCAG
Organism: Pleurodeles waltl; assembly: GCF_031143425.1. Lineage (NCBI taxonomy): Eukaryota > Metazoa > Chordata > Amphibia > Caudata > Salamandridae > Pleurodeles > Pleurodeles waltl. The sequence continues at coordinate 203,889,081 of NC_090442.1, read as the reverse complement.
TTTGATTTTCCAAATCCTTGGAGGACAAATATGCAATGTGTCGAATAGCAGTCCAAATATCTTTAATGTTTAACCTCGTCATGATAGAACGGAACACTTTTTAAACATTATTTTCTAGAAAATGACTGCATTTACTGAACATATTTACAACAAACCAGGCTACGATTTGCATAACTCCATTCAGCCATGGTTTTGGTAGTTAAAATGTCAGTTTTAGGAACCTTAATTCCATAGCCTCCTGATTGATGTATTTTCTCACTACAATGATTCATGAGGATTCTTTGAATGGTGCCAAAATTATTAGCAAATTTAAAAAAATACCTTTTGAATTGAAAGTGTGACCCAACCATAAAGCACTGTCCCAGCCTTGTGAATTTCAGTGTTTTTTGGTGCTAATTCCTTAAAATAACTACACTTTAATAGTGATTTGTATGTGATTTTCTGAGATTTGGACATACCTTGCGATGGTATACCCAATGCTAGCCATAACTTCACTTTATCTTCTATTTTTTCAGTGAATAAATATGGGATAAAGTATCTTATAACTTATAGCGGGGGTATTTTATTCAGTATAATAGTCACACCTTCACCTTTTCAATACACCTCTTAAATACTTGGGCCCTCATTTCAACATTGGCGGTAAATACCGCTTACTGCTGTGCAGAAGACCGCCAACACACCGCAGCAGCTGCGGAATTCGCTACAGCTATTACGACCCACAGCTCTGAATCTGCCATAATCCAGACGCCCACACAAGTCCGCCACACTAAAGGTCAGTGATAAACTGGCGATAACAAAACCTCCACCGTCACGCCAAAAGTAATACGCCCACACTATCACAGCCCACGAATCCACGTGGCGGTCTTTCAACCGCGGTATTCCATTGGCGGTACACACCGCTAAGCTAAAAATACACACACATTTACAAAACACAACCACATTGGACAATTTGAAATAAACACACGTGATACACATACACACACCGCTCCCACACACCCAATCCAATATAAAACACACACCCACATCACCCACAAACCTTTACTATGAAAAATTCGAAAGAAGGCCAGAGAGAGACACCACCAGAAACAACACTATCATCCACAGACACACAACATCATTACTCACACATCTACGCACATCAAACAACACACAACAACACATCCCCTCACACACCACAACACACACCACCTTACACATCACCCACACCACATCATGGCACCTCAACGACACCCCAGGTTCGCTGAGGAGGAGCTCAGGCTCATGGTGGAGGAAAACATCTGGGTAGAGCCACAGCTATTCGGATCACAGGTGCAGCACACCTCCATTGCAAGGAAGAAGGAGCTATGGCGCAGAATCGTCAACAGGGACAGCATCCAAGAACAAGGGATGACATCAGGAAGAGGTGGAATGACCTACGGGGGAAGGTGCATTCCGTGGTCTCCAGACACCAGATTGCAGTACAGAGGACTGGCGGTGGACCCCCACCTCCTCCCCCGCAACTAACAACATGGGAGGAGCAAGTCTTTGCAATACGGCATCCTGAGGGCCTCGAAGGAGTTGCAGGAGGAATGGACTCTGGTAAGTCAACTCTTAACTATTAAATCCCCCACCCTACCTGCATGCCATCACATACCCCCACCCTCACCCTCACCCCATCACTCCAACACCTTACATATGTCCCACTATCACAACCCACCCATCCCAACACCAAGCAATGCATGCAACACCAAAGCATGGACACCCATCACCAAAGCATGTCTACTACAGATACCCTAACAGCCCCAAACCAAATATCACACAAGGACCTAGACAAGAATGCAAGCACTGGAGTACAGGGTCACTCACCCATTGCACACAATGGTAAACACAGATGCAATAATCATGCCTTCACAACCCTACAGGACCCGTACCCAACGTCACCGGACAGGAGGTTCCAGACATATCCAGTCCCCCCACAGAAGAGGCCCACAGTGATGACAGCAGCTCTGCACAACTGGATCAAGATGACCAGACAGGGGGAGGACAGGCCCAGGGAACCCACTCTCCACGAGGCCCTGTCCAACATCATGGGAGCATACCATCATTCCCATGAGATGATGGCAACGGTACTGGCCAACTTTCAGGAGACCCAGCGGCTGCAGGAGGAACACTATCTGGGGATCAGGGAGGAACTGAAGTCCATTAACACCACCCTGGCCACCATTGCAGGTGTTCTGCAGGACCTTGTACACACCAGGAGGGACACTCTGGCACAACAAGGGGCCCCTGACACTAGCCTGGATAATGAACAGCCCTCCACCTCTGCCGGCGCTAGTGGACAGGAGGCACTGCCACAGGACCACGACCCCAGCACCCCGCCCCCTGCAGATGGAGAGCCACCCCGCAAACGGTCCCTGAGATCCAGGAACAAGACAGAGAACATTGCCAAGACCCCCGCCAGGAAATGAGACCTCCCTGACTGTCACCCTTCTGTCCCACTTTGTCACCCTGTCCATCCTTCAAATGCCCTTGCTCCACTTCCTATGCCCCTTTGGACAATGCACATGTGAAACAAATAGACTGGACTCTGCCATGGACATTCCTCCACCATCACCCCTGCCCATTTTACAACCCCCTCCACTTATTTGCACAGAAACAAACACACATCAATCACAAAACAATCTGGAGTCAGTCTGTGCTTTCACAAATGTGTAACTGCAATAACTATGGAATATAGCAATGTCAATTTATTTGTCCACATACCAATGAAACACAGCTGTAGGGCTGGAGGAAATATAGCAGAGGTCACAAAGTGGGACCCACATCTATTAAATGGAAAGGCAAAGTGACAAGTCAGGGTCCATACACTGAGTGAAAATGACAGACTTATGATAGGTCAAACAATAGTATGAGATGTGTGAGGCAGTGACATCTTCTTACCTGTGTCTCACTGGAAGTATTGCTGGATAACGTTGTTTCTGTTGTCAATATCCTCTTCTTCTGCTTCCTCTTCTTCACTGTCCACAGGCTCCACAGCTGCCACAAGACCTACCTCCAGCTGGACCATCCTTCTGCAGAAAAGGCAGGCTGTGCAGCATACAGTAGGCCACGATGATCTGGCACACCTTCTTTGGTGAGTAGTAGAGAGAACCACCTGTTCATATGGAGGCACCGGAACCTGGCTTTCAGGAGGCCGAAGGTCTGTTCGATCACCCTCCTAGTTCACCTACGTGCCTCATTGTAGCATTAGTCTGCCCTTGTCCTGGGATTTCTCACTGGGGACAGCAGCCATGACAGGTTGGAGTACACAGAGTCACCTGCAAATTTTGAGGGACAACTGTTAGACACACACTAACCCGTAGGGACAACGCCATACCCAGACAACAATTCACACTGTATAGGGTCATTGTCCTCACCTATTAGCCACACATGGTACCTCTGGAGTTGATCCATCACATAAGGGATGCTGCTATTCCTCAGAATGTAAGTGTCATGCACTGAGCCAGGAAATTTGGCATTCACATGGGAGATGTACTGGTCGGCCAAACACACCATCTGCACATTCATAGAATGGTAGCTCTTCCGGTTTCTGTACACCTGTTCACTCCTGCTTGGGGGTACCAAAGCCACATGTGTCCCATCAATGGCACCTATGATGTTGGGGATATGTCCAGGGCATAGAAGTCAACTTTCACTGTAGGCAAATCCTCCACCTGAGGGAAAATGATGTAGCTGTGCATGTGTTTCAGCAGGGCAGACAGCACTCTGGACAGCACGTTGGAGAACATTGGCTGGGACATCCCTGATGCAATGGCCACTGTTGTTTGAAAAGACCCACTTGCCAGGAAATGGAGTACTGACAGGACCTGCACTAGAGGGGGTATCCCTGTGGGATGGCGGATAGTTGACATCAGGTCTGGCTCCAACTGGGCACACAGTTCATGGATTGTTGCACGATCAAGTCTGTAGGTGACTATTACGTGTCTCTCCTCCATTGTCGGCAGGTCCACCAGCGGTCTGTACACCGGAGGATGCCGCCATTTCATCACCTGCCCCAGCGGACATGCCCTATGGAGGAGAACGGCGAGCAGAGAGTCAGCCAACACTGAGGTATCACAAAATGTCATTTGCACACATTTATTAATGCGCAATGTGCCTGTTACTGTGTGTATGCAAGGCCTAGGTAGGTGTGACACAGTTATTATTAATGCTATGTGTCCCCCTGAAATGGTGGCTGCCTGACCTGTAAGGTGGGACAATTGGATACGAGGTAACTGCGCTGGTGTTCTACACCGTCACGGTAGGCGGTCGAAGACCGCGGCGCAATCCTGCATTTTTTTAACATTGGACCCTATGTGTCCCAGGAGCCAATGGCGATGTACGCCGGCGATGACGGTACGTACCGCCGCAAACGTGACCACCATTTTATGTCTGTTCACTCACTTGAAACCTGACCTTCAACAGGAGAGGACCTACACTGCAAGTGCTGCTGTGACCTCAGTCTGGAAACAGTGATGGCTCATGTGTCTGGGGAAAGGGCCCCTGCCTTCACTTCGGAGGAGTTGGCAAAACTAGTGGATGGGGTCCTCCCCCAGTACACACAACTGTACGGTCCTCCAGACAAACAGGTGAGTACACTGTGAGAATGCTGCATGGGCAATGCCTGTTTGGAGTGGTGTGGATGGAAGATTCATGGGGCGGGGACTGAGGCCTGCATGAGCGGACGGTGAGTGTATGTGCGTCAGGGCAAAGGTGGGAACATGGGCCAATGAGTATGACGGTCCGGACGGGTAAAGAGTTTCCTTTTCCCCTGTACTGTTCCTCTAGCTCAGCGCCCACCAGAAGAGGAATATTTGGCATGCCATCGCCAAGGACGTCCGGACCCTGGGGGTCCACCACAGACGGAGCACCCACTGCCGGAGAAGATGGGAGGACCTTCGCCGCTGGAGCAAGAAGACGGTGGAGGCCCAGCTGGGGATGGCCTCCCAACGTGGAAGGGGTGCCCGTTGCACCATGACCCCACTGATGTTCCGGATTCTGGTGGTGGCATATCCAGAGTTGGATGGGCACTTGAGGGCATCACAGCAGCCACAAGGGGGTGAGTACAGTTACATTCATCTGACTCTGTGAGCATTACGAAGTGTCTGGGAGGGGGAGGTGGGCAGTGGGTTCCCCTAGGACAGGGCGAGCTTCGTAGGCAAGGTCCCTTGTGAGGCAGGTTCAGTGGAATCCCAACCCCACTAGTGGTTAGTGCCATCTACACCTAGTCAGGCTCCTGTGACGTCCATGTGTGCAGCAATCGGGCTTAGGCCTTGTACCCCATGGGCATGTGAATAATCTAGGAACTATAAGTGCATGGCGTAGTGCATAGGGCTGCTGTGTCTGTAGTGTCCGCCAAGGGTAGTGGTGTTGCATGCACTGAACATGTCTTTCTTCTGTCTCCCCCCCCTTTTTGTGGTCTCCCTGTTCTTGTGTGCAATAGCATCATCAGGCAGAGGAGCAGTGGCACCGGAGCAGGAGGGAGCTGCATCCCACTTGGCACTGGAGGGCGAAAAAACGGAGTCTGAAGTAACCAGTGAGACGGAGGGCGAGGGGAGCTCCACGGCGGGGATAGTAGGTGACAGCAGTGACAGCAAATCCTCCTCTGATGAGAGCTCCCTTGCGGTGGATGGGCCCCTCTGTGCCCCCGCATCAACAGGTACAGCTGCCACCCCACCTACCAGCACCGCCCTCCCAGTGGCCCCTCAGCGTGTGTCCTGTGCCCGCTCACCCAGGAGTGTGGGCATCTCCTTCGCCCAGGCACCTCAGGCCCTGCCCCAGTCAGCCCTGCTGCCCTCAGTTAGGAGGCTATTGACCTCCTGAGATCACTCACTGTTGGGCAGTCTACCATTGTGAATGCCATCCAGGGTGTTGAGAGGCATTTGCAACAAACAAATGCATACCTGGAGGCATTCATTCTGGCCAGGCAGCCCAACAGAGAGCATTTCAGGCTATGTCCTCAGCACTGATGGCAGCCATTGTCCCTGTGTCCAGCCTCCCCCCTCCAACTTCCTCCACCCAGACCCAATCCCCTGTACCTCAGCCTATCCCAAGCACACCATCAGACCAGCATGCACACACCTCAACACACAAAAGTGGCTCAGGCAAACATAAGCACCACACACCCCACAGGCACTCACACAAGCATCATACCCATACAGACATACCAACATCCACTGCCTCCACTGTGTCCCCCTCCTCCACGCCCTCCTTCTCCCTCCCTGTCTCATCTCCACTCACACCTGCATGCACTACATCTTCAGCCACTACCTCCATCACCAGCACGCCCATCACCACACACCGCTCACGTGCACTCACCACCCCCACTACCATTCACACATCCCCTGTGTCCTCTCCCAGTGTGTCTGTGAGCCCTCCTCTCAAAGTACACAAACGCAGGCACACACCCACCCAACAGCCATCCACCTATCAACAGCCTCCGGCCCATGCATCTTCACCCAGATTCAGCAGACGTACACGTCCTACAACCACTACCTCTTTCTCCACTCCCAAACCCCCTCAATCTACCTTTCCCAGTGTGTCTAAAAAACCTTTCCTGGCTAATATTGACCTCTTCCCTATACCTTCTCCTCCGTCCGTCCCCTAGGGCCAAGCTTTTCAGGTCCCAACCCAGCACCTCAGCCACCACATCCCCAGCCACAGTAGTGCCAGCAACTGCGGGTTATTGGAGTGCGCCAACCATCAGGGCTGCCAGTGTGCCACGGAGCGAGGGCAGGGACATTCCGCCACCTGCCAAGCTAAAAACGTTGCCCACATCCCTGAGGGAGAAGTAGAAAACACCTGCCACCAAGGGGTCAGGGAAAACGAAAGGTGCTAGTGGCAAGTCAGCTGTGCCACCATCAAAGGTGGGGAAGGGCCAGAAACTGAAGGGCAGGTCAGGAGAGGGCATGGTGGCACCAACTGAGGGACCAGTGTCACACCTTCTGTCCACATCGCCGCCAACCTGTACGGCAGAGAAGACAGCCACCTGCATCGCAACCTGCACCGCCCCCTGCATCGCCACAGACCCCGCCACCAGCACCGCTGTCACAGACCCCACCACCAGCACCACCGCCACAGGCCCTGCCACCAGGACTGCCGCCACAGAGCCCGCCACCAGCACTGCCACCAAAGAGCCTGCAACCAGCACCGCTGTAACAGAGGCCGCCGCAAGCACCGCTGCCACAGAGCCCGCTGCAAGCACGGCCAGCGGCCCCGCGACATCCTGAGTCAGTGGCACCACCGCATACATGGCTGCCATCCCCAGTGGTCATTCGTCCGAGGCTGGTGGTGAGTTCCAGGAGCCTGGGCAGCTTCCATGATACATCACTTTCAGTGGAGAAAGGCATCCACTACCTCATTCCTTGGCAGGATGAAGCACTCTGGACACAAAGCCCCCTCCAGAACCAGTGGAGAAAGGCATCCACTACCTCAGTCCTTGGCAGGATGAAGCACTCTGGGCACAAAGCCCCCTCCAGAACCAGTGGAGACTGTTATCCACTTGAGAGACTGTGGCTTTGCACTCCCCAGGATAATGCAGTGGGCAAACCACCCACTGTAAAGACTTGAGAGACTGTAGATTTGCACTCCCCAGGATAAAGCAGTGGGCAAACTACCCAATGGAATGACTTGTGAGACTGTGGCTTTGCACTCCCCAGGATAAAGCAGTGGGCAACCCACCCACTGGAATGACTTGTGAGACTGTGGCTTTGCACTCCCCAGGATTAAGCAGTGGGCAACCCAACCACTGGAATGACTTGAGAGACTGTGGCTTTCCACTCCCCAGGATAAAGCAGTGGGCAACCCACCCACTGGAGAGACTTGGGAGACTGTGGCTTTGCACTCCCCAGGATAGATCAATGGGCATGGAGCCCCCTCATGGAGCAGTGGTGTCGTGCGTTCATCAGGCTGAGGTGCCCTCTCCCCATCCCCCTCCCTCTGAGGTGCCTGTATATTTTCTATGTGATGCCCCTCCAGTGTTCTCTCCGTTTGGAGTCAGGTATCTAGTGTGGGCCTCGCCCATGCATTTTGGACCCAGTGGTCTACGGACAATGACTGGTGCACTATCCAGACTTGTGTAGTTGGTGTACATAATTGTATATACTGGATTTTGAGTTTTGACTGATGAATTATTTTTAGATTACAATCGTTCAAATCATTTCCTTTTGTCCTTGTGTTAGTCACAGAGGGGTGGGGGGTGTATATGTAATGTTGCAGCATGAATTTGTGTGTGTAGTGTTGTGAGTGAGGGTGGGGGTGTTGCATGTTGCGTGTGTGTGTCACTCTCTTTTCCTCCCCCCTACCCTGTGTTGTAGGTGCAGTACTCACCGTGGTCCTCACCGCCATCGTTGGAGCTCCTGATAGAGGAGCAGGAAGACCATCGCCGGCAGGATCTGCAGTTCTGGCTCTATGGCGTCCTGGTTCCTCGTGGGATGTGTAGAGGTGAGTGTTTTCCCTTCTGTGTACTGTTTCCGCCGTGTTTTTATTCACGTTGGTTCCGCCCCGGAAAAGGTGGCGGGTAGTCATGTTGTGATAGGGTGGGCAGTACATTGTCTTCCGCCTGTCTGTTGGCGGTGTCCGCCGCCCTGTTTGTTTGTACCGCCGTGGCGGTCGGAGTGTTAAAGTGGCTGCCTATGTTGGCGGTTTCCGCCACAGTCGTAATCCCATTTTTTTTCCCGCCGGCATGTTCGCGGTATTACCGCCGCTTTAACACCGACCGCCAGGGTTGTAATGAGGGCCTTGGTGTCTTACTCTTTCATGTTCATTGCAGAAAATTTAATTAAAATCAGAATCTGTACTGAGAAATTAAAACCACCAAAAATCTATTATTATTATGTGGAAAAAATGACATCAGAATGAATTTAATGTAAATCGGGTTAATAATGCTATAGTTATAATTATGCTGGAACATAGAGAGAGTCTGTCTTTCCTGTAATGACCTATAGCGTGGAATAAATGAATAAATTGGCATACATAACTCTTTTCTATTGTTCCCTTTTTGTTTTTAGAGAAATATCTCTGAAGCAGGAAAAGCAAGTTACAGCAGTCGATGTATTTCTGCTCTGAGACCTTTTTTCAGTCTGGCTGTTTGCTCTGGTAGCAGGCATTGTGATGTCAGAACTGCTGTAGTATTACAGTTGAACAGCTATGCCATTTCCTTATTAAAACTGACAAGATATGTCACAACTCAAATGTAGTGAGGAAATTAGAGAAGAGCTTTTACAGTAGGATTTCGTCCTTCCATGATACACACATATGGGGTTGGATGCCCATGGGGTGGGACGTCCATGGGCAAAGTAGATGAGTCGTGGAGAGTTGGACACCTGTGGAAGAACTGGGCTCAGAGTCTGGTCAAAGGTCAGACAGTAGACACTGCATGTGTTGGAAAATATCTCTCTCTGAAGGAACACTCCAAACTTTTTGCCTTCCTCTTCTTATTTTTATGACTGCATTATTGCTGGCTTTAGGACTCTGTGCACTTTGCTACTGCTAATCAGTGCTAAAGTGCTTGTGCTCTCCCCCTAAAACATGGTAACAGGGGCCCGCACCCAATTGGCATATTTAATTTACTTATAAGTCCCTAGTAAAGTGCACTACATGGGCCCAGGGCCTGTAAATTATTTAATGCTACTAGGGGGACTGCAGCACTGATTGTGCCACCCACTAAAGTAGTTCCTTAACCATGTCTCAGGCCTGCCATTGCACAGCATGTCTGTGCAGTTTACCTTGCCACTTTGACCTGACAAGATAAACCTCCTGCCAGGCCTAAACCTTCCTTTTTATACATATGTCACCCCTAAGGTAGGCTCTATGTGACCCACAGGGCAGGGTACAATGTATTTAAAAGCTAGGACATGTACTTTTATGTTTTATTTGTCTTGGTATTGAAAAACTCCCAAAGCCATTTCTCATTACTGTGAGACCCACCCCCCTTATAGGTAAACATTGGGAATTCCTTATTACACTTTTAAGCTGTAATTCCTGATTGAGAAGGAGTAGCTTATCATGTTTCGTATCACTGGAATGGTAATGATAAATCCTCTTTACTGATAAAGGTAGATTTAACTTTACTATTTTAGGAATACCACTTTTAGAAAGTGGACAGTTCTCTGTTCTTACAGCTCTGTGCACCTGCAGCCTGTCTCCAATACCCTGGGGTGGGTGACAGATATACTTTCTGCATTCCCTCTAGACAGCCACAAGCACCGGGAGGTTAAGTGTGTCTGAGCACTCATCTGCATTCTGATGGCTCTTCCTGGGCAAGAAGGGAGGGGAGGGCTGACATTTACACCTGAATAGGCAGCGCCTGTCCACACACAAAGGGCTGATTATCCCCTACTGATAGTCTGGAGCCAGGGCTGGGAAGAAAAGACCCTTCTTTGAAGTTAACCCTATTTCAAAGGCACAACTGGCTATAAGTACTGAACCTTTGATACCACCAAATCAGTACACTTCTGGACCAGTGACGACTCAACCAGGAAAAATGACCGCTGTGCTGCTTAAAGGACTGCTAGTCTGCTGGATCACTGCCTTGCTGGACTTCTGCCTTGCGGAGGTGCCCTACTTCCTGCTGTTCCCCTACCTGGGTTAGAAGTACTGGACCTGCATCACTTGAACCCAGATTGACACCAAGGTTTTGTAGGCTTTCCTCCTGTTTTCTGAAGTCTCAGGGACACAAAAGACTTCCAACAATTCTTCTACAGCCTGTGGACTCTACCAACTGCGGGTCCTGCCCTGCCAAGTGGTGGCAACCCAGTTCTGGGCCGTAGGAAGTGGGATTTCTTTGGCTGCTCCTGCAAAGAGCTGTGCATCGACCTTGTAGCACCGATCATAACTACGCATCGCCTTCTCCATTAACGCTTCACTACTGCATTGCTGCTGCTACGAAGATCAGGGACACCGCATTGCTGACTGCCCAACGCACCGTCCCCTTTGCCTGGCCTGGAACTGAGGCATTGCCTTCTCCTTCAGATCAACACTGATGCATCGCTTCACTGCTTTCTTTAGCGCAGACCCAGAACCAATGCATCAACATTGTTGCACTGATCACAATCAACGCATCTCAAGGACTAAGGTACTTTTGCTCAGCCAGCCCTGTGTAGGTCTTGTAGCTAGCCTGTGCTGCATCATGGTTGGCTGCATCATGATTGGCCTGAACTTTTGACTTTGGCCCAGTCTAGCGCCACCAGATAACCCCACTTGGCTCTTTCTGCTCCTAAGCACTACAGTTGAATTTATTCTTTATTACTTCATATCTCGACTTCTACTTATTGGATTTTTGTTGTTTTGGTCTTGCTTTGGTCATAAAAATATACTTTAATTGTCTAACCTAGTGTGGAGTGTTTTGTGTTGTCTTTGCTGTGTTACTGATTGGGTGTTGCTCGAATTCTTTACACATTGATTCTTAGTGTTGAAATTCTTTATTAGCATTGCAAGGTGATACAGAACAAAAGGGGACCAAGGTCCCTACATTGACAAGAAATGACATATAATGGATCACATAGAAAGTAAATCAAGTGAAATACAACCAACCATACGTCTAGTCATTATAAAAGGACAATAGCAATAAAGAGTAGGAAGATAAAAAAAGATAAGGAAAAAGGAGAAAGAAGGAACTTGAAGTGGGAAATGGGAAAAGGGGGGGAGAGAAAGAGGGCAAGATTGATACATAAGAAGCCTAGTGGCGCAACGTCTGTAATGACCTGTCTTGCTGAAATGAGGCGCAGGTCAGAGTTATACCGCGTCGTCTGTTTACGCTAGAACGCCAGTACAGGTCGCGTTCCCTCGTGTTAGAGATCAGAAAATCAGAATATCAAAATATCCGAATATCAGAATATCTGGGGCCGCATGCACCTTGTCATTCGCCCGTCGTGGGTTGTGATTGGTGCCCTGTACGACAGCTGTGACTCATTGAGATACAACTATGAGGAGGCCCTACAGAAAAGAGAATAGAGGGCCAGGATCAAATCTCTGAAACTGAGAATGTTTCGTAAGGCCCACTAAGGCCTACAAAGGGCATGCTGTAAGGCAGCCCGACATATGCTGAGAAAGGTGGTGAAAAAAGAAAAGAAAGGAGAGAGAAGAAAGAAGAAAAAAAGGGAGAAAAGAGAGAGAGAAAGAGAGAGAGAAAAAGGGAGAAAGAGGGAAAAGTAAAAAGAAGAAAAAGGGGGAGAGAAAGAGGAAGAGGTAAAGGAAGAGAAAGGAGAGGGAAGGAAAGAAAGGGAAAGTAATGTCAGAAGTTAATGTCAGAAGGGCAGCAGGGAGCACTGTATGAAGAAAGGGGGGAAGGGGGGGAGGGGGGTGAAGATGGAAAACAGAGTGAGGAGATATCATGAGTGTCAACGAGTTCCAGAGAGTGATGATAGCCAGATTGGGTTCCTTCGGTGTAAGGGGGGAAGGGGAAAGAGACTGAAACACTAGAGGGGAGGGGGGAAAGGGAGCGTGGGCAATATAAGGCGGAGTTTGTGTGGAAGAGGGAAGGTAAAGGCTAAAAGCTAAAGGCTCTGGGGAAGGAGAGATGTAGCAGCCAAGGCTTTTGGCTTTAAGTCTGATTCTGATTTTGGTTTTGGTTAGGGGCCATCAGGAACAGAGGTGAGAGGCGAGGAGCGGCCTACAGCAGGAATGGGTGGTGTCTGGCAGGTCACGACGGTCCTGCTGCAAGGAAGAGGGTCCACACCTGATTGAAAATATGGGCCTGATCCTGCAGGTTGTAGATGACTCTCTTATGCGTGGCTAAGCGGGTCATTGGAGCAATCCATTCCTCCGAAGTTGGGGAGGTTGCCGATCACCAATGGCGAAGAATACAGATTTTTGCGATTGCTAATGCTGTGTGTAACAGTCGTCTATGTGGTCTGGGCAGGGCTAAGGAAGGAAGGTCATATCGTACAATAGGATAAGGGAGGGGGAGAGCGGCGGTGGAAGCGGTATAGACTCAGCCAGAGTTAGGCCCACGGCTGCCCACAAAGGCTGGACCGTCGGGCAATCAGTTAGGATATGTAACAGATCACAGTGTGTCTCTGTGCTGCGTCAACATTTTGCATGCGGGAGGAGCCCTGTTATATGCAACTTCGCTGAGGACCAATACTAGTCATGGAGCACCATTGAAGAACTTTAGCCGAGCCTCCCGGGTACCCTTGTCCAGGGCCTCAAGGATATCCACCCAGTCCTTTGTGTCAAACGTCCGCTGCAGGCGGTCCTGCCATTGTATGCGTAGCTTATCCAGGAGAGGTTGTGAGTATTAGTGTTGTATGATGGCCTCGTAGAAGCCTGCCATAACGCCTTTGTGCTTTCCCCACATTTTCAGATAAGTTCCCACGGGCGAGGTCTGGAGTCCCCAGTGGATCGTGTCAGTGCCATGTTGCAATCAGTGTTTGAGCTGCAAGTATCACCATTCCTGCCGCGGGTGAAGGTTAAATTCCTCCTGCAGGTTAGCGAAGAGTTTGGGCACTCCGCCCCTTAGGACCTGAGCGAGATCAAGAATACCGACCCTGCTCCATTGTGGCCAGTTAAGCACCTCTCCTCCTATCCGTAAGCCATTGTTGCTCCATAAGGGGGCCTGGGCATGTAAGAGAGGGTGTAACCCAAACAGGGGTTGAGCCCTGCACCAGGCCGCACGGGTCGTCCTCAGGATCAGGTTTGCTGTACCGGAAGACGAGAGATCATCATGGTAGAGTCCCCCATCATGGGAAAGCAGCGTCTTCTCCAAAGTCACCCATTGCGGCGGGTCCGGCATTCCAGGCAGTGTGTGGGCCAGTTGTTGTAAGTGTAGTGCGAGTGCGTAATGTTCCACCGAGGGGAGTCCCATACCCCCATGGGAGCGGCGCGCCAGCAGTTTTGCTGGTGCCAGGCGTGGCCACATGGAACCCCACTCAAAGGCTCTAATGAGAGTGTCAATGGTCCGCAGAGTAGAGAGGCACTTGCAAGGGTAAGAGCCCCAAGACGTAGGTGAAACGAGGCACCGTAACCATCCGTACCGCCTGTGCCTTACCCCACATGGAGAGGCCCAGGTGATTCTTTTTCTCAAAATCAAGTTTCATTCGCGTAATAAAGGGATCCAGGTTGTCTGCCACCATGTGTACCAGACCTTGATTGACTAACACTCCCAAATATTTGAGGCGCCTCGAAGTCCACCGAAATGGGAAGCCAAGTAGCACAGCTTTCGTGGTCACACGCGAAAGGGGAAGCGCCTCGCTCTTGTCCCAGTTAATACGGTAACCAGAGAGGGGCACAAACCCATCAATGATCTCCAAAAGAGCTGGCAGAGAATGCTCTAGGTCGGTTATGGTTAAAAGGACATGGTCAGCATACAAGTATATTTTGGAGGTGCCATTCGACAGAGTGAAGCCCTTTATTGAGGGGGAGGAGCGGATGGCAGCTGCAAGTGGTTCCATTGCCAACAGAAACAAAAAGGGCTTTCCTGCTGCGTGCCTCTGCAGATGGGGAAAGGATCCGAGAGGAAACCTCCGCAGTTAACCCGTGCTGTGTGGTGATCATATAGCAGTCGTACCATAGAGATAAACCGGTCACCCAGACCGAACTTTGCCAGCGTCGTTAAAAGATAAGGCCACTCTATGCGATCAAACTCCTTCTCGCCATCCAGAGACAGAGCCAGTCTGGCCTCCGGCAGCCCCCCGGAGGCCCATAGAGTGCGCAGGTGGTTTCTGGAAGAACGGCCCGGTACAAACCCCACCTGAGTATGGTGTATTAGGAGACGGAATGACTTTGCGTAATCAGTTTGCTAGAACACTAGCTAAAATTTTGATATCACCGTTCAAGAGAGAGATGGGCCTATAGCTGCTGCAGAGTAGGTGGGTCCCTTCCTGGTTTCGGTATGATCGCTATTGTGGCATTGTTGGAGATAGCACCCAAAGTCGTCGTCCTGCAGGCCTCGCCCAGAGCCCCATGAAGAACATCAATCATCTCCTCCCCCACCCATTTATAAAATTCAGCTGGAAATCCATCTTCCCCGGTGATTTGAGGTAGGGGAGGTCGGAGATGACTTTCTCTATTTCCAGCCTACTGATTTCTCCATCCAGAAGGCTGCGACGATCATCGGATAGAGAGGGTGAGTCAATGTCGGCAAGGATTGATCTGGGCAGGGCTAGATGTTGCCTCCGGCATGTAGAGGTGCCTGTAGAAGGGCGCAAATTTGTTGACTATCTCTTGTGGATGCATGAGCACATCTCCTGTATGGGTGCGGATGGCCGGTATGGCGAGAGCAGCCGTTCTCTGACGAAGTTAAGCTGCCAGCAATCATCCGGCTTTCTCGCCTTGCTCATAGTTCCTCCCCTGCAAGCGTTGTAGGGCGTACTCAGCCTGGGAGGTGTATAGCTCGTTAAGGGCCATAAGGGTGTGTTCCAGACATCGACGCACGAAGGAGGCAGGGGTGGTCTGTGTTTTGGCATGTGAGACGTTGGATGTCAGTTTCCAGTGCCAATTGCCGCACTTTTCTCTCTCTGTTCACTAACGCTGCATCCTGCATGAGCTGCCCCCGTATCGTTGTTTTGGCTGCAGCCCATATAATCCTCCTGGAATCGACAGTGCCCAAGTTTTCTTGCGCGAAGGTGGACTCATGGGCTCTCAACTGCGTCTTGCCCTGTGGAGAACGATAGCGATAAACAGCAAATCTCCACGGTTTGCCACCCGGGGATACCAGGCCCACCTGGATAGCGATGATCGGGGAGTGGTCCAAGAGACCACATTCAAGTATGCAAGCATCTTGGGCATGGGCCACTAAGTTATGTGACATGAGGAAGTAGTCTAGGCGGGATTGAGTGCCATGCACCGGTGACAGAAAGGTGTACTCCATGTCAACCGGAATGGTCAGTCTCCAGTGATCCACAAGGCCGTTGTCCAGAAGTATATCAGACTGTAGGGCTCTGTCGGCATTGTTGCCAACATCCAAGGGCCCGTCATATCCAATACTGCATCTCTAGCCAGATTCCAGTCTCCCCCGATGACATAACGAGTCACCCCTATCTCCGTCAAGAGGCAGTTGATTTTCAGAAAGAAGTCATTTTGAGCTGATTGGTACATACACTGAGCCCACACACAGTGAGGAGTCCCCCATCTTCAGCTTAGCAAACACATATCGTCCCTCTGGGTCAAGCCATGACTTAATAACTGTGAGGGGGAGGGTTTACCACAGCTGTAGTGCAACAACACATTTCCAGGGGGCACTGCATCCTGAGTCTTGCGAGGTAGGGCTGCAGCTAAACAATGCAGTCCCCACCCAATCCCTGTGTAGCTTGCCAGACTTCTCCCTGTCTAAGTGTGTCTCTTGGAGTAGAGCTATATCAGCCTGCTTGGAGTTAAGGTAGGAAAGCACCTTTTTCCATTTTATGAAATGGGTGAGGCCATTTACATTCCAGGATATGATCTGCAGTGGGGTGGGGGGGTGGAGGAGGGCCAATCATCGTGAGACCCAGTGATAAGGGTAGAAAGAGGGGAGGGGAGAGGGAGATTAGGAGCGAGAAAGAGGGAAAGGTAGATACACGAGGAATGGACCAAAAGGGTAGGGAAAGCTCGGTGCTGCCCTCAGGAGCAGAAGAGGGGAGATAGAAGGGAAAGAGAAAAGAAGAGAATAAAAAAGAAAGAAAAGGGGAAAAGAAGAGAGAAAAGAAAATAGGAGAGGAGAGAAGAGAAGAGAAGAGAAGGAGAGAAAAGAAAGAGTAGAACTAAAGGTCCAGCCGATCCCAATCTGTAGCCTGCGGGTCTAAACCTAAGCCTATAGAGCTCAATCGCCCAACCAGTGGGCCCCCGGCCGGGGGAGGGGAGGCGCGCCGGACACCCCAGTCCCACCAACCCGGTACCCCCATCAGGCCTCAAGCACCAAGCACCGGGGGACAGTGCGGGAGCACGCAGCAGGAGCCGGAGCGGTGCCGCACCGCAGGTGATGGGGGCAGGGAGGGCGAGCTGTTGCATAATACGTCAAGGGTGATATCAGGCCATGACAATAGAGGCAAACCACGGAAGCAACATAGGCGTAAGGTGTCCGAATGCAGAGTGGGGGGAGAAAAAGGGAAAAAGGGGGGCAAGGGGAAAAAAAGTGGGGGTAGTGTCTCCCAGAACGTCCAATGGAGACTTCACGCTTCCCAGTGCAGTGACCCCCCAGAGGAGAGACGTATGTCATAATGCCTGATACCAAGGCACTAGCAGTAAATGTATGGAAGCATATCCATATATGGGCTATTCTAACAATGTAGAGGGGGGAACAGTCTGGCCTAAGGGAGGGAGGCGTATGGGGGGGTGATGCACAGGGAGCGGATAGGGTGGATTGGGGAAAGGGAAAGGTAAAGAGTGATCCTCGGACATGTGTATCATATGGCATTGAAAACTTAAAACAGCGAACATCAGTCAGTGAGAAGCAGTCAAGCTTGGAGCATATTGCTAACGAATGGGATCAAAAGATCATTAAGCATGTTACATGACTCGAACAAATCAAATGAGGGCTAGACAACAGAATAAGTGTGCCGTAAAACCTGTGAGAAAACAGTTCAACTGTAAGACAAAGCATCTGCAATACAAGAAAGGCAGATACTCATCTCTCCGTCGCGTCCGTGGAAGAATCTCTGTAACTCTCGCAGGACCCCGTATCCTCCAATGGCAAGGCCCCCTTGGAACATTGCACTTCCTTGTCCTCAGGTGGGGGTCGCAGTGGGCTTCAGAGGGGAGCGAGACTTATCTCTGTCTGTGGTCTGTGTATGCATCACCACTGCCTGCAGTACTTGACCCCTATCATTGTGGCTCTTCGTGAGCCTCTCTAAGTCTCTCCCCCTGGGAAGGGTGTCTGAGGTGGTCCATCCCACCTCTCCAGGGGTTGAATTCGGTGGGGGTGCCGCTCGGGATTGATCCCAACAGGTCCTGAGCGGGGTCGATGTGTCCATGGACTGGGTCTAGTTCTGGAGCCCCTCCAGAAACATTTGCAGGTCTTTGGGGTCATAGAAGTCTCTGGACACCCCATTTTTAGTGATCCACATTCTTGCCGGCTCAAACAAACTGTATTTTACTACCAGCTGACGCAATCAGGGTCGAAGGGCCAAGAATGCCCTCCTGTTCTCACTGGTCTCTTTGGAGAAGTCAGCAGTTAGTCTAATCTCTAGGCCATCCGACCAAAATGGGCTGTGTGCCCAGGCCACCTGCAGGAGTTGATGGGTCTGCACGTGGCGCAGAAGATATGCTATGATTGGGTGGGGGCAATTGGCGTCATCTCGCTGTAGAGTCTCTCGCTAATAGGAGTGTATGTCCGCACCTTCAATGTTTTCCGGGAACCCGAGAAAATGGACATTGTCTCTAAGGCTCCTATCCTCTAAGACAATCAACTTGCTTTGGAGATATAAAAGTTCCTGGTCTCTGTCTGCTAAGGAGGCAATATGTGTTTCCACCAAGGCTACTCGCTGATCTAGCCCCGTAACTTGCAACTGAAAGCCTGCTACATCCAAGCGCATGAATTTCGTCTCTGCTGTCAGTGAACCCATGGCACTGTCCATCCCTTCCAGCTTGCGGCCCACCGCCGAGACCTCCAGCAGGATGCAGTCCATGGTCGCTCCCTGCATAGGGTCCGCCATAGTACTAGGTGGAGTGAGTTGGTGCTCCTCTGCGGCGGGGGACGGAGCTCTCTGTTGGCTCAAAGCTTCCGAGAAGAACAATTGCCGGGATGGTTTACCAGATTGCTTGCTTGCCGACCTATCACCAGGCAACCTCCCCGGTGTGGATAGGGTTCGAAAGAGACCTGTTCCGCAGTTCAGTAGATGTGGGAGGGCATGCAAGTAAAGCAAGAGGAGGGGGGGTAGGGCGTCTCTCGTGCTGTGTCCAGTTCCTGGCAAAGACTGGTAAGTATCCGCTGCTGCACCAGTAATCAAGGACCAAAAGTCAGAAGAGGGGTGGAGGGTGCAAGTCTGAGTCACTCAGGACTCACCAGAAAGAGGAGTGGTAGATCAGGGAGTCCTCCGTTGGACCAGGGCTGGGGTAACTAATCTAGTACTGCAGACACTCCAGCCTGAGGGTCAAGGTTAGTACGATGATCCCCCGTCACAACATGCTACGTCATGAGAGTTCCCCTCCTGGCAGTCCTAATAGGTTCCCCCCATTTTGCTTACGTGGAGCGGGAGAAAGTGCTCTGTCCATTTTGCTCACAGGCCCGCTGCACAGTCCCACCGGGTGCTGCTCCACCATGTGCCTCTCCTCTCTTCATGAGTCTCGCTGCCTTCAGGCCACAAGCGCCTTCTCAAGACCACCAGTCAGGGTCCGTCCCATGCTGCGCCGGTCCGTTGTGCCCATAATGGGACAGGGTGCATACTTTTGCCAGCCAGAGACCGAGTTTCTAAAATCAGCCAATCCTCAATGCACACAGCTACAGGCCATATGCAGCAGGGTGTCAGCACGTGGGAGGTGGACAGAGGATCCTGGCTTTCAGCTTCCTAAAAGCAGGCAGAAGTAGTAGTAGTAGGCAGTAGTTACACAAAACGCAATTTTTTTTTTTTGCTCTATATTTTAGCACCAAATGAGTTCTTGTGTCAATTTTCTGATGCGACGAAGCAGTATATGCTAAAAAAGTCAAAGAAGTGACTTCATGGAATAAACTTGGCATTTGTATTGCAAGAAGCATAGCTTGAAATTGCAGAAATTACTAAAATTTCACCGATGTAATTGAAATTTCGTCCAGGCCTATCCTTTGCACCATATTGCAAGAGTGTTTACATTGGTGTATGGCAGTGAAACGTGCACCACTATATGGGTAGAACACCAAAGGTTAAAGTAACATTATAGTTAAGTATGGTAAAAAGACCTTACGCAAAAAAACAGAAATTCATTATAAACAAAAGTTAAAGAAACATATAAGTTAGGTATAAAATGAGATAAAAATTAACATATAACAAGGATTTTGCAAAGCCAATGGGTTTCACCTATAGAAGGAGCTATTTGCTTAAGCAATGTTTTGCCATTTTGTCCACCAGTGGGCTGCTCTCCCTCATGGCTAAAAAGCGTGGAGTGGGGGAGCAGAGTGTCATAGAGTGGATTTGTTGGTGTGTCGTAGAGTGGAGTAGGGGGAGTAGAGTTGAGTAGAGTTCAGTGGTTCAGTGTCATAGTGGGGATTGGGGAGGAAAAGGGTGGAGTGGGGTGGAATAGGGTGGAGTGGGTTAGATTGGATTGGGGTAGTGGGGTGAATTGGATTGGAGTAGAGTAGGTTGTACTGGATTGGGGTAGAGCGGGGTGCACTGGGTGGAATGGGATGGGGTAGATTGGTGTGTGGGAGATTAGATTTTGATTAGATTGGGCTGGGGTGGGTGGTTTGGATTGAAGTGATAGGGCTGGGGTGGATTAGATTGAAGTGGGGTGGATTAGATTGGACTGGAGTGGGGTGGATAGGATTCACTGGATTGGAGTGGGGTGGACTGGACTGGAGTTGTGTGGGCTGCATGGATTGGATTGGAGTGGAGTGGACTGAACTGAGATGGGATGGACTGGACTGAGATGGAGTTCGGTGGATTGGAATAGAGTGATGTGGACTGGACTGGGTGGGGTGGACTGGAGTGTAGTCGGATGGGGTGGAGTGGGGTGGATTGGATTGGAGTGGGGTGGGCTGAACTGGGATGGGTGGGGCAGGCTAGATTGGAATAGAGTGGAGTAGATTGGAGTAGAGTGTAGTGGATTGTATTGAGTGGCAGACTGGAGTGGGGTAGAGTGTGGTGGATTGGATTGAGATGGGTGGATTGAATTGGGTGGGTGGATTGGATTGGGGTGTGTTGTGGGCTGCAGTGGGGTGGATTTTATTGCAGTGGGGTGTGCTGGAATGGGCTGCAGTGGGGTGTGTTTGATTGGATTGGGGTGGATCGGAGTGGGGGATTGGAGTGGGGTGGAGTGGGATGGATTGGAGTGGGGTGGATTGGATTGGATTGGGGTGGGGTGGAATGGATTGTAGTGGGGTGGATTGGAATTGGGTGTATTGGATTGATACTGGCTGGATTGGATTGGGGTGGACTGGAGTGTAGGTGGATTACAGTGGGGTACACTGGATGGATTGGATTGGAGTGTGGTGGACTGAACTGGGGAGTAGTGGATTGTATTGGGGTAGACTGTGGTGGACTGGAGTAGAGTGGGGTGGTTTGGAGTGATCTGGATTGGAGTGAGGTAGAGTGTATTGAAATGGGATAGGGTGGATTAGAGTGGGGTGGAGGGGGTGGATTGGAGAGGGGTACAGTGGACTGAAATGGGGTAGGGTTGATTGGGGTGGAATCGAGGAGTGCATTGGAGTGGGTGAGGTGGGGTGGATTGGACTGGGGTGACATTATGGGGGACCGCATTAGAGTGGGGTGGACCGGAGTGGGGTGGACTGAGTGGGGTAGACTAGAGTAGGGTGGATCGAATTTGGGTGCATTGGATAGGGGTAGATCGGATTGGGGTGGATCAGTCTGAGGTGGGGTGGGCTGGAGTGAGGTGGATTGAGTGGAGTGGATTGGATTGAGTGGATTGGATTAGGCTGGGGTAAATTAGATTGAGTGTGGTGGATTGGATTGGGGGATTGGATAGGGGTAGGGTGAATTCAATAAGGGTGGATGGATTGGATTGGGGTGGGGTGGATCGGATATGGGGTGAGGTGAGGCGGGGTGGATTGGAATGGGGTGGATTTGGGTGGAGTGGGATGGTTTAAACTGGAGTGGATTTGGGTTGATTGGAGTGGAGTGGAGGGGGTTGTATTGGATTGGAGTGGGGTGGATCGGATTGGGTTGGATCAGATTGGGGTGGGGTGGATTGGAGTGAGGTGGATTAGATTGATTGGGTGTATTGGATTGAATGTTGTGGATTGGATTGGGTTGGACAGGGGTAGGGTGGATTCAATAGGTGTGGGAGTGGGGTGTATTGGATAGGGGTGAGGTGGGGTGGATTAGAGTGTGGTGGGTTGGGGTGGAGTGGAGTGAGGTGGATTGGGGTGGATTAGACTGGAGTGGATTTGGGTGGATTGGACTGGAGTGGGTTGGATTGGGTTGGATTGAAATGGAGTGGGATGGATTGGAATTTGGTGATTTGGATTGGAGTGGGGGGACTGGATTGGATCCAATCCACCCTACACCGATCCAATCCACATTGGATTGGTGTGGGGTGAATTAATTGGAGAGGGGTGGACTGGATTGGAGTGGGGTAGTGTTAAAATGGGGAGGAGTGGACTAGAGTAGGATGGATTAACGTACACTGGAATGGGCTGGAGTAGGGTGGATTAAAGCAAATTGTATTGAAGTGGGATGGATTGGAGTGGTGTGGGTGGATTGGATTGGGGGAGGTAGACTGAGTAGCAGTGGACTTGATTGGAGTGGGGTGGATTGGAGTGGGTGATTGGTTGGATTGAAGTGGATTGGATTGGACTGGAGTGTAGTGGATTTGGGTGGGTGGATTGGATTTGGGCTGAGTAGTATTGGATTAGGGTGGGGTAGCTTGGACTGGGCTGGATTGGGGTAGATTGGACTGGTGTGGGGTAGATTTCTATGGGATGGACTGGGTTGGAGTGGGTTGAATTGGGATGGAGTGGGGTGGATTGGATTGGATTGGAGTGGGGGCAAACTGGAGTGCAGCAGATTATTTTTAATTATAGTGGGTTTGTTTAAGATTGGAGTAGGGCAGGGTGGAGTATGGCAGGTTGGAGTGGGGCAGATTGCTTTGGATTAAAGTAGGGTAGATTGGAGTGGGCAGCTTGAAATGGATTGGAGTGGGGCAGATTGAAGTGGGACAGATTGTTTTCGATTGGAGTGTGGCAGACTTGAGTGGGACAGATTGTTGTGGCTTGTGTGGGGAAGATTGGAGTGGGGCACATTGGAGTGGGTCACATTGTATTAGGGCGGATTGGAGTGGAATGGACTGGCTTGGAGTGGTGTGGATTGGATTGGGTTGATGTGGGGTGGATTGGATGGGAGTGTGGTGCATTAGAGTGGGGTGAATTGGGATGGAGTGAGTGGACTAGATTGGGGTGAGGTGGATTGGCTTGGAGTGGAGTGGAGTGGAGTGTATTGCTGTGGATTGGAGTGGGGCAGATTGGAGTGGGGCGGATTGGAGTGGGACAGTTAATTTTGGATTGAGTGGGGCAGACAGGAGTGGGGCAGATTGTTTTAGATTGGAGTAGGGCAGATTGGAGTGAGGTAAATTGGAGTGGGGCAGAATGTTCTGAATACGAGTGGGGCAAAATTTTTGGATTGCAGTGGGGCAGATTGGAGTGGGTCAGATTGTTTTGGATTGGAGTGCAGCAGATTACAGTGTGGCACAATGTTTTGGGTTGGACAGACTGGAGTGGGACAAATTGTTTTGGTTTGAGTGGGTCAGATTATTTTGGATTTTGGATTGGGGCAGATTGGAGTGGCATAGATGGAATAGGGGCATATTGTTTTGGATTGGAGTGGGGCAAAGTGTTTTGGTTTGGAATGGGGCAGATCGATTTGGAGTGGTGTAGATTGTTTTGGATTGGAGTGAGGTAAACTGGAGAGGGGCAGATAAGATTGGGATGGGTTGGGAGGGCTGGAGTGGGTGGATTGTTGTGGGGGAAGTGGGGTGGTTTGAGATGGATTATAGTGGGACATATTGGAGTGTTCAGCACAATTATGTGTTGAAGCATAACTGCAGAAATTACACATAATAGAGAAACAATGTCGCTCTGCAATATTTAGAACAAGATAATTATCATCTTTTGAGAACAGCACGCATGAGCAAAAACAAAAGAAAACATGAGTGCAAAGTGAGAAAAGATGACTTGGCAAAATAAAAGAAACTTAGGTATAAAAATACAACTTTTACATTTTGTTTGCCCTGCTGGGTATGTTTTTGACAATCACACGCCTTATGTTTGCAGGGCACTAAAAGTGAAAAATGACAAAATAGTACTTCAATCATGTAGGGAGCAGCGGACATACACTGATTAAGTTTAATCATTAGTGCTTGATCTCTGCTCCACACAGAGGACTGGAAATTATGCCAGGAACACAGTGACAAATGACTAGGCTGTAAAACAGAAAGCCAAGCAAGCCAACAAATTGTAAGCAGCAGGCGGGCTCCAAGCCCTTTACTGTACATAAAGTCTTGCAAGCAAGACGCCTGCACTAGCGTATGCACTCGCAGGCTCGACCCTAAAAAGCAAAAAACTGAACACCACCATGTATAGTTTACTGAGCTAACTATATCTTATACTCCATCATGCACTACTTACAACTTCACATATTACATCACTCATGACATATTAAATTAACTAATTGATGATATCACTGATGGCATCTCAAACCATATCACTGACATCGATTGCTACACAAGAGCCAACCCCCCCGTTGTGTACAGCCTTCAGCCCTGCACAGCAGGGGATTGAGTGCGGGGACAGGCCTCTCACAAAGCTCTGTGCTCAACCCCCGTCCATAGCCAATTTTTTGAATCAGGCCTGCATCCAACCTGCCACAAGCTCCAACCCTCTACTACACATAGCCTTCGGCAATGCAGAGCAAGGGGTTGGTTGCAGGAGGTCAGGACTTGCACCCAGCTTCCACTCCATTTTACTGTGGTACTGTACAAACATTCTCAGGGAAGCTTGGGCAGTACAGAAATACCATGGGGACGGAATCTTATCCAGTAGTTCCTGCAGTACTCCTATGGTACCTCACAGCAGGTTTACACTTGGTCCTCCAGGAGTAATGTGGTACTTGGGTTCCAAATTTTTTTAATTAATTTTAATCCCTGAGGGCATCCTTCTTAGACCCCCTCGAGTGCCCAAGGGCCAGGGCGTCCTCATCCTAACACCTCCTACCTTGTTTTTTAAAACGTTCTCAGGACACAAAGACCAGATCCCCGAGTCCTGTGATGGCAGCGGCAACGTTTCTTCACAATTGTGGCCGGCCATTCAGATTGTGCAGTGCAGAAGTACTGAATTAGCAGATGGGAGAAAAAGCTTCCTCAGTCAATCAGAAGGCCTTATTTCTAAAAATGTTAGTACCAGAGGACTTCCACAAGACCAGCCATTTAGACATTCCCAGCTTTTTACCCCCTTCATGCTCAACCCAAGCCCATCTTTAAACATTAATTTCTCGAAAACAACTAGATGGATTTATACTATATTACAAAAAGAACGTTTTCAGTAAATTGTATTTACCAAATTAGATTCAATTTTGTACAACTCTTTGTTTCCAAATCAGGGAGCCAATTTTCCTGTGAGAATGAACATGCAAAATCAATGTTGTGCCTCCCCACCCACCTTTTTCCTAGACCCTCACTTTACAGATCGGTGTGAAACTTTCTATGAAGGAATCGAGGTGGATGAATTTGTTCTGGAAAATGTCCTGCATATTTGTCCAGCAGCACGAAAGTTTTACCAAAAATACTGGATAGAATTTCACCAAACTTTGAATGAAACTAGAATATTACCTGTGCTGTTGCCTGCTTTGACGTATACCTACCTGTTTAGCAGTGTTATCAGTCATTTGTAATGATTCTACAAACATGGGCTTGCATACTTCGTGAAAAATAAGAAAATCCCATTGAAACAGAGAGCATTTTCTCTGATCATCCAAAGCTGGGTCACAAATCTAGACTGGGGTTCATGAACCAGAGCTCTCTGAATGGGTGGCCGGAACATAACATTTCTGTTACAGCAGCCTTTGCAGGATTACAGGCCTTGGTCTGTGGGCCCAGACAAAAGTTAATATCGGAACACTGAAGCAGACTCATGAATACCAGGGCTGGGTTCACAATCCTTTAATGGGCCCTAAGGATAGCAACTCCTAATGCCAGATTTATTTTCACCAGGGACCATCTGGGGTTTGTGAACCTGTCTTTAGAGAGCACAAACTCAATGGATTTCTTCTGAGGGAATGCTTTTCTAGAAGATCACTTAAAACGTCATTAAAGATAAGGTATTTTTTCCTATGCCCACCTTAATGTATGGTTATAAAGAAATCCATTAAAACCAATTTAAAATGAAGGTATGGGAGACAGGAATGGAGTGCGTTTTTTTCTCTGCTCAAGATCCCCATAATCCTCTAACGCAGCTCCTGGCACTGGGGTTCTATCCATTCATATTCACCTCGAGACGCCTTCTCGTATTACTGTAGAGTTGGGGGGCTGAGGCTGCAGGCCAGCGGTATGGGCCCTTAAGGGACGTTTGGGACCCATCCCCTGAAGCTGCCCTGCCATGCCACCATCCTGCAGGGGCAATGGGCTCACATGTGATGTCTCAGATGCCAGTGCTGATAGATGGCCTGCCATTGGAGGCCATCCCACATGGAGTAGAGGTGTAGAGGAATAGGTGGCCCGGACTTGCCAGGAACCGGCACCCTTCATCCCAGCCCTGGAGACTCGTTGGTGGGTGGCCAGGGTCTAGGCTGGGGAAATCTGAAAAACAGAGGAGTGTGCTGCCTGGGCACCACTGGTGCACCCTCCCTCTGCAGTGTGTATTTGTGTGATCGTGGGGGGCAGTGATAGGCCTGGGAAATGGGATGGGGGGTCCTTCAACGGATACCAGTGGGGAGAAATGTGGAAGTGAGGGGATGCGGACCCCGGCAGCAGCGTTGGCTGGACCTGAGGACTGTAAAGGGCCTTTGAGGTAGCCCTGAGGCCATCATCTGGGATCTTTCAGGATCCTCTCCCCACATTCAAACAGGCTTAGTTGGAGCATGCAGTGGTCCCACGAAGACACCCACCTGGAGACAAGGGTCATAGCCACCAGCTCTAGTTGTGGGGGTTTATCCCTCCTGGTGCCCCGGACCCTGCCCTGCGGGCACTGCGCTGTCTGCCTGCCACTTGACCTGCAGTAAAAGGTAGGTTGGGGTGCCTGGGGATGGACCCTCCTGGAGCTTGGGGGAACCTGGTGCCTCCTTGGACAGTTGGAAGGGCAGCCGCTTACTGAACCAGGGGTGATGCTCTGTAGGACTCTTGGAGGGATGTACAATCTTTGACCAGCCCCGGGCTGTACAGCCCCTGTCATCCAACGAGCTTGAGGCTCAATAATGCAATTGCCCCCTACCCGCCTCCCATGCAACCTGCATGCCATCACCTACTTGTTCAGCATAGGCAGGGAAGAACCATCACATCTTCATCCAGTGCAAAGTGTCTACAAGAGAGCAGGACATGGACATCAACCTGTCCTGCCCTTGGGACCGGCAGATGCTGCACTAGCAAAACAGCATAATTCTGCACCTCAAACCAGGCAAAAAAAGCTCAGTGACGTCTTTGTGGAACAAAGCCTCAACCTCTGATATGGAAGCAAAGGAGTGCAACCTGCCTACTGCATCTGGAGGCTCAGCCGAGGTGACCATCTCACAAGACTACATAGACCACTTTCTCAAAGACATTGGTTCCCAAATAGTATCCCTCAGGTCCAAGGCATATGCCAAGACATTTCAGAAATAGGGGGGGCACATGTTGATGACCTAGAACAAACGGTAGACACCCAAGCGGAGGACCAGGTGATGCTCTGGCTCAGTACGGCAACACTCAAGGATATTGAACTGCAAGGCAAACAGAAACACTTAGAGAACAGAAGCTACCTGAACAGCATTCGTATTCCGGGAGTACCCAGGGGAGATGAAGGTGATGGCATCCTGGTCTTCACCGCTAAGCTCCTGCAGACGATTTGAGATGTGAATGCATCCCTGGCAGCACTTGACAGGACTCACCAGGTGTCACTGGCACCTGGGGGCACCAATTCAGCTAAAGACATTTTAATGAGTACCCACTTCTTCACTGAAAAGAAATCCATCCTACGGTCCCCTGGGAGAAAGCAGATCTTGTGATCAAAAGGTCATACCTTCCAGTTCTTCCAAGATCACCCCCAGGTTGCACTGCACAAGAGGCATGATATCAAGCTGATCATGGACAAACTGAGTGAATAGGGCATTTGCTATCAGTGGGGCTATCCCTTTTCCCTCATATTCGATTGAGAAGGGAAACAGTGGTCCAGGATCCCTCGCAAAGTGAAGAAAATGCTGGGTATCTTGCACGAACCACCCAGCATACACTTGTCCCCACCCTATGCAATGGCTGAAAGACTGGCATCCTATTTGGAGCAATCCCATCGACACGACAAGCAACAAAATGAAAGCGTATCTCAGGAGGCCAAATGAGACAATATCACACACCTTCAAAGCATAGGGAAGGGCCCCTCTCTGCCTACATCCATGACTGGCCAACTGTAACTCAGTAAAGATGCCACCTCACCATGGGGAGGCGGCCCTCCCTCTACTGATGCAGCTTTTGATATTCATGAGGTAGTACTCCCTGGCTAAGGCAGGCCATGGGGATCCATAGGATGCTCTCGACACTTACCCATGTTGGGACAAAAAAAAATTTAAAAAATCCCTGCGGCCAGCTCACATCAATTCGCATCTCAGGAGGGTGACATCTCTAGCAGGATCTGTGCACGTCCACACCGATCTTCATGGAACGCAGATGACTTTGTTTGGCCCTGTTGGCCCTTTGCTATTTATTATGTCCGTTGAAGGGGTCACATTACTTACTCTGATAATCTGAACCACTCACCATCTCACTTAGACAAACAATGTAATATCGTCTCCCTACACCACCCCCTCCCACCGCTGATGTGACCCACATGAGACCAACACCCTCTCTGCTACCCACCCCCTGGCACATACCAGTTCCTTACCTGGGCCTTCCAATCTACATCTGCCAAGCCCTGTCTACTCCACGAACTAGCAGCGGCATCCACCCACTTATGCCATGGGAACAACTTCAGACACTAAACTGCTTTGCCCAAAAGTTCATGGCCTAAACCGACACAGCAATCACAAACAGGTTTACCTCCTACAATAAGACCTGGATGTCATCCTCCTCCAGGACACCCATCTCCTGAGGGTAAATAGTCATCACATATCCCATCCAAAATATCCCCATTGCTACTGGGCACATGCTCCTACAAAAACAATGGAGGAAGGCATCCTATGCAAGAGAGCTCCACTATCTTAAAGGTTGACAAACATAAGGAAGGCCTCTTTCTAAAATGTTATATTCTAATAGGCATGTGCCCACTCACCTTGCTCAGCTTCTACGTCCCCAACCACACACAGGACCTCTACAAACTGGGCATCTTCAGGATCAACTAGCAGATGTAATGAGGGGCATTATGGTGGGACCCAGAGTTAGACTGAAGCATTGCAGCACATCAGGGGACTGAAACAATGTCCGCTCAACTCAAGTGGGACATAGCAGATCTGGGGATAGTAAATGCCTGGCGCGACAGGCACCCTGCTATGCCAGATTACTCATTTTACTCCCATGTTCATGCTTCCTGCTCAAGAACTGACTATTTATTCTGTACCCACTCCCTACTCAGTGATCTAGACACCACAACCATCTCAGATATCCCCATCTCGGATCATGCTCACCTGGAGCTGTTATGGTCCAGTAGCTAACATCCCAGCAGGGGTCCACTGTCATGGTGCATCCCCCCCTACCTCCTTGGAGACCCAGTGGACACAGCAGAGATCCAAAAGGGGACTGTAGACTACTTTGATTCAACTGCCCTTGCGTACTCACCACCTCACATGCTTTGCAGTGGGTTCAAGACTACTATTCTAGGGGGTGGTATAAACGAGTGCCATAGCCAGAGGGAGAGAGAGAGATACCCGACTGGTGGAGACAGGCTTAGCGACAGAGATTAAAGCCCTGGAGAAGCTTGACCAAATGACCCCCACCAGGCGCAACCAAATGACAACTCGCAATCCTGTGAGGACAATTGAGAGGCCATAGGACCAATAAGGCTGAATACTTTCTATTATCCTTAAAGCAGAAGTATTATGAGGAGGGGAACAAGGTTGGTTCCTTATTGGCCAAGAAAGTATGCCAACAACAAGCTAAGACACATGTTGATAATATTCAGACCGGGGTCGCGATCACTGAAAGGGTTAAGCAGCAAGCATTTCACGACTACTACCAGGATCTATATACACAAGACAACACTCTCCATGACATCATTAATGCTCGTTTACAGATGTGTGATCTTGATCCTCCTCAGGCGGAGCTCCTTGATGTTCCAATTACCCTCAAGGAACTACAATCAATCAGTTAGATTTGTAAAGTGCAGCTAATCAGCAGACATGGTATCCAGGTGCTTGCAGGTCCTGGAAAGAGTAGTGAAAATGAGGGAAAAGCAGGGAGAAGTCACACAAAAAAAGCAGGAAAAAGCAAGGAGAAATCAGTGAGAGCGAAGGAAAAGCAAGGAGAAGGCACACAAAAAATGAGTGAAAAAAGCAAGGCAAAAATAATGAAAACAAGGGAAAAGCAAAGAGAAAACACACTAAAAAAGGTGGGAAGTAAGGAGAAAGCAGTGAAAACTAGAGAAAAGCACAGGGAAGGCACACAAAAAATGGGGAAAAAAGCAATAGCAGGGAGAATGAAGGAAAAGCATGAAGACGGCACATAAAAATGGGAGAAAAAGCAAGCGGAAAGCAGTGAACACTAGGGAAAAGCAAGGAAAGGGCACACAAAAAATAGGGGAAAAGCAAGGAGAAAGCAGTGAGAAAAAGAGAAAAGCAAGAAGAAGGCACACAAAAATGGGAGAAAAAGCAAGCGGAAAGCAGTGAACACTAGGGAAAAGCAAGGAGAGGGCACACAAAAAATAGGGGAAAAGCAAGGAGAAAGCAGTGAGAAAAAGAGAAAAGCAAGAAGAAGGCACTCAAAAATGGGGGAAAAGTAAGGAGAAGATAGGAGCAAGAGTGATGCAGCAACACATGGAGAGCTGGGCCTGGGACCTGCTCACTACAACGGGCTGTTTGGGAGCTGCCAACTAGGAAAGCGCCAGGCCCCATTGGTCTTCCCATCACCTTCTACAGAATATTTCTACCAAGCACACAGGACCGGCTGTTGGCGGTGTTCAGCACCCTAACTCATGACACAGGTGTCACACACACTATAGCTGCAGACGAGATCACCCTCATTCCCAAGTAGGGGACCGACTCTATGCTGTGTTCCTCCTATTGCCCTCCTGAACACTGATATAAAGAGCTTCAGAAAGATCCTGGCCAACAGGCTGGAACAATACCTCCCGACCTTATATA
The DNA here is from genome assembly GCF_031143425.1 of Pleurodeles waltl. NCBI lineage: Eukaryota > Metazoa > Chordata > Amphibia > Caudata > Salamandridae > Pleurodeles > Pleurodeles waltl. The sequence goes on along the minus strand of NC_090442.1, from coordinate 203,858,035 downwards.
TTCTGACCAGGTTCGTTTTATTCGCAATAGGCAGGAAGTGGATAAAATCCGCCGGGTAGCTCACCTGGTCGATAAATCCTGCTGTCATAATATCCGGGCATGCCTTCTTTTGCTCAAAGCGGAGAAGACCTTTGACAGGGTGAGTCAGGGTTGTCCTGCGGATGGTACTGAGCAAGACTAGATTAGGGCCAGGCATGATCACCAAGATCAAGGCCTTCTACGTAGCCTGAGTGCCACCATTTGTGTTGATGGGCCAATATTACCCCATCCACATTTCATGGGGCACCTGTCAGTGGTGCCCATTATCACCTCTCCTCTTTGCTCCAGCAGTTGAAGCTTTAGCCATCACTATCATTGTACAGTAGCTGTGAAGGGCATCCCCTTTAAAGGTCGAAGCTACCAGATAAGCCTCTTTGCGGATGATCTTTTGCTCACCCTCACAAAACCCACCTCCTCCCTACTCGAGGCTGGCAGCTGACTTTCAGCTTTTGAAGCAGTATTGGTGCAACGATTACTGCATTGGCGCAGGCAGCTTAATTCAGTGCAGGGGGAAACATAGGGGTGCACCGTATTCCTGTAATTATGGAGCATCCGTGTGTTTCAAAAGGGCTGCAGTGAGGCGCTGCTGTTTTTGGCGCCATACCGCGCTGTGCCACTTTGGCATTTATCTGGGCCTTTGTCTTGTGTGTCGTTGTTCCGGAGATGGTATGTGTAGGAAAGTGCCCTTGTTGGCATGGTTGCCCCCCATTTTGTGCCTGATATTGATGTTAACTTGACTGAGAGTGTGCTGGGATCTTGCTAACCAGGCCCCAGCACCAGTGTTCTTTCCCAAAACTGTGCCATTGTTTCCACAAATGGCACACTCTTGGCACACAGTAAAGTCCCTTGTAAAAAGTATCCACTGTACCACGGGCCCTGTGGCCAGGAAAGGTCCCCAAGGGCTGCAGTATGTATTATACCACCCTGGGGAATCCCTCACCAAACACATGCACACTGCCCTTGAAGCTTGTGTGGGCTGGTGGGAAAAAAAGACAAAGTAGACATGGCACCCCTCTCAGGGTGCCATGCCCACAAACCACTGCTGTGGCATAGGTAGGTCACCCCTCTAGCAGGCCTTACAGCCCAAAGGCAGGGTGCACTATGGCATAGGTGAGGTGAGTAATATGCCACTACAGTGTCTAAGTCAATTTTTAGGCATTGTATGTGTAGTGTGACCATATGAAATATATGGGCTGGGGGTTTGTCATTACGAACTCCACAGCTCCATAATTGCTTCACTGAAGTCTGGGAAGTTTGGTATCAACCTTCTCAGCACAATAAACCCACACTCACGCCAGTGTTGGATTTATTGAAAAATTCACCCAAAGTACATCTTAGAGATGCCCCCATATTTTAGCCAAACCTTTAGTGCAGGACTGACCAATCTGTGTCAGCCTGCCACTTCAAGACAAGTTTTTGACCACATAGGAACTGTAACACTTGGTGATGAGCCTCAAAGGCTCAGACCTCTTGTTACAGTGCCCCAGGGCACTCCAGCTAGTGGAGAGGCCCACCCCCCTCGGACAAAGCCCTTTCTTTTGGCAGCAAGTCCGGCGGGAAAATTAGGGAAAACAAGGAGAAGTGACCACTTCGACTGGGACAGCCCTAACGTGTCCAGAGCTGAAGTGACCCCCTCTTTGCAAAATCCTCCATCTTGGTTTGGAGGTCAGGGACCAATAGGGTTAGGTCTGTGTCCCCATTCCCAAAGGGAGTGGACCCTGGATGGGTGTAGTAACCTTTAGGGACAGTAGCCATTGGCTACTGCCCACTGACCCCTGTAACACCCCTAAATCCAGGATATAAGGGCTCCCCTGAACCTAGCTCATCAGATTCCTGGTGACCTCACAAGAAGAAAGAAGAAAGAAGAAGGACTGCTAAGCTGACTCGTAGCAGAGAAGACTGAAGACATCAACTGACTTGGCCCCAGCTTTACGGACCTGTATCCAGCTTCTAAAACCCTGCTACAAGAAGGCGACGCATCCTGCAGGATCAGCGACCTTTGAAAAGCCCCCAACGGTACCTCTGCATCGCATTCCCCTGGCCTTCAGGAATCCGACCTTCGGTGCAGCAGTGTCCAGCAGGTGGGTCCCTTTTTAGTCCAGCCTTCGGTTTCCCGGACCCAACGAGATGACGCAGAGGACAGCAACAACTACAGCAATCACCACCACCACAACACGACCCACAAAAGCAACGCAGAAGGCAGGAGAGGGTCTTCAGAATCAGGACAACCCTCCTTGGCCTCAGGGACCAGGACATGATTAGAACCTACAGACTGAACCGACAAGCCATACTACACCTGCAGCACCACATTGAGCCACAAATCACAGCTAGCCTGTAGAACCAACACAACATACCACTGTGACAAAAACTGCTAGCTGTTCTGCACATGGTGGCAAGAGGCTCATTCCAAACAATGGGTGTCCTGGTTGCTGGTGTCTCACAGCTGTCATTATCTGCATTCCTGCCAAAGGTGTTAAACGTTATAATCTCCCTGACACCCCGCCACATCAGCTTCCCCAACACCCAGCAAAAGCAACAGGAGACCAAACAGGGGTTCTATCAAATCCATGGCTTCCCACATGTGCTCGGTGCAATTGGCTGGACCCATGTCCGGCTCGTACCACCTGCAGTAACCAAGCACTTATACTGGAATCGCAAGCACACGCATTCCATTAATGTGCGGATCACCGGGGACTATTCACAAACATTTTGGCCAAGTATCCTGGGAGTTGTCCATGATGCCTTCATATTCCGGCACAGCAGGATCAATGAACAATTCCAGGATGGACAATATGGAAATGGCCTACTTGTGGGTACGTCAACAAACCTAGCAATATACACACAACACACCAAGCCGGTGGGACACACAAGACATACAACACTACAGTAACACATGGCCAGGGTAACACAGATGTGCAGGTAACAACACATGCACCATGCTGCAATACAGCACAATCAGTGCACTCCACAAACACATACACCCACATGTACGTAACACACCCACAAATCGACAGGCACATCACGTGAAGGACAGGTGTAGGCATGTACCCTTTGCTAACAGAAGAACTACTCAGACCACTACAAGTTCCCACAGGTTGCCTACTACGTACACTTCACACACAGTACACCAAGAAAAGAATAGCACAGCCATGTCAATGGCATACACCATGCCCATGTCATGTAAGTTCCATATAGGCACAGATCCCTCAAGCCATGCCATGCAAATCATTGCCAGAACAAAGTTCCAATACCAGACAACTGCTGCTTATACCAACTACATCTCATCAACACATACCTGTAGTGTGCATAGAGATCTGCCTGACGCATTGGCTCACACACATAGGAATACAAGATCAATGCACATCACATACCATGTGCCAGATGGTGATATGTAGTACCACACCTACTGTCATGGCCTGCACTGTATGTACAACTTTGCAGATGACCATTCTTTAATGACTTGAAGCCACATTGTAAATCAGCCACCCTCCCATGCAGTATGTAGCATGGAAGGGGCGTGCAATGTGTGTTGCTGCAGGTCTGTCACCACAAGATACATAGCATGATGATTCTGACTCAGATGTAGGTGTCAACTAAAACCTGAGGCAGTCCCAAAAACAAACACCACCCCAGGGTTGCTGTTTGCAGGATGCAATAAGGAAGTAGACTGCGCTTTGAACTCAGATGATTGTGCCACCAATGCATTCTGCATACTGCTGCACTGATACATCAACCTTCACAAGTCAGCTAGCCAAGAACTCTGGTGCAAGGTAGGTAGAGTAGGTGCACGGCTGCATATGTGCAACTGGTGGAGGGTACAACAAAGGGTTGCCTAGTAACATGTTTTGGAGACATGTTGTGCATTGTCACTTACCAATTTCAAAGGCCCTAAGTGTCGCACATCATCTGCAATGACACATGTCAAAATGGATGGGCTGTCCAGGCTCTGTAGTGCTACCATGTTGCCACCACATCTGACCCCATTGTGACCCCATTGTGTTGTGAGGATTTGTCATGTCCCCTCTAGTGATAGCACACTGATAAAAAGGTGCACTACACAATGCATGGTACATACATACTGACCATCAGTTGAGAATCCAAATCATATGTCCCAGGTCCTTCAGCCAAACACAAGATTATCATGTCCAACAACCCAGTGCTGAGGAGACCTTATACAAGGATAGGAATTCACACCATACCACAAACACATATGAGTCACAACAACTCAAAATATCAACTTCCATGCTATATGACAAACCTGTTGCAAGCCTTAACAACAACTTACTCCTTCAATCTTTTGCAGCGGATCAGGGCTATGGCATACAGCCATGGATAATTACCTAATTTCCAATTCCAGGCACAGCAGCAGAGCGTCCATATAATGAGGGACATCGGAGGACACAGACTATTGTGGAGAGACTTTTGGCATCCTGAAGTCCAGATTCAGGTGCCTGGACATCACAGGAGACAGCCTCTTAGACGCCCCACACATTGTCAGCAAGATTATAATGACGTGCTATTCTGCACAACATATGTGTGCAGATGAACGTCCCCTTTTATGAGCAGGCTGATGACCTGCCTGAGGAGGAGGAGGAGGATAGTGGTGAAGAAAATGAGGGGGAACAGCACAACACAGCTGCTTGGATACGCCGCAGACTGCACATGGTTGAGAACTTCTTCACTTAATAATCACTTAACTCACCTTGTAAATTTTGTCAGTAAACACCTCACTTATCCGGCCTTGGTCTCTTCAATCTCCACAACATATTCCTCAGGAATGTGAGTCTAACCTCAGGGAGCATGTTACAAACACTAATCTGAAAAGTACTGTAGCTACATCACATGTGATGCGTAAAATTGTACTGCTACCATCACACACATCACAAATAGCCTCATCACTTGAACGTGACAACTGAAGGACACAATCTATGGACCATAACATATGAATTACAATCAAGTTGCCAACTTGTACAACAATAGCTCATCACACTCAACTACAACATGTCCAGATAGGAGGTAAAACAAGGACCCCAAACATGAGGCAGTGGATGTCAAAATTTGGTGAGACAGTAATGTTTGAACAGACCACTGCCACAATGCAGTGTGAGAGTTGCAATGGCGACATGGAGCATGTATGACAAGGCGGGGGGGACATCATTGGTAACAATGGTCATCATGACAAGCAATAGAAGAAGTTGGGCCTGTGCAGTACATTCATGGAAATCAGTCCTGACACTGCCATGGGCCCAATCCTGACACAGGGTACACATGACCTCACACTTTACACTGACACTCTGTGGAATGCATATCAGAATGGATGAGAACATATACAGCTAGGGCTGCAGGCCCATCACACAAAAACAACAACCTTTGCTAAATGTAATGAGTTTAATCAAACATTTGTGGTCAAAACATGATAAGGGTGGAATGTAGGCAGAGTGTGTCAATCACAGTATATATCAAATATGTACTCATCAGACATATGTGTAGTCCATACACAAGTCACCATAAACTCAAGATCTACATATGGAGACAGTTGTCGGGTAACATTTCCTGGATAGCATTCATCAGCCATCATCAACAATGCCCGAGCTGTGTATGTCGTCTTAAATGTTATGCTCTGTAAGACAATTACACACATCACATAAGTAAACAAAATTCACAGTCACATACCAGAACTGTTGCATAGTACTTATTGCCATACATATGTGGATACACTGTTGTCACACATGCATACATATGCACGACATGCAAATATTTGCATGCTGTTGACTCTGTAACACACACATCGGTGTAACAGATCAATCACACCCAAATCACATTGTTGTATGGACTGCCACATGTGGCCATACACAATATGCCACACTGCAGCACAGCCCATTCTATTTGTATGTTGATACAGGGTGCATCCATAGACAATGGAACAAAATCACGCAATCAGGAATAGATTCGGCAACGGGTTCCTTAGGAAAACTCGTTTAAGGCAAGATGGCGGCCGCGAGTTGCTAGCGGTAGGAAAGCTCTCCTCCCCCCCGGCTCCTGTGCGGGGTTTTTTTCTTTCCCCCGCGGGGAGGATTATGCGGGCGGCTTCAGACGGGGGCATTCCCGCTTATATTCGCGGTAATTACCCGCTAAGCAGTATTATGCGTGGAATCGGCGGATTTATTAGGAGCTCCCTGGGTGACCTTGGTAATTCTGGCCATAACGGCCGTGGCTTCCTCGTCTGGACATTTGCTATTTTCTTACCCCCTCGCGGCAAACAGCGGCGGACGGCCCCAAAAGCTGCACGCGGCAGCCGGCTAAAACCAGGGTCGCAGGAACAACAACCTCTGGACCCCCAGCCCCTCGTTCGGGGGGGGATCTCCAGGAATAGCGGCTTTGGAAACGCCGGCAGCGGTGAGAATGTGCCTGAGGGCAGGCAGCCAGCTCCAGGGAGCTCTGCAGCTCTGGGGCAGATGCACAGGGCGAAGAATGGCGCAAAACAGACTGGAGAAAAGGAGGAAGTGGTGACTATACCCCAGATGTTTAAAGCTCTTCATAATTTAGCCGCTATGGGGGGCAGCACTACTATTAAGGACTCCGATACTGGACCTATACGAGATGCAGAAGAATTGACTGGGGATGGCGACAGCACTGGTCCAGGACGTCTGGCTTCCTCAGATAGTGGAGGGTTGCCTCAGCTGAAAACCAATGTTGGTAGACGCTCTCTGGATATACACCAAACTGTAAGTTGTATTGCTGGGGGATCCCCACAGGCTTCTGTTTCTTGTGTAGGGGGTAATGGGCTTGCAGCAGCATTTGAAGGGGAAATTGACCAGCCGTTATATGCCCCTGGGTCTCAAAGCAATGTAGGGCTGGCGCAAGAAGTGGTGACAGGGGCAGGGTATTGCGAGCAAGTAGCAGCAGCAGCATACTTAGTGCCAAGCACCGACCCGCCAACTCTGGCTTGTACTCTGGAGGTGATTTGTGATCACCGGCAGGGTAGAGAGGACTCATTAGTTCAGGGTGAAGTTGGGGAGAATTTTTTTTCCCTGTCGGATCAATCTCAAGATTCGGATGAGGACAGCACCAGCCCCTCCATAGACTCAGAGACATGTGATAGCTCTACAGCGCCTTTAACCCCTATTTCTGTGCTGAGGGGCACCGCAGTTAAACGCCAATCAAAACAGACTGAGGCATCTAGACTAGACAAATCTGGTGAGTCTAGTGAGAAGTGGAGGGAAAAAAAAGAAGGCGTCTAGGACGAGAGCTATGTCCTGGGACTACACAGAAACACAACAACTACTGCATAGTATGGGTGATCTTTCAGTGGCTCCAGCTCAGATAGAGGTTAATGTTTTGAATGCAGAGACTGCGCCCCCTTCCCCTTCTCTGCATCTTATTTATCAGACCATAACGTCACAGCATAAGCAAACGCAAAGGGACAGCAAGAAAGCCAGGGTGGCCACGAAGCAGCTACAAGTGGCAATCAGTAAGGTTGCGAAGACATGCTCTGAAATTGGGGAGCGGATTGCTGCTATTGAGTGCCGAGCAGACGTACTGGAGTCAGATCTGGGTGCAGTGACAAAACAAGCCGCTATGCATGAGACTCAGCTCTCTGATATTCAGTGGAAAGTAGAGGATTTTGAAAACCGGCAACGTCGTAACAACTTGCGCTTAATTGGGGTACAAGAAGGTGTAGAAGGGAAGGATTCAAGAGCCTTTATAATTAGATTGCTTAAAGCAGCACTCCTGGAGCAGACTGGATGGGACTGGGAGAAAGAGATACAGAGAGCCCATCGGTTTCCACTACATCTGAGAAATCAACAATTAGCAGGAGCAAGTGGAAAGGTCCAGCGACAGCCTAGGGCCTTTATAGTTTATTTTGGCAGCTATTTGCTGCGCCAAATAGTTTTTGAGAAAGCCCGCCCTGATGCAAGGATTAGTGGTGAGGGCTGTACATTCTTCTCCCGTCCCGACTTCTGTCATGCTACGGTAGAGAGACGATGGCGCTTAAGACAATTGATTAGCCCCTTCCAGGAGAAAGGAGCAGAAGCCTATCTACTGTCCCCGGCTCGACTTAAGACTATATATAATGGGATGATACGAGTGTTCGCATCCGAGATCAAAGCCAAGGAGTACCTGCAGTCTTTGAATTAACTGTTTATATATGGCAAAAAAAAAGAGAGTAGGGCTTATTAAAAAAAAAGAGAAGGAAAAATTAAAAGTGGCGGTGATAGAGGCGGGTAGCCTGGGGAGAGAAGAAAAGGAGGAGGGATGCTCTTATTGAAATGGGTGGTTTATGGGGGTTCAGTCTTTAGGGGAAACAACCTTTTTTTTTTTTGTTAGTAAATTTGCTTAATTTAGGAGCCCTTTGAGGGGGGGGTTGCTTGTCCATCTTACAGACTACAGTCTGGAAGCCTCATTTGGTTGGGTGGGGGGTGGGTGGGAGGTAGGGTTTCCTTTTGTGGGTGGGGTGGTGATTGGTGGGGTGGGTTGGGGTTGGGCAGGTTTTGCATGGGAGATGCACAGAAATATGTATTTGAAGGCACAGGAGATTATTAGGTGTACGATGAAACAAGATGTAAGTTTGGGTGTACTTGTTAGAGCTTTCAATGGGGGACCGTAATGTTTTACGGGTGGCCACCTTAAATATATGTGGGCTAAACGATTCCAAGAAAAGACGTCTTACCACTCATGAGCTCAGAACATTAAGGGCAGATATAATTTGCTTGCAAGAGACGCATGTTACCCCGGCTAAAAAGTATTTGTTGGATTTTCCTGCTTTCCAATTAGTCGCGTACACTACCCAAGAAACTAACACTAGAGGGGTTGCAGTACTTACACGGCGAGATTTTCTTAAGGTGGTCAAGAAGAGGGTTGATAACACGGGCCGATGGGTTATAATAGAGTGTGCTATGGGACAATCAAATTTTACTGTGTGTTCTATTTATGGCTCTAATTTTGATGATCCAACTGGTATTAATATGTTAAATACTGAACTTGTGCTCTGGGCCTTACCGCTTATTATATGTGGCGACTTTAATATACATATTGAGACTAATACCCCCTTACAGAATCAGGGTTCATACGTGGGACGAAAACCGAAGGTGTTTCGCGCCTTACAAATTTTGGTGCAGACTCATGGTCTTGTGAATGCATGGCAGCATTGTATGCCTATGGATCCTGGTTACACTTTCTTTTCATATCCCCACCGAAAGTCTGTCCGGTAAGACTATTTTTTTTTGTCTCCATCGTTATGCGAAGGACTTTTGGTGGAAAAATTCCCTAGGGTCATATCTGACCATAATCCCTTGGTAGTACAATTTTCGGACTTGCGTAAGGAGCGACATTTGAAACCCTGGTCTTTTGACCAGGGCTTGCTGCTTGACTCAGCTTATGTGTCACGGATGAAAGTATGGTTAACTGAGTTTTGGGGTTTTAACAGGGGTACGGTTCCACCGGGGATGTTATGGGATGCTTTAAAGGCTGCTATTCGCAGGGAAACTCTGAGTTACGCCCTTAGGCGGGAGAAACAACGGCACCTAGTTATATCTGCGGCCCAGATTAAATTGGCTTCTCTGGAGAGTCAGATAGTGGGGCTTGCAAGGAATAATGCTCCAATACAAGACACTTTGGATAAGATTGCGGTCATGAAGGCCAAGATCATTCAGTTGTATCTAGACAAAGACATTATTAAAGCCCAGATTCCCACGCAGGAATGTTCTGAGTTTACTGAGAGGGTGGGCAAGGTGCTTGCATATAAGACTAGACAAAAGGCGGCTCGGAGTGCCATTTTGGCAATTAAAGATAGGTTGGGGCAGATTGTGTATGGAGATACGTCAGTACTACAGGTGTTTAAAGAATATTATTCCGTATTATACCAGCAGGAAAACCTCTTCTCGGATGATAGAGACGAAAGGATTGCTCAGTATTTGAGTGATATGTCGTGCCCAAAGCTATCGCAAGATGAGGGCTGTCAGTTGACTGCCCCCATTGAGTTGGATGAGATTATCTCGGCTCTAACTGCTATATCTAATGGGAAAGCTACTGGCCCTGATATGATCCCAATAGAATTCTTTAAAACTTTTTTTCAGGAATTGAAGGATGATATTATGGCACTCTTTACGTCAGTACAGGCTGGAGAGCGGGCGCCGGGCTCATGGCTGGAGGCTAATATTGTTATATTTTTAAAAAAAGAGAAGAACCCACTTTTACCAGGCTCCTACCGACCTATCTCATTGATAAACGCGGATGCTAAATGGTATGCCAAAATCCTTGCGATTAGGCTTAGTCGAGTTATTGGTGGGCTTGTCTCCCCTTGGCAACATGGGTTTATTCCTGGGCGGGGGACCGCCGATCATGTCAGGCGTGTTATCACCATGTTGGATGCATCTCAGGCTATGGCGGCCCCTATGGCATTAATATTATTAGATGCCGAAAAGGTTTTTGATCGGGTGAATTGGAAATATTTATGGACAGTGCTCAGTAAAGTTAATATAGGGGCTGGTTTTATCAAGGCTATACAAGGTTTATATCAGAAGCCCCTTGCTCGAATTCAACTAGCCGGGGCAATTTCAGAACCCTTTTATATTACAAGAGGAACTAGGCAGGGCTGTCTCTGCTCCCCTTTATTGTTTGCACTCTATATAGACCCCTTGATTAGGAAGTTACTGCAAAGTACATTGATCTTGCCTATGGTAATGCCGGAGGGCAGGTTTAAAATTTTGGCATATGCTGATGACATAGCCGTCACTACTCCTGAACCAGGGAAGGTGATCGAACAAATAGAGAAACTAGCTGCGGAGTTTGGCGAGATCTCAGGCTATGCATTAAATAGGAGCAAATGCCAAATATTGGGCAATGAGTGGGCCAGTATTGAAGATAACAGGAGGGCCAATCAAGTGACTTATCTAGGTGTCAGATTGTCGGCTAATTTGGACCAGATAGTGGAGAGTAATCTTGCCCCTGTCTTAGCTAAAACCAGGAAAGAGTTGCATCATATGAATAATTTGCATTTAACGGTTATTGGTAGATGCAATCTTATTAAAATGATTTTTTTACCTAGGGTCTTATATTTTTTCCGTACTATCCCGCTGGAAATTAACAAAGAATGGTTTATGCATATGGAGAGTTTAGCAAGCAGTTTTATTTGGTCTTTTAAAAAAGTACGGCGGGCATATAAGTATTTAGTGCTACCCAGAGAGAGGGGGGGGTGGGCGGCCCCTCATTTACTTTTTTATTACTGGGTATCTGCACTGCAATATATTCAACCATTAATTAATCGACAGGCTGATAATAGAGATCTTGGCGAAATTTGTCCTACCATATATAATATGATTTGGGGAAGTCATGCCAATGCAGCTTTTTTGAGAACAGTGGAGCCTAGTTATTTAAAAAAAGTTAAGTTCAAGACTGTCTGGGCTGCATTTAAGGTGTGGACCAAATTTTTTAAAAAAAATGGAATTGGCCGGATTAATTTTTACACCCCAATTTTGAATTCATCAGTACTTCCTGACATTTTTAAGGATGAATACTGTGCCAGGTGGGCACAGCTTGGTGTTCGGTGTATTGGTGATTTCTATGGGAATACCCACCTTAAATCTTTTGAAGAACTGACAAGTGAATTTTCATTGAACACTAAGGATTTTTTTAAATATTTGCAAATCAGACATTTTTTGGGGGTAAACTTTAGATCAGCATCTGGGCAGGTGGGGGATAGAATCCCAGTTATGGAGGTTCTTCATAACTCCACTAGATGGCGGGTCTGCTCGCTTTATCCGCTCTTCTTGAACTTAATGCCAGATGACTTGAGTAAACAAGCGGAGAGGTGGGCTCGGAATATTGGAGCTTCTGAAGTGTCAGTACGTACCTCTTTAGATATGGCACAGCGTTTTATATTATCCGCTGGGCCACAAACCCAACATTATAAGACTATTTTTCATTTATATTATACCCCGTTAAGCTATTTAACTGGGGTAGCTCAAGGGGGCTGGTGTGTCCCAGATGTAAGAGTGTATCGGCCGACCTGGTATATATGTTCTTTAATTGCAGTAGGCTACATGAATTTTTTACTGATATGGCTAACTTTTTAACTAGGCTAATCCATCAGGAGGTGGAAATGACGCCGCAACTAGTATTACTTGGAACTGATGGAGTGGTGTACCTAGAATATTCACAGAGGTTCCTGTTTTTAGCCATGTCTGTGGCCCGCTGCTGTATTGCATCTGACTGGCTGGAGTCAACTCCACCAACTTTTAACCATTGGCTGGCTCGGATGTGCTCAATGTTTTATCTAGAGATGGGTTCTTATGCGTGTAAGGGCCGCGGGCGTAGACGGATGGGTGAAGCTATCTTGGCCCCGTTTGCACAGTGGCTAGGTAATAATTGAATCATGCTCGTAGGGGATCCATTTATTTAATCATGCTCAATTTTTGCACTTTATTTGTATTCTAAGGTCTCGAATAGGTTATTTCATACGCCCCCTTTCAGTGGTCTTGATGTCTGCTGTAGATTGATGAAATGAATTGATGTAATGATCTGTATTTATTTAATGTATTTATTGTATTTATTCAGCCTTCTGTTTGCTTTGGTATTTGTACACTGTGCATCTTCAATAAAATAAAATAAAAAAATAAAAAAAAATAAAAAGGAATAGAGTCAAAGAAATTGATGCAAATGCGTCAAAGACATCTGCAAACGCAAAGTATAGGACTTATGGGCCCTTAGCGTGAATTCCACCTTTACATTCATCTCAATGCTGATTTTCTGTTAATTCAACGCATAAAGGTAATGCGTCAAAAAAAAGACGCACATAGATCATGCATCTGAAATACTCACGCAAATATCTCATGCGTCAAATAAATACACGCATAACAAAAATGTGACGCATGGGGGCAGGAAGAGATGTAATAGGAAATCCTGTTTACAGGCATGGTACAGTGTGTGTACTTTCACTTTCTCTTTAAAGTCTGTGCCTCTTTTGACTGTGTGGTTGTGTCCTGGAGTTGGTGGTGTGTTTTTGCGCAGTATTGTATCTTGTGGTGTCCCTCCTGTTGTGTTTTTTTGTATTTTTGACTGTACTTTGTCCCAGTGTCACTAAATTTGTGTGTGTTTTGTGTCTATCATTGTACTTGTACTGTGGGGTGTCTGTCCAGAATAGTTGATAAGTTGGGTTAGTTGGGATTAATTTTGTTTCCTTTATATTCATTTTTTTTATTTTTATTTTTGTCATCAACCTGTACCTGGTAGATATGTCTGGTAGGGGGAGGCTGACAAGGATGGGGGAGGAGGAGCTGGGAGGCTTTGTGTGGCTGGTAGCCCACTTCCTGCCATTAATGTTGGAGATGGGGGGGCCGTGTAATCTGAGGTTACCGGATGGAGGCGGTGCAGCTGTGGTGGGGAAAGGTGCTCCTCCACCTGAAGAGGGTGTTTCGCAGCACCTGCAACGATCACCAGCTCAAGTATCACTGGGCAGATCTGGTAGCCAGGGAGCAGGATCTGCTTGACCATCTTGGTATGGTGATCAGTGGCCCTGTTGGTGAGTCTCACATTGGCATACTATTTACTATTCACCCCTCTTGAATGACAGTAGCAAATGTGTTGGAGTGCTGCATGCAAAGTTCACAACTCCTACCATTTTACCAATGCAGATCAGATGTTTGGTGAGTCATGCACAACCATCATCAAGTCACACATTTCAGGGGCCATGGCAACACCTGTGCCCCAGCATAGTGTCATGTATGATACGCCAAGACACCGCCAGCATACCATATTTAACTAGATTGTGTCAACAAAGTAGGGCAATCCATGTATAGCGCTATATTGTCATCATTTCACACACATGATCCTTGCCATTATGTTAACAAAGGGGGCTTACCCGCCTTAGGGGGCACAGGCAATGGGGCATTTGATACCATCAGACAACTTTGCCACATCAGTGATGGATTACTCAACACATGATCATTGCAGACTAACAATTGAGCCGCATGTCCATCACAAAGAGGGTCATTCTGACCCTGGCGGGCGGCGGGAGCCGCCCGCCTGGCGGGAACCACCAAATGGCCGCTCCGCGGTCAGAAGACCGCGGAGGCCATTCTGGCTTTCCCGCTGGGCCGGCGGGCGACCGCCAAAAGGGCGCCCGCCGGCCCAGCGGGAAAGACCCTGCAACAATGAAGCCGGCTCCGAATGGAGCTGGCGGAGTAGCAGGGGTGCGACGGGTGCAGTTGCAGACAGTGAAAATCTTTATGTTAGGGGGCCCCTGCACTGCCCATGCCAGTGGCATGGGCAGTGCAGGGGCCCCCAGGGGCCCCATGACACCCTTTCCCGCCATTCTGTTTCTGGTGGTGTAAAAAGCCAGAAACAGGCTGGCGGGAAGGGGGTCGGAATCCCCATGGCGGCGCTGCAAGCAGCGCCGCCATGGAGGATTCTCCGGGCCAGGGGAAATCCGGCAGGAAACCGCTGGATCCCCTTTTCTGACCCGCGGCGGTAGAATGGCCCTGGAAGCACCGCCAGCCTGTTGGCGGTGCTTCCGTGTCCCTCCACCCTGGCGGTCCATGACCGCCAGGGTTGGAATGAGGGCCAAAATGTCTACCAGGTGCCTTGCAGGACAAGCCAGAATACCTGAGTCAATTGTCTTGTAGCGCACCACAGTAGTGTCATGTATTTTTCACCCAACTCCCCCTCATAACATGGAGTTCCATCTTCTATAGATTGGCCACATATGGTTGTTGCAGGGTGTAGCACTACATGAGTCTCAGGCCCATTGTAAGTGTGCAGATGTGTGGCTCTCACTCACCTAAGTGTCAGTGTCATTGTGAGTATGCAGTGGTGTGTCTATTTCTCTGTTTTATTCCAGGATAACTAGCTCATTCCTCTAAAATAGTACACACTGTAATATGTTGTCCACTAGTAGTGACAGTGATATGTCACTATGCATGGTTTTCCATCCATATCTTACAGGTGGACCTGCCCCCTACACCATTGGCGAAGTGGCAAGATTTGAGGACCCAGATGTATCCAGTAAGTGTGATAATGTCTTTCCTGAGTAGTGATTGAGGGTTTGGTGTGAGTGAGTCAGGTGTGTTGCACACAATGCTAGAAGTGATGAGCTGCCAAATTATCAGCTATCAAAGTAGGCTGGATGGTGACACTGTGTCCCATTTAAGGGTTCCCCATGCACGAGCAGAGAGTCATATCTTGTAAGGCTTGTGGTGCTCAATGGGCAGAATCGTGTAAACAAGGTGATGACAAGCTACATGTAAGCCCATATGTGACTAAGAAGTGCAGCACTGTGAGAATATTGGCACTGGGACACACAGTCATTCTCACAACACAGTGATGCACCATTTTGAACACAAATTGGTGCATCCCTGTATTGTAATGTATATGTAGGACTGGGTGAGCAATTGTCCCCCAGCATGGTATTCCATATTTTGTACTCCATTTACATGACACTTATGTGGAATGTAATAGGCGTGCAGGCAGGTCAAGGCCAGACGTGTGCTGGCATGGATATGGGTGTGTAAGGAATAGCATTGGCAGATCGGGAATTGATGGGTGTCTACAGCTGGACAAATAAATGTAGATGTGATAGACCTATGGATACCAACTGAGTGGGCATGCCTTGCTGGATGACCTGGACTGTTGAGATGATGGATTGCATGGCTGTTAGAATTGGGTTCCTTGGTTGGCAGTCAGGTTACTCCCTGTCCAAGCAAGGACCCTCTCTCTAGTGAGGATAAGTCACACACAATCCATATTATCCTTTGCCCACCCTCTGGTAGCTTTTCACTGAGCAGTCAGGCTTACCTTAGAAGGCAATGTGTAAAGTATTTGTGCAATAAATCATGCAATAACACAGTATAACACCACAATAATACACCACACAGGTTTAGAAAAATATAGAATATTTACCTGAGTAGATTAAGGTAATAACTAACAAGATCTGACAAATACAAGCTGAAATATCACTTTTGTAATGATAAATAGAGTTTTTAGTTCCTAAAAAGCAATAAGTGTTTCTTGCAAGCACAAAGTACCTGGTTTGCGTCTAAATTATCCGCACGGGACTGCAGAGGAGGAGATGTGTGGAAAATGGGGAGGTGTGCGTCGGTTTCTGGGGCACACACAGACGATGGGTTGATGCTTTTCCACGCAGAAAGGGCTTTGCGACAATTTCCAGCGCGCAGGCTTGGATCATCTGCGGGTTGCGGGGTATTTGGACACCCTGGGGACGTTGCGGAGAAATCCTGGGTGTGCAGGACGAAGTCACAGGGGCTGCGTCAATCCAGTGGGAGATACAGGGACATTTCTGTCACATGGCAGGCCCTGCGTCGATTCCTCTCACAGGAAGTTGGGCTGCGTTGTTCCCGCTCGGTGATGCATCGATCAAGTGGGCCATGCATCGAAATAGCAGTCGCAACGCTGGCACTGCATCGATCTCCACTCGGGGAGCTGGGCTGCATCTTTTCGGTTTGTCGATGAGGTGATTTTCTCACCGCAGGCCAGGCTGTGCGTCGATTGTGGCATACTGTGCATTAATTTTCACTGCACAAGGAGTTCTTCGCAGAGATTAAGGTGGTCATTCCAACCCTGGCGGTCCATGACCGCCGGGTTGGAGGACCGCGGGAGCACCGCCGACAGGCCGGCGGTGCTCCAATGGGCATTCCGACCGCGGCGGTAAAGCCGCGGTCGGACCGGCAACACTGGCGGTCACCCGCCAGTGTACCGCCGCCCATTGGAATCCTCCAAGGCGGCGCAGCTAGCTGCGCCGCCGAGGGGATTCCGACCCCCCCTACCGCCATCCAGTTCCCGGCGGTCCGCCCGCCGGGAACCGGATGGCGGTAGGGGGGGTCGCGGGGCCCCTGGGGGCCCCTGCAGTGCCCATGCCACTGGCATGGGCACTGCAGGGGCCCCCGTAAGAGGGCCCCTAAATGTATTTCACTGTCTGCTGCGCAGACAGTGAAATACGCGACGGGTGCAACTGCACCCGTCGCACAGCTTTCACTCCGCCGGCTCGATTCCGAGCCGGCTTCATCGTGGAAGCCTCTTTCCCGCTGGGCTGGCGGGCGGCCTGAAGGCGGCCGCCCGCCAGCCCAGCGGGAATGTCAGAATTACCGCCGCGGTCTTTCGACCGCGGAACGGTAACCTGACGGCGGGACTTTGGCGGGCGGCCTCCGCCGCCCGCCAAGGTCAGAATGAGGGCCTAAGTCTTTTTGGCCCTGAGACTTCAGAAAACAGGAGGCAAGCTCAATCCAAGTCCTTGGAGAGCACTTCTCAGCAGAGCCAGAGGACAGCAAGGCAGAAAGACAACGACAAGGCAGCAGTCCTTTACAGAAAAGCAGTCAGGTGAGTCCTTTGGGCAGCCAGTCAGCTGCTCTTATCAGGTTGCAGGTTCTGGTTCAGAGTTTCTTTCCCAGGAGGTATCTTGTCAAGAAGTGTCTGAGTTGGTAGGGTCAGGGACCCAGTTTATATATGCAAAAGGGCCTTTGAAGTGGGGGAGACTCCAAAGAGTGGCTTAGAGGTGTACAAGGTCCCCTTTCAGTACAATGCTGTCTGCCAGGGTCCCAGTAGGGGGTTTGGCAGTCCATTGTGTGAGGGCAGGCCTCAGGCCCTCCACCCTTCCATCCAAGGAAGACCCATTCAGTATGCAGATGTGTGCAGGTGTGACTGATCATCCTGTGTTTGTGGTTGTCTGGGTGAAATGCACAAGGGAGCTGTCAACCCGCCCAGCCCAGACGTGGATTGTAAGGCACAGAAGGTTGTAAGTGCAGAGAAATGCTCACTTTCTAAAAGTGGTATTTCTAAAATAGTAATATAAAATCCAACAGGATTTTGTATTACCATTCTGTCCATACTAAATATGACCTGTTTACCCCTTTTTAATCAGAATCTACCACTCAAACAGTTTATGAGGATAGCTTTAGTGTTAGGCTATGAAAGGAGCAGGCCTCACAGCAGTGTAAAACAAATTTAGGAGTTTTCTACTACCAGGAAACATAGAACACATATGTTTATGTCCTGCCTTTTACTTACATAGCACCCTGCCCTATGGGTTACCTAAGGCCTACCTTAGGGATGACCTATGTAGAAAAAGGGGAGTTTAAGGCTTGGCAAGTACTTTTAAATGCCAAGTCGAATTGGCAGTGAAACTGTGCACACAGGCCTTGCAATGGCAGGCCTGATAAATGGTTAAGGGGCTACTTATGTGGGTGACACAATCAGTGCTGCAGGCCCACTAGTAGCATTTAATCTACAGGCCCTGGGCAGTTTACAAGGGACTTATAACTAAATTAAATAAGCCAGTTGGGTATGAGCCGATGTCACCATGTTTTAAGGGAGAGAGCATATACACTTTAGCACTGGTTAGCAGTGGTAAAGTGTGCAGAGTCCTAAAACCAGCAAAAACAGTGTTAAAAAGTGGAGGGAGGCAAGCAAAAAGTTAGGGGTGGCCACCCTAAGGCTGTCAGGTCTAACAATGACCATCCCCCCTGAGGCACAGGTGGAGAGGAACAACAAATTTGTAGGTAGATGTGATGCTCACAGTGTAGGTGACAGTCATTTTGATCAGGCTTGCATGTGTACCTATCAGCAGTCTGCTATAGGCACATCCTGGCGGTGGAATCTGGATTCCGGAGGATGGCACGCTGCTAACACAGGGAGCGATCCACCGGGGGATGTCGGGCATTCACCCAAGGGTGACCCACACTGGCCACACAGAGAGGACCAAGCTCCACAGCTGTGCAGAGGGGACACAGTTGCCACCATCACTACATCCACAGCTGCTACACTCTCAACATCTATGCCACAGCCCACCCCACCTGCTTCCATGGACATGAATGTTATAAAGGAGTTACAGAAGGATGTAACACTGGTCCTTAAAAAGTTGGACAGTCTGGAGAAGGAGGTAGAGAAGAACACTAAGAGACTACGTTCATAAAAAAACAATCAAGGGCGCGAATCTGTAATTGGCTTAATGACTATCACCTCCAGGTCTGTCCCCTTCCTCCTCATTTGTTTTAATGTTTTATAGTGGGGTAGGGGGTTAGTGTCAGGTTAGATTACATTAGTTTAGTTAGGATAAGTAGGTTTGAGGTGGGTTTTCTACTTTTTACATGTTTCTTTGTGGGTTTGGGGTAATGTGGGGGCATTATTGTGTTGTATGAAAAAAAAATATATTGTTTTTTTTGTTTTTTTTAAACACAAAAATATATATTTGTTTAGATATAGGTAGTAAATGGGTAGTTTAGTATATGTTGTCCTGCATGTGTCTCGTAATTTAAAGGGGGTGGGGGGCCAATGTGTAGAGTGTGTTGTTAAATGTGTTAGGCAAGTTTAGCATAGGGTAGTTAGGGTCAGTTGTTGGTTATTTATAGTTAGGATAGGTTAGGTTAGGTTAGGTTAGGTTAGGTTAGGTTAGGTTAGGTTAGGTTAGGTTAGGATAGGTGTTCTTTATTCTTTTTAGTTTAGTTTAATTCTCATTAAAAATCTTTGGGCATTCCCTTACTTCATGTGTCATATGGTCTTCCCATGAGTGTACAGTGAAAATTGTGTGCTGGCCTAGGGATTCCGTCCTGCCTCCAAATCCCTCTCTTGACATGTTCATCACCTTCCTACAACTGAGCTTTCACTTTGGCAGCTACAACACATCTACTTGTCTATGCATCTGCCATCTAGTGTACCCACCACTCAAGGTGACTATGTTAACTATGTATTGGACACGTAGGTATGGTATTTCAGCTGTCATTGTTTGGGTTCTGTGTAGGAATGTTGGGCACTGTGGGACATCTTACAAAAGCCTACATTTCATATCTATACTGCTAAACTGACCAGTGCCAATTACAGATGAGGTTAAGTACCTCTGTTTCACACCAATGTGTTCTACTGGTATTCCCAGCTGACGATATTGCCCGAGATCTGTTTCACAGCCATTCCTGCCATATGTAGTGGGTGAAGCATTCATGTGCTCAACATTGTTGACATACTCAGTAAATTGCTTGTAGGGGATGAGACAGCATCGACGTTCATCATGTAGGTACCTTGTACGTAGATAAGAGCCCCCATATTCCTGCACTCTTGTACTAACACTCTGTGACTAAAGACATGTTACACACATCACAATTCCTAAGCATAGTAGATGTGTCACAATACACAAAGACATGCTGGTTGTGTTTATTTACAAGTGTCCAGATCTGTGACCCCATTAGTGAAATCCATACAATTGTGACACAACACAAGTACTTGGTTGAGGGACATGTCATGGGACATGCTTGGGTAAAGTGTCATTCAATGCAGGGAAACATGAATTGCCAATTGAAAAGTGAGGCATAATTGCAGTCCATAGCAGAAAGGTCAACAGTGTGTCAGTGAAGAGTGCACATCTCTAACTGTGCTAACACTGGAATGGTGTCAAGCACAGAACAAAGGAAAACACTGCCCATGTGGCATGGGCTGGTGCTACCAAGAACTCCTACAGGTGAAGATGATCTGTGCCACATCTTCATCCTCTGATGTGTGTGGTGTCTCCTCTGCCCTTGATGGTGGTAGTGAGGAGATAGGGGGGGCCACACACACTTCAGTGGTTGGAGATGTGGACTCCCAATTCAGCTGCCTTCTGTTGAACAACATATGGCATCACTACAGCAAGGAGGAACTGCTTATTTTTGAGTATAGCAGCAACATCCCTGTGGTAGGCAGCCATGTCTGCCCTGAGGGAGACCATTTCCCGGTGCATGGAGTCCATCTTGCTGATGCCAGTTTGGGAGAGCAGTTGTTGTGGCCTCTACCTCATGGCGGCAGCTATGTCCTTCAGACACTGCTGGAATCTGTGCATTGGGGAATGTGTGCCATGGTTGGCTGCAGTCTGTTCAGTAGTTGTAACGATGCACGTGCGCATACACTCTAGGCTGGCTGCCATAGTTTGTATTTCTACCCGCACCTCCTTGGCCAGCTCCCACTGGAGTCCTACCACTGTCCTCTCAATGCTGGTCCCTGGGTCCTCGGAGTCCTCAGCTGTGCCGGTGCTGGCAGGTCGTACTATTGGGGTGTTAGGTGGGGCCTGTGGGATGACTGCTTCATTAATACTCCACGTTGCGACTGGAAGTGGTTCCTGGAGGTCTACAAGGACTTCTTGGAGGGTCTCTTGTCTGATGGTTGTCAGCTGGATATCCAGGTCATCGGGGTACTCCAGGGCATGCAGATCCGCAGGAGAGCTATCATCCTCTGCAAAGAGATGGTGTAAAATCAGTCTGCCTGTGTTGTGGAAGTTGATATGTCACATCACTGACTTGCTATTTGAGGGTCATTGTCATCTTAGTTCCAAAACATTGTTCCTGTACATCATGGCTGCAGTCTATCAGCCCTATGCCCCACCTGCGTGTCACATGAAGGGAAGCCCAGTTTGTGCAATTGGCTGCATCATTTCTTCTCGGTCTGATGTATCCTTTTTGTGACTTGACACCATCTTGTCATTGTCAACCCTCCCTATGCATCCATTTGCATGATGAGGCCTTGCAATGGGTGTTGCTGTGCTCATGCCACAGCACCACATACAACAATTTTCCCCTGTCCCGGTCTTACATGTTTCACATACACCCATACGGTGCTGAGACCTTGCACTGCCCCAGGGATGGTATTGTCAGGACACTATGCTCTTGTTACCATTGATGGATCATCATGTTGATGTTTGTGTATGTGTGCTACATTGCATAGCACTCACTGACCTAGCAGAGTTCGATTTCATCTTCTGTCTGTGCAGGTGTGTTTTCTTTCCTACACACCTATGCCCCCCACCCTCAATGCAGCCCTCCTTGTACTATGATACATGAGTGCAGCATGGTGGCAGTTCAGCTAATTTGACACAGGCACAGGGTTAGACCCAGGGATGGCCAGCATGGGTATGAAATTCGATACATAATTATGTATGTGACAGTGCCTTATGGTAAATTAGTCTATGGACATAGCCAGTTAACAGGAGTTGTACTTAGGTCAGGGCCTGAAGCTGGTTGGAGGTGATTCTGCAGGTAGTCACACTGGTCCCTCATTTCAAGTGCGTCAGTATTATGGGCACCTGACTGCCATTGTCTATTTGACCACCCCCAACAGCACAGGTAGCAGTGGCAACTGTTGTCAATGTGGAATGCCCCATGGGCCAATGGCCTGGCATGGGCAGGTTTCCAACAGCTTACAGACTGGCAATGCCAGCTGTCCTATGACACCAGACAAGTATTACATTCAACGCTACCCTTCAGGTCTGTTTCCGCAGTTCCACCAGCTTTTGCATGGCAGTGAAACCCCCATGCAAAGGTTGTTGGTGATGTAGTGTGGTGTGCCCCTGGGTGCTCTTGGCATGGGCAGTGCAGGGGGTCTCATGCCCTGGCCCTTTGACCTTTCCACTGCCTGATTTGCAGGGCTGAGTGCAGCGTGTCTTGTCACACCCAATGCACCCCAAACTGGCACTGAGTCTGTTTGATCCATCAAGAATGTTGTACTAAGTGCCCCACAGAGCCACCATGAGCAGACATATTCCCAGCCACTATCCCAATGTGTGACTCCTACTGACAACCGCAAAGGGTACACTGCACTGGCAGTCTTACCAACACCTGACTTGCACATGCACCATCCCTGCCCATCGATGTGGACTTATATGCCATTATGTTCACAGTCATACCCTATGTGTTGTATGTGTGTATTCATTTCCCCATTCATATGTGTCTCACATGGTTGTGTCAGAGGAGTTTGTGCTCAGCCTGTGACTGTTGTGACCTACTGTTTGCTATCTGTTGTACATATTTTCTGTATTGGCTCATTTTAGTTCAGCATCAAGATGTGTGGTTCAACACTACTGCAGTTTAGTTTTTCTGGGTTGTGGCATGTTACCAATGATACAGGACCAGCCTACTCTTCTCCCAGAACAAACAATGAGGCAAAAACCCTCTAACCCTTATGACCAGGGTAGTAAAGGCAAATAGAATATTGGTCAATGCAAGGGGGAAGTAACCTAGACTTCCGCGGTAATCCTATGACTAAAGTAATTCTATGCGTACAAACAATGTGACATTAATAGAAATTTATTACATTGTTTTTTTCTTTAGACATGCTCCCAGAGCCTGTACAGTTCATTGTTCCCTGCACCCAGGGGGTACCCTGACTGCATGTTGGAGTGGTGGCTGACTTATGTGTTGTTAATGTGTGGTGTGGTGGTGCTACCGGCACATGTCTGGGTATGGGACAGTTGCAATGACTTGTTTGCTGTGAGATGCAGCACACATGCATTTGGGCAATGAGGCAAGGCAGTTGCAAGGTGTTACTGCAAGGGACACCACCATGACATTCCCCCAGGAATGGTATTGAATGACTACCTAGTCTCAGAGGTCTTGGTCATGTTGGTAGTTTTTATATGACTTTATGCAAGGAATGTTGTGATTGCACAACCAGTGGCACAGTGATTATACATGCCATCCATCCTATGTGCTACATATGTACATGTAGGTATTTAGGCCTGGTGTTCAACATATGTCCAAGTTGTGTATGTGTTATTGTGCATGGCACTACCAAGGCATAGGTACATGTTTAGCTTATGTCAGCATGGTGCAACTTGCTTAATGTGCTTTGTGTCCCTTTGCACTCCTTTGACATGCATTGTGAGTCCTATGTGCCTTCCCCTTCTTGCACTTGACATTTTAGCATCAATTTCCCCATGCAACTTACTCTGCATTTGTGGTGTTTCCTGGTAGTCTGCGCTGTCCTGTCCTGCGATTCCTGTGACGATTTTCTCCAGGATGACTGCTGCAACCATCTCTTCCATCTCGTCCAAGTCCTCTTGTGGTGCTGGACCCCCACCTCCAGTTTGCAGTGCTGCCTTCCTGTTCCTTGCCATGTTTTCCTTTGTCTTTCGCTTGCAGTCATGCCAGCATTTCTTGCACTCAGTAACGGTTCTCCTGACCTCTACCTCACTGTTAATCTTGTCCGCTATCTCTTGCCAAATTGCCTCTCTCCTTCCAATTGGCAATTTTGAGGTGCCGAAGAGTTGATTTTGATGCTCCATTACCTCTCTCACCAGTATTTCGTGCTCCTATGCACTGAAACGAAACGTTCTCTTTTTCTTCCCCCTCCCATGGATCTTGTCTGTGTCCTCCTGGCTGGCTCCTGGTTCACTGGGGTCTCTCCTGGCTTCCTGAGTCCATTTTGCCTCTCCGTTGCACTGTTTTCTCCATTAGGGTCTGTATTTGATGCTATTGTGGGCAAAAAAGGTGCATTTCCTTTTTGTGACGTGTTTACATGTCGTAAAACGGATTTGAGTAATTTTTCCTCCGCTAACGTAATTTTTTCTGACTACAAGGCGCAATGGTTAATGTCGGGAAAAATGACTCTAGATTATTTTTACCGCCACCCAGCATCATAGTATAAATATGATGCCCGGGTGGCATAAAAAAATGGCCCTAGTCAGTGCTAAATGTTTTGACGCAAAACTGTATAAATCAGGACCTTTATTACTACACACCTGCTAACATACCTGCACAATTCAGAGCTTATGCATATTTAGAGATGCCTCTATCTTATCAAGGCCATAATTATTGGCTTGATGGCGCCCTACCACATACAATATTACACGTTAGGTTAGGTCCTCTGAGCAATGGTGGTCCTACCTGTCCATTACTGGCTACATGCACATCGCACCCTGAAGCAGCAAACTTGGCGGTAGCTGAAGTTTGCAGCTTATATACTGAGCTCACTGCAATATACAGACTTAGTACAGTTTGTAATGCAAACATTAAATACTAAGCCAGCATGTGCTGCCCCTGCACAACCACATGAAGTTACGCCAGGCAATTTGATCATGGGTAAAGTACCCACCAAGTGGGAGGGAATTCCGTTTTAGTTTGCTGAAAAAAAATTAATGCGCTGGAAGCAGTTTTTCCCCATACAGGTCCTCAGGATAAACATAGAATACTTACTATGTGCTTGCTATTTGGGATGGTTCCCACAGTAAATAACTGCAATACTTGGGCACGGTAATTACCCCGCTCTATACTATCGCACACGGTACACCAACACTTGGCAATCTTCCAGAGGTGTTAAAACAAATTGAAGATGAATACAGGGCTGCACCATCCCTGGATTTGGGGATTCAATTAATGGGCAATTTTCTCACAGTGTCTTCAATAATATTGAGAAATCTCAAAGGGGATGCAGTTGCACTAGCAGTGCATATGTGGCTCCGGGATGTTCCTGCACAGGATCAAGAACGTGAGCTGCCAAAGATTATCGCCGAGACCTACTCTAGTATTGTCAAGATAGTCTGGGGGTCAGACCCAATAAACCACAATTACAGGTTAAATCTAATAAAGATTCTACCAAACAAGCACCTGAAGGCTCAAAAAAACGTTAGGATAAAAAACAAAAAACACAGAAAAAAGAAAGGGGAGGATCTAAGCATTCGGAGACCCCTCAAAACCATTATAATCTTAGAAATAGAGATAGTATAAAAACGCCTGACAGATATTAATATACTGATACATACCAATCTCGTTCTTTTCAAGACTCACTGGAAAAATGCAGTGAGACAGGTGGGTGGTCAGAGCAGCAAACAGAGCACGTGAAACTGAGAAAGGACTCACAACACTTGTCTGAAGTTTCTGTTAAGAAACAAAAGAAACATCTCTGACAAAAACCCCAATTCAAAAAGAAAAAAGTGGTAGCAGTTGCAATACGACATGCCACTCAGGAAGAGGGCTTTACTGAAGAACAGGAAGTGGGCATTAGCACTGCTAGACAGTGCAGCAGAGGTCACAATAGTTCGCCGGAATCTTTAAGAGCAGCTGGAGGTGAAAGCAACTGATGACTTCTTACAAGTTGAGACTGCAGACATAGGTGTCTCCACGGCCGATAGGGTGTATAAAGTAACTATACAGTTAGGAGGAGACATTGAAAGCACAATCAACGCCATCTTTTGGGATCACGTCACCAGTTATGATATTTTGCTGGCCGAGAAGGATTGGACACAAGAATTTCTCCGTAATCTCCCCTATGGGGAAGAAATAATTGAACCGTCTTTCTCGCCCCTTGTTCCCAGAAAGCTTGTAGAAATTCACGCCATTGATTGGGCAGTAGCGCATGCACCTGGGTATATCTCAATCACGTAGGGTGGGATAAAGATTCCACCTACCATGTAATACCCATTAAATCCCAACCCTAATCTCAACCCCAATATCCAATAAAACATGAAGCTAAAGCACAAGTGACGGAAATCCTCACACAGTTAGAGTACCAGGGTGTAATTGATCCCTGTGCCTTACCAATGAACAATCCATTGTTCCCCGTAGGTAAACCAGACCATTCATATATAACAGTCTTAGACTACAGACAATTAAACAGTCATACAATCACATTTGCTATACAAAATGCACACAGCACAGCACTTATGAACAACATAGTGCGCAAAAAATATTAAACAACTTTCGATATTTCCAACAGATTTTTCTGCCAAAATATATCACCTGAAAGTAGGGACTTAACAAGTTTCAGCGCTTTAGGCACTCAGACATATTTTTGCCAACTCCCACAAAGGTACAAGAACAGTCCAGGACTGTTTTCAGCTTGTGTCACATCTATTTTACACGACATTGACCCCGAGGCGTTGTCCTATGTAGATGACATCTAGCTCACAGACGACGACCTCATGCAACATGTAAGACAGGTAGCTCGCGTTGTTGATTTGCCGAATTAGGCTACAAATTCAATTTAAAAAAAAAAGAAAAATAGCCTTCCTTGGAGTCCTATTTTTGGGATACGAATTATCAGGTGAAGGCAAGAGCCTAGCGTCCCATTTTTTAGAAAAAATCGCACAACTACAACCTCCAAATACCATCAAAAAGCTCCAGTCTTTGTTAGGCCTTTTACCTTTTGGCAGAACATACATTCCAGATTATGCACAACACATTAAACCTTTTTATGACGTGATACTTCCTGACTTTTCCTGTAAATACTGAACAGTCAAACACACACGCATTCTCAGAGCACTACAACAGGACATGCTTGCATCTAAACACTTACACACAAAGGACAACAAAAAACACTTGGTCATCAGAGTAATTGATGGTGCCATTGATTTCACCTATGTAATGATCAATGATGGTGAGATAGTCCCGATTGCATACAAATTGCACTTGTATTCTACAGCGGTACAACACTTTGCTCCCACTTTGCTCCCAATGAGAAAATCCTCACTGCTGTTCATTAAAGAGAGACCACTGGCCCAGGGGAAATGTATCATTATTGTTGTAGCTCCGATTCCGGCCCTTGAGGCTGTTACAAAAGCTAGTGTTTCTAACGCTAAAGCACTACATCCACGTTGGATTCAGTGGTCAGCATCTCTGAGGGCCATGGATGTGGACTATGTGTTTGACTCAAAATTACAAAGTCAAGAATTTTTGCAATACAAACTTGAATATCCAGTTCCAGCAAACACATTGCCTATTGAGCAATAACAATTATGTACACTGATGGCTCAGCATAACCGTCTATCAGCACAAAACATTAGAACGCACGCCCGACAACCTCGCCTCCCTCAAAGATGCAAACCGTGAACACCACCAACGGATCCGCGTCGCCAAGCGCGCCCACTTCACCGAACGCATCAACAACAACGCCCAAGACTGCAAAGAACTCTTCGGCATCGTGAAAGAACTCTCAAATCCAAAAGCCAACGCCAACGACATCCCGCCCTCCCAGAAACTCTGCGACGACCTCTCCACCTTCTTCCACCAGAAAATCGCTACCATCCACAACAGCTTCAACACCGGCCCACCGCCGGATCCCCCCCCGACGTTTCCAACCGCGACTGCCGCCTCACCGCCTGGACCCACGTGGACGACGCAGAAACCATGGCAACCATGAACACCATCCACTCAGGCTCCCCCACGGACCCATGCCCTCATCATGTTTTCAACACAGCCAACGCCACCATCGCCCCCAAACTCCGCAAGATCATCAACCTCTCCTTCACTTCCACCACCTTCCCGGACAGCTGGAAACACGCTGAAATCCAACTCCTCCTCAAGAAACCCAAGGCCGACCCCAACGATCTCAAAAACTTCCGTCCGATCTCTCTCCTCCCTTTTCCAGCAAAAGTCATCGAGAAGATCGTCAACACACAACTCACCCACTTCCTCGAAGACAACTCCATCCTGGACCCCTCACAATCTGGATTCAGACGAAACCACAGCACGGAGACTGCTCTCCTCGCCGCCACAGATGACATCAGACATCAAATGGACAACGGCGAAACCTTGGCCCTCATCCTCCTCGACCTATCAGCCGCTTTTGACACAGTCTGCCACCGCACCCTACTGACCCGCCTCCAGGAAGCCGGCATCCAAGACAAAGCCCTCCACTGGATCTCATCCTTTCTCTCCGACAGAACTCAGAGAGTCCGACTCTCCCCCTTTCGCTCCAAAGCCACCAACCTCATCTGCGGCGTCCCCCAAGGATCCTCCCTCAGCCCTACTTTGTTCAACGCCTACATGGCCCCCCTCGCAAAACTGGCCCGCCAGCATCACCTCAGCATCATCTCCTATGCCGACGACACCCAGCTCGTCCTCTCCCTGACCAAAGACCCACTCACCGCCAAAACAAACCTCCACGAAGGACTAAAATCCATCGCCGAATGGATGAACAACAGTCGCCTGAAACTCAACTCCGACAAGACGGAAATCCTCATCCTCGGGCGCTCTCCTTCGGCCTGGAACGACTCATGGTGGCCCGCTGACCTCGGACCCCCACCCACCCCTGCCAGCCACGCAAGAAACCTCGGCTTCATCCTGGACTCTGCACTCACCATGTCCAAACAGGTCAGCACCGTCTCCTCCTCCTGTTTCAACACCCTCCGCATGCTCCGCAGAATCTTCAAGTGGATTCCAACAGAGACCAGAAAGATGGTGACCCAAGCCCTCGTCAGCAGCAGACTTGACTACGGCAACGCACTCTACACAGGCATCCCAACCAAAGACATCAAACGACTCCAGCGTATCCAAAATGCCTCCGCCCGACTGATCCTCGACATACCCCGCCGATGTCACATCTCCCCTCACCTGAGGGAACTCCACTGGCTCCCGGTGGAGAAGAGGATCACCTTTAAACTCCTCACCCACGCTCACAAGGCACTTCACAACGCCGGACCCTCCTACCTCAACTCCAGACTCAATTTCTACGCCCCCACACGTCAACTTCGATCCGCCAACCTCGCCCTCGCCGTCGTCCCCCGAATCCAGCGCAAGACCTGCGGCGGTAGATCCTTCTCCTTTCTCGCCGCCAATTCCTGGAACTCTCTCCCCACATCTCTACGCCAGACCCAGGACCTCCTCGCCTTCAGGAGACTCCTCAAAACCTGGCTCTTCGACCGCTAACTGCAGCACACCTCCACCCACTCCCTTTCCCCCCAGCGCCTCGAAACCCTGACGGGTACATAGCGCGCTTTATAAATATCGTGATTGATTGATTGATTGATACTCAACCGCTTGCGCAGTCATGAGTGGCTACATGAAGGATAGTGAATTCCATCCACAGTATACTTATACACAGACCTTAGCGGACTGTACTGCACAACTAGCAGAGCTTAAAACTCTGGTGATGGCACTGGAACACACGGATCCTGAACAGCTGACGCTGATTGTCTGTGATTCGTACCATTGAGTCCAGTCCTGCAATAAATATCTGCATTACTGTTACCAGAATGGGTTCAGAGATTCAAAAGGAAACATCATCAAACACAGACTCCTGTGGGGGAAAGCAGCGGATCTGAAGGAAACGCTACCTAACCTCCATATTGTACATATACTGGGAGACCAGCATGTTGGAATACATATTGCTGGCAATACCTTGGCTGATGAAGCAGCCAAATCAGCAGTAGCTACGGCTTCTGTTGCTGCAGTAGCTCGTTCTAGAACAAAATTGGATGATGAAACACTAGCTGCTGTGAAAGCTTTGGCTGATAGCACGCCCTTGCCAAAGGCTTATCCTGCCAAATATTCCTACCACATTCATGCATCAATACAGCCCTAGTAGTAATACCAGGGGTGGGTAATTGTGTGATTCCCAATAAAGATCAAAGATTAGAATTGATCAAAGCAGCGCATGAGGGAGTTGCTTCTGTCCATGCTGGTGTGGCGGCTACAATATCACTGTTACAAGCATGTTATTGGTGGTGAGGTCTATACAAACTGACCAAGCAGTATGTCCTTTGTTGTGACATCTGTCAACAAACATTAGGCTTCACCATCAAACGCCCACCACAGACACCCCACCTAATTTCAAACAAACCGTTACACTCTGTGTACTTGGACCATTGTGGTCCCCTGACACCTGACAGTGCATGCAAATACATTTCAGTCGCTGTTGACTCATGCTCCAGGTTTCTTTGGGTTTGGCCACAACGTTCAGCTGACGTTCAAACTGTTATTAAAGATTTGCAAGTCTTTATCGGCGCATATGCTGTTGCAGCTTTCCACTTGGACTAAGGCCCTGCTTTCGTCTCAAGGGCTCTCAGGGACGCCACAGCTTCATTAGTGGTCTAACTGCATTATTCGTCTCCATTTCATCTTGAGGGAAATAGTGCAGTGGAGCGAAGAAACCAGGATTTAGAGCAATGCTTAACATCCAGAATATTAGGCATGGGTTGTAATTGGCTTCCTCACCTGTCTGGAGTCCAGAGAGCATTTAATAATCTGCCCAGAAAGCCCCTGTGGGGGGGTGTACTTCATACAAATGCCTGTTTGGAATACAAATGTATGTTCCTGATCTTGCTGGTCCTAGTGTGTAGGCAGCAGATACACCTTTTGACATTAATGAACGTGCCACTGTCTTGCAGACATGCAACAGTTCTGTGATGACAACGCATCTGCCAGTGCTGCCTCCTTGGGAATAGGGAATGTACCAGTAACATCTACCGTCTGGATTCCAAAAGTTGGGGATGTAGTGCTTGAAAAGATTCCTGTGAAAAAGGAGTTTGGTCCTTCCTATCGCACACCGGTTCCAGTCCTGGGAATACACGCTACCAGAACTGTCATCCTACCACTGCTGCCTGGGTCTACAGAATATCGCTTTGTCTCCAGCGACAATGTCAAGCTACACCATATGGCCGATCCTGCACAGCAGACCTAGAGGACTCCTGGGTAGTACCCTAATCCCTCTCATTAAAGACCAGGATGTTCCTCTACAGGTTTTAAGCAGCAACGCTTACACCTTTCTGAGCTTGGGGAGGGTGGAAAATGATCTTTCATTAGTTCCATTAAACTCTTCTGTGACAAGTAACGTCAACAACATTGAGCGATTCTTCTTAAATTCTACACAAATGGGTGGTATATTCTATTATGAACCAATGAGAGACACTTCTGCTAGCTCTCTTCTTCCAAACACGGCTCCAGTTTTTGGACATACTGCTCTGGATAATTTGCCGACATCAATGACACTTCTACCAACTCATTTGCCTTTACTGCAACAAAACTGTCAAGAGCACATAAGCTAATAAATTGGCTCAAAATTTACTATTTTATTCTTCCATGGAACTATCTATAGATTTTATTAACAGTACTTAATTTCCTCCTTTGGATTGAGTTCGTCATCATTTTCTTTTTACTGACACATGGTCATTACCTTCCTGAACGCTCTACAGTTGAACTGGTGGATGAGGTCCTAAAACCACATTTTTCCTTCCACAAAGTCCACAGAGACTTTTCCCTAGTGGGTATTTCTGATGGGATTGTTTGGATACAGTATTATTTGATATATATGGCCCGACGGAGGTCATCCAAATTCCTTATGTATTTAAACTTTCCATGAACGATGTTAGAACACCCAGAGTAGTTTCTGATGATTCGGATGTGAAAACAGTAGATTCTATGATGTCTGATTTGCAATATTTCACTGTATTTGAAAGTGAGGATGTTTACCAATCCAAAGAAAATTATGGAGATATGTTCTGTTATAATTATTATGGACATCATTTCATTCACAGAGCGAGTACCCCAAAGACTATTTTTTATTTCACGCAGTGGGACAACTGTCCGACTCCTCCAGTGGGGAGTTCCAAAACATATACTGAAAAGTTTGCATTTTTCTCTCGGCACAATGTTAAAAATGCTGAGTCCTACTATTTTAAATTGGCAGTAATAGAAAGTCACACATAATATTGACTGATACATAATTGATTTATTCTGATTCCTTTGTTTCCCTGTTAGCTATAGAAGGCTAGGAATATTGGCTGAAGTCGATAGACTTAAAAATTGTGGGGGAATAAAAAATTGGTAAATAAGGGGAAAGAAAACTTTATTTAGAGCATGCCTAATACCTGTTCAAATGATATTTTTAAATAAAACTGTACAACAGACAAGCTGCTTAGGCTTAGCAAAAAAATAAGGATTTGAATGTGCCCAGTATTCCTGCCACTGCAAAAGTTTACAAATGGCAAAAGTACATAAATGCAATTGAAGAGCAGCTTGATGAGTGCGTCCAGAATGGAACATTTAACACATCACTTGCACGTCCTGGTGGGTGGTTATTGTGACCAGTAGACACCAATGGGTGCCATACACGTTTTGTAAACTCCACTGGGGTTTTAGAACACATAGGCCAAACCCTTGCTATGCGTCATCGGAACACTAGGGTATAGTGACAACATATAGTGTAGGGAAATTATGCCAGCAATGGTTGAAGAGTTCCTCACTTGATGCTCTTAAAGAACATCTGAGTCTCCTGTCTAATGATACAGATTTGCAGGATTTCCTTTTAGATCCCAGAAGACAATGCAGAAAGCTCTTCTTATATGCAGTATATAATGAGATTTGGAAACTTTCCCAACAAGAAGCTGCTGCCCGGTTAAGGCACATAGATCAGGAAAATCTACAGAAAGCATTAGCCATTGAAGATAATGGGATTAACACCTTGTCCGACCGGATATACATTTTAAACAACATTGTTTCTTCTGCAATAGACATAGTACAGAGTGACATGTCATCTTTACACCATGGACAGAGTCAGCTAAGGTCCATTATGCAGTTAGGTTGGACACTACAAACACTGAAAGCAGGTCCCGTTCCCTGGCAGCACGTTAGCGCAAGGGACATATTTTTTACATTTAATTTAACGCGACAACAACAAATAATGGCTAAGAAGGAAGCAACTTATGTAATGCTAAACATTTAGAAATTAGAAAAGTTGCTTTTTACGGTGGCTGAAATACCATCTGCTGAATGGTTGATAACCCAGGCTTATTAATCTGCCTATTTCAACATTCCAATTCACATCCTGCTTGAAACACATTTCAGTGGGCAGTTATGAGAGGCTAGGAGATAGTTATATACATGAGGTGTGGGAGCTTCCCGTTTCGTACAAATGTTTCAATGGCATGAAAGAGGTCTTTCTTATGGGCAGTAAATGTGAGACTTCTGTGAGCCATTTGATGGTTTGTAAGCAGCTGTCCATGCATGGGTGTGTAATGCCTCGGCAGCGAACTTGGCTTTCTCTCTGAAGGGAGTTCCAGTCCCCTTGATAAGACCTGCGTTCCAGGTGCTCTTAAACGGTACCTATGTGCTCCATAACAATGAGAGCTGTTGTGGAGTGCAAGCCGGAATAGCGTATGTCCTTTTTCCCCACAACAAAGGGAAGTAGCAGAGATTCGTCATCCTATTGCTACCTCAGATGTGAATTTTGCTAAGTTGACCAGACTCAAGGCTTTATTGCTTCAAAAACATCTAGCACTTACATCTGCGTGTGAGGCCTATACGCTTCAAGTTGCGAGGTCATCTGCAGAGTTTCAGTCCCTTTTAAGTACAAACTTTCCGAGACACTTTGGTGAACTCATGGGATGAATATTTAACACGTCCAGAACTACTTGAATCACGCTTAAGGCTGTTGGTTCTGGATTTGTTCACACCTTTTCCTCTATATTTGCCTTAATACCTCCAGCCATACACTCAATATTTTCGAGTGTTTTCGGGGATTTCCGATTACTTTGGCTATAAAAGGTGGCATTCTGCTATTGCTATTTTTACTGTGCAATGGCTGTCCCTTCACAACAAGGAGGACTGAAAGCACTTCCACCAGCGCTACTGTGTCATGAACGCTTACTTTCATTGGATGCTGATCTGTTGATGTTCTCGCTGAAGGCTCGTTACCAGATATGCGCGTTGAGGTGTGTTTGCTATGGAAAGCTGTCTATGAGTTGCCATTTGTGGATGATCAGCTCTTAACTCATTATTGGGCACAACATGGAATGCTGCTGCCTCAGCTAGAGGTCAGGCTTTGGAACATGAGTGCTCCATGGTTTTCCTTGGAAATGATTTGGATATTTTACCACCTGCCAATGTGGAACATTTTCTGGCTTCATTTGTCCCGGATATTATTGGTGATTTTGAAAATAACATTGTCTTTTGAATTAGGTTTTATTGGTGCCACTACTGATGTTTTAAATTGCCCTTTTACCCCATGCTCAAGTGTCCTTTAAATTGTCATTATTGACATTCTTGTTTATGTGCTTTTATGAATAGATTTTAGTAGCTTTTTATTTCATTTTAGGCTTTGAACCACCTTTAAAGCAGCAAGGGGAGGGTGTTCTATAGCTATTTTAGCCATGTTTAAGGCACGTTATTTTAGAAAACTAGGTCTGCTGTTGTGCACTCTAGCCCAGTTAGATTTTATTCAGCATTGATTTATTTTTCTAGCATGAGCCACATTTGCGGTGTTGTTTATTTTTTTCTATCTAGTTGTTCTTTCGCCTAGGAAAGCACTACATTCTTAGCACTGCATTCATTTCACTTTGTGATTTCCTCAATGCTGCAGACAGATAGGGTAGCTGTCAAAAAGTGGTACGCTGTGTCTCCGACATTCACAGAAACATACACATCCTTATGTCAGGACATTTTCCTAGAACATCAATTGTTTTATTATAAAAAACACTTCTCTGTTTTATACACATTAGAGGGAGATTCCAGACAGATGACCACAACTGCATGCTGACCACTGAGTGTCTTCACTACAGCTGCTTGCTTAGACTACCAAATCCGTGGCCTATATGGGGATGGTGTCTTCCTAGACAACAGGCTTCCTCGCTCAGTTATGGGGGATGATGTCTTCCCAGGGGGAATCCTGAAAGGTGGATTAGCGCTTACCAGTGCTCTAACATAGCTTAGGTAGGAAAAATATACATATGTAGTATTCCTAGTGACAGTATGACAGGACTGTTTTTGTGTTTCACTCTCCTTGTCACAATTTTAGAATGTTTTATCATCCTAGTTATTGCAATACATGCCGTTTTATCTAACATGCAGTTACTTCAATAAACCTTACTGAACTATACTCTGCTTCTGATTGTCTTTGCCTGTGTGACACTAATGTAACTGAGAGAAAGGGATAAGATTTGATCGACCACGATTCCCCTGAGGAGTCCTCTCTGTCATGCGCCCGGTTGCCACAATCATCCCGGCTCTTGGGTGGAGATGAGGCACTGCTAGTTGGCCGGAAAACCCAGATTAGATCGACAGGTGTCACATGGTGTGTGATTGTGCTCAGTACAAAACACATTTTTGTCATATAAAAACACTTGGCCTGGAGTTAGCCATTGAGTGTGTTCTTCATTTATTGCCTGTGTGTGTGTGTGTGTACAACAAATGCTTTGCACTACCCTCTGATAAGCCTAACTGCTCGACCACACTACCACAAAAGAGAGCATTAGTATTATCTACTTTCACCTCTGTTAAGCCTCTAGGGAACCCCTGGACACTGTGCACACTATATCTCATTTTGATATAGTGTATACAGAGCCAGCTTCCTACATTATGTCAAACCTAATCAGAAATGATCTAACCAGATAAATGGACAAATATCTAGATTAAGTATTTTGAGATTAATTAACCAAATTAAACCTCAAGTATACCATTTACAGTTATTAGAGCTAAGCATGAGCTAAGAAAGATATGATTAAGTATAATTTCATGTATTTCTGGTGCCTGCCCTTGGGTAACTGGCTCAGTAATTAAAATCTCTGATTTTCACCAACCACAAGTCATTAATCAATGAGGAAAATGTCACTTCATGGAACCGTTTTGTAAAATAAGTAATTTACTGAGATCAGCAACAGATTGATAGAATGGTACAGGGTCTGTTAACTAAATTAATCCTTAATAGCAGCATTTCTGTATCAAGAATCTCATACATTTGAATTGCAGAGACCCAAAGGCAGTGTTGTATAATAGATGTAACTCCACTGTAATTTATATTGGCTACTCTGTTTTGATTTGTTATATAAAATTCAACCAGGATGGCGGCTATTATATCTGGGGTACAGTATTCCGAGAGCCACCTATCAGATGATAACACAATATCTAGTTTGGCATGGTTAAGTTAGTCCAGAAATTGCAATTTTATGTTTTAGGAGGGACCACATGTTAAAATAAGTAATTTGCATAGATTTCTGTGCCTCTACCTTACTTTGACTAAAATGTGACACTTCACTAATACCTATTTGTTGTGTAATAGTTAATAGGCCTTGGGTAATAGACCATGATTCAATAAAGTGGTATTCAAATCAGAGTTTATTGAGGCACTTGAAGGATACAGTGCTAAGTAGATTTTTTCTAGCATAGTGGCTGCCCCCTGGTCCTGACCTGAAGTGGTCAGGTACAAACAGACTTGGCTTTGGCAAACTTTAGGTAAGCCAATGGAGTGCCCACAGCTTGAACATGTAGCCAGGTTCTCTCAGTAGTACCCCAGTTGCTGGCACATGTAGAGCGCTGATGTGCACAATGGAGAACAGTTGTGTCTGACAGAAAGTAGGTTCTACCGCACCCTGAGTCGAGCTCTTTAACCCCTTCTGTGCCGCGAACGTAGTGGTTACGTCCTGCGGCACAGTGCTGCTGTGCCGAGGACGTAACCACTACGTCCTCGGCACACAGCCCAGAGGGAGCGCTCTCGCTCCCTCTGTGGGGTTCCCCCCCACCCCCCCAAGTCAGGGATGGAAGGGGAAGCCCTTCCCCTCCCACCCCCGACCCCCCCCCAACCCCCCCTGTGACGTCAGCGCGCGAGCGCGCGCTGATTAGTCACAGGGTCTCCCCCATCGCGCTGGAAGCAGAGCTTCCAGCGCGATTGAAAAAGAAATGCTTTTGCATTTCTTTTTCAATCCCATGGGGGAGGCCCCGAGAGGCTTCAAAGGGAAGGAAATGTATTTCCTTCCCTTTGAAGTCTCTCACAGGTTTCAAAAGCCGGATTGCTTGCAATCCGGCTTTTGAAACCCCACTAGACACCAGGGATTTTTTTTTTTTTCTTGAAATTGGCAAAAGGGAGCGACCCCTTGGGCAAGGGTCGCTCCCAGGGGGGCATTTTTTTAGGAAGGCCTTTTCTGCCCCCCCTGGGGGCAGATTGGCCTATTATTAGGCCGATCTGCCCCCAGGGGGGGCAGAAACCTCTAGGCACCAGGGACCATTTTTTTTTTTTTTTTTTTTTTGTGATGAATTCTTTTTTTTTAGGTGGGGAGCGATCCCTTAGGCAAGGGTCGCTCCCCTACGGGGCAATATATATTTAGGCCATTTCTGCCCCCCTTGGGGGCAGATTGGCCTATTTTGATAAGGCCAATCTGCCCCCAAGGGGGGCAGAAACCATTAGACACCAGGGAGTTTGTTTTTGCGCGCGAATGTCACGCAACAAAGTGACCCCTTTGGCAAGGGTCGCTCCCAGGGGGGGCAATTTTTTGGGAAGGCCTTTTCTGCCCCCCCTGGGGGCAGATCGGCCTATTATTAGGCCGATCTGCCCCCAGGGGGGGAAGAAACCTCCAGGTGCCAGGGCCAATTTTTTTTTTGTGTTTTTTTTTTTTGTTCTTTTTTTTTTTTTAGAGATGGGGAGCGACCCATCAGGCAAGGGTCGCTCCCCTGGGGGGGCAAATTGTATTTAGACCATTTCTGCCCCCCTGGGGGCAGATTGGCCA
The DNA here is from genome assembly GCF_031143425.1 of Pleurodeles waltl. Lineage (NCBI taxonomy): Eukaryota > Metazoa > Chordata > Amphibia > Caudata > Salamandridae > Pleurodeles > Pleurodeles waltl. The sequence continues at coordinate 203,820,048 of NC_090442.1, read as the reverse complement.
ATTTTAGGTCAATCTGCCCCCAAGGGGGCAGAAACCACAAGGCACCGGGGATTTGTTTTTTGGCGCCAATGTCACGCAGGGGGAGCGACCCCGTAGGCAAGGGTCGCTCCCGGGGGGTGGGGGGGTGTGGGGGTTGGGGGGGCAAATTTATTTTAGGCCATTTCTGCCCCCCCGGGGGACAGATCGGCCTATTTTTAGGCCGAACTGCCCCCGGGGGGGGGGGCAGAACACTCTAGGCGCCAGGGCAATTTTTTTTTTGTGTTTTTTTTTTTTGTTGTTTCTTTTTTTAGAGATGGGGAGCGACCCATCAGGCAAGGGTCGCTCCCCTGGGGGGGCAAATTGTATTTAGACCATTTCTGCCCCCCTGGGGGCAGATTGGCCAATTTTAGGTCAATCTGCCCCCAAGGGGGCAGAAACCACTAGGCACCGGGGATTTGTTTTTTGGCGCCAATGTCACGCAGGGGGAGCGACCCCGTAGGCAAGGGTCGCTCCCGGGGGGGGGGGGGGTTGGGTGGGCAAATTTATTTTAGGCCATTTCTGCCCCCCCCGGGGGACAGATCGGCCTATTATTAGGCCGAACTGCCCCCGGGGGGGGGCAGAACACTCTAGGCGCCAGGGCAATTTTTTTTTTGTGTTTTTTTTTTTGTTGTTTCTTTTTTTAGAGATGGGGAGCGACCCATCAGGCAAGGGTCGCTCCCCTGGGGGGCAAATTGTATTTAGACCATTTCTGCCCCCCTGGGGGCAGATTGGCCAATTTTAGGTCAATCTGCCCCCTAGGGGGCAGAAACCACTAGGCACCGGGGATTTGTTTTTTGGCGCCAATGTCACGCAGGGGGAGCGACCCCGTAGGTAAGGGTCGCTCCCGGGGGGGGGGTGGAGGTTGGGGGGGCAAATTTATTTTAGGCCATTTCTGCCCCCCCGGGGGACAGATCGGCCTATTATTAGGCCGAACTGCCCCCGGGGAGGGGGCAGAACACTGTAGGCGCCAGGGCAATTTTTTTTGTGTGTTTTTTTTTTTTTGTTGTTTCTTTTTTTTGAGATGGGGAGCGACCCATCAGGCAAGGGTCGCTCCCCTGGGGGGGCAAATTGTATTTAGACCATTTCTGCCCCCCTGGGGGCAGATTGGCCAATTTTAGGTCAATCTGCCCCCAAGGGGGCAGAAACCACTAGGCACCGGGGATTTGTTTTTTGGCGCCAATGTCACGCAGGGGGAGCGACCCCGTAGGCAAGGGTCGCTCCCGGGGGGGGGGGGGGGGTTGGGGGGGCAAATTTATTTTAGGCCGAACTGCCCCCGGGGGGGGGCAGAAACCTCTAGGCGCGAGGGGAATTTTTCTTTTTTTTCTTTTTTTTTTTCTTTGTTTTTTTTTTTTAGAGATGGGGAGCGACCCATCAGGCAAAAGTCGCTCCCCTGGGGGACAAATTGTATTTAGGCCATTTCTGCCCCCCTTGGGGGCAGATTGGCTGAGTTTAGGTCAACCTGCCCCCAAGGGGGCAGAAACCACTAGGCACCGGGGATTTGTTTTTTGGTGCCAATGTCACGCAGGGGGAGGCAAGGGTCGCTCCCGGCGGGGGAGGGTGGGGGTTGGGGGGGCAAATTTATTTTAGGGCATTTCTGCCCCCCCCCCCTGGGGCCGGCTGAGCTACAGGCCAAACACCACAGGTAGGCACCTTGCAAAAAACACCTCTGTTTTCTGTGAAAAAATATGTTGTGTCCACGTTGTGTTTTGGGCCATTTCCTTTTGTGGGCGCTAGGCCTACCCACAGAAGTGATGTACCATTTTTATCGAGAGACTTAGGGGAACGCTGGGTGGAAGGAAATTTGTGGCTCCTCTCAGATTCCAGAACTTTCTGTCACCGAAATGAGAGGAAAAAGTGTTTTTTGGGCCAAATTTTGATGTTTGCAAAGGATTCTGGGTAACATAACCTGGTCAGAGCCCCGCAAGTCACCCCATCTTGGATTCCCCTGGGTTTCTAGTTTTCAAAAATGCACTGGTTTGCTAGGTTTCCTCAGGTGTCGGCTGAGCTACAGGCCAAAATCCACAGGTAGGCACTGCTTTTTATAAAAAAATGTGATGTGTCCACGTTGTGTTTTGGGCCCTTTCCTTTCGTGGGCGCTAGTCCTACCCACACAAGTGAGGTATCATTTTTATCGGGAGACTTGGGGGAACGCTGGGTAGATGGAATTTTGTGGCTCCTCTCAGATTCCAGAACTTTCTGCCACAGAAATGTGAGTAACATGTGTATTTTTAGCCAAATTTTGAGGTTTGCAAAGGATTCTGGGTAACAGAATCTGGTCCGAGCCCCGCAAGTCACCCCTCCTTGGATTCCCCTAGGTCTCTAGTTTTCAGAAATGCACAGGTTTGGTAGGTTTCCCTAGGTGCCGGCTGAGCTAGAGGCCAAAATCTACAGGTAGGCACTTCGCAAAAAACACCTCTGTTTTTTTCCAAAATTTAGGATGTGTCCACGTTGCGCTTTGGGGTGTTTCCTGTCGCCGGCGCTAGGCCTACCCACGCAAGTGAGGTATCATTTTTATCGGGAGACTTGGGGGAACGCTGGGTAGAAGGAAATTTGTGGCTCCTCTCAGATTCCAGAACTTTCTGCCACAGAAATGTGAGTAACATGTGTATTTTTAGCCAAATTTTGAGGTTTGCAAAGGATTCTGCGTAACAGAACCTGGTCCGAGCCCCGCAAGTCACCCCTCCTTGGATTCCCCTAGGTCTCTAGTTTTCAGAAATGCACAGGTTTGGTAGGTTTCCCTAGGTGCCGGCTGAGCTAGAGGCCAAAATCTACAGGTAGGCACTTCGCAAAAAACACCTCTGTTTTTTTCCAAAATTTAGGATGTGTCCACGTTGCGCTTTGGGGTGTTTCCTGTCGCCGGCGCTAGGCCTACCCACGCAAGTGAGGTATCATTTTTATCGGGAGACTTGGGGAACGCTGGGTGGAAGGAAATTTGTAGCTCGTCTCAGATTCCAGAACTTTCTGCCACAGAAATGTGAGGAACATGTGTTTTTTTAGCCAAATTTTGAGGTTTGCAAAGGATTCTGGGTAACAGAACCTGGTCCGAGCCACACAAGTCACACCTCCTTGGATTCCCCTAGGTCTCTAGTTTTCAGAAATGTACAGGTTTGGTAGGTTTCCCTAGGTGGCGGCTGAGCTAGAGGCCAAAATCTACAGGTAGTCACTTTGCTAAAAACAGCTCTGTTTTCTGTGATGTGTCCACGTTGTGTTTTGGGGCATATCCTGTCGCGGGCGCTAGGCCTACCCACACAAGTGAGGTATCATTTTTATCGGGAGACGTGGGGGAACGCTGGGTGGAAGGAAATTTGTGGCTCCTCTCAGATTCCAGAACTTTCTGCCACAGAAATGTGAGGAACATGTGTTTTTTTAGCCAAATTTTGAGGTTTGCAAAGGATTCTGGGTAACAGAATCTGGTCCGAGCCCCGCAAGTCACCCCTCTTTGGATTCCCCTAGGTCTCTAGTTTTCAGAAATGCACAGGTTTGGTAGGTTTCCCTAGGTGCCGGCTGAGCTAGAGGCCAAAATCTACAGGTAGGCACTTCGCAAAAAACACCTCTGTTTTTTTCCAAAATTTAGGATGTGTCCACGTTGCGCTTTGGGGTGTTTCCTGTCGCCGGCGCTAGGCCTACCCACACAAGTGAGGTATCATTTTTATCGGGAGACGTGGGGGAACGCTGGGTGGAAGGAAATTTGTGGCTCCTCTCAGATTCCAGAACTTTCTGCCACAGAAATGTGAGGAACATGTGTTTTTTTAGCCAAATTTTGAGGTTTGCAAAGGATTCTGGGTAACAGAACCTGGTCCGAGCCACACAAGTCACCCCTCCTTGGATTCCCCTAGGTCTCTAGTTTTCAGAAATGTACAGGTTTGGTAGGTTTCCCTAGGTGGCGGCTGAGCTAGAGGCCAAAATCTATAGGTAGTCACTTTGCTAAAAACAGCTCTGTTTTCTGTGATGTGTCCACGTTGTGTTTTGGGGCATATCCTGTCGCGGGCGCTAGGCCTACCCACACAAGTGAGGTATCATTTTTATCGGGAGACGTGGGGGAACGCTGGGTGGAAGGAAATTTGTGGCTCCTCTCAGATTCCAGAACTTTCTGCCACAGAAATGTGAGGAACATGTGTTTTTTTAGCCAAATTTTGAGGTTTGCAAAGGATTCTGGGTAACAGAACCTGGTCCGAGCCCCGCAAGTCACCCCTCCTTGGATTCCCCTAGGTCTCTAGTTTTCAGAAATGCACAGGTTTGGTAGGTTTCCCTAGGTGGCGGCTGAGCTAGAGGCCAAAATCTACAGGTAGTCACTTTGCTAAAAACAGCTCTGTTTTCTGTGATATGTCCACGTTGTGTTTTGGGGCATATCCTGTCGCGGGCGCTAGGCCTACCCACACAAGTGAGGTATCATTTTTATCGGGAGACGTGGGGGAACGCTGGGTGGAAGGAAATTTGTGGCTCCTCTCAGATTCCAGAACTTTCTGACACAGAAATGTGAGGAACATGTGTTTTTTTAGCCAAATTTTGAGGTTTGCAAAGGATTCTGGGTAACAGAACCTGGTCCGAGCCCCGCAAGTCACCCCTCCTTGGATTCCCCTAGGTCTCTAGTTTTCAGAAATGCACAGGTTTGGTAGGTTTCCCTAGGTGGCGGCTGAGCTAGAGGCCAAAATCTACAGGTAGTCACTTTGCTAAAAACAGCTCTGTTTTCTGTGATGTGTCCACGTTGTGTTTTGGGGCATATCCTGTCGCGGGTGCTAGGCCTACCCACACAAGTGAGGTATCATTTTTATCGGGAGACGTGGGGGAACGCTGGGTGGAAGGAAATTTGTGGCTCCTCTCAGATTCCAGAACTTTCTGCCACAGAAATGTGAGGAACATGTGTTTTTTTAGCCAAATTTTGAGGTTTGCAAAGGATTCTGGGTAACAGAACCTGGTCCGAGCCACACAAGTCACCCCACCTTGGATTCCCCTAGGTCTCTAGTTTTCAGAAATGCACAGGTTTGGTAGGTTTCCCTAGGTGGCGGCTGAGCTAGAGGCCAAAATCTACAGGTAGTCACTTTGCTAAAAACAGCTCTGTTTTCTGTGATGTGTCCACGTTGTGTTTTGGGGCATATCCTGTCGCGGGTGCTAGGCCTACCCACACAAGTGAGGTACCATTTTTATCGGGAGACTTGGGGGAACATAGATTAGCAAAACAAGTACTATTGCCCCTTGTCTTTCTCTACATTTTTTCCTTCCAAATATAGGAGTGTGTGTAAAAAAGACATCTATTTGAGAAATTCCCTGTAATTCACGTGCTACTATGGTCACCCCGGAATTCAGAGATGTGCAAATAACCACTGCTCCTCAACACCTTATCTTGTGCCCTTTATGGAAATGCAAAGGTTTTCTTGATAGCAATTTTTTACTCCTTATATTTCAGCAAATGAATTGCTGTATACCCGGTATAGAATGAAAACGCACTGCAGGGTGCAGCTCATTTATTGGCTCTGGGTTCCTCGGGTTCTTGATGAACCTACAAGCCCTATATATCCCCGCAACCAGAGGAGTCCAGCAGACGTAACGGTATATTGCTTTCGATAATCTGACATTGCAGGGAAAAGTTATAGAGTAAAACGTTGAGAAAAATTGATGGTTTTTTCACCTCAATTTCAATATTTTTCTTTTTCAGCTGTTATTTTCTGTAGGAAACCCTTGTAGGATCTACACAAATGACCCCTTGCTGAATTCAGAATTTTGTCTACTTTTCAGAAATGTTTAGGTTTCTGGGATCCAGCATTGGTTTCATGACCATTCCTGTCACTGACTGGAAGGAGGCTGAAAGCACAAAAAATTGCACAAATGGGGTATGCCCCAGTAAAATGCCAAAATTGTGTTGAAAAATTGGGTTTTCTGATTCAAGTCTGCCTGTTCCTGAAAGCTGGGAAGCTGCTGAGTTTAGCACCGCAAACCCTTTGTTGTTGCCATTTTCAGGGGAAAAACCACAAGCCTTCTTCTGCAGCCACTTTTTCCAATTGTTTTGAAAAAAACGAAATTTTCACTGTATTTTGGCCAATTTCTTGGCCTCCTTCAAGGGAACCCACAAAGTCTGGGTACCTCTAGAATCCCTAGGATGTTGGAAAAAAAGGACGCAAATTTGGCTTGGTTAGCTTATGTGGACAAAAAGTTATGAGGGCCTAAGCGCGAACTGCCCCAAATAGGCAAAAAAAGGCCCGGCACAGGAGGGGGAAAAGGCCTGGCAGCGAAGGGGATAAGGGAGTAACTCACTCTCTCTCAATGTCAATTCACCAAAATAACAGGGGTAACGGAAATGACATCACAAGCCTATGATCTTCAATTTTACTCAAACACACATGCTTACACCTACACACACATACACGCTCTTTCACGTAAACACACTCACTCGCAAACATGCACACAAAATACATTTAAAAGCACCTCAACTGCCCAAGATAATCATATTCCAGCTAATTGTGCTCTATTTTCTATTACATTAATTGTGAATAATGAAACATTATCCACTGTTAACCACAATCGTGAATAATGAAGCATTATTAACTATTACTGTAATAAAATACAGAGAAAACAAATGGAGCCCTAAACAACGTATGTAAGTCTATAATGACGAGATGCCACTGTGTTCGTGGCACTGATGTTGCCATTTCTGAGGCCAGGGGTCGCCAAGGCAGTGCCAGGGGTAACAAGAAGCAAGCCAGGGGTAGCAGGTGTGACCCATGGCAACCCCTAAATTACATCCATTTAAGTTGTGCTAAAAGAAAAAAAAGATACCTGAAAATGTGCAGACTTCAAGAACAGCAGATGGTACTTTGTAGACCTCCTCAACTTCGACTTTAGCACAAACACAAACACACAGCTAATGAGTGTGCAAGCGCAGCCAGCTTCTTTAAGCACTCCCCCAGTAGTTGGCACATCTGGAGCGCCGTCTCAAAATATGGTGCAAGACTATGTCAATTTTAACATTCAAAGAGCTCACAGATGTGGTGGAAGAAAAGAGAAAATCGATCCATCATTTAAACCGATATGCATCATTGTCCTTTTCCTGAAATTCACAGATCTTATAAAATGTTTGTCAGCAGGGAAAAAACAATGGAATGGACACAATTTCCCTGATTTGCTTACATTACTTTTTAAAAGCAGAAATAACACAAAATCCAGGTTGGATTTGCGAACCAGCTAAAATGGCAATTTGCATTGGTTTGTAATCAAAAGTAACTTGGTGCCGCACAGTGTACTGCCTTGTATTACTTTGTGTCATGGGAGCGCTATATGGATGGTGCACTAGCATTCCCCATACATCCATTCATGGATGTTGACACAAATTCATATCTACAAAGATTTTTAGACATGAATTTGCACCAATTCCCGTGCCTCCCTGGGGCTGGCATATCAAGGATTTTTTTTTATGTATTTCTCTTTGTTATATAAATTTGTTGCATTTTGCTGCACGCATACAAAGAAAACTGTCTTACACCATAGTTTTTGTTCGGGAAGGAACACTGCGCAAAACCTATGCTGACTACAATGTAAACACCTTTGCACTATGGTGTCAGCGCAGGCAGAGCACCGAATTTTGGGCCATATGTACGAACACATTTTCCCATAGACACACAATGGGTAAAACCCTTTGCTACATCTGGCCCTTTGCCACATGTAGTTAGATCTGGCTCAGTCCTGCTCTATGCCGTGTATTCAATGCAGCGCAGCAACTTGACTTCCTGCCCTCGCGAAATCTTTGTAAATCATGGCCACGTTTTTTATAAGATGTGGTGAATAGACTTTCAATTTTGTTGGGTGAGAATAGAATCTTTCCTTTATGAGTTACTTTAAATGAGCACTGACATCCAGGTTTTAAGTCAAAAACGTATTTGCTTTAATGGAAATAGTGGCGCCCGGTTAAAATCGTCTTGTTGCTGCTGTATTCACTCAGTGTTCACTATGGTAATCAGTCTCTTCCTTCTAATTGGTGACAGGCTTAGTTTTGGCAATATTGGTCAATATCTGCTTTCTCCTATATTAAGACTAATTTTTTCTCTTATTTCTTACTTGTTTATTACTCAAGGTGTAAGTATAATGCAGGTATTTTTATGTACTATTTTTTATGATTTTTAAGTTTATGTTATAAATGTATAGATAGTCATACATATTTATATGTGTGTGTATGTATATGTATATTTATATATATATATATATATATAGATAAACACTTGAATGCAGCGTGACCTTCGCGCACCTAACCACCGGTGGTGCTGAGCAAATGACGCATGCCCCTGCGTCTTTATGTCCACACTTTCTTCCTCGGTCCAGAAGCACAGCACTCCACAAGCGAGGAAAATGTAAAAGCAAATTTATTGACGCACAGGATTGTTTCAGCATTTCTACCAGGCAGAAATGCTGAAACCCGTTCCTGTGCGTCAATAAATTTGCTCTTACATTTTCCTCGCTTGTGGAGTGCCGTGCCGTGCCTCTGGACTGAGGAAGAAAGTGTGGCTATATATATGTATGTATGTAGATATATATATATATATATATATATATATATATATATATAGATAGATAGATAGATAGATATGTATATATATATATATATATATCTATATGTCTATATATATATATATATATATATATATATAGATATATAGATATATATGCGTCAAACTGCAGCAAAGTTATTAGCAACATGAAAAAAAGCATTTTCTATGGAAACAGAGTACTAACTATAACTACATATATCCATATACATATTTTTATATATATTGCCTACTGGTGGTTATAGTTAGGACCTTGTATCCATTGAAAATGTGTTTTTTGACTTGCCGATATCTTTAGCACTGTTTGAAGAATCTTCACATTTTGAAAAAAGTGCTCTCTAGAATTTTGTTGTGCATGGAAAGTGTTGGGATGATCAGTCAAGCAGAGGTCGAGAAAAAGGCAGGAGTCAAAAAAAGTGCATTTCCCATTTTAATTCCCATAGAGATTTTAGACATGACTACAGTCCGAACTGTACACCAAGTTTGGCAGGAAGGTAGCTCTTGGTCCAGAATGAGTGTGTTTTGCTATTTGGTGTAAATCTATTCAGTAGTTTAGGAGAAATTAAAGAAAATTCAAATTTGTATATCTAGGGCTGCAATGAATTCCCAAATACTGCCGATCTCATGCAGAGATCTGATTGGCAGCCAACACTTCAACCAGGAAGTGTTAGCAGCCATTTTGAGACTCAGCTTTCGCTGATTAAAAAAAAAAAAGGGTGCAGGGCCCTGGGGATCGCCACCTCCCTCAGGCTATGAACTTAAAGTGACCACCACATCCTGAGGACAAAAAAACAAATAAATATAAGGGGGGCATCCTGTGGACCACTGGGCCCCATGGACCATCACCTCCCCGGGGCTATGCATATAAAGTAACAGCATGGCCCCCAAGCCCCGGGGACCACCACCATCTGGGGCTAAAGAATTAGGTAGACTGAGGGTGCTTTGGTGACCCCCGGCCTGCGACTACCACCTCCCTGGGGCAAAATTTAAAAGAAGGAGAGAGGGCGCACTGCCCCCTCAAGGAGCCATATATGGCATCTGGTACCGCTCCATTCTCCCCAGGGCCAGCTCCTGCTAACTCCCAAGGTGTCCACCCTCTGGAGGTAGCAATTTGCTTTTGCTTGGCGGGAGCTGATAGCTCCCGCCAAGCAAAAGCAAACATAATTCCGCTTTCAGCAAGCAGGAGCTGTCAAACAGTTCCCACTTGCTCAAAAAAGAGTTTTCATCTTTTTCCCTTCACATAAATATGTGTTCATGGAAAGAGATTAAAACATTGCTCTCACAAGCAGGTAGCTGCTATTTAAAGCTGTTCCCTGCTTGCAGGAGCAATGCCGGCTCCCGCAGGACCGCAAACCTAAGGTTACAGGGATGTTATAGTTCAGAAATAGAATTTTAAAAAACATAGAAATTTGCTTAAGAACCAAAGATTACAGGGGCACTATAGTTAGGTTCTGAATTTACTCACACAAAACCATAGAAATTCTGCAGTTATAATTACAGTTACTATAAGTAACTATAACTCACGCCCAAAGGTAACTATAACTCACGCACTCGCCATGCACTGCTAATTACCCCAGATGTTACAGCACTCATGACAACTTTTATAAAGCCATTAAAAATATCTATCTATCTATCTATCTATCTATCTATCTATCTATCTATCTATCTATCTATCTATCTATCTATCTATCTATCTATCTATCCATCTATCTATTTATCTATCTATATTTGCATATGTATATTTACAGAGATAATAGTTAAGAAATAGAATTTTTTTAAAAATCATAGAAATTCACTTTAAAAAACAAAGGTTACAGGGACGTTATAGTTAGGATCTGAATTTACTCGCACAAAACCATGGAAATTTAGCAGTTATAGATATGGTTAGCTCAATTAATTATAACTCATTCCCTAACATACCTTTAACTTGAACCCGCGCCATGCACAGTCTTCACCTAAATAATTTTACTGCAAATGTTACATTGTTATCAATGATGTTATCAAAGATGTAATTAGACCTGGCAGCTCTTGGCTTGATTTCCCTGTACTTTTTGCTTCTGACCTCCTGTTTCTGGACTCTGTGCTGTAATTGGCTTTTGCTGGTTTTGATACTCTAGGCACTTTACCAGTGATAACCTGTGCTAACGTGCAAGAGCTCTCTGTCTAAACGATATTGATAATTGATCTTCCATGTTGGCACATTTGATTTACTGGTAAATCCCTAGTAAAGTGCACTAGGGCCTGTAGATCAAATGCTACTAGTGGACCTGCAGCACTGATTGTACCGCTCACATGAGTAGCCCTATAAGCATGTCTCTGACTTGCCACTGCAGTGTCTGTGTGTGCAGTTTAGCACTGTAAATTCAACCTGGTGAATGTCCCCATTCGCAAGGCTCAAACCTTCCCTTTTACTACATGTAAGTCTCCTCTAAGGTAGGCCCTATGTAGCCCCAATGGGTGGGTGCAGTGTATTTAAAAGGAAGGACACGTATTGGAGAGTTTTACATGTCCTGATAGTGAAAGACTGCTAAATTTGTTTTTCACTGTTGCAAGGCCTATCCCTCCCATAGGTTAAATGTCTTTTTAGTGCAGTTTCCGATTGGGAGCAGATAGAGCTATGGAGTTTGGGGGATCTGAACTCACAATTTAAAAATACATCTTTTGGTAGAGTTGGTTTGTAGATTGTCTGTTTAAAAATGTCACTTTTAGAAAGTGAGCATTTTCTTTCTTAACCATTCTGTGCCTCTGTCTGCCTATGGAATCCACGTCTGGGTCAGACTGACAGTTGGGTTGTTTGTGAATTCCCTCTAGACAGTGACACAAAGGGAGCTGAGGTGTGTCCTGCATTTCCTGATGAGTCTTCTTGGGCTAGAGTCGGGAGGAGAAGCTGACACCTGCACCTGAAAGGGCTGTACCTGTCCTCACACAATGCAGTCTTCAACCCCCTAGAGTGTGTCTTAGGCCAGGCCCAGGAAGGCAGGATCTTGTGAACAACAGAGACTTTGCCTACTTTAAAGACAGAAATTAGTATACGTAGTGGATCTAAAATCCCTGACTTTCAGATTACTTATGGATCAAGAGGAAACTCTGCCAAGAAGAAGAGCTTAATGCTTGAGTAGGACATACCAATCTGCCTGTTGCTTTGCTGTGCTGGCCTGCTGCTGCTGCTTCTCCCTTAAGAGGGAAAGGACTGGACTTTGATTTCTGAAATCCTCCTTGTTAAGTTTCTCCAAGGGCTTTGACTGAGCTTTCCACCTGTTAAAAAGTCTCAGGGACATAGGACATCAAAGACTTTATCCTCTGGCACCTGGGTACTCCGGCTGAGGACCCTGACTTGCCAAGTGGTGCCAATCCATTTCCTGGGCCCTTGGAAGTGAGTTCTGGTAAGAAACAAGAAGATCCAGGCACACCGTCTCCGGGCGACTCAGAACTGGCGCTGCTGCGCAACTCCCCACTGCTGCCTGCAACATGAAGCTGTGGTCCCACTGGAGTGTGACAATCCTGATGGACACCGCAAGCCTGACGCTGCCGCAGCCTCGCTAAAGTTCCACGACTCTGTGAGTCCTGAAGTGTCGTGGCATGGACATCTGTGACACCGACTCCGCCGTGGCGCCTGTAGCTCGTGGTGTGACCATGACCCCATGAAGTCACCCAGTGTGGCTTGACCCACCGGATTCATCCAGCCGCTGGATCTTAAGGGAACCGACAGTCGCACCAACACTGCATCAACGACCCTGCTCTGCAGTAAGGAACCGACACCTCACCTCCATGACTCCGTGCATCAGCTTGTTTTCCTCAATACCAAAGGTACTGTACATGGGGGTCCGTGCGACTCTGTGACCAGCGCCGCCTTCCACATGAGTGGCGTCGGAATGTCAGGAATGACTCCATCAACAACACTGTGATAGCCCCAGTTGGAGCTATTGTGTTTCTAAGTGTTTTATTGGGATTTAGGCACTCATTTGGACATTGGTGGTAAAAAAACGCATACCGCTGTGGCGACGGCCGCCAAAGCATCATCGCAGTGGGTACCAGCCGTATTATGACCACAGACGGATTTCCGCCACAAGAATGGCAGAAATCCGGCTGTGGCCATGCCGGCGGCTGGTGGTAAGGTGGTGCTGCTGCCACCAGCAGTGCCATGTCAGTAGAGACTGCCGCCAGCCGTATTATGACCAATAATACAGCCTGGCGGTGTTCTGCTGGCGGGCGCTGCTGGTGGCAGCAGTGCTCCATCCCTTTTCCTGATGGAGGACCCCCTGAACACAGGTAAGTCGGGTCTCCGACTGGGGAGGGGGTGGGGGGTGTTGTGTGGGGGTGTGTGAATGTTTGTTTGTGCGTGGATGCGGGTTTATGTTGCGTGTTGAATGCGCGTGTGCATGCATGGAGGTGTGAGTGCGTTTATGTTGTGTTATGTGAATGCGCATCTGCGTGAATGTTTGAAAGTGTGTGCGTATGTGAGTGTGAATGGATGTATGCATGCCTGGAAGCATGTGGGAATGGGTGTGTGGGTATGCGTGTGTGTGTGTGAAGGGGGAATGTATTGGGGGTGGTGGGGGGCTTTTGAGAGGTGGGGTGGTGGGGAGCGGTACCTGGAGAGGAAGGGGGGAGACCCCTATCAGGGAAGGATTTCCCTGTCACTGATATGGTCTACCGCCATGGTTTTCATGGCGTTACGAATGCCACGAAAATCATGGCAGAAGGCGGGAACAGTGATGGCCGCCAGGCTGGAGATGGACATCTCCAGCCCGGTGGCTGTTACCGCCGTGGCGGCCGGAGTGGTACATTGGCGGGTTGGCTTCAGCCAATGTCATAATATGGTGGTACATACTGCCAGCCTGTTGGCGGTACTTACCACCATATTAACGCCGACTGCCAGGGTCGTAATGACCCCCTTAATCTTTTAAAATTCATACCTTTGCTTGTGTATGTTGGATGTTTGTCATTTTGGTCTTGTTTGATTAGATACATATTGGCTATTTTTCTAAACTGGTGTTGAGTCATTTTTGTGGTGTTTTCATTGGGTTAATGTGTGTGTTTATACAAATACTTTACACATTGCTTCTGAGATAAGGCTGACTAGTTGTGCCAAGCTATCAAGGGGGTGAGCAGGGATTATCCTAGTTGTGTATCTCCCTTACCCTGACTAGAGTGAGGGTCCCTGCTTGGACAGAATGCAAAACTGACTGCCAACCAGAAATCCCATTTCTAACAGATGTCATTAGTGATGTAATATGGGGAGTGATTAGCAGTGCATGGCGAGTGCACAAGTTATAGTTACATTAGGGCATGAAGTTATAGTTACATTAGGGCATGAATTAAAGTTCCTTGAGCTAAACATAACTGTTAGAAAATGGGTCATTAGTTGTGTGGCCTGCACAAATAATAGGTCCACATTTGTACTTCACTGGGAAGCAAACACCCTACTGCAGCACTTGACTCTCACCGGGTACCAAAGCAGAGCAGTACAAGGCTTACTCAAGGGAAATGGTGTGTGCTAGCAATTATCAATTGCAAGTATGCAACAATAACACTCAATAACTGATTGTCCAGTTTCTGCTTTTTCCTTTGAAAAAGGAAAAAGTACATTTATTACACACACTACTAATACTATGCAACAATTTAAAAACATACAATTATAGACTTTCACCCTAAGGGGATGTGACAGTGTTGGTTTACCACATTCACAGAAAACACCTCAGTATAAAAATACTGCACATTTTTACACAGTCCCTAGAGGACCGCACAGTTAGTCTTCTCTCTCACCCCTAATGGGTGTTTCTGCATATGTGTCCCACACACGGGCCTGTGGCAGTCCACGGCCTTGTAACCTTGCCCTTTTCCCATGAGGAAAGACACCCCCCTCAGCTGCAGAGCAAATGCTCCAGCCTAAGCAAATTAAACACCACCACGGCACCATTGAGGGTGATATTTTTCCAGACCCAGTGATCCTCCTGCAGCTCCCGCTGTGTTTAGTAACATTCTTGTGGTGACCCTGCTCTCATGGGGGTCACAAATGCCCAAAAACGAGCGGCTTTGAGCTAGAGAATTGTTGTGCCTTGCAAGGCATTATGGAGTACTCCTCCAGGGGCATGCATGCCTGATGAGCGGCTCTCCCACTGCACTAGGGAGTGCCGCTTTGCTTGTTATTCAGCCTTCACTTTCTTCTTTTCAGCTAGGCGTCTTGAGGTGTCCGGTTCCACCCTGACACCCCACGTGGTTTTTCCTCATAGGAGGGCAACTCGAGGAGCCCATCTCTGGATGCCCTCACCAGCTTTCAACACAAGCAGCAGCTCACATGCTGCTGGAGGGAGCTGGCAGCAACATCCTAGTCTGCCCACTCCTGTGGTACAGACGTGCACTGGTGGTCCTATCATTCTGCTCCCATCAGTCACAGGCACTGGCAGGAGAGACGGCTGGCCACAAGGGGGAGTGCAGCCTCCTCCATGCGTTGGGGCCCAATATGGGTCCCGGGCCCCCTTCCTGGTGTTGCAGGGAGAGCGGTGGTGCTCCCCGTGTCATCATTGCCTCACAGGGTCCCAGGATGGGGCCCAGGGCCTCTTGCAGTTGAGGTGAGGGGGTGCGTTACAGCACCCAGCCTTCTTGGGGCTCCTATTGGGGTCCCGGGATGTGGTCGGGCCCTCTTCTCATAAAGCGGGTGTGTAACGGCACTCCCCGTGCTCTTCCTCTTCTTCACAGGGGAAGTGCAATGGTGCTCCCCTGAGGCAAGTTGGAGGTCGACAGCGGAGCCCCACGCACTTTGCTACGGCCATAGAAAGGTCGCCAACCTTTGAATGATGCTGTCTCGGGCCCCGTTGCTGCAATTTTTATGACCTTTGGCTCATTTTGCTCCTGTGGCAAGCCCTAGCCATCTGGAGCATTTTTATCAGGCATCCTAGTATGAAAAGCTGACGAATTTGGCAGGTAGCTGGTTTCATAGGCTCCCTGTGCCAGATTCCACTATGCTCTCTCTCTGGGCCTCTCGCCTTGTGGCTCAGAGCCCAGTCTCTCCCCACTGTTCCTGGAATCAATCAAAGTCAGACCCATTGGGTCTGGGGACAGTGAGGGGGTTTCTCCTTCCAACTATCCATGGTGTCAGTCTCCAGTCCAAGGGTTTCTCAGCAACATCACATCTAAGAGAGCTCCCTCCTCTGCACAGAACCTTTTAAGTGGAGGTGGAAGTGACCAGCAAGGCTGCACCTCTGGTCTATCCTGGTGTGCCACATCACCTCTCCAACCCTCTCTCCTCCTCCCTGCACAGTTTTCTGGGCTAGCTCAAAATGGTGTCACCTAGGAGTCAGTGGCCACATGAGTTCTGGGGGTCTCAGCTCCACCCCTCGCTGACTTCACAACCAGGCCCTTCCCCCAGCAAATCTTCAAAGGAGTCCCCCCATGCCCCAGACTTGGCTCCATACGTCTGGACTCCCTTCTTTGTTAAGTAGCCGGCAGGCCCTTTCCTGGCACAGTATGTCAGTTGGCTGATTGATACAGAGCCACTTCACCCAAGTTCTTCCTCCTTCAGAGTTGACTTAAGCACTGTTAATAGTTTCTTTGAAGGGTAAGGCCAGTTTTCCTGTCACTGGTGAGAAAAGCAATTAACTCAGCCCAGCAGGGTCACAAAATGCATGGGATCCGGTCCAGAGCTGAGTCAGAGAAATGTGCTATTTCTGGATGACTCTTAAGCTGTACAGATGTGCATTTATATTAGTCGTGTTTTCTTCATACAGGTCATAGTGCACACTGGTGTGACTCTGTAACTCCTAAGGAACTGGAGTGGCGCCCTAGGCAACCCTTCCAATAAGAATATAATGAGAGGCCACTATAGTCAAGAAATAAAGCACACTGACTATCCCTTGCTATGTACATCACCATTATAAGGGCTATTCTAGGTCACTACCTACTCTGTGGAGTCCCTTCTGACCAGGTGACCTGCGTGCAGTCCATGGGCTGTGCACGACTGGAGTCTCCCACAGACAGCCCACTCATGTGTGCACACGCGTGTGCACTTGTGTCCTCATGTAACCAGCCAGGTGCCTCTTACTCTTGCTGCCTCACAGCGGCATTGTTTTAAAAGGTGGGCATTGGCGGTCATCACAGGCAGTCCAATTTACTGTGGGTTAGCATCAGGTTATGAAGCTTCCCCACTGTTAAAGGTTAAAACCATGTGATCAAAGAAATCTGGGCAGATTAGATGGTCATAACCACCTTCTCAAAATAGCTATAACTGACAAATTTCTATGGCTTTGTGCAAGTAAATTCAGACCCTTACTATAACATCCCTGTAACCTTAGGATTTTTAAGTACATTTCTCAGTTTTTTTAAATTGTATTTCATAAGTACAACGTCCCTGTAAACTTTTTTTTTTTTTTTTTAACGTAAAGTAATTTTAATTAATATACGTTAATACTTAGACCATGCATGGCGGGGGATGATTGCAGGGCCTGGCCTGTTGCCAGGTCTTGTACTCAACCTACTATAACTACCTGAGCCACACATGGCCTTTGGACGTGCACGGCGGGGTTTGGCTATGGCCAACCCCCCTATAACCACCCAACCTCGCAGCATGCATGGTCTTGGACGTGTGCGGCGGGGGTTGGCCACAACCCCTCTGTTCCTAACTGGAAAGTTTTAGGGTGATCTGTCCAGCATGAGGGTGCTAGAACACCTTAGTCACAGCTGCAACCAAAATGTATGATTAGGATTTTATGCAAATTTAGCAGAAAGGAAGATCTTGGTCCAGAAAGCATGCTTTTTGTGAATTGGTATTAATCCATTTAGGAGTTTTGGAGAAATTAAGGCCAAAACATTTTGTATATTTGGCGCTGCTGAGGTTCCGTGGAGCCAACAGATCTCAAGGTGAAATTGGATTGGCTGACACTAAATCAAGAAAGATGTGACACCAGCCATTTTAGGTCTTGGCGACTGAGTTCTCTGTCCTGTAAATTAGTGTAAAATAAGATATAGGCCCTCATTACAACATTGGTGGTAAAAGCCACTTACCGCCGTGCAGAAGACCGCCAACACACTGCCGCAGCCACGGAAATCCGCCACAGCTATTATGACCCACATTTCGGAATCCGCCAAAATTCAGACACACACACAAGTCCGCCACACCAAAGGTCAGTGATAAACTGGCGAAAATAAAACCTCCACCGTCACGCCAACAGAAATACGCCCACACTATCACAACACACAAATCCAAGCGGCGGTCTTTCAACCGCGGTATTCCATTGGCGGTACACACCGCCGCGCTCAAAATACACACACACATACAAAACACAGCCACATTGGACAATTCAAAATACACACCCCTGATACACATACACACACCACTCCCACACACCCAATACAATATAAAACACACACCCACATCACCCACATCACCCACATCACCCATAAACCCCTACTACAACAATTGAGAAAGAAGCACCATCAACAATACTAGCATCCACAGGCACACAACACCATCATCCACATAACGTCCACGCACCTCACACAACACCCCACTACATATCAGCACACATATCACCACACACTCCACCCCACACATCACCTACACCACCCCATGGCAAGGCAAAGACACCCCAGGTTCTTGGAGGAGGAGCTCAGCGTCATGGTGGAGGAAATCGTCCGAGGAGATCCACAGCTATTCGGAGCACAGGTGCAGCACACCTCCATTGCAAGGAAGATGGAGCTATGGCGAAGAATAGTGGACAGGGTTAACGCAGTGGGGCAGCACCCAAGAAATTGGGAGGACATCAGGAAGATGTGGAACGACCTACGAGGGAAGGTACGTTCCGTGGTCTCCAGACACCACCTGGCGGTTCAGCGGACTGGCGGCGGACCCCCTCCTCCTCCCCCACAACTAACAACATGGGAGGAGCAGGTCTTGGTGATTCTGCATCCTGAGGGCCTCGCAGCAGTAGGTGGAGGAATGGACTCTGGTAAGTCAAATCTTAACTATTACAACCCCCACCCTACCTGCATGCTATCACATACCCCCACCCTCACCTCCAACCCCAGCACCCCAACTCCTCACATATGTCCCAAATCACAAACCACCCATCCCAACATCAAGCCCTGCATGCAACAACAAAGCATGGACACACATCACTAAAGCATGCCCACTTCACATACCCACACAACCCCCTAAACCATCATCACACAAGGTCCCACACAGGAATGCAAGCACTGGGGTACACGATCACCCACCCATTGCACACCATGACACACACAGATGTAATAACCATCCTTTTATACCCCTGCAGGACCCCTACCCAACGTCACCGGACAGGAGGGTCCACACTTGTCCACACCACCAACAGAAGAGGCCCACAGTGATGAGAGCATCTCTGTCCAACTGGATCTAGATGACCAGCCCGGCCCATCGGGAACCTCGTGACAGTCGGTTCCCCTCACCCAGTCACAGGCCACCACAGACCTTCCCCCCTCTGGAAACAACAGCACAGCACCCACCCATCGGGCCCATACCTCCGTCCCCAGGACACGTCAATCAGCTGTGTGTCCACCACTACAGGGAACCCAGGCTAACCCACCACCCCAACAACAACAGGGACCTGGGGGCAGTGGTAGTGGGCACACGGTCCAGGGGACGGAGGCCCAGGAACACAGGGGAACTGGGAGGGCTGCTGTGCGACAGGGGGCGGGCAGGCCAAGGGAACCCACTCTCCACGAGGCCCTCTCCTCCATCATGGGAGCATACCACCACTCCCAGGAGACGAGGGCAACGGTACTGGCCAAGTTTCAGGACACCCAGCGCCTGCAGGAGGAACAGTATATGGGCTTCAGGGAGGAACTCAGAACCGTCAGCTCTACCCTGGGCACCATCGTACGGGTGCTGAAGGAACTTGTGATCACCAGGAGGGACACTGTGGCACTGCAAGGGGCCCCTGTACATCCTTAAATTGCCCCAGCTCCACTTCCTATGCCCATTTGGGCAATGCACCTGTGAGACTAATAGACTGGACTCTGCCATGGACATTCCTCCACCATCACCCCTCACCATTTTACAATCCCCTCCAATATTGAGCACTTAAATAAACACCCATAAAGCACAAAACAATCTGGAGTCTGTCTGTGATTTCGAAATAGTGTTTTAGCAATTACAGTGACAAAATGCTCTTTCAATTGTAATGTCAACATACCTATGTCACACAGCTCTAGTCCATGAGGAATCTAAGCAGATGTAACACAGTGGGACCCACATCTGTGAAATCGTAAGGGAAAGTGCCAACTCAGTGACCATACACTGGGTGAAAACGACACGCAGTAGAGAGGTAGTAGTGTTTAAGTACATGTCGTAGGCAGGTTTGTATTCTTTCCTGTGTCTCACTGGAAATATTGCTGGATCACTGAGTCCCTGTTCTGCATGTCTTCTTCCTCTGCTTCCTCGTCTTCACTGTCCACAGGCTCCACAGCTGCAACAACACCACCATCTGGACCATCCTCCTGTAGAAAAGGCACCTGTAGTCACAAAGCCAAGTTATGAAGCATACAGCAGGCCACGATGATCTGGCACACCTTCTTTGGTGAGTAGAATAGGGATCCACCTGTCATATGGAGGCACCTGAACCTGGCCTTCAGGAGGCCGAAGGTCCGCTCGATCACCCTCCTAGTTCACCCATGGGCCAAATTGTAGTGTTCCTCTGCCCTTGTCCTGGGATTCCTCACTGGGGTCAGTAGCCATGACAGGTTGGGGTAACCAGAGTCACCTGCAAATGGTGAGGGACAACTGTTAGACATGCACTAACCTGGAGGGATATCCCCAGACCAAGACAACCATTCCCAATTACTTGCTCACCCAATAGCCACACACGGTGCCTCTGGAGTTGACCCATCACATAAGGGATGCTGCTATTCCGCAGGATGTAAGCGTCATGCACTGAGCCAGGGAACATGGCATTAACATGGGAGATGTACTGGTCTGCCAAACATACCATCTGTACATTCATAGAATGATAACTCTTCTGGTTTCTGTACACCTGTTCACTCATGTGGGGGGGTACCAAAGCCACATGTGTCCCATCAATGGCGCCTATGATGTTGGGGATATGTCCCAGGGCATAGAAATCCCCTTTCACTGTAGGCAAATCCTCCACCTGAGGGAAAATGATGTAGCTCCGCATGTGTTTCAGAAGGGCAGACAACACTCTGGACAATATGTTGGAAAACATAGGCTGGAACATCCCTGATGCCATGGCCACTGTAGTTTGAAATGGCCCACTTGCTAGGAAATGGAGCACTGACAGCACCTTCACTTGATGGGGGATTCCTGTGGGATGGCGGATTGCTGACATCAGGTCTGGCTCCAACTGGGTACACAGTTCCTGGATTGTGGCACGGTCAAGCCTGTATGTGATAATCAAATGTCGCTCCTCCATTGTCGACAGGTCCACCAACGGTCGGTACACCGGAGGATGCCGGCACCTCCTCACATGTCTCAGCGGACGGTGCCTATGAAGGACAACAGCGAGCACAGAATCAAACAACTCAGAGGTACGTACCCACAGTTTACACAGAACACCATTCATACACAAAAGGTGGCCTGTATGTGTGTTGAGTCTAAGCCTAGGTATGTGTGACGCAGTTGAAAATTAAGCCATGTGGGCCCCTGAAATGGCGGCTGCCTGACCTGTAAAGTGGGACAATGGGATGTGAGGTAACTGCGCTGGCGTTGTACACCGTCGCGGTAGGCGGTCGAAGACCGCGGCGCAATCCTGCATTGGTTAACATTGGACCCTATGGGTCCCAGGAGCCAATTATGATGTACCCCGGCGGTGACGGTACGTACCGCCGCGGACGTAACCGCCATTTTCTATCTGTTCAATTTCTCGACATCTGATCTTCAACAGGAGAGGACCTACACTGCAAGTGCTGCTGTGACCTCCGTCTGGAAGATACAATGGCTCGAGTGTCTGGGGAAAGGGCCCCTGCCTTCACATTGGAGGAGTTGGAGAAATTTGTGGATGGGGTCCTCCCCCAGTACACGCTACTCTACGGTCCTCCAGACAAACAGGTAAGTACACAGGGAGCATGTTGTATGGGCTATGCCTGTGTGGAGAGGGCTGGATGTAAGAAGGAAGGGGGGAGAGTGCAGCGTGCATGAAAGACATTGAATGCATGTGCTATATGGCAAGGGTAGGGATGGGGGCCAATCAGTTTGACGGTGCAGTTGGTAATAACTTCTCTTTTTGCCCTGTACATTCCATTTAGGTCAGCGCCCACCAGAAAAAAAGATATTTGGCGTGCCATCGCCAAGGACTTCCGGACCCTGGGGGTCTACCACAGACGGAGCACCCACTGCCGGAAAAGATGGGAGGACATACGCCGCTGGAGCAAGAAGATGGTGGAGGCCCAGCTGGGGATGGCCTCCCAACGTGGGAGGGGTGCCCGTTGCACCATGACCCCCCTGATGTTCAGGATCCTGGCGGTGGCCTACCCGGAGTTGGATAGGCACTTGAGGGCATCACAGCAGACACAAGGGGGTGAGTACACTCTCATTCTGCTGACTTTGTGGGCATTACGAGGTGTCTGGGTGGGGGAGGTGGGCTGTGGGTTCCCCTAGGCCAGTGCGAGTTCCGTAGGCAAGGCCCCTCCGTAAGGCAGGCTAAGTGGCACCCCACCCCACCTCTGTAGAGTGCCAAGTACAGCTAGTCATGCCCCTGTGTCATCTATGTGTGCAGATGTCGTACATAGCCTTGTAGGCCATTTCCCAGAAATAGAACAGTGGAACCCAGGAGCGCGGCGTAATGCAGGGTGCTTCTGTGTCTGTCGTGTCCGCCAACGGTAGCGGTAATGCATGAACTCAACATGTCTTTCTTCTGTCTTCCCCCTCCTATTTTTTGGTCTCCCTGTTCTTGTGTGCAGTACCATCATCAGGCGGAGGAGCAGTGGCACCGGAGCACGAGGGAGCTGCATTCCACATGGCCTTGGAAGGCGACACTACGGAGTCTGAAATCACCAGTGGGACGGAAGGCGAGGGGAGCACCACGGCAGGGACAGGAGCTGGCAACAGCGACACAGACTCGTCCTCTGATGGGAGCTCCCTTCAGAGGACGCCCACATCTACAGGTACAGCCGCCACCCCCCCTACCAGCACCGCCCTCCCAGCAGCCCCTCAGGCTTTGCCCTGTGCCTGCTCACCCAGGAGGGCGGGCATCACCTTCGCCCCTGCTGCCCTCAGTAAGGAGGCCATTGACCTCCTCAGGTCCCTCACTGTTGGGCAGTCTACCATTTTGAATGCCATCCATGGTGTAGAAAGGCAGTTGCAACAAACCAATGTATTCCTGGAGGGCATTCATTCTGGTCAGGCGGCCCTTCACCGAGCTTTTTAGACTCTGGCCTCAGCACTGAATGCAGCCATTGTCTCCGTCTCTAGCCTCCCCCCTCCAACTTCCTCAACCCCGACCCAATCCCCTGTACCTCAGCCTATCCCAAGCACACCTACAGACCAACATGCACACACCTCAACACCCAGGGGAAGCTCAGGCAAACATATGCACCACACATCCCACAGGCACTCACGCAACCATCAGACACATGCAGACACACCAACATCCACTGCTTCCACTGTGCCCCCCTCCTCATCGTCTCCCTCCTCCCTCCCAGTCTCGTCTACACTCACACCTGCATGCACTACCTCTACAGCCACTATGTCCCTCTGCAGCACACCCACCACCACACCCCGCTCACGTGCAGTCACCACCCCCACTACCATTCACACGTCCCCTGTGTCCTCTCCCAGTGTGTCTGTGATGCCCCATCCGAAGATACACAAACGCAGGCACACACCCACCCAACAGCCATCCACCTCACAACAGCCTCCAGCGCATGCACCTTCACCCAAAGTCACCAAACATACACCTCCTACAGCAAACCACCTCTTCCTCCACTCCCAAACCCCCTCCAGCTACCCGTCCCAGTGTGTCCAAAAAACTTTTCCTGTCCACCCTTGACCTCTTTCCCACACCTCCCCCACCCCGTCCGTCTCATAGGTCCCGAACTAGCACCTCAGCCGCAACATCTCCGGGACCAGTGGTGCCTGTAGTCACCGGAATGTGGAGTGCACCGGCCACCAGGGTAGCCAGTGTGGCACAAAGCCACAGCACAGACAGTCCCCCACCTGTGAAGCATCAGATGTTGGCCAGTGCCCGGCGGGAGAGGAGGAAGACTCCAGCCACCAAAGCTGCTCCCAGGGGTCCTGGTGGGAGTGTGGAGTCAGCTGTGACACCTTTCAAGGTGGGGAAGGGCCACAAGAAACCCGGCAAGTCTGGGAAGAGCAGCACAGTGGAGAAGACCACCATCATCCCCGCTGCCCAGGAGGCCACCGCCAGCACCAGCCCAGCTGCCCAGGAGGCCACCGCCAGCACAAGCCCAGCTGCCCAGGAGGCCACCGCCAGCACAAGCCCTGCTGCCCAGGAGGCCACCGCCAGCACAAGCCCAGCTGCCCAGGAGGCCACCGCCAGCAAAAGTCCTGCTGCCCAGGAGGCCACCGCCAGCACAAGCCCTGGTGCCCAGGAGGCCACCGCCAGCACAAGCCCAGCTGCCCAGGAGGCCACAGCCAGCACAAGCCCAGCTGCTCAGGAGGCCACCGCCAGCCAGCACAAGCCCAGCTGCCTAGGAGGCCACCGCCAGCACAAGCCCAGCTGCCCAAGAGGCCACCGCCAGTACACGCCCAGCTGCCCAGGAGGCCAGCACCAGCCCACCTGCCCAGGAGGTCACCGCCAGCACAAGACCAGCTAGGCCATGAAGGACCGCCAGCCCTGTTGGGCCATGAAGGACCGCCAGCGCCAGCCCTGCTGGGCCATGAAGGACTGCCAGCAGCTGAGACCCTGCAATGTAGACTGCCATCTCAATCACTGCTGAACAGGGCACAGCCATCTGAAGCACCGCTGAACAGCCGCTGAACAGGGCACCGCCATCTCAATCACCGCTGAACAGGACACCGCCATCTCAAGCACCGCTGAACAAGGCACCACCATCTCAAGCACCGCTGAACAGGGCACCGCCATCTCAAGCACCGCTGAACAAGGCACCGCCATCTCAAGCACCGCTGAACAAGGCACCGCCATCTGAAGCACCGCTAGCCCATGAGCCCGTCACGGGGTGAATGAAGCACTCTGGGAACCATGCCTCTCCAGAACCAGTGGAGACTGTCATCCACTCCCTCTGTCCTCAACAGGATGAAGCACTCTGGGCACCATTCCCCTCCAGAACCAGTGGAGACTGTCATCCACTTGTGAGACTGTGGCTTTGCACTCCCCAGGATTGAACAGTGGGCAAACCACCCACTGTAGAGACTTGAGAGACTGTGGCTTTGCACTCCCCATAATTGAACAGTGGGCAAACCACCCACTGTAGAGACTTGAGAGACTGTGGCTTTGCACTCCCCAGGATTGAACAGTGGCCAGACCACCCACTGTAGAGACTTGAGAGACTGTGGCTTTGCACTCCCCAGGATTGAACAGTGGGCAGACCACCCATTGTAGAGACTTGAGAGACTGTGGCTTTGCACTTCCCAGGATGTTACAGTGGGCATGTGGCCCCCTCGTGGATATGGCGTCGTGCACTCAAGCGGCTGAGGTGCCCCCCCTTTCCCTCCCTTGAGGTGCCTGTTTTATTGGTATCTGATGCCCCTGCAGGGTTCTCTCCGTCAGGGTCGGGGATCTTGTGTGGGCCTCGCCCATACCATGTGGTCCCAGTGTTCCACGGACTTTCTTAGTGCACTACCTGGACTCCTATGCTTGGTATTTATTTTGTACATGGTGTATATATTTATTTCTGCCTACTTGTTTTTAATATATTACAATGGTTACACTAATTTTCTATTGTCTTTGCATTCTTCCAGGGGGTTTGGGGGGTGTAACTGTGATGTATTGATATGCATTTGTGTGTGTTGTAGTGGGTGAGGGTGGGGGTGTTGCGTGTGTGTGCCCCTATTTTTTGCCTCACCTGTGTCGTAAGTGCAGTACTCACCATGGTCTTCGCCGCCAGGGTTCGTGCTCCTGGTAGAGGAGGAGGAAGACTATCGCAGGTAGAATTTGGAGTTCCGGTTCCATGGTGTCCTCGTTCCTCGTGGAGTGTGTAGAAGTGAGCGTTTTCCCTTCGAAATTCCTGTTTCTGCCGTGTTTTTATCCACGGTGAATCCGCCCCGGAAAAAGTGGCGGATTGGCCTGTCATAATAGTGTGGGCGGTACATTGTCTTCCGCCTGTCTGTTGGCGGTGACCGCCGCGCTGTTTGTTTGTACCGCCGTGGTGGTCGGAGTGTTAAAGTGGCTGTCTATGTTGGCGGTTTCCGCCACGGTCGTAATTGCAATTTTTTACCGCCGGCCTGTTGGCACTTTTACCGCCGCTTTAACACCGTCTGCCAGGGATGTAATGACCACCATAGTGTCCAACTCCCACAAGGGGAGCCAGCTAGGGCCATGGGTCCCTGGGGCTACCCTGCGACCCCCAACAAAAATGAGTATGTGGTTCCCCTGCAGCCCCCAACAAAAATGGAGCTTTGGGTGTCCCAGGTGTGCACCAGGGACACCCACTTATTAAAGAATTGCCAGCTCCAGCCTTCACCATGATGGTTCCTGGATGGGGAGCCGGATGGGGTTTCAGGGGCCCTGGGGTTCCCCCCGTGGCCCCAAAGGAGAATTAAAGATGTGTGTGTCCTGTGTGGGCACCAGGACACCCAAAATGTAATTAATAGTAATACAAAAATAATAAATGAGCAGCAGAAGCAGCTCATTTATTATTCAATCTTTTTTGTGATTTGGTGTAAATCCATTCAGTTGTTGTGGAGTTATTAATGGAAAAAATATAGATATCCAGGGACACGGAGGGTTCGTGGATCCGACAGATTCATGGTGTTATCTGATTAGCTACCAAAACTTCAACCAGAAAGTCTGGCAGCCATCTTGGGACTCAGATTCAGCAGAGTCCCAAGAAAAAGCATTAAAAAAAGAAACAGGGCCATGGTAGAAATACCCTGACTCTGTAGGCCTGGTGGTGGGGTCTCACAGGGACCCAGCCAGGGGGAAAAAACTTTTTAATTTTTATTTGACTGTGAATTCGCAGAGAATCCCAAATCCATGGTATAATAGGAAAAAAGCCTGGGGGCACACGTGTTCCACTGGAATATTCTGAAATCATCTGTATGCATCCTCCCCGCCGCCGGAAGTCTTCCAGCCATTTATATTGATTATCTGCACATGCCAGATGTGTTCGTGGTCACAGTTTCTGCAATTAAAGTGGGAGCAACTGTGTGTTTATGACACTGATGTGTTTCTCTGCTGGATTTGCAAACCGCTCCCTGAATGAGTTGGGAGATTACCTAACTATTTCAAGAAAGGGTCTCTTTTGGCATGGTGGCCCCCCACTTCTAAACAGGTTCCCAGGGCCAGATCTCTTTCCCCAAAGCTCAATTATGTTTGGCACTTCAGCCACGTTTGTAAGTCCCTAATAAATGGTACTCCTCGTACATAGGGCATGGTTACTGAAGAGGGCACCCCCCAGAGCTGCAGCACCAATTGTGCCACTCTGAGAGGCCCCACGCCATCCTAATGCAGACTGCCATTGCAAGTGCATGACAAGGTGTATTCAAAAGTTGCAAACTCTACATGGCACTCACCAAGAGTTCCATGTCCACTAACACTGCATGCAATGTAGGTAAGTCACACCTAAGGCAGGGTGCACTATAATGCATATGAGGACATATGTGTGCATTAGCCATAGCAAATGCATGTACTGGACACTGGCCATTACGGGTTCGCCAGCTACATGATGGCTTCTCTGAACACTGGGTTGTTTGTTATCAAACAACTCAGAATAACAAACCCACACTGATGCCAGTATTGCATCTATTATAAAATGTACCCACAGGGCACCTTGGGGTGTCCCCTGCAAAACCTAACAGCCCTGGCCTGGTTGCTGACTGGTCCTAACCAGCCTGCCACCACCAGACACGATTCTGGACTCCTGGGGTGAGAGACTTTTGCTCTCAGGAACCAGAACACAAAGCCTTTCTTGGGTGGAGGTGTTACACCTCCTCCCCCAGGAAGGCACCCTGCACCAGCAGACAGCTTCAAAGGCTTTACTGCCTTTGAAATCTGACGTCCGCCTCTGCTGCTAGCAGCAGATGGTCGCTCAATGGTTTTTTCCCCACTTTAGGCTTGAAAACGGGCTGGAAAACTAGGAATGGTTTGAGGAGTGGCCAGCCTCAGCCTGCACCACCCCTGAGGTGTGGCAGTCGAGCAGACTACTTAATTTAATTTTCTTCCATCTTGGATGGCAGGAAAACAGCCAATCATGGTTAGGGATGTGACCCCTTCCCACAGGAAGTGGTCACTTACTGGGTGTAACCACCCTAAGGTAGGTAACCCATTGGCCACTGCCAGGTACTCCCGCTAGTACACCCAAAATGCAGTATTTATTGGCCATCCCTAGACCAACAGATCAGATTCGAAAGGCACAAGAAGACCAGGAACAAAGAAGGCCTGAGGCACGAGAACATAAGTTCTGCTGCACAAAGAAGAAGACACCAAACCCTGCCTGCTGCTCCAAGAACTCGATAATTGCCACTGAGGTGTCACCTGGAAACCTGAAGGACTCTACAAAACCCCAGGGCACCTCCAGTCTTCTGAAAATTGCCAAGAACCTCCCTCAAAGTGAAGGTATCACTCTTCTCCACCCTGCAAGCAAGGAAACTGTGAAGTCCAGTTCACTGACCGACCACTGACCAATGAATTGGATCCAACAGTCAGACCAAAATTTAAACAATGGACCAGAAGGACAAAACTTACCAGTGTGCCAAGTTTGTGGGCACTGAGACATTCAAGGCCTGAGACATACCATTAGTCAGGGTACTGGACCCCCAACGTCGAACACCCAGAAGCAAAGTCCACTCCAGACTCTCAAAAGGCCAGCAGCAAGCATCAGTCGAGGGACTTCAGGACCCCCAAGAATCACCCACCAGAGTGGGAGTGGCCCTGCTGAAATGCAATCTACCTTCAAAGTGATCTGCCCCTGGCTCCAAGGACTCCAAGATGCACAACTCTTGGCTGGCCTACCTATGCTGCACCTGGCCTCCTTTGCCCCTGCATCAACAAACCAGCTGTGATCTAGGGGTCCCTAACTCCTTACATACTCCACCCTACAAGGGGACCCACCAGATTTATCTTTAAGTACAACTGTGCAATGTGTATCCAAGTGGTTCCCCCTCTCCAATGTGCATCAACTTTAAGACTTTCAGCTGCTGCTCATGCTTGAACCAGGAATCACCCAAACTTCTCTAGCTAGCCCACGGGACATCTCAACAACCTTAACCTAAAAATAGAAGGTGACACTTGTGAAAGAATTGCCTGATTTTATATGTATTTTTAAAGATTTTACGATTCATTCCTATGGTGCGTAATCACACACAAAAAGGGAACAGATTTCTAAACTTTGAAAAATCTGAACTAATAAGTACTTACTGTATTTTGATGACCGTGGTCCTAAAAATGTTATAAAAATCGGAAGTATTTTTGATGAACTGGTCTCAAGTTATTGTTCCCAGTGTGTGTCCATATTTATTGATAAAGTGGGAGGAACAAATGCTTAGCACATCTCCAACATAAGCCTAACTGCTCCTGCACACTACCACAAACACAGAGCACTAGGTGGTCTGCTTTGTAACTCTGGATACCAAAGTGGGGTTGCTTGGACTCTCTACAAGGTGCACTTCATTTTCGTACACTATATAGAGAGCCAGCCTCCTACAACTGTATACAATAATATCAAACAACTGAAGAACCTGTCAGAAGCAGGTTCTTATTTACACATGGTGTCCCTAATTTGGCACAGCGCGCGGATCCATGGCGTGCTAATGAAGCCGTCAGCAAAGATCAGCCACAGAGCGCGCTGAGCAACAACAAGCACTTAGGCCTGCTTTCTCAGGAGACAGCTTAATGCCACACCGCACCGTTTCTGCAGCTTTCCATTAAATAAGTTTAATGGCTGCCACTGTGGTGTGCTGTCACACCCGTGTCGCAGCATTGTTTATGCTGCTGCACTCAAGTTCACTGGCGTGCTCTTATGACAAATAATGGCTTCTGGCACTATAGGTAAGACATTGGGTACTCCAATAAGTTCTTAAAAATAAGTACATTCTTTCTGGAGATTTTAGCTCAAGGTATTAAACAATTTTAGAAGCTTTAGTGTTCATCCTTTATAAAGTCAAAAAGTGCTATTGTGACATGAGGCTTTACAATTGCTAGTTTATGTCGGCAGGATAGCTCCGTGATTGGAACGATTGCTGCCGAGACACAAGTTCCAATACCAACAAAGGCGACCTAGCCTGCCAAAATTCATAGATGGCTAAACTGGGTACACTTACATTGGGTAATAGTAACATCTGTCCTATACAGCACTTACAAATGACAGAGGTACAATATAAAGCGCTATGTATAAACAAAGGTATCAATGCACGCGATTCACATGTAAAATTCAAAACACCGACTTCCGTCTGCCATGGTATATATCATTCTTCTCTGCTACTCACAGAAAACCAAGTGCTCACTTGCAGAGAGGAAGCTGTGAGTGTAAAGATTGCTTTATACAACCTTCTTCCAGGCGGTGTCACTGTGGCAATACTTCAAGAGCACCTGCAAAAAGGCAGGGAAAAAAAAGTGTAATGGGTAAAAAAAGGTTATGGAGATGCAGAAGCCGCACATCTTCCTGGGGAATCTCTATTAGAATTCAGCGCAGGGCCCAGAACTCAAGGCAAACTTCAACAGTTGGGTGCACAGAGCAGAGCCATTTATCTGAACCATATGAGTAACCGAAAAGAGTGCAATGACAAGAGATGGTGATGGGGCTGCAGCGTGCACATTTGTGATGGCACCCGGGATAAATCTTGCCACCCTCGCCTGGAGTACAGTGACATATTGCTGCATTTTTCAGGATAACTGGCAGCCTTTTTTGGAGTGTCAATCGCGCTATTAAAATCTTCCTTAAGAAGCAAATTCCCACTATACTAAATGCTTTTTGTATGTATGTTTGTAATAAAATTACGTCACTCAGTTCTGAATTCGTAAAGGTGTACCAATGACCATGAGTAGGAGCAGTCCAAATTACATAAAAACCTGTGAAAATCATTGGTTGAAGAGGGTGAAGTCTATTGGTAACAGTTCCCATACTTCTTGTTACCCTCCCTAAACTAGCTGAGCCCCACTCCCTCTGCACTCGTGATAGTTATAGGACTTTTTATGCACTGTGTCCTCGTGAAAATATGTGGAAACATGATCAACCTATATGTTGGATGAAAACGTAAAGTCTCCGGTTAAAAACAAAAAACAAAAAAAAAACAAATCCACAGCACCAATGACGTAAAATTTAAATCAATACATTTTTATTTAATGAAAAAAAAACATATAATCACTTGCTGTATGTATTTTCTACATTCCTAAATGTATAGCAGCAAGATGATTGAAATGAGCAGGCTCTCTCTCCCACTCGTGCAATTTTTTTCACCCACTCCCAATATTCTGGTATTAAAGTGCCTGTAACTGCACCCACTTTTGTCTCTTCAGCCACTGTTCACTGATGCCACGGGCCTCTCGCCCTCTCATACCTTAACACTGCCTTCCTTTTCTTGTCTGTCTGTGTTACCCAGAATTCACATTCGCTTGCCACATTCAGCCTCGGGAGAGGTGAGAGAAGGAGCTGACAGCGAATACTGACCTCTGTGAGGCTGCGTGTCGCGCAAGGAATCCTGTTTGTCCGAAATCAGAGATGTCATCAATGATATCATATAGTAATATGTGAAGTAATTAGTCTTGCATGGCGGGGGGCAAGTTATAGTTAGCTCAGTAAACTAAAATTGGTGAATTTCATTTTTTTTGTTTAAAACATTAGTTTTTAACACCTAACTATAACATCACTTTAATGTGTTTTTTCCAGTGAATTTCTACGCTATATACATATATGTGTGTGTATTTGGGTGTATATGCATATATATATATATATATATATATAAATATATATATATATATATGTATATATTACTTACTGGTGATCACCAGCAGGTAGTTATAGTTAGTACCTAGTTTCCATTGAAAAAGCATTTCTTGACTTGGCTATATCTTTGGCACTGTATGACAAATCATCACAACATTTGCAAAATTGTGTGCACCAAGGGTCTTGTTGTGCACGGAAAGTTTCAGGGTGACTCATCAAGCAGGGGAGAGAAAAAGTGTGGGGTCAAAAAAGTGCATTTCCCATTTAAATTCCCATAGGGATTTTGAACATAACTATGGCCCAAAGCGCTGAACAGAATTACACCAAATTTGGCAGGAAAGTGGCTTTCGGTCCAAAAGAAACCTTTTTGTTATTTGGTGTAAATCCATTCAGTAGTTTTAGAGAAATTAAAGGAAAACCAAATTGGTAAATCTAGAGACGTGAACACTTTGTGAATCTTCCCAATCATGTGCAGAGATCTGATTGGCTGCCAACACTTCAAACAGGAAGTGCTGGCAGCCATTGTGAGACTCATTTTCAGCCGAGTCTCAAAAATAAAAGTAAAAAAAAATGGGGCAGAGAACGTTTACTCGAACCCCCTAACATTGGTGCATGGGTTCTCCTGGGACCCCACCAAGGCAAAAAAACATGCTATTTAAATCACAAAAAATTTGTGAATATTCACAAATTTTGCTGTGAATTAAAAAAAAGTTTGGTGTCCTGTGCTTTTTATCTATATTTGTTCCTGGTGGCCTAGTTCCCGGAGGCATCCCTTTAATAATTAATAATGAGGGGGCGCACGGGCCCCCCCCCAGGGCTTTCAAAATCCCAGGGGACCAGCACCTCCCCAGGGTTGCATTATTAAAATTGATGGGGCCCCCCCAAGGCCTCAGGGACCGCCACCTCCCTGGGGCTGCATTTATCAAAAATATGGGGGCTGCATAGAACCCCCGTGTAACACCACCTCCCCAAGGATACACTAGTGAGATTAGTGGGGCCTCATGGATCCCTCACAGGCCCTGGGGACCACCACTGTCCCGGGGCAATGTTTCATAAGAAAACAAGGGGCTGTACAGACCCCACGCCCATATGGACTACCACCTTCCTGGTTCTACATTAATAAAATTGATGGGGGGCCCTACGGACAGCCAGGGGAACAGCCACCTCTCCGGGTGTATACTAACTAAAAATATTGGGGTGCCACTTGTACCCCTCTCTGGACCCCAGGGACCACCACCTCGTTGGGACTACACTAATGAAAATGTCAGGTGGGGCACACGCACCTCGTGCCGACAACTGTCACCTCCCAGGAGCTAGAATAAATGTCAAGGAGAGGGGGCCACGTGGCCCTCCTCCTGGAGCCATATATGGACATGGGGACCGCCACTTCCCAGGGCCAACTCCTGCTACCTCCTGAGGTGCCCACCGTTGGGAAGTAGGTGTCGGCTTTTGCTTGGCGGGAGCTGCAACATCTCCTGCCAAGCAAAAGCAAACACTCTGCTTTCAGCAAGCGGGAGCTTTACAATCATCTCTTTCCCTGCCGCAAACATGTGGGCAGGGAGAGAGGTGAAAATATTTCTCCCGCATGCGGGGAGCTGCTCCCTGGGTATGGAAGGAATGCCGACTCCCACAGGAGACGGTGAGCCAGCTGGGACAACGGGGGCCTTGAGGCTCCCCCCATGGTCCCCGTCATAAATAAAAATCACATTTTTCTAGGTGCATCTGCAAAAAAAACACATTTTGGTATGTGCTGAAGATGCTCGAGAAACAATCACTTTGGAAAAATTACAAACACACAAGGTCACTGGAGACATTACCTCGGCTTGATTTAATCAGCTGTAGTTTAGGAGAGGCACTATACATTTACCTAACAAGGTAGCACTTACTAATTAGCCAGTGGAAAGTACTTCAGTTGGGTAGACATTATGCACAAAATGTTGGCCTCTTCTTGGATAAATACGCTGGGCAGGATTCATTCTGGCAAAATGCTTATTTCACAGAAATTAAACCTCAATGGGAAGCATTTCCAGATATATACAAACAAGATGCCCAAGTTGAAGCTCCACTTCTGTAAAGTACTAATCATCCATATTTCTTGTGCATGGTCAAGTCAAAGCAATGAAAGGTAATCTGTAAACCTTGATGGAGGGGTTTGTTTGGTTATATGGAGTTGGTCGCAGAGTCTGGCCGCAGCCCAAGCCCTTGGGCCAACCCCCTGCCTCACATGACCAAAGGCTGTGCGTGGCATGGGGTTGGGTGGTTCCAGGGGGATTGGCAGCAGGGCCTAGCTGCAGGCCAGACCTTCCGGACAACCCCGCCATGCACTGCAAAAAGCCATGCATTGTGTGGGGTTGGGTGGTTATGGGGGTTGGCCTCGCAGGGCCAGAATTAACGTATAGTAATTAAAATTAGTTTATGTTAAAAAAATAGTAATTCACAGAAAAAAACAAAGGTTACAGAGATATTATAGTTAAGAAATAGATAAAAAAAGACAAAGAAATTCACTTACAAAATACAAAGTTTATAGTGATGTTATAGATAGGCTCACATTTTAAATTAACAAAACCATAGAAATTCACTTGTTAAAAGTTATTTCAATTAACTATAACTTGTGCCCTAAGGTAACTATAACTCACGTCCTCTGCATGCACTGCTAATTACCCCAGATTTTACAGCACTCATGAAGTGTTTTACAACATCATTGTTAATATCTCTGCAACATTTGCAGTACAATTTATTGATGAGAAAACTGTGCATGTCGGGGGCGATTACCTTAGGGAACGAGTTATAGTTACTTGAAATTACTCTATATTGTTTTGTATGTTTAAAATGTGAGCTTAACTATAACATTTCTGTAATTGTTTTAAGTGAATATACATATAAATTCACAAAAAAACACAAAGGTTACAGGGATGTTATAGTTAGGAAACAGAATTTAAAAAAATTCGAGAAATTCACTGAAAAAACAAAGATTACTGGGACATTATAGTTTGGATCAGATTTTACACACGCTAAACCATGGAAATTCAGCAGTTACAGTTATCTGAGCTAACTATAACTTACGCCCCTGCAATGCACTGTTTATGACCTCACATATTACATAACTCATGACAAGGCCAGTGACATCACTGATGGCATCTCAAATGACATCACTGATGACACTGCTGACCACATCAACTTGGAAAACATGCTCCATTATATTTTTAGACATGTTTTCACCATATTGAGATGTGATATGAAATCTGTTGACCCTGTGCTGCATTACCGACCATTGCTCTCAATTGTGCAGGTGGAACCACTGCCAACACTGCCTGCACTAGTACTTAAAAGCACCTCTTGATTCCTGCAGTGCAGAATGCCTTGACCCCCTGCTTACCCTGTTCTGGGATGGGACTAAGTCCCCCAGCATTACTCTTGCCTGTGGAGGTGGGGCCACTGTCAGCATTCCCTGCACTGGCGATCAAAAGCGCCTCCTGACTCCTGCAGCCCGGGACGCCATTTGAACTCTGTTGACCTTGTGCTGAGGTGGGACTTCATCCCTCAGCATTACTCTTGCCAGAGGAGGTAGGCCCACTGCCAACATTGCCTAGACTGTCGCTTAAAAGCACCTCTCGACTCCCAGAGCACGGGATCCTCCCAGGCTTGTGCCCGGGCTAAGTCCAGGCCAAGACTGGGGCCTGTCTTAGCCCATCTGAGCCATGAAAAGGCAGGGCAGGGCCAGCCCCCTAACATCTACCCACAGAAGACCGTTGATTGCTTCTCCTGGACACAGCTGTCGATAGTTCCCATGAAATCATCCAACTCGGTAAGACTGACAGTTGTTGGGATTTACTGCTGGTGATTGATACCATTTAATAAGCCCAGGATGGCTGATTGCCAGGGGGAGTGAGGATAATTGTATGGCACCAGGGTGATTGTAACTTTTCACAATTAACTGACAGCACTATGAGGATATTGAGCCATGATGAAGAGGAAAGCTAGAAGTAGCCCACTGGGCACAACGAACTGCAGCAGAAAATTGCACAATAGATAAGATTGACAACCTTATTGAGAAAGTTTAGACATCATTAATAAGGGGGAAAAATTATTGTTGTGATACAAAGCCAAAAATAGTTGTGACATAAAGTTGCTAAATTTTCAACACAAATGTTTGAGAAAAAATTAGGTGGGAGTGTTCCGGCTGGCAAAGATACAGGAACTCTTACTGTTAACGCTGGGAAAATGGAGTGTCAAACCCTAAGCAAACCAGATGTCCGTGACACTATTAATATTAATATTACTTATATCCCTGAGGTACCTTCTGTCAACCAATTTATTCCCCCTTGCGGACGGAAACCGTGTGGTTCTGCAGGGTAGACTTATACATGTGGGCGTAACACCCCACACGCTGAAGGAAGGTGACTCTATAAAGGAATTTAAAGATCTTATTGGTCAGCTGGGGTGGAGGAGTGCCAGCCTATGAACTCAGATGTCTGGTAGAGAGGGCAGGTTCCCCTTACCTGCCTGGGGGAGGTAATGATTGCAATGATGCTAACATAAGTGTTGGAATATCCAGACCAGAGGATGGAAAATCAAATGAAGGGAAACCAAGTAAGGGTGCTGGCATACATGGTGACTCTGCACATGAGGGGGATGTTTTTCAACCAGCTGTAATGTGGTACCCGCCAACGCTAACTAGGAGAAACTTTAGTGGGAGTAAGGTACCCATGTGCCCCCAAGGCCCATCACATTAACCCCTATATTGTGCCCCAATGTATGGTGGGAACCATATAAATAGATGCCACACAGTGCCCCAAATCCTCTCAGCCAACACATGCACCAGGTCGATCAGGATGGCCAGAGGGAACTTGGAGTAAGACCATTAAGATGAGGGAAATATATACAGAATGAGACTAATCCACGTTGGCTTACATCAAAATGAACATACATGGGTAACGTCCCAAGATTACCCACAGGACCCAAGTAAGTAGTGAGTCCCTAATAAATAAAGTAATACAATGGGTGAGAAACCGTAGACACTGCTACTCCTCGATAAGATCAGATATATTAGACGTACAGTTCTGCCACACTCAGCATGGGCAGGTTGATTACATAGCATTAGAGCTAAGCAAAGAGGAGTAGGTAACTGGTCTTGTGAATTTAGATTTGCATACCTTGCTCCCTATGGGCTCATCAATCCAGTTTAGTTATAACCGATTGATTATGGGAAATTCTACCATAAATGCAAATAAAGTGCACTCAGTTCTGCCACCCAGGGACTCTACAAAAGTCACTACAGTCAGTTGTAACAATGATGGTCTGGGTGAGATTGATTGACTCAATGGGGGTAATGTTCCACAATATAATTGTAACTTGCCACTGCCTATCGATATATCCCAACATCCAATCTGCAAACAGGCAAGGAGAGAGCAGGGTGGTAGCAGGGGTTTTGGGAGGCAGTCAAAACTAAATTCTACCTCCCTGAATCTCAAGGATATAGTAGAATGAGGTATATGATGAATGATCTAGAATGTGAGTATGTTTATGGACAAAATACAGATTTTGTGTATTTCAAGAAACTTGGGCATTACAACCAACATTTAGGACAGGATATACCAATTATAGTATTGAAGATAAACCATCACCCGCAGGTCGACTAGCTGGAAGTCTAATTATATGGACAAAGATTAACCTAGCTTGTAAGATCAGGAGGTTAAACTTTCATTCTGCTGACATCTTGAGTCTGGATATTAAATCAGTGAAAGCCAGCTTTGCAGTAAGACTGGTGAACATATACCATTGTAATACTAACCCAAACTGAGACTCAGAAACCCTGACAGCTTTGGCTGACTATATGGAGAATTCTAAAATGGGGAACCACCTTATCATAGTTGGGGATTTTAATGTGGCATTCAAAACCAGGGATTTTATACAAAATCTTGTCCAAGAAGAAGAGACAGAAAGGGAAATACCCCGACTGGAAACTCTTCCCTTCGAAAGATGCTCTAAGATTGGTCAGCAGGTAATGTCACTCTCACTTGCACATGGCTTACACACTTGTAATGGACGTACCCCTCAGATGAAATGGCAAACTATACCTATGAAAGGGCCAGCACTAGGAGCAGAAAATATTTCATCGTGTTTGATTTGGGTTTGTGGCCAAACCTACAGGATATGGCAGTTACTGAAAGGTCAGAAAGTGACCATAATGGTTTGGCTATGGAATTAAAGAATATCCATTATCTACCTAGTAGAAATCATTAGTGCACTCTGAACCTACCAATAGTATCCTCCAATGATGGCAGGAGGATAAAATGAGCTACTATACAATCTGTTAAGGAGACTCTAGCTGGTATATAGAATGAAGTCAGCTACACCCTAAATTTGCTTGGGAATTTGGTTACCTTGGATATATTTATCAACCTACTTACTTCCGTTAAGAAGTACTTTTATAGATACACTAAAATTAACATAACAAGACGAAAGGAGACACCATGGACTAATGAGGACTGTAAGATAGCCAAATTGAAACTGATGGCAGCTGTAAGAAGTGGCTGCAAAACTGCCATAGCTGAGGAAAGGAGATCCTATAACTGGAAGCAATTACTCTCCAAGAAGTGTTGGGAGGAGTATAGCTGACAAGAGTGGCTAAATTGAAAGACAGTCAGTCATTCTGGCATTTTCTCTCTAAAAGGGTACCATTCACTGTCAAGGAAGATTATTTTTTTATACAACTCATATCTAGAAACAACATTTTCCAAACTTTATTCTATAAAAAACCCAGGACCTGTCTTGGGATGGGGGGGAACAGTTCAAAACCCAGGATTGGGATAGTGAGTTGACAGTTCCTTTATGATGGCAGAAACAATAGCTGCCATTGACAGCATGAAAGGGGGGAAGGCTCCAGCACTTGATAGCATTTTGGGCGACCTTTATTGATCAGAACTGACCATCTGGGGTTATTAACTCAATGCAGTTTCAAACACTATAGCGAAGAGGGAAGAGATACCAGGTACGTGGAGGTGGGCCAAAATCATCTGTATCAATTAAAAAAGGGACAAAGGGGACCCAGCCAATTATAGACCCATTAGTCTGAAAGACACAGCACACAAAATCTTCAGTAAGCAGATCTTAACAAAGATACAATCTTGGATAGTAAAGTCCTATCCCACTTACAAGCTGGCTTTAGGGCACATACAAGAACTTTAGATCAGGTGTTCCATTTTTTATTGATAATATAAAAAACAGTTTTGCTTAGTGAGGGGCATCCTTATGTAGTGTTTGTGACCTAAAGCCTGCCTTTGGCCTAATTCTCCAAGAAAAACAGTGATGTGATTTGCACTGAAGGACCTGGGGATACCATCAGAATTGTTACAATTTTTAATCCTCCTGCATAAAGGTAATTATACACAAATAAGATGAGGTGGGGAGGCAAACTGACAAAATGAACCAGACACCTCAGGAGGAGTTCACCAGGGCTGCATCCTAGCCCCATCCTTGTTTTGTTTACCTTATATATGAATGGGCTAATAAATACACTCTTCAACAGCAGAGGTGAACCCCCCTCCCCCCAAGACTAGGGGGGCAAGATATCCCTGCACTCATCTGTGCAGGTGATACGCTGTTAATTAAAAAAATGTCTATGGGACTGCAAAATATTCTAAACAGGTTTTCAGATGCCTGCAATAGATTTGACCTGGAAATTAATTGCTTAAAAACTAAGGGGCTGATTTAAGAACCCCTAGCGTTTCCCTCATCACATTAGCATCATTTTTTTTTCTAATGTGGCCCACGAGGCCAAATTTACAAAGTGCATGCATTGCACCATTTTGTAACGCTTTGCACTACATTATGGCTGCGCCAGGCACAATGAATGCAAAGGGGGCGTTCCCCCCATTAGGAGGGCTGAAACAATGGTACAAAGAAATCTCTGAGATTTCCTTGCCCATTTTTCTCCTCACATTTAATGCCGGTGTCAAAAGGGGGCATCCCATTGAATACAATGGGCCCCTATTTACTCTGCAGAAGTAGCACCACTGTCAAAACTCGAAGTATTTTCTGTGGCTTGGCTGCAGCTGCAGAGCTGTAGCCAAGCCACAGCAAACAGCTATGTCCCGGTACCCTAGGACATAGCAGGAGCCACCCCTGGGGGGTGGCGGTACCCAGGGCCATCAAAGGCTCCTCGAGGCCCCCCTCCAACGAGAATAGCCCCTTGAGCCTTGAGACCCTATGGGTGATTAGCCGCACTTTAGCAATCACTTATTGATTGATTGGGAGGTTGTGGTCCCCAGGTCAGTGGGGGGGCTTCAGGCCCCCGCATATACAGCAATCGAAGCCCTGGGGAGATGGCGGTCCACTGGGCAGCAGGGAAGGCCTCGGGCCTGCACTTGTTTTTTTTTTCTGCTGCAAAATCGCGAACATCAAGATTTACGGTAAAATAAAGAAAAGGGGGTTTTTGCTCTAGGGGAGTCCCACTGGGACCCCTCCACCAGCACTAAGGGGTCAGGGTGTCTCTAGCCTGGTCCCTTTTCTTCTTTTTTTGTTTACTTTTTTGCTGGGTCTCCAAGTTGGCTGCCGACACTTCCTGGACATGAGTCATTGCTTATTACATCAGCAATGTAAACACACAAGCTCAAGCCATACAGCTCACATTTATGAACACCCCCTCCCCCGAGGTTAGCTGAACATGGATTCTAGTAGACAGTGTAGCCAAAACATGCCTAGATGCATCAGCTATAGAGGGAAGATGTAAGTTCAATTTATATTGTCAATCAATTGAGGTCATCTTGAACCCAAATGCAACAGGGCACTACATGTACAGACCTTACAGCCCTGCATGTACACCCACCACCTATGCATGCACACCATGGAGAACTAATAATCCCACAATCCATCAACATACAAAAACAAAGGTGGCAGGGCAACAGCAACGATATAGGGGAAGCTAGGGATGTAGAATATGTCACAGACATGATGCATAATACATCACTTACATCCTCACAGGTGCCCCAGCCAATTCCGGCGGCGAGGAGGTGCCACGGCTGTCCAGTCTGCCAACAGAAGATGCCCCCAGTGATGACAGTAACTCTGGACATCTGGAACTGGGGGCACTGGTCCAAAAGGGACCACTGGTCAGTCGGCCACTCCAGCCCACTCTCAGTCCCCCACAGAGCCTCCCCCCTCAGTATCCAACACAACAGCACCCACCCAACATCCCCACACCTCTGTCCCCAGGACACGTCAATCAGCAGTGTGTCCACCTATACAGGGACCCAAGTGCATACCTCACTGGCAAGACAATCAGGGTCCTGGGGTCAGTATCAGTGGCAGTGGGCATACCATTCAGGGGACACAGGCACAGGGGTACAGGGACACTGGGAGGACAGCTGTGCGCCAGGGGGAGGACAGGCTCAGGGAACCGACTGTCCTGGAGGCACTCACTAATGTCTTTGGGGCCTACCAACAATGCCAGGACAAGATGGGCCAGCTTCTTAACATCATGCAGGAGAATCAGCAGCTGCAGGAGGTACATCATCAGTAAATCAGGAAAGATTTGCAGGCCCTCAACATCACCATGGACACCATAGCAAGGGTGCTGGCCAACATAATGAGGGAATGTACAACAAACCAGCGGGCCCCTTCCACTAGCCAGTCAACTGAACAGCACAGCTAGTGGACTGGAGGCCCTCCCCTTGCAGAAGAAGAACCACCCCACAAACGTTCCCTGCGACCCAGACAGATGCCAGAGACACTTGCCAAGACCAAGACCACAGCCAGGAAATGAGACCCTCCTGAATGTCCCCCTTGTGTCCCGCTTTGTCACCTTATCCACCTTGAACTGCCTTTGCTCCCCTTCCTATGGTCCCTTGGACACTGGACCTCTTTTACAAACAGACTGGACCAGTACCCTGGACTTACCTCTACCATCACCCCATTCCATTGCACTACTCCGTCTATAAATGTCACTACCATAAACACCCTTGAACACAACTTGAGTGATAGTGAGTTATGTGATGAAAATGTGCAATTATGGTAACAGTTACATCTTGTGCAAATGACCTGAACTCTGTGACAGCATACTAATAATGAGCTGTAGCTGTCTGTAGCCATCACATCAGTACACAGTTGTTATAACACCAACATCTGCAAAATGAGAAGGCATAGGTGACAGTCAGTTGAGATGCAAAGGAAGTGAATGCCATCCTGCTACAGCCACACTGAAAACATAAATAATCAGAGGAATGGTCAGTTCCACTGTCTCACCTGTGTGTCATTGGAAGTACTGATGTATAACTGATGTTCTGTTGTCTACATCCTCAGCCTATGCCTCCTCATCCTCACTGTCCTCTAAGTGCACTGCTGCCACAGGGGCATTTCCAATGTCCTCCTCCTGCAGATAATGCACATGTCATCTAAGAGCCAGGTTGTGAATTATGCAGCATGCTACAACTATCTGGTATACCTTCTCAGGGAAGTAGCAAAGGGATCTACCTGTCAGATGGAGACATCTGAATCCGGCCTTCAGGAGGCCGAAGATACGTTCTATGATCCACCTGGTTCGCCATGTGCATCATTATACTGATTCTCAGCCCCTGTCCTGGCATTCCTCACAGGGGTCAGGAGCCACAATAGGTTTGGGTAGCCAGAGTCACCTGCAAGTACTGAGGGACAAACATTAGCCTTACACAATGGTATGGGGGATAACTCCTGAAGGAATACACTGACGTACATTGGGTGGGGACTCTGGCTCACCTAATAGCCACACCTTGTAATTGGCCTCTGTAGTTGTGCCATCACATTTGGCATTCTGCTATTCCTCAGGACAAAGGCGTCATGCACAGACCCAGGATACTTGGCAGTGATATGGGAGATGTACTGGTCCGCAAGGCACACCATTTGCACATTGAGTGAGTGGAAACTCTTCTGATTCCTGAGCACCTGTTCATTGTGCCGGGGGAGGGGGCAAACGCAATATGTGTTCTGTCAATAGCCCCAATAATATTTGGTATATGTAACATTAAATAGAATCCAGCCTTCACAGTGGCCAAATCTTTAACTTGGGGGAAAGCGATGTAGCTGCACATGTGTTTGACCAAGGCAGACAAAACCCTTGCCAGCACAATTGTGAACATTGGCTGTGACATTCCTGCTGCCAAGCCTACTGTCACTTGGAAAGAACCAGTTGCCAGGAAATGAAGCACTGATAGAACTTGCACATGAGGGGGGATCCCAGTGGGATGACGGATAGCTGATATCAGATCATGCTCCAATTGTGCACACAGCTCTGTGATTCTGTCTCTGTCCAGTCTATAGGTGAGTATAATGTGACTGTCCTCCAGTGTAGCCAAATCCACAAGGTGTCTGTACACGGGGTCTTGTCTCCTCCTCCTATCCCTCCACAGTGGTAGGTATCTAAGGGACACAAGAGTGAGCAGGGTGTCACAAATTTAACAATGGAACCACCATCTCAGTGTACATAGAGCATGTATGTAATCGGACAATGTGAATGGCAATGTATGTGCAATTTACAGCAATGACACTAATTTCTGAATGTTGTCCACCACCATAAAATGGCGACTGCCTGTCCTGTAAGTATGTACAGGTGGAGGTGAGGTAACCCTGCCTGCGTTGGCATGGGGGAAGGTGGACTTGCACTGCTGTGCTATTCCTCATTGGCTATGGAGTACAGTGTCCAATGGGGATCACCGGCGGCGATGACGGTGTACACCGCCGTGGACATGACCACCATTGTCTGTCTAAAACCTCACTTGATTCTTGACTTTCACAGAACAACACCTCCACTGTGTGTGCTGCTGTGACCTGTGTCTGGATCCTGTCATGGCCTGTGTGACTGGGAAAAAGCCCCTGCCTTCACTTTGGAGGAGTAAGAGCGCCTAGTGGATGGGGTCTTACCCCTGTATGGACAGCTGCATGGGCCTC
Organism: Pleurodeles waltl; assembly: GCF_031143425.1. Classification (NCBI taxonomy): domain Eukaryota; kingdom Metazoa; phylum Chordata; class Amphibia; order Caudata; family Salamandridae; genus Pleurodeles; species Pleurodeles waltl. Next base: position 203,776,573 of record NC_090442.1, on the reverse strand, counting down.
CAGACCAACATGGGCACGATACATGTGACAAGGTTGCATGGAGATGTGTGTGCCAGCAACGTGTCAGTTGGGTGGAGGGTATTTCTGTTGGTAGTGTAAATGCATGGCTCTGGTTGATGTGTGTGCCAATGGAGATGAGAATGGTATTTGTGGGCCATATGTGTGACAGGCTGGATTATATAGTTAATGGTATCCACCTGTCTGTATTACCTCTGCAGGTCAGTGGCCATCAGAAGAAGGGAGAAGTGGCATGGCATCTCCAAGGACGTACGAACCCTGGGGATCTAAAGCACGCGGAGCACCCACTGTAGGAAAAGGTGGGAGGACCTGAGATGCTGGAACCACCCCAGCTGCAGGTACAGTCTCCACCCTCCATACCAGCACAGCCCTCCCAGTAGCCCCTCACCGAGTTGTCTGTGCCCGTTCACCCCAGACGGTGGGCATCTCCTTGGCCCCAGCCACCTCAGGCCCTGCCCCAGTGAGCCCTGCTGCCCTCAGTGAGGAGGCTATTGACCTCCTGAGGTCCATCTCTGTTTGGGCAGTCAACCATTCAGAATGCCATCCAGGGGCTGCAGCAATGCAATGCATCCACAGTGGTTTGGTGGCCTTACAGAGATCGTTTCACCTTCTGGCCCCCTCTCTGATGGCAGCCAGTGTCCCTGGTCCTACTGCCCCCCCTCCAACCACCACTTCCCAGTCCCAGTCTTCTTAACCCCAACCCATCCCAGGCACAGATACAGACAAGCATGCACAGAAAACATCACACAAGAGTACCACAGTCAAACACAGGCAGCACACTTCAGGCCACAAGCACTCACACAAACAACAGACAGTTGCACATACAACCATATCCACTGCCTCCACTGTCTCCCCCTCTGCCTCCTCCTCCTCCATCAGAGTCACATCCGCACTCACAGCTGCATGCACCACCACCATCACCACATCAAGCAGCACACACACCTCACTTGCAGACACCTCCACAACTTCCATCCACGCGTCCCCTTTGTCCTCTCCCACCCTCTCTGCCCCCCCCAAGGGACACAAACGCACGCACCCAGCTGAGGCACAGGAGCCCTCACCTCTAGCAGAGGCACAGCAGTCCCCACCTCCAGCACAGGCACAGCAGCCCTCTCCTCCAGCAGAGGGCATGTAGGCCACCTTCCAGGGACTGTTGAACAAGGACCTCCCTCCAGAACCAGATACTGTGGTCTTGCACTCCCCACCAAAGACAAATGGGCAAGGATCCCCCTCCAGAACCAGTTTGCAAGTTCCCCACTTCAGAGACTGTGGCCTTGCACTCCCCACCAAAGACAAATGGGCATGGAGCCCCCCCTCCAGAACCAGTGGGCAAGTTCCCCACTTCAGCTGAGGTGCTCCTCAACCCCTCACCCTTCCCCCCTGAGGTGCCTGCCCATTTCCAACATTATTCCCCTGAACAGTGGATTCCGGATTGTGTCAGTAGTCAAGCTGGGCATTGGACTGTGCCCTGTGGCGTGTGGCCCTTTTGTACTTTGGACTGGCCATTGGCCCATTCTGGACATTGTTGCCTGCATTTGTCTTCGAATGGACATTATGGTGGCTGTTGGCAACAGATTATAGTGTTTGTTGATAATCACTGTGGTCATTGTTTCATTTTAACATGTGCCCTGTGACATTGGTTTAACTTTTCAGCTGGTTCTGTATATGGTGTGTGTGTGAATGGTGTGTGTTGTGCATGTGTGTGTGTGTCAGTCTCCTTTTCCTCCCTCCCTCCCTTGTGTGCAGGTGGCTGTACTCACCGTGGTCGTCTTCGTCGGCGTTGGTGATCCAGGAGGGCCATGGCGTAGAAGAGCATCGGGAAGACTTGAAGTTCCAGTCCCATGGCATCGGCGGAGTCCTCTGTGTACTTGTTGGTGAGTCTTTTGTTTTCTGTGTTATGTTTCCGCCAGGCCTTTGATGGCGTTGGTACCGCCCTGGAAATTCTGGCGGTTTGCTATGTCATAATATGGTGGGCAGTACCTTGTCTTCCCCCTGGCTGTTGATGGCTACCGCCATGGTTAGTGGTGTTAATGCCCTGGTACATTAGCTGTCTATGGGAGGTATCACCGCCATGGTCATGATTTGGTGGTAATTACCGCCAGCCTGTTGGCAGTATTACCGCCACTTTAACAGTCACTGCCAATGTCATAATGACCACCACAATTTGGGCTTACAGAAAAAATTATCCTTTAAATGTGGCCAAAAGCAATTTTTAACTCTGAGCAGAAATGGACTTGGATATGGTTTGGCAAATGTAAAAGCATGTCAGTAAGAATCAAGGGAACAAGAACATATACAAAAAAGGATTTTAAAAAGTCCAGAGTCCAGAAAAATTCCAAAAACAAGAGTTCACTGTCAAAAATATAAAGTTGGACCCCCAAGCCAAAGAATGTGCCATCTGAGTTTACTGGCTTGGGGGGAAAAATCACTAGCAATCATTACTCTCATTCCTTACGATAATGTTCAGATTCTCCTCTGATGGCAGGGATACATTGGCTGATCATGGCAGAATCAGACACCTCACTGGAAAAAAAAACACATAGGTTATCAGGAAAAACAGTGAAGAAAAACAACTTGGGAAATGGGACTACAGGAGTTGGGGAGGCAGACAAGACAGAATTGCTGCAGTCAAGGAGGTCATGGCACCAGTTAAATTTTAGAGTTGCCCAGAGACCACCTACCAGAGCATCAGGACCTCTCCCATTAAATCCTGGATGTCCCAGAGAAAGCACTCATAGAGCCTTTACTATGGGCGTCATGGTCTCCTTGAAAGCAGTCACTGACGTTGAGTGGGTGGGACAAGTCAGCACAAGAGCAGGGTGCAGTGTAGTGGGACTGAAGTGTCCCTCCAAACTTGCTCTTCCTGGCAGGCTCTGGGAGGACAAGGTGATGTATGGGGAGGACCGGGAGGCCCTGATGGCCCTGATGGAATGGGGGTATCATGAGTTGTGGATGAATAGGGGATAGGCTCAGATAGTGTTAGGGCTTGCTCTTGGAACATAACTGTCTGGTCTTCTTCAAAGACATGAGGAGAACCAACAACTTTGCTTCTCCCCCGGCTGGCTGATGGTGCTCACATTCACTGCTCCACAAATGTTTCTTCAGCCCTCACCTAGAATGTTTTGGAGGTTGGTCGAATGCCCTAAAGCGCACAACATCCCTGATGGTGAAGTCGTCCTCCTCCTCACTGGCTGCATCTAGCGGGCATGCCTTCTTCGGAGCCAAGCATGAGTTTGCTTGCCCATTATCCTGCTCTGTTCTTGCTTGGCCAGCCCGGTTCACTAAAAAAGAATGTACAAAATGGTAATTCATTAGACAATAATGCATATCTTCATATTTCTAGTTGACAGTGTACATACTTTTACCAAATTTCTTACTATCCTCCACTTTCATACTAAAATGTAGACCTTACAATTGTTAATTCACAATATAGTTGTGGTATCAGCCATTCAAAGGAGGTGATAGGGTAGATAATAATGAGTTATGTAAAAATGCATTTTTCATTTTTCAGGTTCGGCTAGAACCATCACTGGATTAGCTTTGAGGAGACTTTTTCCCAACAGCATACAACACATTTTAAAGGAGGTAGAACTTGTCTAGATTTTTTTACATCTAACAATCCACACATTAGTCAGTAATTGTGTGACAGTAGAAAATAAAGCATCACAAACATACGGTAATTATTAAGTAAGGTGAATGTACTAACATAATATAAACTGCAGAGCAGCATTCAAGCCAAGGAAACCAAAGAATAAACATGCTTGTTTTTAAATGTGAATGTTCAAACATTTCATACAACATCAAAGCATATTATGCATATTACACGCATAGGGGGTGATTCTGACCTCGGCGGTAAAATGCCCTTACCGCCGGTCATAAAACCGCCATAACACCGCCGCGGCCGCGGTCAACCGCCACGGTCATTCTGACCCACAACGGCCAAACCTCCAAAAATCCGTCCTCCACTGCAGCCCGCCACATCGGCAGGCAGCGATAAACTGGAGATGACCAAACCTCCACCGTCACGCCAACAGAAATACGCCCATGCCATTACGACCCACGAATCCACACGGCGGTCATTCAAACGCGGTATTCCATTGGAGCTACACACCGCCGCGGTCAGAATACACACACATCACCAAAACACAGCCACATTGGACAATTTGAAATACACACACCTGATACACATACACACACCACTCCCACACAATCAACCAACTATAAAACACACACCCACATCACCCACAAACCCCTGCGACCAGAATTACTGAGAGAAGGAGAGAGAGACACAGCAGACAATCCCTAGCAAGACACACTGAGGCACACTACACCATCACACACACCACATAGTAGCACAAAGGACCACACACCAACATACTCCTCATCACATACACCACCCCACACCTCACCCACACCACCCCATGGCACCCCAAAGGCACCCACGCTTTTCGGACCAAGAACTCCGGGTCATGGTGGAGGAAATCCTAAGAGTGGAACCCCAGCTCTTCGGCTCGCAGGTGCAGCACACCAGTATAGCCAGGAAGGCGGAGCTATGGCAGCGGATCGTGGACAGGGTCAACGCGGTGGGACAGCATCCCAGGAATAGGGAGGACATCCGCAAAAGATGGAACGACCTACGGGGGAAGGTCCGATCGATGGTCTCCAGGCACAACATCGCGGTCCAGAATACTGGCGGCGGACCCCCACCCACCCCTCCCGAATTTACATCGTGGGAGCAAGAGGTCTTGAACATCCTGCATCCTCAGGGCCTCGCTGGAGTAGCCGGAGGAATGGACTCTGGTAAGTCCCATCTCAACTACTATATCCCCCCCACCCCACCAGCATGCCAACCCACACCCCCACCCTCACCCCCAACCCCCCAGCACATATCCTCCCTGACAATGTCTCACCAGCACAACCCACCCATCCCAACACCAACTCCTGCATGATAACACAAATCATGGGCACCCATCACCTATGCATGACCACTGCACCAACCCCTCCCCCCCACTAAATACCCTCACAACACCTCCCTCAAGGGAATGCCTGCACTGGGGAACAAGGGCACGCTATTGCACACACAGAAACAATAACCAAACTCTCTTACCCCATGCAGGACCCGAACGACAACACACCAGGCAGGAGGGTCCAGAACTGTCCATCCCACCACCGGAACAGGCCCACACTGAGGATAGCAGCTCTGTCGACAGTGAACCTGATGACCAGCCCGGACCATCGGGGACCTCTGGGCAGTCGGTTCCCCTCAGGCAGCTACAGGCCACACCAGACCCGACCCCCTCTGCCGACACCAGCACAGCTCCCACCCAGCGGGCCCATGCCTCTGTCTCTAGGACAGCTCAATCAGCGGTGTGTCTGCCACTACAGGGCACCCAGGCTAACCCAACACCCCAACAACAACAGGGACCTGGGGGCAGTGGGAGCGGGCACACCGGCCAGGGGACAGAGGCCGGGGGAAACCGGGCAGCTCGGAGGGCTGCTGTGCGACAGGGGGGGGAGAAGAGGCCCAGGGAACCCACTCTCCAAGAGGCCCTCACCACCATCATGGCAGCCTACCACCACTCCCAAGAAACGATGGCGACGGTACTGGCCAGGTTCACTGAGGTCCAGGCACAGCAGGAAGAATGCTACATGGGGTTCAGGGAGGAGCTGAGAATCATCGGGACCGCAATGGGGACCATCGTCCTGGCCCTCCACAGGATAGAGGACGCGTTGCGGGACCATGGTGCACCACACAGGGCCCCTGTCACTAGGCCGGACCAGGAACAGCCTACCACCTCCGCCGGCGCTAGTGGACAGGAGGTCCCAACACCTCGACAGCCCCCCAGAACCCCACCTCCTGCTGAAGAACAACCACCCCGTAAGAGGAGCCTGAGACCAAAGAAAAAGACAGAGTAGGATGTCAAGACCACCGCCAGCAGGACATACCCCCTGAACTCTTCCCACTGTCCCACATTGCCACCCTGTCCAACCATGAACTGCCTATGCTCCATCCTTCCCCAGGCAAAAGAACAATGCACCTGTGAGACTGAGAACTGTACTCTGCCATGGATATTCCTCCACCCCCACCCATCACCCTTAGAATCACATGTACCGATATCTAGCACTGTAAATAAATCACATTTTGCACAATAATCTGTTTGGAGTCATGCTGTCTTATTAACAAATGTATTACATATCACTGTTCAATTTCTGTTCTGTCAATTAGTCATGACAACATACCAATGTCAATACGCTGTATTTCATGGGCGAACCAAGCAGAAGTCAGGTACTGAGTCAGACAGCACTGAGAAGGGAAGGGAAAGGCAAAAATTACTGAAAAACATCTGTGGGGTACTACAGAAAGTACAGATGCAGGAGGCTAGAAGCAATTGGGAAATGGCGTGGGTGAATCTTACCTGGGTGTCACTGGAAATACTGTTGTATCACTCTATCCCTATTGTCTGTGTCGTCCTCTGAGTCTTCCTCCTCTTCACTCTCCACAGGCTCCACGGCTTCCACAACACCACCATCTGGACCATCCTCCTGCAGGAAAGGCACCTGGCGTCGCAAAGCCAGGTTGTGAAGCATACAGCAGGCCACGATGATATGGCACACCTTCTTTGGTGAGTACATTAGGGATCCACCAGTCATATGCAGGCACCTAAACCTGGCCTTCAGGAGTCCAAAGGTTCGCTCAATCACCCTCCTAGTACGCCCATGGGCCTCATTGTAGCGTTCCTCTGCCCTTGTCCGGGGATTCCTTACTGGGGTCAGTAGCCACGGCAGATTGGGGTAACCAGAGTCACCTATTAGCCACACACGTTGTCTCTGTAGCTGCTCCATCACATAGGGGATGCTGCTATTTCGCATCACATACGCGTCATGCACTGACCCAGGGAACTTGGCATTTACATGGGAGATGTACTGGTCAGCCAAACAGACCACCTGGACATTCATCGAATGATAATTTTTTCTGTTTCGGAACACCTGCTCATCGTCTTTTGGGGGTACCAAAGCCACATGGGTCCCATCAATGGCACCAATGATGTTGGGGATGTGTCCAAGGGCATAGAAATCACCCTTCACTGTAGGCAAGTCACCCTCCTCGGGGAAAATGATGTAGCTCCGCATGAGTTTCATCAGGGCAGACAACACTCTGCTCAAAATCTTAGAAAACATAGGCTGAGACATTCCAGATGACATGGCCACTGTGGTCTGGAATGACCCACTGGCCAAAAAATGGAGGACTGACAAAACCTGCACCAGAGGGGGAATCCCTGTGGGTTGGCGGATGGGGGACATCAGGGCTGGCTCCAGCTGGGCACACAGTTCATGGACAGTGGCACGGTCAAGTCTGTATCGAAGTATTATATGGCGTTCTTCCATTGTCGACAGGTCCACCAGCGGTCGGTACACGCGAGGATTCCTCCTTCTCATCGCAAGTCCCAGCGGACGGTGCCTAGGAAGGACAACATGGAGCACAGAGTCAGCCAAAACACAGGTACGTACAGACAGCTTGCACAGTTAAAGAATGGCAATGGGTTGAAAGGCGTGTATGTGTGGCAATGCAAGGCCTAGGCCTGTGTGTCGCAGTCAAAATTAAGCCATGTGGGCCCTTGAAATGGCGGCTGCCTGACCTGTGAAGTGGGACAATGGGATGTGAGGTCAATGCGCTGGCGGGGCACACCGTGGCGGTAGGCGGTCGCAGACCGCGGCGCAAAGCCGCATTGGTTAACATTGAAGCCTATGGGTTTCAGCAGCCAATAACGAAGTGCGCCGGCGGTCGCGGTACGCACCGCCGCGGGACGCACCGCCGCGGACGTGACCGCCATTTTCTATCTGCTTAATCACTCGAGACCTGATCATCCACAGGAGAGGACCTATACTGCAAGTGCTGCTGTGACCTCGGTCTGGAAGATACAATGGCTGCTGCGCCTGGGGAAAGGGCCCCTGCCTTCACGTCTGAAGAGTTGGACAAGCTCGTGGATGGGGTCCTCCCCCAGTATGCGCTACTCTACGGTCCTCCAGACCAACAAGTGAGTACACCGGGTGCTAATGGAATGGGCTATGCCTGTGTGGATTGGGGTGGATGTAAGTTGGTGGGGTGGGGGGCGAATGAGGAGTGCAACGCCCGACAGATGAGAGCATGTGCCATATGGCAAAGTGGGTGGGGGGGGGCCAATTACATCTAACATGCAGGTCATTGATGAGTTCCTCCTTTCCACCCTGTACATGTCTAATAGGTCAGCGCCCATCAGAAGATCGACATTTGGCGTGCCATCGCCAAGGAAGTCCGGACCTTGGGGGTCCACAACAGACGGGGCACCCACTGCCGCAAGAGGTGGGAGGACATCCGCCGCGGGACAAGGAAGACCGCAGAAACACTGCTGGGGATGGCCTCCCAACCTAGGAGGGGTGCCAGTCGCACCATGACCCCCCTGATGTCCCGGATCCTGGCGGTGGCCTACCCTGAATTGGATGGGCGCTTTAAGACATCACAGCAGACACAAGGGGGTGAGTATCAGCACATTCTCCTATCTTTCTGCGCAGTGGAGGCGTCTGGGTGGGGGAGGAGGGCTGTGGGTGACATTAGGCCAGGGCGCTTTCTGTAGTGTAGTCCTCTCCCTTAGGCATGGCGCTGTGCCCCCGGCCCCCACCTCTGTAGGGTGACAAGTACAGCCATTGAAGGTCCAGCATCTCCCATGTGCGCGTTTGACGTCTCTTGGCCTGTTGTCCTAGTCAGTAGTACTGAGTAGTGTACCCCGAATGCGCGGCTTAGTGCATTAGGCACCTGTGTCTGTCCTCTCCGCCAACGGTGTTGACATTGCATGCACTCAACCTGGTCTTCTTTTTTCTCCCCCCACCCTTTCTCTTCATCTTCTTGTGCATGTGTGCATTAGCATCATCAGGCGGAGGAGATATGGCATCGGAGCACGAGGGAGCTGCAGGACACAAGGCCCCGGTGGGCCCAGGAACAGACACCGAGTGCACCAGTGATCCGGAGGGCGAGGGGAGCACCACGACGGGGACCGCTGGTGAGAGCAGCGAAAGCGACACGTCCTCGGATGGGAGCTCCCTAGGGGTGGCGGCAACATCCGTGCCCCCCGCCTCTACAGGTACAGCCGCCACCCAGCGCACCAGCCCCGCCCTCCCAGCAGCCCCTCAGCCTTTGCTCCGTGCCGGTTCGCCCAGGAAGGCGCGCGTCTCCTTCGCCCCAGGCTCCTCAGCCCCTGCCCCTGTTGCCCCTGCTGCCCTCAGTGCGGAGCTCATTGACCTGGTAAGGACGCTCATTGTTGGGCAGACGACCCTTTTGAATGCCATCCAGGGTGTGCAAAGGGAGGTGCAACAGAGCAATGCGTACCTGGAGGGCATTCATTCGGGTCAGGCTGCCCATCAACGAGCGTTCACTGCTCTGGCCTCAGCACTGACGGCAGCCATTGTCCCTGTTTCCAGCCTCCCTCTTCTGACTGCCTCCAGCCTGTCTCTGTCTCCTGTTCCTCAGCCTATCCCATCCACACCATCAGACCAGCCTGCACACACCTCAACACCCAAGAGCAGCTCATCCAAACACAAGCACCACAGATCCCGCAAACACTCACCCGAGCAACACCCAGATGCAGACATGCCAACAGCCACTGCCACCCCTGTGTCCCCCTCCTCCTCGTCTCCCTCCTCCCTCCCTGTGACGTCTACACTCACACCTGCATGCACCCCAACATCAGCCAGTGCTTCCATCACCACCTCACCCTCCAGTACAGTCCACACTTGTGCAGTCACCACCCCCACTGCCATGTACACGTCCCCTGTGTCCTCTCCCACTGTGTCTGTCACCCCCTCTTCCAAGACACACAAACGCAGGCAGCCACCCACCCAACAGCCATCCACCTCACGACAGCCTACAGCACCAGCACCTTCACCCAATGACAGCACACCTGACTCTCCTACAACCACCTCCTCTACCTCCACTTCCATCTCCACTCCTCCTACCCTTTACCTTGGCCCTAAAAAACTTTTCCTGGCTAACCTTAACCTCTTTCCCCCGATGACCTCCCCCATCCATCTTCAAGGAGTCCCAAGAGCACCGCAGCCACCACCAGCCCAGCTTCGGGTGTCACTGTTGTGCCTGGGTTCTGGAGCCCACCCTTTGCCAGCAGTGACACATCGAGCTGCAGCAAGGACACGTCCAGCCCCCCCCCCCGGCAAGAGGACCCGCCAAACCAAGGACCGCCGTGCGAGGACCGACAGGGCTGCCCCCAAGGAGCAATGTGCGGCCACTTCACCACCCACACCATCTGGGGGAGGCAAGGGCCCGAGAGCCCCATCAAAGGAGCGGAAGGGCAGCAGGAGCGCGGAGAAGGTGGACCCCACATGCCACATCCCAGCTGGGAAGGAGGACACTAAGGAGGCCAGGAGTCCGTCCCCGAAGGGTCCAGAAACGTCACGGTCCGAGGGCGACTGAGCAGGGAGTCCAGGCCAGGTCTGGCTCCCTTGACCTGCTGGATGAGCAACGCTGAACAGGGCCCGCGGTGGAGAAGAGCACCGCTGAACAGGGCCCCGCCGTGGAGATAGGCACCGCTGAACAGGGCCCGCGGTGGAGAAGAGCACCGCTGAACAGGGCCCGCGGTGCAGAAGAGCACCGCTGAACAGGGCCCGCGGTGCAGAAGAGCACCGCTGAACAGGGCCCGCGGTGGAGAAGAGCACGGCTGAACAGGGCCCGCGGTGCAGAAGAGCACCGCTGAACAGGGCCCGCGGTGCAGAAGAGCACCGCTGAACAGGGCCCGCGGTGCAGAAGAGCACCGCTGAACAGGGCCCGCGGTGGAGAAGAGCACCGCTGAACAGGGCCCGCGGTGCAGAAGAGCACCGCTGAACAGGGCCCGCGGTGGAGAAGAGCACCGCTGAACAGGGCCCGCGGTGGAGAAGAGCACCGCTGAACAGGGCCCGCGGTGCAGAAGAGCACCGCTGAACAGGGCCCCGCCGTCTCAAGCACCGCTCCGCTGGGCCCTTCCTGTCAAGCACCGCTCCGCTGGGCCCCGCCGTCTCAAGCACCGCTCCGCTGGGCCCTTCTTCTCAAGCACCGCTCCGCTGGGCCCTTCCTCTCAAGCACCGCTCCGCTGGGCCCCGCCGTCTCAAGCACCGCTCCGCTGGGCCCTTCTTCTCAAGCACCGCTCCGCTGGGCCCTTCCTCTCAAGCACCGCTCCGCTGGGCCCCGCCGTCTCAAGCACCGCTCCGCTGGGCCCTTCTTCTCAAGCACCGCTCCGCTGGGCCCTTCCTCTCAAGCACCACTCCGCTGGGCCCCGCCGTCTCAAGCACCGCTCCGCTGGGCCCTTCCTCTCAAGCACCGCTCCGCTGGGCCCTTCTTCTCAAGCACCGCTCCGCTGGGCCCTTCCTCTCAAGCACCGCTCCGCTGGGCCCTTCCTCTCAAGCACCGCTCCGCTGGGCCCCGCCGTCTCAAGCACCGCTCCGCTGGGCCCCGCCGTCTCAAGCACCGCTCCGCTGGGCCCCGCCGTCTCAAGCACCGCTCCGCTGGGCCCTTCCTCTCAAGCACCGCTCCGCTGGGCCCTTCTTCTCAAGCACCGCTCCGCTGGGCCCTTCCTCTCAAGCACCGCTCCGCTGGGCCCTTCTTCTCAGGCACCGCTCCGCTGGGCCCTTCCTCTCAAGCACCGCTCCGCTGGGCCCCGCCGTCTCAAGCACCGCTCCGCTGGGCCCCGCCGTCTCAAGCACCGCTCCGCTGGGCCCCGCCGTCTCAAGCACCGCTCCGCTGGGCCCCGCCGTCTCAAGCACCGCTCCGCTGGGCCCCGCCGTCTCAAGCACCGCTCCGCTGGGCCCTTCCTCTCAAGCACCGCTCCGCTGGGCCCTTCTTCTCAAGCACCGCTCCGCTGGGCCCTTCCTCTCAAGCACCGCTCCGCTGGGCCCTTCCTCTCAAGCACCGCTCCGCTGTGCCCTTCCTCTCAAGCACCGCTCCGCTGGGCCCCGCCGTCTCAAGCACCGCTCCGCTGGGCCCCGCCGTCTCAAGCACCGCTCCGCTGGGCCCCGCCGTCTCAAGCACCGCTCCGCTGGGCCCCGCCGTCTCAAGCACCGCTCCGCTGGGCCCTTCCTCTCAAGCACCGCTCCGCTGGGCCCTTCTTCTCAAGCACCGCTCCGCTGGGCCCTTCCTCTCAAGCACCGCTCCGCTGGGCCCTTCTTCTCAGGCACCGCTCTGCTGGGCCCCGCCGTCTCAAGCACCGCTCCGCTGGGCCCCGCCGTCTCAAGCACCGCTCCGCTGGGCCCCGCCGTCTCAAGCACCGCTCCGCTGGGCCCTTCCTCTCAAGCACCGCTCCGCTGGGCCCTTCCTCTCAAGCACCGCTCCGCTGGGCCCTTCTTCTCAAGCACCGCTCCGCTGGGCCCTTCCTCTCAAGCACCGCTCCGCTGGGCCCTTCTTCTCAAGCACCGCTCCGCTGGGCCCTTCCTCTCAAGCACCGCTCTGCTGGGCCCTTCCTCTCAAGCACCGCTCCGCTGGGCCCCGCCGTCTCAAGCACCGCTCCGCTGGGCCCCGCCGTCTCAAGCACCGCTCCGCTGGGCCCTTCCTCTCAAGCACCGCTCCGCTGGGCCCTTCTTCTCAAGCACCGCTCCGCTGGGCCCTTCCTCTCAAGCACCGCTCCGCTGGGCCCTTCTTCTCAGGCACCGCTCCGCTGGGCCCTTCCTCTCAAGCACCGCTCCGCTGGGCCCTTCTTCTCAAGCACCGCTCCGCTGGGCCCTTCCTCTCAAGCACCGCTCCGCTGGGCCCTTCTTCTCAAGCACCGCTCCGCTGGGCCCTTCCTCTCAAGCACCACTCCGCTGGGCACCGCCGTCTCAAGCACCGCTCCGCTGGGCCCTTCTTCTCAAGCACCGCTCCGCTGGGCCCTTCCTCTCAAGCACCACTCCGCTGGGCCCCGCCGTCTCAAGCACCGCTCCGCTGGGCCCTTCCTCTCAAGCACCGCTCCGCTGGGCCCTTCTTCTCAAGCACCGCTCCGCTGGGCCCTTCCTCTCAAGCACCGCTCTGCTGGGCCCTTCCTCTCAAGCACCGCTCCGCTGGGCCCCGCCGTCTCAAGCACCGCTCCGCTGGGCCCCGCCATCTCAAGCACCGCTCCGCTGGGCCCCGCCGTCTCAAGCACCGCTCCGCTGGGCCCTTCCTCTCAAGCACCGCTCCGCTGGGCCCTTCTTCTCAAGCACCGCTCCGCTGGGCCCTTCCTCTCAAGCACCGCTCCGCTGGGCCCTTCTTCTCAGGCACCGCTCCGCTGGGCCCTTCCTCTCAAGCACCGCTCCGCTGGGCCCCGCCGTCTCAAGCACCGCTCCGCTGGGCCCCGCCGTCTCAAGCACCGCTCCGCTGGGCCCCGCCGTCTCAAGCACCGCTCCGCTGGGCCCTTCCTCTCAAGCACCGCTCCGCTGGGCCCTTCTTCTCAAGCACCGCTCCGCTGGGCCCTTCCTCTCAAGCACCGCTCCGCTGGGCCCTTCCTCTCAAGCACCGCTCCGCTGGGCCCTTCCTCTCAAGCACCGCTCCGCTGGGCCCCGCCGTCTCAAGCACCGCTCCGCTGGGCCCCGCCGTCTCAAGCACCGCTCCGCTGGGCCCCGCCGTCTCAAGCACCGCTCCGCTGGGCCCCGCCGTCTCAAGCACCGCTCCGCTGGGCCCTTCCTCTCAAGCACCGCTCCGCTGGGCCCTTCTTCTCAAGCACCGCTCCGCTGGGCCCTTCCTCTCAAGCACCGCTCCGCTGGGCCCTTCTTCTCAGGCACCGCTCCGCTGGGCCCCGCCGTCTCAAGCACCGCTCCGCTGGGCCCCGCCGTCTCAAGCACCGCTCCGCTGGGCCCCGCCGTCTCAAGCACCGCTCCGCTGGGCCCTTCCTCTCAAGCACCGCTCCGCTGGGCCCTTCCTCTCAAGCACCGCTCCGCTGGGCCCTTCTTCTCAAGCACCGCTCCGCTGGGCCCTTCCTCTCAAGCACCGCTCCGCTGGGCCCTTCTTCTCAAGCACCGCTCCGCTGGGCCCTTCCTCTCAAGCACCGCTCCGCTGGGCCCTTCCTCTCAAGCACCGCTCCGCTGGGCCCCGCCGTCTCAAGCACCGCTCCGCTGGGCCCCGCCGTCTCAAGCACCGCTCCGCTGGGCCCTTCCTCTCAAGCACCGCTCCGCTGGGCCCTTCTTCTCAAGCACCGCTCCGCTGGGCCCTTCCTCTCAAGCACCGCTCCGCTGGGCCCTTCTTCTCAGGCACCGCTCCGCTGGGCCCTTCCTCTCAAGCACCGCTCCGCTGGGCCCTTCTTCTCAAGCACCGCTCCGCTGGGCCCTTCCTCTCAAGCACCGCTCCGCTGGGCCCTTCTTCTCAAGCACCGCTCCGCTGGGCCCTTCCTCTCAAGCACCGCTCCGCTGGGCACCGCCGTCGCAAGCACTGTTTATGGTTCACTGTGCCCACCATGCCTCCTCCTTGACCAGTGGAGACTGTCATCCACCTGATGGACTGTGGCTTTGCACTCCCCAGGATGGCCCAGTGGGCAGCCCACCCACTGTAGAGACATTGAGAGACTGTGGCTTTGCACTCCCCAGGATGGCCCAGTGGGCAGCCCACCCACTGTAGAGACATTGAGAGACTGTGGCTTTGCACTCCCCAGGATGGCCCAGTGGGCAGCCCACCCACTGTAGAGACATTGGGAGACTGTGGCTTTGCACTCCCCAGGATGGCCCAGTGGGCAGCCCACCCACTGTAGAGACATTGAGAGACTGTGGCTTTGCACTCCCCAGGATGGTCCAGTGGGCGATCCACCCACTGCAGAGACTTGAGAGACTGTGGCTTTGCACTCCCCAGGATGGTCCAGTGGGCATGGTGGCTCCTCGTGGATCTGGCGTCGTGGACTCATGTGGCTGTGGTGCCCCCCCCTTCCCTTCCCCCTGAGGTGCCTGTAGTTTTTACATCTGATGCCCCTGCAGTGTTCTCTCCAAAGGAATCAGGTCTCCTGTGTGGGCTTTGCCCTTGTTTCGCAAGACTTTGGCCCACGGACATGCTGAAATCGTAGGTTGTGCAGGACTTGGTACTTCAGTTATACACTGATGTGTGTGTAATTAGTTTTGTTGTGGATATCCATCTTTCATGGTTGTACGCTAATTTTCTGGAGCTTTTTGGTACATAAATATTTATTCCAAATATGATTATGTCCTAGCATTTTTCTGGGGTGTTTGGGTGGTGTCACTGTGACTTGGTGCGCTGCATTGGTGAGTACGTAGTTGGGGGGGGGGGGGTCGCATATGTGTGTGGCCGTAACCTTTCGTCCTCCCCCTCCCGTGTGTCGTAGGTGCAGTACTCACCGTTGTCGTCTGCGCCGGACTTCGTACTCGTGGTAGATGAGAAGGTAGACGAGAGCAGGTAGGATGTTTAATTCGGGTTCCATGCTGTCCTCCTTCCTCCTGGAGTGCGTAGTGGTGAGCGTTTTCCCGTCCGTAGTCTGTTTCCGCCGTGTTTTTATCGGCGGTGCTCCCGCCCCGGAAAAGGTGGCGGATTGGTGAGTTGGAATAGTGTGGGCGGTACATTGTCTGCCGCCTGTCTGTTGGCGGTGACCGCCGCGCTGTTTGTTTGTACCGCCGTGGCGGGCGGAGTGTTAAGGTGGCTGTCTGTGTTGGCGGTTCCCGCCAGGGTCAGAATCCCATATTTTTTACCGCCAGCCTGTTGGCGGGTTGGCCGCCGCTTTAACACCGACCGCCAGGGTTAGAATCACCCCCATAATATCTGAACACTTGACAGGACTGCATTCTCAAAATTCTCATACACCTAGGTAGCAAAGACTAATATCCATTTCCTTACCGTCTCTCTGCTGCTCAAACTCTTCCAGCTGAGTGTGGAGGATTGGCCCGCCAGCTTTCAGGACCCTCTGGTACAGTGGTGTCATGTGAGGGTATTGTGTATGGGACTGTGTCCTGACAAACCCATAATGTCCTAGGCCTTAATATGGGCCCAGTAACATAAGTCCTCACAGCACTCGCAGCACAGCCTCCCCCCCGGGTGTGGACACTCACCACAATGTGGCTTCCAGCATACAATTTGGGCCATGTTTCATAGTTCAGCTGTGTTTCTGGTCCCCCGTAAAGCTTAGTCTACTTGTTCTTCTCTTCAGACGCTCAGCCATATTGGGAACAAGAATGTGTCAAAGAGCAGCAGGACAGAGGAGAATGCTTCTTGGAGGAGAGGATGGCTCAGAATGAAAACAAAATTGCTGACTTCCAGTTGTAAACTTGCTGTTTCTATATGTAATTTCCTGTTTATTTGCAGTAGGCGGAGATCTCCGCCCCAAATGCTGAGTCTCCACCCATAAATGCACAGACCTTGAATGCTGAAGGGAGACTCAGTATGTGTAGCTCACACACAGAAAGGGTAAAAACTAATAGGATCTAAGCAGTGATGTTTCCTGGATCTAGTATATGCGTTATTTATGATTAAATAACGTTTTCCCTACACCAGAGTGCCATACACTACATTGTTTAATATTGGTCTGGATACGTAATACAATGTTTGGGAACATATAAAGACTATTTTTTTCACTTAATCACAGCATGCTAGTTAGAAACATTGTGCAAAGTCAACAGAGGTGTCTCAGGATGGCACGTGTGGACAAGGTGTTAGATATCCACCATTCATCATTCACAACAGGATATCACCACATAAATGAAGAAACCAAACTATCAGCTCAAAATAGAAAGAGTTTAACAGTTGTTCCTGCCCTTGCATACTCTGACCTCTGTTTAGGGCCCCACCCCAGGTCTACAAATTTGGCTGTTGGCCAGGGTTAACATCTATCTATTGGACCCATGTTTAGCAATGTGCCACACACAACAGGCTACAACAATCTTGCACACAACTTCTAGAAAGTACACCAGCATCCCCAAGGTATCGTCAATACATCCAAATCACTACTTGAGGTCTCCAAATGGACATTTAATAATGGCTTGTCCTATTAATATAATATGATGTCCTATTGCACATCACCTCAGATATTGTGGTTGGACATATGAAAGGAGTGAGGAGTTGGGGAGACAGAGCATAGTGGGCATCACATGCAAAAAAGAAATGTAATGAAAGGGGCATCTTTTGGAGCTGTAATATATCATGCCCACCAACGTGCAAAGTGTGCCTGGCGAATGTGTTGTAGTGATTAATTTTTAGGTTTCATAAGCAACCCCAAGATACAAACGTAGTACCAGGGTGGGATGATGTTATGTACTGAGAAGCCACTTATCCGAAATCCACAGCAACTAAATGACATGAAAGAGACAACTGTTGAAAAACAAAACTGTCGTGTGTGCCTCCTAGAAAGGCAGCATACACATCAGTCAAGAAGCCCCTGCCATCGCAGGCACTAACAGCAGTGTCTGTTGAGGAAAAGATATGCTGTGTGGCAAGATGGCTGAGGTATCATCTGGGTTCAGTCAATAGTGGCTGGCATTCCTTTGCCACCCTCTGCCTTCACACCAATGAGTGCGGCATGGAAATAAACTGATGCACTCATCTGTTGCTGTATCTCAGTATCTCAGTATCTCATGCAACCTATGAGCCTTGTGAGATGTTAACGTTGTAAGAAGAGACCCTCTAAAGAGATTCACTGGCCATAAAATGGAGTGCAGAAATATTTTGACATAGACTACTATGGCCTAAAATAGCCTGGGTGTGGGCTGTAGGTGAATCCACCTGTCAGTCAAAAACCATGTTCAGGATCACATCGGGTGAGAAGCAGTATTTGGCAATGACGGCTTCCATGGACCTACCAAAGATGCTGATCTTTTGCTGGTAAACTCTGTCTCTCCTCCTCATATAATTCTTCCTCAAAAGAAGGGACAAACCTGCAATTACATTTACCGACATAGTGAAGGCAGAAAAAGTGGTTTGGTGTTTGTGTTCCTTTCTTATACAATCTGCCTGGCTCTGATAGTTTGTTGTTAAAAGAAGTTTCATCTCGAGATGATTAGTGTGGTTCAGAACAATCACTCATTTCATTACCAGGTGTGTTGCAAGTGTTGAAATCCTTGTAATATAATTATAACACATTTGACTCTAAGGAACAATAACTGAGCTCCTGAAACAACCACTACCCCATTTTCAAACATTAAACATCCTTTCATTTGCAGAGTCTCCCTAGTTTTCAAACAGGTTTACAATGAAAATAAATATCTAAACATATTTTATAATATTTAACATAATAATTTTTACAAGTGTCATGAACTTATTTACTTTTCCTAATACTTTACTATACAGAGACTCCCACCTTGACTGCAGAGTCTCCCTTTTGTAAATTATGGGGAACAGTAAATATATAAGTAAAATTGTAAAACCTTTGAACAAATGTGATTTGCATAAATGTGATTAAAAATAACTTTTGTTTAAATATACTACTACAACATTAAAAAAACAGCAAAATAGAAATATTAAATACATTTATAAATACACATTTAATTATCATATATACAAAGTAGGTTTGTTCAAGTTTCAATAAGAAATATCAAACCTACAGAAAAAACATGAGTATTTTACTCTGCATTGTTAATGATTGAAAGTGATGTATACAATTATTTAAGATTAATAAATTAGGTAAATTTCATAAAAATGTGTGTGAAATAAATTTTAAAATGAAAAACAAATTGATATGTGTTTGCTATTTTGCATATATTTTTACATTAATTGATATTTATTCATTTGTTTAACTATTTTAGATTGTTTTATTTTCGAGCCACTCCTCTGTGCCCCTCTCACAGTTACTACTGAAACGTATACTTACATGTGTAAAGACTTCAGAGTCGGGGCAGGGATCTCCACACATGTATGTGTGGGCAAGGTGGAGATGGAAACTCCTCAGACAGGTTTGTGAATCGTATTTTGTAGTACCTTTTGTAGTACTACAAAATGTAGTTTGTGAATACCCCTAATGTCTTCAGGCTACAGTATTTGAAAGCCAATTATATATTGCCTATGTGTTAATAAGAATCATATTTTCCTGTGAAGTGTATTAAAACTAAAATGTTTTCTATACCTGATTAAAGTACACCTGCCTTCTAAAAAGCCCCCATATTGTCCTATTCAAGTTATATGTGATGGTTTTAAGAGAAGGATACCTCTCGACAGTGGAAGCACAAAACCACACAGTAGCCACCCCAAGCCCTTAAGGAAACCTTCAAAATGAAACTCAGTGGCAAGTTTACGAATGCCTGGTAGATATGTGTCTACATTTCTGTACAGCCAAAGTCACTGCTTTGGAAAGATCCAACTGCCTAATCCCTAACCTTTCAATCTCCAAACCTTCAACATGAGGTGGAATAGCTGCTTAATGGACAACATCAGACAGGTCAATGGCTTTAACTGCCATGAACAACACTGTGGGAAATTATTCTCTGTGATCCCAGCAAGGTGGGACTACAATTACCTCCTACTTGTCCCCCGGGGTGGCTGCTTTGCTAATACGGAGGGGCGTTGCCCCCACCAGCAGCAGAAGCTGCAAAACATTTACAGTAAAAACGTAATATTTATAAGCCCCTAGCACCACCTTGCGCCACATTAGCATCATTTTTTTTACGCTAATTTGGCCCAACCAGGCCAAAATCCTTGTGCCACATTTACAAAGAGGCACTATGCATGCATTGCGCCACTTTGTAACCCTTTGCGTTAGGTTATACCGGCTCCAGGCCTAATGTATGCAAAGGGGGCCGAAAATATGACCGAAGGAAGTCTAACAGATTTCCTTATGTAATTTTTTATGTCACTTTAAACGCTTGCTCAGAGCAGGCGTTAAAAGGGGACTTCCATAATTTATAAAGGGCCCCTATGTACTTTGCAGGAATAGCGCCAATATTTTGGCACTACCGCTGCAGAGTACATCAATAGAGTCATGAAAAATGATGCTATTGCCCCCTACCCTGCGCCATGGGGCGCCGTATTTTAAATACGGTGCAAACACGGTGGCGGTAGGGCGGCGGAAAAGTGTGCAAGAATAGTGGTGGCTATGTTTATTACATTTTTACTGCAAAAGGGGCGGACCCATGGTGTGACAGGGTCGGAGTGCGCATGTATGTTTGGCCGGTCATCCCAGGCCAGCTAAACATACATGCGCAGTAGACTCTGTCCAACCCGGAACCACAGTGCCAGATTGGAGAGGGCAGGTAGAGGCTCCCACTCTGCCTCACAGCACCCAGCCAGGGTGCTCCATCCAATCCTACCGCTGCTTTCATGCTGCTGGATTGGACGAAAGGCAGGCTGGGAGCCTGTCCCTGCAGATGAGGAGTGGGAAGTGGTTTGGAGGTGGCGCAGTGCTGCGAAACAGGTACATTTTATTTTTCATTCATTATTTTCGCGTTCCCCAACCCTAACCCCTGCGGTGCGCCGCCCCGCCCCTTCTCTCACCCGCGAGCCCTGACTGCTTGTCCCCTGAATCTTACAAAAGCGGTATTGTCAAGAAGTACAAATGGCATGAAGATGCCCAATACATCAGGGAAGATCATTGTATCCAGGGGCGTGGCCTGACCGCTGAACATGGCGGCCGCACCCTGAGACTGCTTCGGGCAGCCACTGCTAATCCGACAACATCCTGTCTCACCTTGGTGAGGAAGCACTACTAATCCTGGCTTGAAGGCCCGCCCGACACATGCTGGTGATACAGGTTTAGTGCCTGGGTAGGGAAAGCTACGCCTCTGGCGGTGGAGAGATGAGGGCTGCGGCCCTGAATCGGGCCCGGCCTCTTGGGGTGCAGACGCTGGGGGCAGTTTAAGCTCGACATCAGCTCGATCCCCTTGCAACCTGATCCCTGTCTTGCCTGCCACTGTTGGGGATGCTCCTGGGGCACTTTGGCCAGGGCCTACACAGGCCCTTGCTGCTGTGGTTCGAGCTGCCTTGGGCTCTCGTCTGGAGGCTGCGCGGTGAAGGACGCTGGTGCAGTTATCAGCTGTATGTGCTGGGCCGGGACCCTGAGCATGAATAATAGCCTGTAGGAGGGTGCTGCGCCCAGGGCAGTACTCCCTCCTTAATCTAGGCCCCTTGGATTTTGATAGGCCACCCCTACGATGTACAGGATCTGTGCTGGGAGGAACTTGGGCCTGGTGAAGCGGGGTGTAACTTTGGCCCACATGTGTTTCAATTATGGGGGGCCACCTCTCACAGTACCCTACAGGCAGTGACTTGAGGTGATGGCTGTCTTGTGACAGCTGCCCTGAGGGGAGGCACTGGGGCCTGACTGCTGGGGCCATAGCATCAAATGGCCATTTACTTCGGACTCACTCAAGTGCCCATTCATTGTCCAATGCTGGATGCGGGAACTGAGGGCCACTGAAAGATCCTGAGGCCACATTGTTGATGAGATGGTTTACCCCCAGCTCAATCTGGATGGCGACCTGGGGCTAGATAAATGAATGCGGCTGCTGGGACGACACCTCTTGCTCTTCATGAAGCATGCCACAGCTCCTTCTTCAGAGACCGTGATCCAAAAGGTTTGCTTGGACGGGTATGCGGCTCCTTCTAAATGGGCTACATAGGGGTGGACACTGACACTGCAAAGACTAGGTTTGGTGTGTTGGTGGCTGGGGTTTCCCCCTTTCTCTCGCTCCCCTTGCATTGCCCTGGTACCTGAACTGTTGGCCATAGTCTGCACAACTGTTCCTTGTTGGAGGTCCGACTGCTCGGGCTGCCTTCTGCCGCAGTGAGAGTCAGGCAGGTCAGCAGCAGAGCCCAGCACCAGCCTAGCAACCATTGGGAGAGTGAGGACACTCAGGCCCTCATTCAGAGTTTGGAGTTCGGTGGGCAGCAGAGGCCCTCTGCCAAACTCTTTAGGATGAAAAACCGCCTCTAAGGTTTTCCACCTGCTGGCCCTATTATAAGTTTCCAGCTGGGCCAGCGGGCAGAAACAGCATCTCCACCCGCTGGCCCGGCCGGAAACAGGCTACAACATTGATGCCGGCTCCTAATCGAGCCGGTGGCAATTTTGCAGTGCGTAGGGTGCAACAGCACCCATCGCACTTTTAACTGCCTGTAATTCAGGCACTAAAAAGCTTGACGGGGCTGTCCGTGGGGGCCCCTGAGCTGCCCATGCCAAGTGCAACCCTGTCTCCACAAGCCTTTGCTAGGCTGTGGAACCAACATGCAAAAGCAGGCAGAGAGGGGACTCGTAATCCCCAGGGTAGTGTTACTTGTAGATTAAGACCGCCGGCACCTCCAGTCTATCGACTGGTGGCAACCTGGTGGTGCTGGCAGTCGGACCATGGCGGCTCCGCCACGGTCTTAATGTGGAGGCCGGACCGCTGCTTTTGTCCCAGGACCTCCAGACTGGTAATAAGGGCCTGAGACTCAGTGCCATGGGAATGGCTAAAGACAAGCCCCACTCCGGGGCCAAACAGAACAATATGGATAAATATACTCAACCGTGGGGACTTGCTGTGGCCACCACGGGGAGTGACCAGGGTGACTCAGTCCCAGACAACACTGTTCTCTTGGCTGCTGTCACAGAGTTCCGAGACATGTTTGATGCCAAGAGTGGGGGCGATAAGTACGGAGATTAATCTTCGCCGTCAGGACCTCCGGAATGCTATCGAGAGGATTACAAGGTGAAAACTAGAGTCTCAGGAGTGAAGAACTCATTCTTCCTTGCAATAGACCGTGACAAAGCTCAAAGGGGTGACCAAAGATCTGTTTGTGAGGGTCGAGGATGCTGAAGGTAGGGCCTGTTACAGCAACCTACGATTTGTGGGCTTTCCAGAGGGATGTGAAGGCTCCTCGATTGATACTGGATACTTGGAACTGGACTGTGATGTGCCCAGATGCTCTCTCCACTTGCTTTATCACTGAGTCAGCCCATAGTGCCTTGGTGTGGTGCACCCCTCCTGGGGCAAGGCACAGACCGGTGATTGCGAAGCTCCTCAATTATATGGACAGGGACGCCATCCACAACTTTGCTCAGAGCCAGGATAAAATCCTCTACCAGTCTCAGCCCATCATGATCTTCCCTGATTATACCAGACTGGTTCAGCAGCAGCAGCAGTCATTTCAGACTTCCAAACAGCATCCCAGGGAACTTTATATCCAATATAGGCTACTATAGCTGGAAAGCTCTAAGTCATGTGCCAGACTCAGACATTATTCTTTGAAATACAGGAAGAAGTCTTCAATGGACAGATGAGAGGGTACATGTCAAGCCTTCAATTCCCCGGCTGATGGACTTAGAGTCATCTAGAAGAGGTAGCCAGGGTAGATGGTTGAAGACCCCAGCAAGACATCGAAGACGATTATGTCCATCTTGGCGGAACCTCTGGCAAACTCTCAGATGGACAAAGATGAATCACAAGACACTCAGGTGCAACCTTTGGTGCCCTCCAAATAACATTGTTGACATTTGTTCATCCTAGGTGTGCTTTCTCTTAATTCCAATGTAACATTTTCTTATAGGTGGCTGCAATACTTTGGAGTAGTTACCTAGGCTCACCCATTGTGTTGTGTTTATTTTCCCATATTGGGTGTTGGGAACCATTAGGTCTGACCCAACAGGGCCACCCTTTGGGGTTCGGAGGGGGTCTGCCTCAGAAAAGATACTTCTTGCTGTTGAAGTAAGGGGGGGTGAATGTATTTGGATTTTAAAATATTGTACATCCACTTTGAAGGGGTTTTCTTACTTTAGTGTTGTTATAGTTTTTTATGCCTGTCTACCTACATAGCATAGCTGTTGATTTGCACATTCTTCTCTTCTATGAGTGACAGCTTATCAGATGGTCAGATTGGCCAACTACGGATTGTTTCATGGAATGTAAATGGCCTACAAGACAAGGTTTAGAGAGGGGCGGTGCTACATCCTGGCAGGGCTCCAGGAGCGTATGCCTCCTATTGTCCAATCTCATTACTCAACCTTGAGGTGAAGATCATGGCTAGGTCTCTTGCAATCCAGCTGATATGCATTATCCCAGATGTAGTTCATCTGGACCAGGCAGGGTTCTTGCCTGGTCGTGCCATCTGCCACAATGTTCATCGATTTTACAATGTGTTGGCTGAGAGGCTGGGAGGCCCGGCAGTGGTCTTCTTGGCTGCTATAGATAAGGCCTTTGATTCTGTTAGCAGGGACTACCTCTTCACTTTACTCTGCAGACTTAACTTTGGCCCTTGTATCCTCTCTTACCTCAAATTATTGTACACTGGTTTAACTGTGTCGGTCCGTGTGGCTAGCGCCCAATTGGACCTGTTCCCAGTGCAGAAACGGATGTGACAGGGCTGTCAATTGTTCCCCCTGTTGTTCGCTCTTGCTATAGAGCCTCCGGTGGTATGGCACAGGGATTCGAGTGGGGAAGGGGACTATTAGTTAGGATAGCGCAGCATGCGGGCGAGATCCTTTTCTTTCTCTCTTCTCTGGCTGAATCTGGTCCTCATGTGGTACAGATCATGGAAGTTTTTGGGGAGACCTTGAGTTTGTACAATAACTTATCTAAATCCACGGAATTCCCGGTAGTGGGCGGTCCCCATAGTCTGGATTGAGCTTCTGGACTGTGGGTAGCAATAGACAGGTTTAAATATCTTGGCGTGTTCATATTCCCTAATGAGACACGGCGTGGGCACTGAACTTGGAACCAGTACTGGCTCTCTTACCAGAGGGTGTCCAAATATGGTCCATCTTGCTACTGTCCCTGACTGGCCAGTCCACCATATTCAAGATGGTGTTGCTGCCAAGGTTTTTGTACCACCTGCAGAACTTACCATATGATATCCCAAAGAGAGGCTTTTGTTTCCTAAATGCTATCTTTACTGCCTTCACATGGGATGGGGGACTCCATGCATTGAACTAAACAAATGCTTCCAGTCCAACTATTAGGGGGTATAGCAACAGCCGACATACAGTCATACTATTGTGCATCACATCTTTTAGTACTTAATGATTGGTGGCATGGTTCTCTGGGCGATCCTGCATATGCATCGGAAAAATGGGCCATGGGAAATGTGCATATCCTATCTTATTTATAAGGAGGGGGCGATGAGAGGACTCTTCCACAGGTGCCAAAGTTGGTCTGTCTTTGCCTTGTGGTATTCCTCCCTCCACCAGATGGGGTGGTGGAACAGACTGATGGAACAGACGCCCCTGTGGAGGGATGACCAGCTTTCGCAAGTGAACTCCTTGGAGGGCTTCCGCCAGTGGACCTTATTGGAATCTCCACATTTGGGGACATGATCGAAGACCGATGTAGGGACCCTCGAAAACAAGGACTGGACAGAGGCACTAGGGATGCTGCGTGCTGCTGCAATAGTAGCCAGTCTATGTCTACTTCACGTAAGTATCTTCACACAGTCTATTTCACACGGCATAGGCTCTGGCACATGGGAATGGTGGCATCCCCAATTTGTCTTTCATGTGGCACAGAAAAGGGCACATTTATACACACAGGGAGGAGCTGCCCGGCTCTACAGCAATACTGGTGTGGTGACGGCTTGTCTGGGTGAAGTACTCACCTGGTCAAACATAATGGACCTGAAGCTCACTCTGCTGCATCTCACCAATGATATAGGCATCGCTTATCCCTTCTATACTTAGGCATCACCTTAGAAAAATGAGACATTGCACAGGAATGGAAGGCTGCAGCCCAGCCGTCCTTGTCAGTGTGGAAGAGTGGTATGAACCACTGTATGGGGATGGAAGTGGCAGTATATGAAGCAAGAGGTTGCCCTCAGTAACACCCCAAGATATGGCAGGTGTGGGCGGATTATCGAGGTATCATTCTAGAAGATATTTGACCAATGTATTCTTCATTGAATCATGAAATTAGAGCATATGTGGGCTGAGTACCACCGAAGAGAATATAGGACATTGAGTACAGCTCCATGTTTTGCTTGAATACAAACTGCTGGGTGAGGGGGCAGGGGGAATCATGCTTGCAGGCAGCTTTGATTTTTTAAATATTTTTTTTTGTCATTGTCAATTGTATTGTCAGGCTTATGGGCTGTGTCTTCAGTTTAACAGCAAAAGCAATAAAATATGTTTCTAAAAAATAGTTCATTGTATTCACCACTCATGCCAGATAATCAGAAAACTGAACACAAAATGTCTCCACCAAACTACTGTCTGTTGTGTCAGTAGATCCACCCTGGGGTTTCTTGACCTCTGACCAATAGCCCAAAACACCTCCCTGGACAGACAAACATTCCTGGTTGAGGGAAGATCCTGTTCAGGTAGACCACCTACTGATTTTCCACACTCCTGAATAGTACTCCTGTCAAAGTGGGAATAAAGGTTGCTGCCTAATGAAAAAACTGTTTTTTCTATCACTCTACATGTTTGTGTAAATCTTCACAATATTATCCGTTCAACGCAATACTGTACGACAAACAATAGATGTGCAAATCCCTACAGCCCCTTCTGAATTGCCTGGAGCTTCCTCCAATAGAATGACTTCTGACTTTTAGGGCCTCACTTACAAGGGCATTGTGCCACTGGAATGTCACTTTTTGTGGCTTAACACCACCTTATAAATACGGCCCCTTTACACGCATCACTTTGCGTGAAAGGAGCATGCAATGGGTATTGCTGTGGGTGTTGCTGCCCCAGATTTACGAGAAATTGTAAACCTGAGGTAGCGCCATAAACTAATGCCACCCATTAAATAATGACAATTTGTTACTTCTATGTGTGCTGCTAAACTACCAAATCACCATTAATTATTGTTTATGTGGAAGAAAGAAACCCTTCCTGCACATAAACAATTATTCCCTGCAACATAGACATTCTTACACTATGGTGCAAGGATGCCTGCGTTGTTGCCAGGCAGCTAATTTTAGCACTAGCGCTAGAGAAAACACAGGGGTGCACCGCATTGTAATAAATATGTCGCATCCCTGCATTTCTGAAATGACAGAGTGAGGCACTGGCAGCACCGCACTACTTCTTTGTTAATAAGGCCCTCAATCTTTGTCCACTTTCCTTGTGCCCCCATAAACATAAGCACCTGCCTCCAAATGAATAGACTATCATCTATTGTCACCACACACAGAGCTGGAAGGTCCAGTTGAACCCCTCTGGAGACATGGCCCATGGCCAGTCAACAAATCAGATGATTCTAAAGAGGTAAAGAAGGCCAGAAGCAATATTCATTTAAGATTAACCAAGCCCATGATACCAGGAACACAGTATATGCGTGGGGACCCTGTACATTTAACTGCCTCGATGGAGCATTTCCTTTGTGAAAATTTGTCCTAACCCAAGACTGCAGTTCGAGCCTCTGCCACTTTGAGAGCAAATCCTTCCTCTGTCCAACAGCCCACCCAAGTAGATCAAGGAATTGTGAAGGCTTCAGATGAGGCTTGGGGAGATTGAGCAGAAAGCCATAATGCATCAAACTGCACACCCTCACTTAAGGCTTCATTTACAAGAGGCCTGTGCCACTGAAGCATGACTTTTTATGATGCTCCAATGGTGCAAGCCTATCATTCATATCTATGAGGTAATGTATAGCCACCCTGCATTGCTTTGCATGGCCTCATAGATATGGAGTAAGGCAAGGCAGCGCAAAGTGCAGCGTTGCCTTACCTTCCATCAAGGAGGTGTTCCATGGGTGCTGCAGTGAGCTTTCCCATGCAACACCCATGGATTTTAATACATTCCCAGTTTTAGAAGACTCTGTAAACCTGGGAATGTGTCAAAACTGTGTGCCTCCCTAAGGGAGGTATAACAAGGAGGAGTAACTTTATTTCTTCTAGTTTTTCCTCTCTTTATGTGTGCTGCATTGTGCAGCACACATAGAAAGAGGGAAATGCTCCATTGATTGTTTTTGTGCAGGAAGGTGTCCCTTCCTGCACTCAAACAATCATGCCAAAAACTCAGTTACCTACGTTGGTGCTAGGCATCATTTGTGCACTGGCGCAGGCAGAAGAGACAGCAATGTGCTGTATTTCACTAATACATCTCATTCCTGCCCTTTCCTTTTGCCACACAGGAGTGCAGCAAAGAGACTCACTGCACTGTGGCACAGACTTGTAAATGAGGCCTGTTAGACCTGGCATCCTTGGCGTGGACTTCCCCATCATTTTTTGCCTCTGCTTTCTTTGTTTTGACTGTGCGCTGGACTCTGTTTTTGCTGTTTTTGGTACTCTGGACACTTTACTACTACTGACCAATGTTAAAGTACAAATGTTCCCTATGTAAAATGTATGTGTAATTGGTTTTTCCATGATTGGCACATTTGATTTACTAGTACAGTGCACTAGAGGCGTCCAGGGCCTGTAAATCAAACACTACTAGTGGGCCTGCACCACTGGTTATGCCACCCACATGAGTAGCTCTGTGAACATGGCTCAGACCTGCGACTGCAGTGGAAGTGTGTGCAGTTTTAAACTGCCAATTCAACCTGGCATGTGCACCCACTTGCTAGGCCCAAGCCTTCCTTTTTTATACATGTAAGGCACCCCCAGTATAGGCCCTAGGAAGCCCCCTGGGCAGGGGACATTGTATGGTAAAGCTGGGAAATGTACTGATGTGCTTTACATGTCCTAACAGGGAAATTCAGCCAAATTCGGTTTTCACTGTTTCAAGGCCTATCTCTCTCATAGGTGAACATGGGGACTGCCTTTCAATACCTTTTAAATGCAGTTTCCCTTTGGGAGCAGGTAGAAATCTGGAGTTTGGTGTCTTTAAACTCATAACTTAAAAATACAACTTTTGATAAAGTTGGTTTTAAATTGTTAGTTTGAGAATGTCACTTTTAGAAAGTGGGCATTTACTTGCTTCAACCATTCTGTGACCCTGCCTGCTTGTGTATTCCCTGACTGGTTCAGACTGACAGTTGGGCTGTTTGTGAATCCCCTCTAGACAGTGACAAAAAGGGAGCCGGGGTGTAGCCTGCATATTCTGATGGGCCATCTAAGCTAAAGTGGAGGGAGGAATGGTCACTTACACCTGAATGGACTGTGCCTGCCCTCACACAATGCAGTCTCCAACCCCCTGGTGTGAGTCTGGAGCCAGGCCTGGGCAAGGCAGAATCTTGTGAACAACACAGACTTTCTTTTGAAGTTTGCCTACTTCAAAGGCAGAAAGGGGTATAAGTAGTGGACCCAAACCCCAGATTTTTAGATTACTTCTGTGATCAAGAGGAACCTCTGCAAGGAGAAGACCTGAAGAGCTGGAGGAGGAGTACTGCCCCTTTGCCTGTGACTGTGCTTTCCTGGGTTGGCCTGCAGTTGTTGACTCTGCCTGAAAGAAGACAAAGACTGGACTTTGTGGTATATTCTCAATTGTGAAGAATCACCAAGGGCTTGGATTGAGCTTGCCCCCTGTTCTAAAGTCTCAGGGCCATCAAAGACTTCCTCTGCCAGTACCTGGACTCTCTGCTGAGACTCCTGCCAAGTGGTGCCCCATCCAGTCCCTGGGCCCCTAGAGGTGAAGTTGGCAGAACAAGGACTGAAATCCACGCACAGAACGCCATGCGGGGAACATTTAGATACACCACCTGCAACGTGGCTGAAAAATGACACATCACCCACTTTGTGGATAAAATCAATGCATTGCCGCTGGGGAAACGATGCAACACCCGCTTGCAGCTGCTGATAACGACGCAAACCCCGCGCATCGTGGTCTTCCTAAACCATGGGGCTGGATTTCTCATGCATCATCGCTGGGTGTTAAAAATCAACACAAGTCTGTGCAGATCCGAGGTGCCTTCTCGGAAATAGACGTATCGCTCTATTGCGGGGAAAAAAACTACGCATCGCTGATCTGACTGGAGAAAAAACGATGCACTGCCTCACTTGCGAGAAAGGAATTGAGTTTTTCGAAACACGATCACCCTTGCGGCTTTATTTTTGACAGAAACCAGGTATTTTGTGTAAAATCAACGTTTCCATTGTTTTCAATGGAGTAAGACTCTTATTCTTTTGAAAATTTATATCTTGACTTGTGTAGGTTGTATTTTTGTAATTTTGGTCTTGTTTGAATTAGATAAATATTACCAATTTTTGTAAACAGGCATGGTGTCCATTTTGTAGTGTTTTCATTGTATGTGTTGGTACAAATACTGTACACATTGTCTTTGAGATAAGTCTGACTGCTTGTGCCAAGCTACCAAGGGGGTAATCAGGGGCTATCTTAAGTGAGTATCTCCCTTGCCCTGACTAGAGGTAGGGTCCCTGCTTGGACAGAGTGCAAACTGATTGTCAATTACATGACCACATACTACTTGTTTTTGCTTTTTCTCTATTTGGGCTTTTCCTGCTTCCATATTTTTTGTATGACTTTTAAACTTCCCTTGAGAGCTCTCTGTTTGTTTTGGAACTTTGCATTTTTGAGTGAACCTTACTAACACATGCCTCAATCTGGGGGTGCACCAGCTGTGTCTACAAAGGCTGTTTTTGAGTTGGAGAAACTGGAGGAGTACACAGTGGCTCAACTGAAGCTGTTTTCAAGGCCCTTAGTTCCAGCCACCGCCTGAGGAACTGATGGGATATGGATCAGCCTGTCATCTAAATATGGATGGAGCATACTCCCTCTTCCTGCAAAAGACGCTCTAGCAGAGCAAGACATTTGGTAAATACTGTAAGTACAAACTTTATGTTCAGGGGCTGCACCTGTGAACTGGTAATGACAGTCATGCACGGCAAACTGGAGAAACGTCTGCCACAGACCTCAGATTTTAACACTATTGTAGGCATCCTGTAGGTCCATGATAAAAGGAACTCCAAAAGCGTCTTCCTCCATAAAGTTTCCACTTTAAACTTGATATTCGGAATCTATAGAGCCCCCTTTTCTAGCCACTAGAAACCCGAACTCTTTCGATAATTTTGGCACTACAAATATTATCAAGAAGAACACCTAACCCTACTCACTGTGATGAACCAGACAAACAGCACTCCTTCAAATCAAGTCTAAAACCCCCTGGTTCAGAGCCAAGCTTCTTCATAATAACTAAGGGAAAGAGTGAGAGTGACACTGGATTCAGGAAACATAGATACCAATTCTACACAGTAGCCCAAAAAATATGGTACCCATGGAACTGGAACTGATGATGACCAAAACAAATCTTGAGCAGACAAAGGTACCCAGTCCCTCCCATTGGGACAAATAAATGGTAGTGGAAGAGTTTAACAGTCATGTCTACTGTTGTTTGCAGAACATGCAGGGAAGCTAGACTTTTTTGGGTTGTTGCAACCATATTTGCAAGATATGTCATATGGTTTACTGGGTGAATGATTCCTTTTGGATTACAAACCAGAAAAATGATGTTTTGAGAAATCATCTTCTAATTTTTTAATACTTATACTTTTTAGATTTACTAGGTGTGTAACCTGGTGGAGAATCCCTGTGAGGTTCAACTGGGGTCTTCATTGGGGTTTACATTTTAGCAGAGTAGGCTGTGTTTGGAGTCACTTCCTGGTTGCCACTTGTTGATCTAGAGCCGCCATTTTAAAAAGAGGCCTAGTCTCACTTGTGCAGCCCACCCTGGTACAAAGTTAGTAATCAGGCCCTTGGTCTTAGCCCTTCCTCCTGGCTATTTAATTGCTAATCAAAACAGAGAGGATAGATGGGGATGTGGGGTGGCTATAATATACTAAGTGAATATTCCGCCTCCTTTCCTCCAATCACCATACCAGGTAGTGAAAGCCTCCAATTGTTGCTCAAATTCTCCCCCACATTTACATTCTCTGATATTGTTATTTACCAACCCCCCAGGGGCACCTTCACAATTTGCCATAGTTCTGCCACAAATTATAGCAGAAAGTAGTTTACAAAAAGCTAATTTTACCTTGTTAGGTGATTTGAATTTGCATTTTGAATTGAATGGATGTGAAACAGCAAGAGCTCTGTCTCATGATCTTGATAGGGAACTTCTTTAAAATCCCGTTTTACAAACTTGAGCAGCCTAATCATTGAAGATTCCCTCCCTGTGTTGTGGCCGACCATCATATGGTCCTTTTTTACCTTGAAATACCTGAGACATCGACCAAATATCCCCACGCACAAAAGTCTAGAAGAGCGTAGTACAAACTCAATATATGTGAATGGAAGCAAGCTCTAGCAGAATCAACCCCTGATTTAAAGGGTGAAACAACAGAGAGGTTAACGCCTTTGAGAAGTGGATCAATGACTCACTAACTTTGAGAAATACCTTTAAGTTGTCTAAATCAATTCATCATAAGGGAAGGGCTCCTTGGTCCTTGGTACACACCAGAGCTAACTCATTTAAAAAAAGAAGCAGAAAGAAGTAGAGAGAATCGTAGAAGGTGTACAATGAAGATCACAAAAGTGGTCATAGAACAGCCTTAAAAAAGTATAAACAAGCGATAAGGCAGGCTAAAATACTGTACCTTCAAAAGGAAATAGAAGCAGCCCCAAAGTCATCAAGGGAACTGTTTCCAATAGTCAATAACAGGACCTCCACCTTCCACTGAGCATTACAATATGTTTGCCAATCATTTCATCAACAAAATTAATAAAATTCTGACTCTCCTTCCACCAGCGACCATACCCAACACCTATGGCCAAGCAAAGAAATATGCCAGCCCCACTCTGGCTGCCTTTCCAGTCTATATAGGGAAACTCTGAAATCTATTCTTGAGTCTATTAAAACAGACTCTTTGCTGGATCCAGCCCCATCAGATATTCTAGGCCAAGGTTGCCAGTCTGTTTTTGAGACCATCAGGAATATTCTCAACCATTCACTTGAAACTGCGCTTATACCTAATGCCTGGAAACATGCTATTGTGAAGCCACAGTTATTAAAGAAACCATTGTCGAACAACAGAAAGCTACAGACCGATTTCCTTGCTCCAGGTAGTTAGCAAAATACTGGAAAAACATGCCAATCAACATCTGTCCAATTTTTTAGAATTGCATGACATTTATCATACTACCAAGACAGTTTTTAGGTCTAACTATAATACGGAAAACACACTGTTGGTAGACACTGAAGAATTCTGCTCCATTTTAGACCAAGGTGGCTCAGCAGCAATGATTATACTGGACCCTGCCTTTGATATGGTTTCACACACCGTTTTATTTCATGGATGCTGGCATAACAGGGACTGCCATGAAATGGCTGGAATCCCTACTTGTTACAGGAGTTTCTAAGTGTATGAAGACTCCTTTGCCTCGTCTATCCATCTACTGTCATGTGGAGTCCCACAGGGCTGGTCGCTTAGCCCCACATTGTTGAACCTGTATGCATGCCCACTGTCGGAAATCATCCCCTCACATGGGCTTGCCTTAGTGTCAAATGCAGGTCATTCTGGCTCTAACACCCAATACCACTCAAGCTACCTTCCAACTAAATTCCCATCTTAGGGAGGTTACAAATTGGGTGTCAAATAGCAGGCTAAAGCCTAATGGTGAGTAACGGGCGTCCTGATGGTAGGCAATAATAGTTCTAGGTGACAATAACTCTCATGGTCAGACTATCTGGATGTCAGTCCCAAGCCAGTCCGAGCAGTAAGAAGACTGGGCGTCTGAATAGACAACAAGCTTACGATGGAGACTCAAGTTAATAAACTGGCAGGTTTATGCTTTGGCATTTTCGGAGGTTGATTATTAGCAGAGATATGTACCTACTACTAGCAATAATGCCTCCAGACAGTGTCAGGCTCAGTCAAGGCTCAACCCCTGGTAGCTTGGCAATGAGCAGGTAGGCTTAACTTAGGAGACAGGTATGTACAAAAATTTAAATAAACCAATACAGTAAATAAGTAAGACACAACACACAATAAAAACCCCATACCAATTTATAAAAATAGGAAATATGTTTATCTTCAAAATGACACCACCACCAAACAACACAGGTCCAATATAAGGATCCAGAAATATGAATTTTTAAAGATTAAAAATTAAAAAATCAAAGGGAAGGTTGTACTGGACCCGGGTACAGTCAAGATTTCCAGCCATCCACAATGTAACACTTACTTCCTGGAATGTTACTGAATGCAGGAAAGTGGTCCGCAACCCTAATCCATGGTTCCAGAATCTCTGAGTTGCTCCTTGGGATGCATGGACTACAATTCCCACAATGCACCTGACCAAATCATTGCGAGTCCATTGAACGCACTCCAGGCTGGGGACTTTTGTAGAAGCTGGTGCAGGGAAGCTTTCAACCTGTTGCTTTCAGGGAGTGCACTCCTGAGTCCTTTTAAAAGCAAGGCAACGTTTTTGGGGCTGTTGTACCAGTGTGAAACAGGAGCAATACTTCAGTATGTAGACCTCTGGGTTGTAGACCAGGGTTCCAGCAGGACAGTCCTTCTTCTTCTTGTGGTTTAAAGCAGTGGATCTGAATTCCAATGCAGATCAGCCTTGAGGGACAGTCTGTAAGCATCCTTGTTCAATGAGCTGCAGAATGCCACCCACATGACAACTTCCCCCAAAGTGCTGCATCTTCTTGTCCCACATAGCACTGCACTTTAACATTAAAAGATGGATAACTTTCTTTCAGAGGAACAAGACCTGGCTAAACCAACCCACTGCTATAGTTCATTTCCATTAACTCCCCCTCTGGACATCTGCAACTTTTTTTCCTAAGCCCACTATCTACCTGTGGGGTACAGGGTGGTAGGATAGGCCTGGTTGCATTTCTTTCTGACTCGATCTATTTTGAAGTCTCAGCTTGATTTACCCAACCCCTTCCTGGCCCGGCCTCAGCATCTGCCAACCTCCCCCATCAGATAGCCTCTGCTCCGGACAGGCCACTTATCACCCCATCAAAGCAGCCTAGTTAATTCTGTTAGGACTGGCCAATCAGGAGGGACCACTAGCAGGGTGGAATTTTGCTTACAGAAAAGAAAGACATATAACTTATATTCTGCACTAGTGATGATAAATTCAACAAGGGAAAGTTGTAGGATTCATCACTACCATTCATTTGAGTCCTCTCATGAAAGATTTAGTTCCCTCCTAGCCATACGTAGGCTTATGGAAAATATTCCCATCTTATCCTATGGAGCTAAGTATCTAAAATGGGGGCAAATGAAAGGTGCACTGTTTCCTTCATGATGGCATTTAAAACATCTTTTATAATGTCTCTGCTTATAGTTACATGCACCCCAGCCCTGGAGCATCTATTGAGAGCCATTGGGGTTATATGGGTTCCAGTGCAGGAAATCTACTGGGATTCTAAACATCCCTGCCCTGTTATATACTATGGTCTTATAGGTAGTTTAAACTCCCCTTGCCCTATTATCTACTAGAGACTTACAGGGTCAGTCATTGCCAATTGGAATTATAACATTGCACCATTTGACCATATACCTTTCATTCAGAGCACTTATCAGAGCCCAGGGCACAGTCAGGGTCAGTTACCACCAGTATCAGTCAGAAACATTGGGATGAATATGCTAAAAGGGTGACATTCTCGCATGGCCCCATCCAAAACGAAAGGTGATGGGTAACTAACCAATACCCTAGTAGTCCTCATCAGTCAAGTGGAAAAACCTGGGAAATCCATCTGAATTAGCCTGGGCCACCCCTGGTCTGTGTTCCACTGTGAAGTCCATCCCCTGTAGGGAAATGGACCACCTCAACAATTTAGGAATTTTCCCCTCATCTGCATAAACCACCTCGGATGTCTTTGGTTAGTATGAACACGAAAGCACCAAACAAATATGGTCTCAGCTTTTTCAGGAACTGAACCAAACAACAGCAAAGGCTTTCCTCTCAATGGCACGTCTCTTTGCTTGCTGGGGAGCAGTCGCCTGGTGACGAAGGCAACTGGCTGATCATGGCCCTCTTCGTTTACCTGTGCCAACACTGCCCCAACCTCATTCTCTGAAGCATCTGTCTGAACCACAAATTCCTTTGTGTAAGCAAGGGCCATCAACACAGGTGCTGAACACATAACATTTTTCAGAGTGTCAACGGCCTTCTGACACTCTTGAGTCCACATGACTCTTTGACTTCTTTTTAGAAGTGAGTTCTGTTAGGGAGCCACAATGGTCCCGTAATTCTGAACACATCTTCTATAATACACAGTCAGACCAAGTAAGACAATGACTTGTGTCTGGGTTGAAGGAGCAGACAATCCAATCTGGTTTGCACATGGCCTCCACCTACAAAATCCAGCACAGGGAAACTATCTACTCACTCTGTCAGTTGGTTTTCACCGTGTCTTCACGAGGGAAAAAGGAAGTGTAAACATTTTGAGAAAAACTAGACATTGAGCTATGATACTGCAGAAAAGCAGGTTTATTATGAAGTTTTAAAATTATTTAGAAAAAATATAAAAAAGGCAAAAAATACTTTTTTGCTCAACAAACTGCTGCTTCGGAAAATGCTCCTAGAATAGTATTTAAAATGAAGGTGGTCATTATGAACACGGCGGGTTGGCCCGCCATGCCGGCGTTGGCGACTGAAATTGCCAGCCGGCATGGCGGTCCAACCCACCGCATAATGATCATGGTGAGGGCCGCCATCGGCAGCCCTCGCCCACTGCCAGGCTTATGCCGTCAGGCAGCCTGGCGGTGAGTGGAAACACCATCCGACAGGGTAGCTGCGCTACCCCTCAGATAATGTTTCCTGATCCACCAGCCTTTCCTTGGCGGGTTATCCCGCCAGGGAAAGGCTGGCGAAGGGGGTGCACTGGGGCACCCCTGGGGGCCCCTGCACTGCCCATGCACTTTGCATGGTAGTGCAGGGGCTCCGGTTCAGTGCACCCTCGCGCAGGTCTCGGGCAGTGATCTGCGCGACGGGTGCGGCTGCACCCACCGCACAGAGGCATTGGCGGCAGCTCCATGTGGAGCCACCGTCAATGTCCCGGCCAGGCCTTCCTGTGGGTCAGTGGGCAGAAACAATGTTTCCGCCTGCCGGCCCCACAGAAAGGTTCATTATTTGGCCGGCGGGGATCTGGGGCTGCTGGCGGTCAGTGTTTTGTCCGCCAGCATGAACACCTAAGTCTTTTCTAAATCCTGACACTTGTAAGCAATGCATTGCAGTCTCTCAGCAGTTTGATCAAGATTTATCTTACTGTTTCCATGCTAAAGTGGAAAAAATCTGCACATACTTCGCTAAGTCAGAGACACCTCTCTCTACGTGGCCTTCCTTCCATTCCTTTTCTACGCAGGAGGGCCCAGTCTTGGAATCTTTTAAAAAGATTTCTCTGGAAGAATCAGAACTAATCATGCTAAAACTAAGTCTGGATCTCCTCTTTAACCCTGCCCCCTTTAGTATTATTAAAGGCAGGATGAGTATTATTCCTCTAATTAAATTTATCTTGAATCTATCCCTTGACCAGGGCAAAGTAACCCTTTCCTGGAAAAAGACACTTAGGCGCACTTTCCCTGCGCCCCTTAGCATCCCCCTACCGCCACCATGTGTGCGCTGTATTTAAAATACGGCATACCATGGTGCAGGGTACGGGGCAATAACGTGATCTTTCATGACGTTATTGATGTACTCTGCAGGAGTAGCACCAAAATATTGGTGCTACTCCTGCAGAGAACATAGGGCCCCATTCCAAAGAATGGAAGGCCCCTTTTAACGCCTGCAGTGATATCTCTGATAGACAGACAATGTACCACACCAACCGCCAGGGCGGAAACAACAGCCACCACATCAGTAGCCACCTACAGCCAGGCAGAAGTCAAAGTTCCGCCCACCATATTAAGACCCTGCAAACTGCCACCGTTGGCGGACTCAGAGCACAAAAGTCAAAGGACTCACCTTTGGAGACACAAGGAAGAACCACGCCGCCATGGAACCTGAACTGCAAGTTTCCACCTAGAACACCAACGCTGACGAAGACGATGGCCATAAGTCCCTAGCACACAAGGGAGGGTGAGAGGAAAAAGAGAGTGACACACACATGCACAGCACACACCATACACACACACACCATACACACAACCAGCTGCAATACAAAAAGAAATTGACCCCAAAAATCGGCAGACTAATGCAAGGACAACAGGAATTGACGAAAGTGATTTTAATCAGTTCAACATCAAAATGAATAATCCGATTTGGCCATGAAACAGATATGTACACTTGTATAGAAAAGGGACACAGTGCAGTCCAAAGTTCAAAGGGCCCACATGGACACAGGGCACAGTTGAAGTGCCAACTCGAAACCTGAGCACATCCGGGTAGAACACAGCAGGGGCATCAGTTTGCAAATAGGCAGGCACCTCGGGGGGCACCTCAGCCGGATGCGGGAACAAGCCCACTGGTTCTGGAGGGGGCAACATGAGCAACATGCCCATAGCTTTGTCCTGGGGAGTGCAAGGCCACAGTCTCTCAAGTGGGTGTCTTGCCCACTGTTTCTGGAGGGGGCAACATGCCCATTGCTTTGGCCTGGGGAGTGCACGGCCACAGTCTCTCAGGTGGGTGTCTTGCCCACTGGTTCTGGAAGGGGCAACATGCCCATTGGTATGTCCTGGTGAGCGCCAGGCCACAGTCTCTCAGGTGGGTGTCTTGTCCACAGGTTCTGGAGGGGGCAACATGCCCATTGCTTTGTCCTGGGGAGCACAAGGCCACAGTCTCTCAGGTGGGTGTCTTCTCACTGGTTCTGGAGAGGGCAACATGCCCATTGCTTTGTCCTGGGGAGTGCAAGGCCACAGTCTCTCAGGTGGGTGCCTTGCCCACTGGTTCTGGAGGGGCAACATGCCCATCGCTTTGTCCTTGGGAGTGCAAGGCCACAGGCTCTCATGTGGGTGTCTTGCCCACTCGTTCTGGAGGGGGAAACATGCCCATCGCTTTGTCCTGGGGAGCACAAGGCCACAGTCTCTCAGGTGGGTGTTTTTCCCACTGGTTCTGGAGGGGGCAACATGCCCATTGCTTAGTCCTGGGGAGCGCAAGGCCACAGTCTCTCAGGGGGGTGTCTTGCCCACTGGTTCTGGAGGTGGCAACATGTCCATTGCTTTGTCCTGGGGAGTGCAAGGCCACAGTCTCTCAAGTGGGTGACTGGAGGGGGCAGCCCACACAGTAGCCCCTGGAGGGTGGACTACATGCCGTCCGCTGACGGTGATAGCTGCATGCTGGTGGTGGTTGGGGGAGGCTCCTGGGCATCCCCTGCACTCTGTGATGGCTGCATACTGGTGGTGGCTGGGGGAGGCTCCTGGGCAGCCCCTGCACTCCGTGATGGCTGCATGCTGGTGGTGGTTGTGGGAGGCTCCTCGGCAGCCCCTGCACTCTGAAATGGCAGCACATCCTCGGCTGGCGGTGGGGACACTGTGACAGCTAGTGGTGGTGGCGGTGTTTGCCTCACAGCTTCCGCTAGTGTAGAGTGCCTCTTCTCCTCCTGGTTATGGATTAGTGATCCCTCACCCTTCCTGGCAGGAGTGGATGGGCTCAGATGTCTTCCACTTCTTCCCAGCTGGTGCAGGTTCCTTTCCCTTCTTAAAAGCTGGTGCAGGCTCCTTCCCCTTCTTAGCAGCTGGTGTAGGCTCCTTTCCCTTCCTCACAGCTGGTGCTGGACTCTACCACTGTCCCCGTGGACTGTTTGGTTGAGGTGCTGGGTTGTGTCCTTGCTACCCTGCCCATACATGCAGGATGGGGGGAGGGGTAGGGAAGAGGTCAATCTGGGAAAGGAAAAGCTTTTTAGGGATGCTGGAGTGGGAGGAGGGAAGAGGGAGGAGTAATGGGAATGGAGGATGAGGAAGTGGTTGTTGGCGGTGTATGTCTGCTGGATTTGGGTGCAGGTGCATGGGCTGGATGCTGTTGTGAGGTGGATGTCTGTTGGGTGTCTGAGTGCTTGTGTTTGTGTCTTTTGGGGGGGACAGACACAGTCAGAGAGGACACAGGGGACGTGTGCATGGATGTTGTGGAGGTGTCTGCCAGTGAGGTGTATGTTCTGCTTGACGTGGTGATGATGCTGGTAGAGGATATTGATGTAGTGCATGCAGGTGTGAGTGTGGACTTAACTGGGTGGGAGGTGGAGGAGGGGGAGACAGTGGAGGCAGTGGAGGTTGTCATGTCTGCAACTGAATGGTGTTTGTGTGAGTACCTGTGGGATGAAGTGTGGTGCTTATGTTTGCCTGTGCCATTCTTGTGTGTTGTCTTGTGTGCATGCTAATCTGTATGTGTGCTTGGGATGGGTTGGGGTTAATGGGAGTGGGAGCTGGAAGTTGGAGGGGAGACGGTAGAAACAGGGACAATGGCTGCCATCAGAGAGGAGGCCAGAGCCTGAATCGATCTCTGTAGGGCCGCCAATCCACTGTGAAAGCCCTCCATGAATGCATTGCATTGCTGCATCTGGGATGCCAGCCGCTGTATGGCATTCACAATGGTTGATTACCCTACAGATATAGATCTCAGGAGTTCAATAGCCTCCTCACTCAAGGCAGCAGGGCTCACTGGGGCAGGGCCTGAGGTGCCTCTGGCGAAGGAGATGTCACCCTCCTGGGTGAGCAGGCACGGGCAACTCGCTGAGTGGGTACTGGGAGGGCGGTGATGGTATGGGAGCTCCCAACGGAGAAAGTATCAGAGTCTGTGTTGTCCGCTCCAGTCTTCGCCGTGGTGCTCCACTCGCCTTCCATCCCAGTAGTTCCCTCGGCATCGGTGGACTCTGCCTCCAGGGTCCTGTGGAATACAGCTCCTGTGGTCGCCGGTGCCTATGCTCCTCCACCAGATGATGCTAATGCACATAATTACAGGATGACAAAACAAGAAAGGGGGGAGAGAGACAAAGGATACACTGGGTCAATGACTGCACCAACACCACCGTTGGCATACACAGCACCCTCACGCACAGGGAACAGGCCTACGCACTATGCATTGCACTACCAGTGAAATATCTTGTCACTAAGACATGAGGATGGGCACACACTGCCAACTGCAGCACACCTGGCACCCATGCAGCCCTGCCCAGAAGTGAATACTAACAAGCTATGTAAGCAGTATTTTCCATTCAAACCCTTAGCCTCCAGAGGACCTCAGCTGCAATGTCTGGTCTTGCATAGGGGCACCCACTGACACACAACCACCACCCGGATACCACCCCACCAGCTGTTGTAATGATAGCCACTGTACTTATCCCCTTGTGGCTGCTGTGATACCCCCAAGTGCCCATCCAGCTCAGGGTAGGCCACCGCCAGTATGCAGGCCATCAGGGGGGTCAGGGTCCGATGGGCACCCCTTCCTCGTTGGGAGGCCATCCCCAGCTGGGCCTCCACAGTTTTTCATGCCCAGCGTCTCAGGTACTCCCACCATTTCCAACAGTGGGTGCTCTGCCTTCCACAGACCCCCAGGGTCAGCACGTCCTTAGCAATGGCATGCAATATATCCCTTCTTTTGATAGGCGCTGACCTGCAGAGGTAATACAGACAGGAGAAC
This sequence comes from Pleurodeles waltl, assembly GCF_031143425.1. NCBI lineage: Eukaryota > Metazoa > Chordata > Amphibia > Caudata > Salamandridae > Pleurodeles > Pleurodeles waltl. The sequence continues at coordinate 203,735,345 of NC_090442.1, read as the reverse complement.
TCCATTAAACAAACAGTCCAGCCTGTCACACACAAGGCCCACAATACCCAATCCCATCACCACTGGCACATACATAGGCCAGCTCACAACATGTACACTGCCAACAGACAATCCCCGACCCCCCACCCACCCTTACAAGATGCCTTCACACATCTCCATGCATTCATACCACACGCATTGTGCCCACAGTGTACTCACCTGTTGGTCTGGAGGCCCATACAATAGTCCGAACTGGGGTAGACCCCCATCCACCAGTCGCTCCAATTCCTCAGAAGTGAAGGCTGGGGCCCTTTCCCAGGTCAAACGGACCATGGTAGGTTCCAGACACAGGTCACAGAAGCACATTCAGTGTAGGTCCTCTCCTGTGGAAGGTCAGGAAACAAGTGAGGAATGTGAAATAAGATGGCGGTCACGTCAGCGGCGGTGCATACCGTCACCACCGGCGTAGATCCCCATTGGCCACTTCACCCCATAGGGCCCAATATTATCCGATGAGGAATTTCACAGAGGTTCACGACCGCCTACCGCCACGGCACCCAAAATCGGCGGCACTACCTCACTTCCACCTGTCCTTACACACAGGACAGGCGGTCGCCATTTCAGGTGGAGGTGAAGAGGCCTATTGATAATTGCTGCATCACAGGATAAATATGCACATACTTTGAAATTACACTGTCCCAAAACATGCTTGCACGATGTGGACTGCTGTTGTGGTATAGTTGTTCAAATTGTGACAGCCTATCCACTCTTGTGTCCCTTAGATATCTACCGCTGCGGATGAATAGGAGATGGAGACATACCATGTGGACAGACCCCTGGAGGACTTGGCTACACTGGAGGACAGCCACATTATCCTCACCTATAGACTGGACAGGGCCACAATCACTGAGCTGTGTGCCCAGGTGGAACCTGACCTGATCTCAGCTATCCGTCATCCGAATGGGATAGCCAATGTTCTCAATCGTGCTGGCAAGAGTCTTGTCTGCCCTGATAAAACACATGTGCAGCTACATTGCTTTCCCCCAGGTTGAGGATTTGGCCACTGTGAAGGCCGGGTTTTATGCAATGGGACATATCCCCAATATAACGGGGGCGATTTACGGAACACATATTGCTTTCATCCCACTTGGCAAAATGAACAGGTGTTTAGGAATTGTAAGAGTTTCCACTCCATGAATGTGCAAATGGTGTGCCTGGCGGACCAGTAGATCTCCCACGTCAATGCTAAGTATCCTAGGTCAGTGCATGATGCCTTTGTCCTAAGGAATAGCAGCATCCCAAATGTGATGTCCCAACTACAGAGGCAGAGGGTGTGGCTAATAGTTGAGCCTTGGTTCCCACCCAGTTTATGTTGGTGTATGCCTATGCTGTTGGCCATATAGGATAGTGTGTGGCTAAATGTTGTCCCTCAATATTTGCTGGTGACTCTGGTTACCCAAATCTATCATGGCTGGTGACCCCTGTTAGGAATGCCAGGTCAAGGGCAGAAGAATGTTATAATGAGGCACATGGGCGAACCAGAAGGATCATTGAGAGGACCTTTGGCCCCCTGAAGGCCAGGTTCAGGTGCCTCCATCTGACAGGTGGATCCCTGTGCTACTCACTCAAGAAGGTCTGCCGGATAGCAGTGACATGCTGCATGTTGCACAACCTGGCCCTCAGACACCATGTACCTTTTCTGCAGGAGGAGGAGACTGGAGATGCCCCTGTGGCAGCAGTGGACCCTGAGGACAGTGAGGATGAGGAGACAGAGGATGTGGACAGCAGAACATTGGTGATATGTCAATAATTTCAATGACACACAGGTGAGACAGTGCAACTTCACATTTCTATGACTATTGGTGTATTCTGTGTGGCATTGGCATGCTGGCATCACACACTTCTTTCCCCTACTTACTGTTCCCTATGGATATTGATTTTACAGATGTTGGTGATATGACAAAATTGTCCTGCTGTGATCACAACAGCCAGCAACAGGTCATTAACTCTATGCTCATACTATTTACAGTTCATTTGCAATGGTCAAATACAAATTTGCAAAACATGAAATACTAGTGGTCAAGTTTTATCCAAGGGTGTATATTGTTGTGCTAAATATAGAGGGGAAAGTGCAATGAAATGGGGTGGTGATGGAGGAAAGTCCAGGGTATTGTTCCAGTCTGTAGCACAGGTGCATTATCCATGGGTATATAGGAAGGGGAGCAATGGCAGTTCAAGGTGGACAAAGTGACTGAGTGGGACACAAGTGGGACAGTCAGGAGAGTCTCATTTACTGGCGGTGGTCTTGGCAAGTTACTCTGGCTTCTGTCTGGTTCGCAGGGAACGTTTGCGGGGTGGTTCAGCTTCTGCAGGGGGAGGGGTGCTGGTGGCCTGTTGGTCTTGTGGTGGGGCCTCCTGGCCACTAGCGGCAGCAGAAGTGGAGGGCTGTTCAGATGACTGGTTAGTGGCAGGGGCCCCTCTGGTGTGCTGTTGCTTCTGTCATGATGTTGGCCATGTCTGCCAGCACCCCTGCTATGGAGATCAGGGTGGTGTTGATGGCCTGCAAGTCCTCCCTGATTCCCTGACACTGTCCCTCCTGTAGCCACCTGTTTTCCTGCACATTGTCTAGGATCACACCAATCATGTCCTGGGAATGTTGGTAGGCTCCCAGGATCTGGGAGAGTGCCTCCTGGAGAGTCGGTTTCCTGCTCCTGTCCTTACCCCTGGCGCACAGCAGTCCTCCCAGTTTCCCTGTTGACCTGTGCCTCTGTCCCCTGAACGGTGTGCCCACTGCCACTGACCCCAGGTCCCTGATTGTTTTGTGTGGTGAGGTGTGGCCTGTGGTCCCTGTACAGGTGGGCACACTGTTGATTGACGTGTCCTGGGGACAGGGGCGTGGGTACACTGGTTGAGTGCTGTGGTGTTGGTTCCTGATGGAGGAGGCTCTGTGGTGGTCTGTCAGTGGGCTTGGGAGACCGGCTGTCGAAGGGTCCCTGATGGGCCAGGTAGGGCATCCAGATCCTGAAGTCCAGAATTACTGCCATCACTGTATAGTGATAGTGGTGGCACCTCCTCTACAGTGACATTGGCTGGGGTACCTGTGGGGATGTAAATTATGTAATATGCTTCAAGTGTATGACATTTGTACTTCTGTAGATTCTCCTCTATGGTTGTTGTTACCCTGCCAGCTTTTGCTTGTGTATGTTGGTGTATTGTGGGAGTGTTGTTTCCCTATGCTGTGCATGCTTTAGTGATGAGTGTCCATGCAGGGCTGGGAGGGGTGTCCATGCATTGGTACACCCTACAGGGCCTGGCATTGGGATTAGTGGGATGTGTTGGTAGAGTGTGTGGGATGTGGTGGAGTGATGGGAATGAGGGTGAGGGTGTGTGATGGCATGCAGGTATGGGGGATGATAATTGTTAGAAGTTGACTTACCATTGTCCAGCCCTCCGCCAACTCCTACAAGTCCGTCAGGATGCAGTATTGCCAGTACCTGCTACTCACATGCTGTGAGTTGTGGGGGAGGAGGTGGGGGTCCACCGCCAGTCCTCTGTATGGCGAGCTCGTGACTTGCTGCTATGGAACTTACCTTCCCCCCGTGAGTCGTTCCACCTCTTCCTGATGTCTCCCTGTCGTCCCTTGATCTTGGGTGCTGTCCCACGACGTTCAGCCTGTCCATGATTCTCTGCCATAGCTCCATCTTCCTTGCTATTGATATCTGCTGCACCTGTACTGCAAAGAGCTGTGGCTCTACCCTGATGATTTCCTCTACCATGACCCTTAACTCCTTCTCAGTGAAACAGGGGTGTTGGGTAACGTAGTGGAGTGTGTGATGTGGAGGGCATGAGGGGTATATTGGTGTATGTAGTGTGTGTGTCTAGTTGTCTCTGTGCTCTTCTTTTCAGCCTCCTAGTGGCAATAGTTGTTGTTAAAGGATTGTGGGTAATGTGGGTGTGTGTTTTATAGTGGTGTGGGTGTGTGGGTGTGCTGTGTGTATGGTTGTCAGATGTGAGTTTAGGTATAGGCCAATGTGGTGTTGTTTTGTATGTGGGTGTCCACTGTGAGCGAGTGTACCACAAATGGTTTACCACCATTGAACGTCTGCTGTGGTGATTCGTGGGTCATATTGTGATGGGCTTTGTTCTGTTGGCGTAACAGTGTGGGTTTTGGGACCGCCAGTTTATCACTGACCTTTGGGCTAGCAGATTTGTGTCTGTGGATGTATTCTGTCAGATTGGTAGGTGTGTGTCATAATATGGTGACCGGATATTCGCCAGCGCGGCGGTAAGTTGGCGCCCGTCAGCGCGGCGGTAAGCAGGATTTACCGCCAATGTTATAATGAGGGCCTATGTTCCCTTGAGGGCGCTTCGCTCCACAAATCTAAATCTTCCCTTTATTCTAAAAGTGCGTAAAGCCAAAGCAGGCGGCAGATCTTTCTTACAACCACTATCTGGAACTCTCTACCATTGCATTTTCATACCATCTCTAGTGAAAATGAATTTAGAGCTCAATTGAAAACGTTTGTGTTCCGTGAACCTTAAAACGTCTTCTTTCCTTGCTGCATTTCCATCACCAGGATACTTCTTCTGAAGCATCAGTTGCTCTTTACGAATATAATTTAGTTCATTAATTCATTCAAGTTACCTTACTGGTTGCTCTCAAATTTTGCTGATAGATTTATCATATTTTTTAATTTAGTTTCTCATAGCTAACACAAAGCTGTGTGCCATGATTAAGGAACTTCCAGTAGTATTTTTTGATCAGTCTTCTGGATACCATCAGTGTGCAAAGAGAACTTCTAACATTTAGAAGGTCTATTGACCCACACCACCATTATGATGGACTTCACAGACATAGGTGGTCATTATGACCCTGGCGGTATTATAACCGCAGGGCCAAAACGACGGGAGCACCGCCAACAGACTGGCAGTGCCTCCCGGCGTATTTTGACCGCGGCGCTACCGCAGGGGCCGGCGGTTTACCGCCACAATGGCCCCGGCGGATGTAATCCGCCAGGGCAACGCTGCTTGCAGCGCTGCCCTGGAGATTACGACCCCCCTACTGCCTGCCTGTTTCTGGCGGTTTGCACCGCCAGGAAGAGGCTGGCGGTAAGGGGTGTCCTGGGGGCCCCTGCACTGCCCATGCCACTGGCATGGGCAGTGCAGGGGCCCCCTAACAGGGCCCCGGCCAGCTTTTCACTGTTTGCATAGCAGACAGTGAAAAGCGCGACGGGTGCAACTGCACCCGTCGCACGGCCGCAACACCGCCGGCTCCTATGTTGCGACCTCATTCCCGCTGGGACGGCAGGCGCAAACTTGGTTTGCGCCCGCCGGCCCAGCGGGAATGTCATAATGTGGGCCGCGTGAGTGCGGCTGCATTGGCGGCCGCACGGCGGTTACCGCCGGCCAAGGTCGTAATGACCCCCATAGTCAGAAACAATCCAAAGAGTCACCTGCTTTACTCCATATTTTAATGAAATTTGGCCGCCATGGAAGTGCACGCATACATGGTGGCCATAGTTGTACAGGATTTGTTAACATAAAACAAAATCATTCCAAGGTGCCTTTAGCACATGCATGTGCTCATGAAGGCATCTTGAATTAATCAAAAAGACATTTTAAGATGGCAGTCTACTGGTAGCATGGCGGCACACAAAAAGTGTTAAAAATAAGGGTGTTGGTATCAAGAGGACATTGAGTAGGTAGAAGGATGGAGGGGAAATGGACATGGGGACAAGGGTGAGCACGGAGCAGTAGGGAATAATAATTGTCCCTCTCAAGCAAAGCAAGTTCGGACATCAGCTGTGGAAGGATATTTCATCAAATCAGTATTTGGGACTAAAAGGCTCCTAGGAAGGTAAATGCAAGAATAGAGGTGTTTGCATCTACAGCTTTATAGGAAGCAGAATCAACTTACTCTGTAATTGAAGGAGAAGCATTTGTAAGATGGTGGAGACTGAATTGCTTCATGACTTATGTATGGTATACTAAGTTCAAATTGAGAACAGATCATAAACCTCTGGTGAACATTTTCAGAGTGGAGTGAAGGAAACCATGCATAACCAAATGGAAGTATAGGTTGCAAGAATGTCAGGAACGTCAGCTTAGTCTAGAATACATTCAAAGATAAATAAGGAGTTTTGCTGCATATTTTTGATCAAGGTTGATAAACTAACCACTCAGGTAGAATAGTGACTCCCCCTTCCTCTCTTGATGTGAGGATGTATTGCAATCATAAAGCCGGTGGTCCTCCCTCAATTTTTATTTATTTTTTTAAATTCACTCACTCCTCTCACAGATTCACTAATTGCCATGCTACGGATTATACTTTTGCTATTGATCTGGGCAGTCCGGCGCCACCACATTGCTTGGGATACTCTTGTGCTCCTGTATGAACGGTGCAGGCTTGGTGTTCCACATTTCCACTTCTCTTACTTAGCAGCACAATGTCAATTTGCCCATGACTGGTATCACCCAAATGCGCATCTCCTTTATTCCAAACCTGAAAAGGCAGGATCACACTGAGCCAAGGCCCCTTTGCTTGATACTCCGTAGTGCTGCCACTGGCAGATAATCAATGGCTTTCTTTAATGCAGGAGAATGTGGTCCAGTACATACTGAAACGGCTCCTTATTGGTACTTTTGGTGACCTCTTCTATGATTTTCCCCAGTTGAGGATGTGTGTTTCACCAATGCTACCCATATGGACCACTTTGTCTTCTGACACCTCCATAATGCCCTCTGAGAACTGTCCAGAGGAGTTTACCCCCATGACACTTGTAATCACCAACAGCGATGGGAGGAGGCTAGACTCCAGCTGTGGTACCTCCATTGCTATCCTGTCTCTAAGCAATGGGAAACGTAGGTATAAATGGGAAGCTGAGCTAGGACGCCCCATAACTGATTAGGCATGCTGTGCCCAAACACACCTTATTTCACCTAAGCACCATCATAAATTCATTCATTACAAATTCCTACGTAGAGCCTGTCACTCCTAACACCCTGGCATGCCTGGACCCAGCAAGATCTTCCAGCTGCCCTAATTGCCATACTGATGGTGCTGATTTTATACACTTGACAAGGACATGCAGTCATATTGCTCTCGTTTGGTGCGACTTCCACTTGGGCTTGATAATCGACATGGAGATCGCCCCAGACCCACTAATAGCCTTACTGGGATATGTTGTAGTAATGCTGAAAAGTGTCTGACAATTTACTGTCCTTGCATTGCTCATGGCCAAGCACAAAATCACACTTCCCTGGACGATTAAAAACAAGCCCACCATCAAAGCGGAGTTAAAAATCCTAATGCACTGTGTTACCACTAGTGAGCTCTATGCTAGCTCCAACCTCGAGACCAAAGGCTATTTGGCAACCTCCCCAAGATAACTTGCAGACACCTGAGTCAGCAGAACAGGGTTCTTGATGATGGGGGTAGATTGTGGGTTGAGTTGTCTTGCGATTCCACAGCTGCTAGCCTTGGATATCCCTCATCCCACCCATTCTCCCACTGTTTGTACCTCTCTCTTATTTGTCTGACTGTACTGCAAACAGTACAACACCTCCCGTCATAGGTGTCCTCTACACTACATGGATATGTTGTCCTCATCATAATGCTCCTTCATTTCTGTTTTTTTTGTTTTATTACTATCATGATAAAATAATCAAGTTTTTTAAAAACAGTGCCCTAGTGTTAAAAAACCCATACACCAACATCATCAGTCAAAAAATAGAAACATGAGAAAAAGCCCATCTGAACCACTGCTTGTTACTGCAAGAGTGCGACACAGTGCCGACTGTGTGGAGACATCTTGAAAGAGCCTATTTTCTCCTGTGAGGAGGAATTCGCTGATGGCATGGCACTGACAGGAAGAGGGATGCTGCATATTGGGTCCCGAGGCGTCATCTGGAGCATGGTCCCTGCTATGGTCTCTACTCATATTCCTGCTGAAGTACAACAGCTGCATGCTGAGAGGGAATCCTGATGACAGGGATGGCACCTGATATGGAGTGAAAGTGGCACTCGCACTCCCATTCCCCTACACCCCGGCCAGCTCTCTTAACTGCTAATTGTTGATAGAGGGTGGAAAATCCACTTGATTGCCACCACATGTACGAGGTCAGGACAGTCTTTTGTTGGGGGGAGCGGTGAGAACGTGGGACAATCGCCTCAAAGAACTACTGGCAGAGGTTCCAGTGGACCTGACTACTGCATGCACTAACTAGACACTGGAGTCTATGGCCCTCATTCTGACCCTGGCGGTCAAAGACCGCCAGGGCGGAGGACCGCGGGAGCACCGCCGAGAGGCCGGCGGTGCTCCAATGGGGATTCCGACCGCGGCGGTAAAGCCGCGGTCGGACCGGCACCACTGGCGGGCTCCCGCCAGTGTACCGCCGCCCCATTGAATCCTCCACGGCGGCGCAGCTTGCTGCACCGCCGCGGGGATTCCGACCCCCCCTACCGCCATCCAGATCCCGGCGGTCCGACCGCCGGGATCCGGATGGCGGTAGGGGGAGTCGCGGGGCCCCTGGGGGCCCCTGCAGTGCCCATGCCACTGGCATGGGCATTGCAGGGGCCCCCGTAAGAGGGCCCCTACATGTATTTCACTGTCTGCTGCGCAGACAGTGAAATACGCGACGGGTGCAACTGCACCCGTCGCACAGCTTCCACTCCGCCGGCTCGATTCCGAGCCGGCTTCATCGTGGAAGCCTCTTTCCCGCTGGGCTGGCTGGCGGTCTGAAGGCGACCGCCCGCCAGCCCAGCGGGAAAGTCAGAATTACCGCCGCGGTCTTTCGACCGCGGAACGGTAACCTGACGGCGGGACTTTGGCGGGCGGCCTCCGCCGCCCGCCAAGGTCAGAATGAGGGCCTATGTGTGTTAAAAACAAGGAGGTGGTGGTTGTCTGGTGCCTTAATGTGGATGCTGGCATCTGTGACTTCTGTGGCACTGACGATAGGCCAACTACCCAGGAGGAGACTTTTGGTGCCCAGACAGAAGGCCGAGTGGGTGGTACAGAGTTCCGAACCAGACCACTACATCAACATAGGGGGAGTGGACCAAAAACTGTCCAAGCTTCATTTTGGTAAAAGACAGAGCGCCACTGAAAAAGATGACCCAGAATAGGTACCCACCGGCCTGCTGACTTGGAAGTGGGCAGGATTGCTGAGAGAACTGAAAAAGATCTGTAAACTACTGATGCCAACATTGATCACCTCATGATATGGATGGATTATTTTAAGGTCCGCTTGGACAAACAGGACACCCCAGACAAACAGAAGCGGAAAAAAGGATCTCAGAAGGGGAGGATGCCAGCCAGGAACAACATTGGCAAACTGGCCACTTTCTCCAAGGATCTTGCTGCAATAAAGCTTAAAAATTATGACTTGGAAGGTAGATCATGTTAAAATAGTGTACGGATAATAAGGGAGGCGGAGTCGGACCAGGTACCCAACATGGAAACCTTCGTAGAACAAATGATCTTCTCATTCTTCGGCAAAAAGGCATTCAACTACATTTTTACTGTGGAGCCTGCCAATGGACTACTGGACCAAAAACTCAAGCTAGCGGCAACCCCTGAGACCAATCATAGCTCGCTTACTGAACTACATGGATTGGGACACCATACTGTGCCTCAACAGATCTCTTCCAGATTTAGAACATGGTAACTTGCGAGTAGCCTACTACCCGGACTTCACATCTATGGTTTAAGAAGCATAGCGATCCTTCCTAGAAGCGAAACAACAGCTCGGTAAATGGTCAATTATTTCACACAACCAGAAGTGGCCCTAGACTTTTTTGACATTGGCAATATGCCTAGTGCAAACAAGGGGACAGACAAAGCTAAGGCGCCACCGTCCCAACGAGGCTGGTGACAACCCTCACCCCGCAGTGATGAGGCTTAGCCTTGGAGAAGGAACAGCAAATTACTCCTGATCCCTAAGATACACCTTGTTATGTACTGGTTGATCTGCTTGCTGCCAGTTGGGTATGTGATCTCTACACAGCTGTAGATTGGATATGGTGCACTATTAGATTGTGGATTTCTTGTAGCTGCTCTTGCCATTTTCTTGTGACTATTTCAATGATCATAGCTACTAAACGTATGTGGGTGGAATAGACATGAATACTGAAGGGGATGGAAACTGTCCCAGGCCCATCCCAACACCTAAAGTTGCAAATATATATAAGGAGTTGATGATAGATTTGCTAATACAGTAATGGACACGTTTGTCCAGCTCAGGCTCCTCCCAAGCGTTTATTGCACAGGGGCAGTTATTTTTACTTTCCTGATTTGGGATGGTTCTTTTGCTGACTTCTTTTGTTGGTGTGGGCAGTGGGAGGTTGTGGAGTTACTGTTATGTTAATTGTTGAACATCTAACACATCCGCAAGGGGCACAATATGGGGAAATAATAGTCATTACACTACCACATGGAAAACTTGGATCGCCTATACACGCATGGTACATGAATAGGCCCTTACAATGGTTACATAGATTAGTTTGAATATAAGTGGGCTTAACAACCCACAGAAAGGGCAACAGGTACAAACCTACCTCACAAGGTTGGAGCAGGAATTATATTTCTAAAAGAAACATTTATGTCACATAGCGCACATCTGTCATGGGGATCCCACAGATATTTTGTGCCTTACTCCTCCTATTCCCATGGAGTTGTAATCCGTATTCACAAAACAGTGACATTCACACTGTTAGACTGGCAAGCAGACACTCAGGCTGGGTGGTTAGTTGTGGTAGGGCAGATTCATGACATGCTTCTGGTTCTCCTTAACATTTACTGCCTTACATTGATAATCTAGATTTTTTTTTGATGAATTGATGACTAAGGGGGTCATTCCAACCCTGGCGGTCGGTGTTAAAGCGGCGGCCAACCCGCCAACAGGCTGGCGGTCCAAAAAATTGAATTCCGACCCTGGCGGGAACCGCCAACACAGCCCGCCACTTTAACACTCCGACCGCCACGGCGGTACAAACAAACAGCTCGGCGGTCACCGCCAACAGACAGGCGGCAGACAATGTACCGCCCACACTATCACGACCCACCAATCCGCCACCTTTTCCGGGGCGGTTGCCCCGCCGATAAAAGCACGGCGGAAACAGACTTTCCTAACGGAAAACGCTCACCTCTACACACTCCACGAGGAATCGGGACAGCATGGAACCGGAACTACACATCCTCCCAGCCATTGTCTTCCTGCTCCTCTACCAGGAGCACGAACGCCGGCGCAGACGACAACGGGGAGTACTGCACCTACGACACAGGGGAGGGGGGAGGCAAAAAATTACGGGGACACACATACGCCACACACCCACCACCACCCTCACCCACCACAACACACACATCAATGCAGAGCAACAAGTCAGAGTGACACCCCCCAAACCCCCCTGAAGAATGCAAAGACAAAATAAAATGATCATTAAAATTGAAGTATATTATAGCATATTTGAAGTTAAGTGAATTATGAAATATCTAAATAAAATATATTACATCATCAACAATATATACATAGGTCAAAAGTCCGGTCCATATTGTCTATCATCCATTGTTCGTGGGCCAATGGGCCTAAACACATGGGCAAAGCCCACACACGAGAACAGATTCCATTGGAGAGAACACTGCAGGGGCATCAGATAGTAAAACTACAGGCACCTCAGGGGGAAGGGAAGGGGGGGCACCTCAGCCACATGAGTCCACGACGCCAGATCCACGAGGGGCCTCCATGCCCACTGTACCATCCTGGGGAGTGCAAAGCCACAGTCTCACAAGTCTCAACAGTGGGTGGGTTGCCCACTGTACCATCCTGGGGAGTGCAAAGCCACAGTCTCACAAGTCTCTACAGTGGGTGGCTTGCCCACTGGACCATCCTGGGGAGTGCAAAGCCACAGTCTCACAAGTCTCTACAGTGGGTGGCTTGCCCACTGGACCATCCTGGGGAGTGCAAAGCCACAGTCTCACAAGTCTCTACAGTGGGTGGCTTGCCCACTGGACCATCCTGGGGAGTGCAAAGCCACAGTCCATCAAGTGGATTACAGACTCCACTGGTTCTGGAGGAGGCATGGTGGCCAGAGTGCTTTGTGAAGCCCTGCCCGACACAGATCCGGCCCTGCCAATGGGCCAGCGGTGCTTGCGATGAAGGCCCCAGCGGAGCGGTTCAGAGACGGCGGTGCCCAGCGGAGCAGTGCTTGAGAGGAAGGGCCCAGCGAAGCGGTGCTTGAGAGGAAGGGCCCAGCGGAGCGGTGCTTGAGACGGCGGTGCCCAGCGGAGCGGTGCTTGAGAGGAAGCGCCCAGCGGAGCGGTGCTTGAGAGGAAGGGCCCAGCGGAGCGGTGCTTGAGAGGAAGGGCCCAGCGGAGCGATGCTTGAGACGGCGGTGCCCAGCGGAGCGGTGCTTGAGAGGAAGGCCCCAGCGGAGCGGTTCAGAGACGGCGGTGCCCAGCGGTGCAGTGCTTGAGAGGAAGGGCCCAGCCTAGCGGTGCTTGAGACGGCGGTGCCCAGCGGAGCGGTGCTTGAGACGGTGGTGCCCAGCGGAGCGGTGCGTGAGAGGAAGGGCCCAGCGGAGCGGTGCTTGAGAGGAAGGCCCCAGCGGAGCGGTTCAGAGACGGCGGTGCCCAGCGGAGCGGTGCTTGAGAGGAAGGGCCCAGCGGAGCGGTGCTTGAGAGGAAGGGCCCAGCGGAGTGATGCTTGAGACGGCGGTGCCCAGCAGAGCGGTGCTTGAGAGGAAGGGCCCAGCGGAACGGTGCTTGAGAGGAAGGGCCCAGCGGAGCGGTGCTTGAGAAGAAGGGCCCAGCGGAGCGGTGCTTGAGATGAAGGGCCGAGCGGTGCTTGTCTTGAAGGGCCCTGTTCAGCGGTGCTTGTCACGGCGGTGCCCTGTTCAGCGGTGCTTGTCTTGAAGGGCCCTGTTCAGCAGTGCTTGTCACGGCGGTGCCCTGTTCAGCGGTTCTTGTCTTGAAGGGCCCTGTTCAGCGGTTCTTGTCTTGAAGGGCCCTGTTCAGCGGTGCTTGTCTTGAAGGGCCCAGTTCAGCGGTGCTTGTCACGGCGGGGCCCAGTTCAGCGGTGCTTGACACGGCGGTGCCCTGTTCAGCGGTTCTTGTCTTGAAGGGCCCTGTTCAGCGGTTTTTGTCTTGAAGGGCCCTGTTCAGCGGTGCTTGTCTTGAAGGGCCCAGTTCAGCGGTGCTTGTCTTGAAGGGCCCAGTTCAGCGGTGCTTGTCACGGCGGGGCCCAGTTCAGCGGTGCTTGACACAGCGGTGCCCTGTTCAGCGGTTCTTGTCTTGAAGGGCCCTGTTCAGCGGTGCTTGTCTTGAAGGGCCCAGTTCAGCGGTGCTTGTCTTGAAGGGCCCAGTTCAGCGGTGCTTGTCACGGCGGGGCCCAGTTCAGCGGTGCTTGACACGGCGGTGCCCTGTTCAGCGGTTCTTGTCTTGAAGGGCCCTGTTCAGCGGTGCTTGTCTTGAAGGGCCCAGTTCAGCGGTGCTTGTCTTGAAGGGCCCAGTTCAGCGGTGCTTGTCTTGAAGGGCCCAGTTCAGCGGTGCATGTCACGGCGGGGCCCAGTTCAGCAGTGCTTGACACGGCGGTGCCCTGTTCAGCGGTTCTTGTCTTGAAGGGCCCTGTTCAGCGGTTCTTGTCTTGAAGAGACCTGTTCAGCGGTGCTTGTCTTGAAGGGCCCAGTTCAGCGGTGCTTGTCACGGTGGGGCCCAGTTCAGCGGTGCTTGACACGGCGGTGCCCTGTTCAGCGGTTCTTGTCTTGATGGGGCCTGTTCAGCGGTCCTTGTCTTGAAGGGCCCATTTCAGCGGTGCTTGTCTTGAAGGGCCCATTTCAGCGGTGCTTGTCACGGCGGGGCCCAGTTCAGCAGTGCTTGACACAGCGGTGCCCTGTTCAGCGGTTCTTGTCTTGAAGGGCCCTGTTCAGCGGTGCTTGTCTTGAAGGGCCCAGTTCAGCAGTGCTTGTCACGGCGGTGCCCTGTTCAGCAGTTCTTGTCTTGAAGGGCCCTGTTCAGCGGTTCTTGTCTTGAAGGGCCCTGTTCAGCGGTGCTTGTCTTGAAGGGCCCAGTTCAGCGGTGCTTGTCACGGCGGGGCCCAGTTCAGCGGTGCTTGACACGGCGGTGCCCTGTTCAGCGGTTCTTGTCTTGAAGGGCCCTGTTCAGCGGTTCTTGTCTTGAAGGGCCCTGTTCAGCGGTGCTTGTCTTGAAGGGCCCAGTTCAGCGGTGCTTGCCTTGAAGGGCCCAGTTCAGCGGTGCTTGTCACGGCGGGCCCAGTTCAGCGGTGCTTGACACAGCGGTGCCCTGTTCAGCGGTTCTTGTCTTGAAGGGCCCTGTTCAGCGGTGCTTGTCTTGAAGGGCCCAGTTCAGCGGTGCTTGTCTTGAAGGGCCCAGTTCAGCGGTGCTTGTCACGGCGGGGCCCAGTTCAGCGGTGCTTGACACGGCGGTGCGCTGTTCAGCGGTTCTTGTCTTGAAGGGCCCTGTTCAGCGGTGCTTGTCTTGAAGGGCCCAGTTCAGCGGTGCTTGTCTTGAAGGGCCCAGTTCAGCGGTGCTTGTCACGGTGGGGCCCAGTTCAGCGGCGCTTGACACGGCGGTGCCCTGTTCAGCGGTTCTTGTCTTGAAGGGCCCTGTTCAGCGGTTCTTGTCTTAAAGGGCCCTGTTCAGCGGTGCTTGTCTTGAAGGGCCCAGTTCAGCGGTGCTTGTCACGGCGGGGCCCAGTTCAGCGGTGCTTGACACGGCGGTGCCCTGTTCAGCGGTTCTTGTCTTGAAGGGCCCTGTTCAGCGGTGCTTGTCTTGAAGGGCCCAGTTCAGCGGTGCTTGTCTGGAAGGGCCCAGTTCAGCGGTGCTTGTCTTGAAGGGCCCAGTTCAGCGGTGCTTGTCACGGTGGGGCCCAGTTCAGCGGCGCTTGACACGGCGGTGCCCTGTTCAGCGGTTCTTGTCTTGAAGGGCCCTGTTCAGCGGTTCTTGTCTTAAAGGGCCCTGTTCAGCGGTGCTTGTCTTGAAGGGCCCAGTTCAGCGGTGCTTGTCACGGCGGGGCCCAGTTCAGCGGTGCTTGACACGGCGGTGCCCTGTTCAGCGGTTCTTGTCTTGAAGGGCCCTGTTCAGCGGTGCTTGTCTTGAAGGGCCCAGTTCAGCGGTGCTTGTCTTGAAGGGCCCAGTTCAGCGGTGCTTGTCACGGCGGGGCCCAGTTCAGCGGTGGTTGACACAGCAGTGCCCTGTTCAGTGGTTCTTGTCTTGAAGGGCCCTGTTCAGCAGTTCTTGACTTGAAGGGCCCTGTTCAGCGGTGCTTGTCTTGAAGGGCCTAGTTCAGCAGTGCTTGTCCTGAAGGGCCCAGTTCAGCGGTGCTTGTCACGGCGGGGCCCAGTTCAGCGGTGCTTGACACGGCGGGGCCCAGTTCAGCGGTGCTTGACATGTCGTCCCAGGGAACCATATCGGGCCAATATTTCCCGCTCAGTCGCCATCCGACCTTTCACTTGCGGGGCCCTCCTGTGCTGGAGTGCTGGGCCCGTGGGTGTCCTCCTTCACACCCGAAATGGGGCTGGTGGGGCCCTCCTGGGCAGCTCGCCTGCTGCCGGACTTGTCCGCCCTGCTGCCCTTGCCCTCCTTCGCAGATTCCTTGGGGCCCTTGCCTCCCTTTGTGGATGTGCCAGGTGACGGTGCCAGGGTAGTGTCTTTGGGGGCTTCCGTCTCAGGCCTCTCGCGCCGGCCCTTCCCTTTTTTAGTTCTTTTCCCAGGGGGTGGGCTGGCTGTCCCCTTGCTGCTGGCCGATGTTCCTGCCCTGGGAGCTGGTGGACTCCAATAGCCCTGGACAATGTTCCTTGTAGGTGCAGGGCTTGTGGTGGCTGAGGTGCTGGTTGGACTCTTACGAGATGGAGGGGGTGGGTCAGGTGATGCAAAGAGGTTAATTTGGAGAGGAAAAACTTTTTAGGAGCAGTGGGAAGGGTAGGTGCAGTGGGTATGGGAGAGGAGGAAGAGGATGTGGTTGTAGGAGAGCCAAGTGTGCTGTCTTTGGGTGCAGGTGCTTGTGACGGAGGCTGTCGTGAGGTGGGTGGCTGTTGGGTGGGTGGCTGCCTGAGTTTGTGTGGTTTGGAAGAGGGGGTGACAGACACAGTGGGAGAGGACACAGGGGACGTGTAAATGGCAGTGGAGGTGGTGACTGCACGTGTGCGGAGTGTTCTGGTGAGTGTGGTGGTGATGGACGTACTGGCTGATGGTGGTGTGCATGCAGGTGTGAGTGGAGACGTCACAGGGAGGGAGGAGGGAGACGAGGAGGAGGTGGACACAGAGGAGGCAGTGGCTGTTGGCATGTCTGCATGTGGATGTTGCTTGTGTGAATGCTTGTGGGATGTGTGGTGCTTATGTCTGGATGAGCTGCCCTTGGGTGTTGATGTGTGTGCAGGCTGGTCTGTAGGTGTGGCTGGGATAGGCAGAGGAACAGGGGAGTGGGACTGGGACTGGGATGAGAAAATTGGAGGGGGGAGGCAGGAGACAGGGACAATGGCTGCAGTCAGTGCTGAGGCCAGAGCGTTGAACGATCGCTGATGGGCAGCCTCACCCGAATGAAAGCCCTCCAGGTATGCATTGCTCCGATGCACCTCCCTTTCTACCCCCTGGATGGCATTCAAAAGGGTAGACTGCCCAACAATGAGCGTCTGGAGGAGGTCAATGATGTCCGCACTGAGGGCAGCAGCGGAAACTGGGGCAGGGCCTGAGGTGCCTGGGGCGAAGGAGATGCCCGCCTTCCTGGCCGAGCGGGCACGGGGCGAACGCTGAGGGGCTGCTGGGAGGGCGGAGATGGTGCGCTGGGTGGCGGCTGTACCTGTTGTTGCGGTGGGCACGGATGTTGCCGCCACCACAAGGGAGCTCCCTTCCGAGGACATGTCGGTGTCGCTGACGTCTCCACGGGTCCCGGTTGTGGAGCTCCCCTCGCCCTCCGTCTCACTGGTGAACTCGGAGTCGGTTGCATGGCCCTCCGGGGCCATGTGAGATGCAGCTCCCTCGTGCTCCAATGCCACTTCTCCTCCGCCTGATGATGCTAATGCACACATGAACAGGAAGACCACAAAAAAGGGTGGGGGAGAAAGAAAGACATGTTGAGTGCATGCATTGGCGACACCGTTGGCGGAGAGGACAGACACAGAAGCCCCCTGCACTACGCCGCGCACTCGGTGTACACTACTCAATTATTGTGACTTGGCCTACAAGCCTATGGACGACAACTGCACACATAGGTGACCCAGGGCCATGGATAGCTGTACTTAGCACCCTACAGAGGTGGGGGGCGGGGGCACAGGGCCATTCCATACGGAGTGGCCTAGCCTACAGAAATCGCCCTGGCCTAGGGATACCCACAGCCCTCCTCCCCCACCCAGACACCTCCACTGTGCGCTAATATAGCAGTATTTGCTGATACTCACCCCCTTGTGTCTGCTGTGATGTCCTCACGCGCCCATCCAAATCGGGGTAGGCCACTGCCAGGATCCGGGACATCAGGGGGGTCAATTGCCGTGTGGCACCCCTCCTAGGTTGGGAGGCCATCCCCAGCAGAGCCTCCGCGGTCTTTCTGCTCCCGCGGCGGATGTCCTCCCACCTCTTTCGGCAGTGGGTGCCCCGTCTGTTGTGGACCCCCAGGGCCCGGACGTCCTTGGCGATGGCACGCCAAATGTCAATCTTCTGATGGGCACTGACCTATGTGACATGTACAGGGTTGGAAAAGAAATAACATCACTTTTCTGCATGGTCAATGTGAGTGGCCCCTCCTCCCCAACCTTGCCATATGGCACATGCTCTCATCTGTCGTGCGATGCATGCCTCATTCGCTCCCCTCCCCACCATCTTTCATTCACCCCACTCAACCCAGGCATTGTCCACAAAACATGGTCCCAGTGTACTTACCTGTTGGTCTGGAGGACCGTAGAGTAGCGCATACTGGGGGAAGACCCCATCCACGAGTGTCTCCAACTCTTCTGAAGTGAAGGCAGGGGCCCTTTCCCCAGTCGCAGCAGCCATTGTCTCTTCAAGACCGAGGTCACAGCAGCACTTGCAGTATAGGTCCTCTCCTGTGGATGATCAGGTCTCGAGTGATTAAGCAGATAGAAAATGGCGGTCATGGCCGCGGCGGTGCGTACCGCGGCGGTGCGTACCGCGACCGCCTGGGCACTTCCTCATTGGCTCCTGAAACCCATAGGGTTCAATATTAACCAATGCGGCTTAGCACCGCGGTCTTTGACCGCCTACCGCCACGGTGTGCCACGCCAGCGCATTGACCTCACATCCCATTGTCACACTTCACAGGTCAGGCAGCCGCCATTTCAAGGGCCCACATGGCTTAATTTCTACTGCGTCACACAGGCCTAGGCCTTGCATTGCCACTCATACAAGCCATTCAATGCATTGAGAATCGTGTACTGTGCAAGCTGTGTGAACGTACCTGTGGGTTGCTTGACTCTGTGCTCCAAGTTGTCCTTCCTAGGCACCGTCCGCTGGGACTTGGGAGGAGATGTAGGACTGTTCCCGTGTACAGGCCGCTGGTGGACCTGTCGACAATGGAAGAACGACATGTCATACTTACATACAGACTTGACAGAGCCACCATTAATGAACTGTGTGCCCAGCTGGAGCCAGACCTGATATCACCCATCCGCCAACCCACAGGGATTCCCCCTCTAGTGCAGGTTCTGGCAGTGCTCCATTTTTTGGCAAGTGGATCATTCCAAACAACAGTGGCCATTTCATCTGGGATGTCTCAGCCTATGTTTTCTAAGGTTTTGTCCAGAGTGTTGCCTGCCCTGATGAAATACATGCGGAGCTACATTGTTTTCTGTGAGGTGGGCGATTTGGCTACAGTGAAGGGTGATTTCTTTGCCCTTGGACATATTTCCAACATCATTGGTGCCATTGATGGGACCCATGTGGCTTTGGTACCCCCCAGAGGAAGTGAACAGGTGTACAGGAACAGAAAAAGTTATCATTCGATGAATGTCCAGGTGGTCTGTTTGGCAGACCAGCACATCTCCCATGTAAATGCCAAGTTCCCTGGGTCAGTGCATGACGCGTACATCATGCGAAATAGCAGCATCCCTTATGTGATGGAACAGCTACAGAGACACCGTGTGTGGCTAATTGGTGACTCTGGTTACCCCAACCTGTCCTGGCTACTGACCCCAGTAAGGAATCCCAGGACAAGGGCAGAGGAACGGTACAATGAGGCCCATGGGTGAACTAAGAGGGTGATCGAGCGGACCTTCGGCCTCCTGAAGGCCAGGTTTAGGTGCCTGCATATGACAGGTGGATCCCTAATGTACTCACCAAAGAAGGTGTGTCATATCATCGTGGCCTGCTGTATGCTTCACAACCTGGCTTTGCGATGCCAGGTGCCTTTCCTGCAGGAGGATGGTCCAGATGGTGGTGTTGTGGCAGTGGTGGAACCTGTGGAGAGTGAAGAGGAGGAAGACGACGGGGACGACACAGACAACAGGGACAGAGTGATACTACACTATTTTCAATAGCACACAGGTAAAATTCAACACCTGCATTTTACAATGACTTACTGTCTCCTGCCTCTCTACTGTCTGTCCTATTCCCCCAGTGTATGTTAACTGAGTTGTGACTTTCCCTTTCAATTTCAGAGATGTGGCCCCCACTGCGTGACCTCTGCTTTGTTTCCCCATGGACTACAGCTGTGTGACAGTGGTATGTTCTCATCACTGTGTAACTGGACATTTTGGCTGCGTTATGTTTAATACATTTGTTCACAATACAGGCAGACTCCAGATTGTTTTTGTGCAATAAGTGTTTTTATTTAAGTGCAGAATTTAGGGACATGGATAGAAAATCGGTGATGGGTGATGGTGGAGGAATGTCCATGGCAGAGTCCAGCTTTTCAGTCTCACAGGTGCATTGTCCATATGCCTGTGGAAGGTGGAGCTGAGGCAGTTTCAGGTTGGACAGGGTGACAATGTGGGACAGGGGGATGACATCAGGGGGTATCCTTTGCTGGCGGGGGTCTTGACATCCTACTCTGTCTTCTTACGAGATCTCAGGCCACGCTTGGCGAGTGGTTCTTCTTCTGCAGGAGGTGGGGTTCTGGTGGCCTGTTGTTGTGTGGGGACCTCCTGTCCACCAGCGCCGGCGGAGGTGGTTGCCTGTTCTTGGACCATGCTAGTGACAGGGGCCCTTTGTGGTGCCACATTGTCCCGCAATGTGGTGACAATCTGGTTGAGTGCCCCTACGATGGTGCCCATTGCGGAACTGATGCTTCGGAGTTCCTCCCTGAACCCCATGTACTGTTGCTCCTGCAGTACCTGGATCTCCTGAAACCTGGCCAGTACCGTCGCCATCGTCTCCTGGGAATGGTGGTACGCTCCCATGATGGAGGAGAGGGCCTCATGGAGAGTGGGTTCCCTGGGCCTGTCCCCCCCCTGTCGCACAGCAGCCCTCCCAGTTCCCCTGTTTCCCTGGGCCTCTGTCCCCTGGACCGTGTGCCCACTACCACTGCCCCCAGGTCCCTGTTGTTGTTGGGGTGGTGGGTTAACCTGGGTGCCCTGTAGTGGTGGAAACACCGCTGATTGATGTGTCCTGGAGGCAGAGGCATGGGCCCGCTGGGTGGGTGCTCTGCTGGTGTTCCCAGAGGGGGGTAGGTCTGATGTGGCCTGTGGCTGTGTGAGGGGAACCGACTGTCCTGAGGTCCCCGATGGTCCGGGCTGGTCATCTGGGTCCAGGGAGACAGAGCTGCTGTCATCACTGGTGGCCTCTTCTGGGGGTGGGATGGACATTTCTGGACCCTCCTGGGTGGTGTGGTGACGTTCGGGTCCTGCAGGGGTATAGAGGTATGGTTATTGCTTCAGTGTGTGCAATATCGGTCAATGGGTGGGTGCCCGTGTACCCCAGGGCTGGCATTCCTGTGTGGGGGCTTTTGTGAGGGTGGCTTGTGGGGGAGATGTGTATGTGCAGTGGGCATGCTTTGGTGATGGGTGTCCATGCTTTGTGGACGCATGCAGGGCTAGGTGTTGGGATGGGTGGGTTGTGATGGTGAGACATTTGCAGGGAGTAGGTGTGATGGGGGTGGGGGTGAGGGTGGGGGTATGATTTGGTATGCAGGTGGGGTGGGGAAGAAGTAGTTAAGATTTGACTTACCA
Source organism: Pleurodeles waltl (assembly GCF_031143425.1). Classification (NCBI taxonomy): domain Eukaryota; kingdom Metazoa; phylum Chordata; class Amphibia; order Caudata; family Salamandridae; genus Pleurodeles; species Pleurodeles waltl. The sequence goes on along the minus strand of NC_090442.1, from coordinate 203,714,239 downwards.
GAGTCCATTCCTCCAGATACTCCTGCGAGGCCTTCAGGATGCAGGATGTGCAAGACTTCCTCCTCCCATGCTGTGAATTCTGGGGGAGTAGGTGGGGGTCCGCCGCCAGTCTTCTGCACCGCGATGTTGTGCCTTGATACCATGGAACACACCTTCCCCCGTAGGTCGTTCCACTGCTTCCTGATGTCATCCCGATTTCGTGGATGCTGTCCCACAGCGTTGACCCTGTCGACTATCCTTTGCCATAGCTCCATCTTCCTGGCAATGGTGGTGTGCTGCACCTGTGTCCCGAAGAGCTGGGGCTCTACCCGAACTATTTCCTCCACCATGACCCGGAGTTCGGCGTCTGAGAACCGGGGGTGTCTTTGGGGTGCCATAGGGTGGTGTGGATGAGGTGTGGGGTGGTGTATGTGTTGTAGAGTGTGGTGAGTGTGGTGATGTGTGGTGTTTTGTGCGTGGATATTGTGTGGGTGATGGTGTGGTTTGCCTCTGTATGATGGTGTTGTCTAAGCAGTGCTGTTTATCTCTGGCTTTCTATCGGTTTTTTTGGTCGTAGGGGTTTGTGGGTGATGTGGGTGTGTGTTTTATATTGTGTTGGATGTGTGGGAGTGTTGTTTGTATGTGTATCAGGTGTGTGTATTTTGAATTGTCCAATGTGGTGGCGTTTTGGAGCTGTGTGTGTATTTCGACAGCGGCGGTGTGTACCGCCAATGGAATACCGCGGTTGAAAGACCGCTGCGTGGATTCGTGGGTCGGAATGGCATGGGCGTATTTCTGTTGGCGTGACGGTGGAGGTTTGGTCATCGCCAGTTTTTCGCTGGCCGTTCGTGTGGCGGACTTTTGTTGTTGTCGGGTTTTTGGCGGGTTGCCAGTTGCGGGTCAGAATGACCGTGGCGGTTTACCGCGACCGCGGCGGTGTTATGGCGGTCTTCTGACCGGCGGTAAGCGCCTTTTACCGCTGAGGTCAGAATGACCACCTAAATGCCATAAATATGCTGGTTTTCACTTGATCTGGGGTAGGGACTTCAAGTTGGCCTCATCCAGGCAGAGAGACCGCTCTACATGGACATGCAGCTCGGCTCACCTAGCAGCAGTGGCGCTTAGTAAAATGATGGAGTTCTATGACCTTCTAGATGTGTGGAGAATACTACACCCACACAGACAGACTTCATCTACTACTTCACCTTGCATGACACTAGCTCCCTGATGATTAATTGGTAACACTCCAGGTTATGGGAATGCCGCGTGATGCTAACATTTTACTGAGAATGCTATCCAATCACTCTCCGATGTAATTGTTCCTTGAAATCCCCTGCTCTGTATGACATGTAGACAGTGGAGTTGATGTGGACGCGAACTGTGCGATCCTGTCTTCAGAGCAGAAGTCAGGGACCGCATCAATTACTATTTCAAACTAAACAAGGGCTATGTGCCCACAGTGGGGGTACTATGAGATGCCTCCATGACATATATTTGCAGAATTTATATTTCAAAGGGTCCAGCGTTCTCAAATCCCTCATGACCAAACTGGACATGCTGGAACGTGAAATTAAAAGACTCCAGTCTGAATATGATAATATTTTTGATCCATCCCTACTAGATCCCTTGCAGGAATCCCTGGAAGAATTTTGAGCCATCGCAGACTGTAACGTATTGTATCGGGAAAGCAGACAAAAGCTCATGCATAAAGTGAGGGGTTTCGCCCAGGCAGAACACTAGCTTGGATGTTAAAAACACAAACATTGCATAAGTTTATAGCTGAGTTACAAGGCTTACATCTACCAATGATTTGCCTGGGATCTTGTGTGATTATTAAGCATGTCTATTCTCTTCAAGAGCACAATACACCCAACGGAAAATTGCTGTGTACCTTGACAGGGTGGCTTTAGGGTGGGTGGATGGAGTCCTTCAGGAGTTACTTAATTTACCGATAACAGTGAAGGATATTAAACTGGCAGAACAGCTCCGGTTATTAGTAAGGCAGCAGGTTGCGATAGCATCCCGATTGAATTCTACTAGGAATATACACATCGGCTCACGCAAGGGCTGTTGGAGGTGTAAGCTGAGGCAACATAGTGTGGCAATTGCCACAATTAATGGTAGAGTCTGTTATAATGGTATTCCTTAAATCAAGTGAGATGCTGAGCTCTGCTCTTCCTACCAACCGCTGTTGCTCTAAACATCAACATCAAAGTCTTCACTAAGATCCTATCACAGAGGCTACATCCACTATTCCACTGCGTGGTACTGGCTGACCAAGCAGGTTTTATACCTCAGAGGTCTACAAGGCTGAACCTGCAAACACTGATGGCCCTGTTGCATAACATTGACCAGGACCTGTCGGCAGTCGCAATTTTATCAGATGCTGAGAAAGCATTTGGTTTACTGAAGTGCAACTTTATGCAAGAAGTATTACTGCGGTTGGGACTAGGGGCACACTTTTTAAAAATGATACACAAACCCAATTGCTCAAAAGTGGATGAACGGAACCTTGACAGGTCAATTTTACAGTTGCCACAGGAGCACAACAGGGATGCCCATTATTTCCCCAGTCTTCCCATTGGCTACTGAGCCATTGGCATGCGAGAATTTCACTTTCACTAGTGTCTGGCCTGATGTTACTTTCAACACATGTAGATTACATAATTTTGTGTTTTATAATACCTGGAAAGAAACAGATCTAATCATTAAAGATATTACAAGATCTGACGACTACTCGGGCACCCAAACTAACTGGGACAAATTGCAAATATTCCCATTGACAGAATGTGCCATTCCCTGTCAGGAGAACTGTCCCTTGCACTGGATGGCAGATGGAGTAAAATATCTGGGATTGCATGTGACAACAGACTTGGGAGAGTTGGTCAGGGAAAATTTCAAGGTGGCACTCAACTCACTCAATGCTTGAGTGGGTTAGATGGATACAACTACCCATGTCCTTGCTGGGGAGGATCTTCAGAATTAAAATGGGTGTTATACCAAAATTTCAGTTTTTATTCATTAACCTACCAATAATCTTGCCTAAAGTATTCTTCCGCCAACTTCAGCAAGTACTTACCATACTGATTTGTAGTGGAAAACAGCCCTGTATTTGCTGGGCAACTTTGACACAGCTCTTGGACAGTGCTGCTCTGGCAGTTTCAGACCCATACCTCTATTATTTAGCGCCACAGGCTCAACATGTGCAACATTGGCACCATGATACTACTAGACTAATGCATGTCAAAGTAGAAATAACCATGGTTAGGCCAGACTCATTCAACACAGTGATGGCCCATAAACCCATCAGGGACAGGAAGAGATGGATGTTATATCAACCATGTCCCGCTTGTGGTGGTCAATTGCGGATTGACTAGGAATAGACATGGTATACACTTCACTCTAGCCAGTAGACAATAACCCCCTTTTATCTACATTGCTTGAGTACTCATCATTCCCTTTTCTTAATACATTGGGAGTAGAGGTGCTAGAAGCTCTGGACTCAGATGGGGAGTTCATAACACTGCAAACATTTAACGAAAGGGGGCAAATAATCTCCTGGCTGTGTCACTGTACCACAGGCTGTGACATGCAGCTAGAGTCACAGTCCCCGACTTCCCCAGGGTCCCTATTGAGCTGACGATGTTCATGAAAGTCGTCAAAAGGTAAGACATGACCAAAACAATTTCATCAAGTGGTGACAAATGCCACGTCCCCTCAAACAGATGCTGCCAAAAGAGAATGGGAAAACAAATTGGGGAGAGCAATCCCCGACAGATATTACTGCACTCAGGTGAAAGATGTCCCTTTCACATACCAGCACACATCAATCCATTTCATATTCTTACACTGCTCATATTATATGTCTGAACGCATTACCCAATTCATTCCTGGAGGTATAGTTTGATGCAAAAAATGCAAAGCAGTCAATGCTGCAATGCTGCATTCTTATGTATAGCTCGGACTGACCAGCATTAACCCCATACTGAGAACAAGTGTTTGCTCCTCTGGTTGAGATTCCACTGAATCCCACATCTAAACTCAACCTTCTGGGATTAACTAAAGATTTTCCCAAATTAATATGGCACTTCTTATCAATGGCCATGCTGCTGGCTAAGCGACAGGTGGCAGTATGCTGGATGTTCATGAAAGCAGCATGGCTAAAGGACATGGCTTACAACTGTATTGCCAAAGAAGAATACAGCAGCCTCATGCACCCCACAGTGATACCCTAGAATTTTTGGGAACCCTATAAACATACTTGAGGACACAGGACAATAATACATGATCAAACGCACAAATCTGAGATGGAGGCATCCACTCGTAGGGGGTCAGAGGTGACTGATGATGTGAGGAGTACCCTGCTGTTATACTGAAAAATATTGTAATTGAAGACGTAGCGTTGTGTAGCTTTGTGTACATTCCCCTCATGTCCATTTGTGGATATGTTGTAAAGATGTATGCTGTGAGATGATCTATTGTTACATTTTCTTCTGTTCAATGAAATATTTCTAAATAAACTCTTAAAAAATGATCCAGCATATGGAATGAGCCTGCTATGTAGAGGTGCATTTGGAAATGTGCAACCGTGTCAGTTGTTAGTGGACTTTCTTTTCAGCAGCAAATGATAGCAGAGGGTTATTTGATGTAGGTAAGTCAGGGTCATAGACTCCTCAGATGCTATTTTGTGCTAAGAATATGTTGTCATCCTGTGCATTAATATAATGGTCTGGGAATGTTCAGCAAAGTTGGAGCTGTTTTATCTTTCTCAATATAAATGTGTGGGGATCTGTACTCTGGGCTGTACCAACTAAAAGCATGCCTTGCCCGCACTGCCCAGAAGTAGTGTCACAGATCTGAGGCCAAAAATTGCTCCAAGAGTATGGAAGAGTCAAGGTGTCTCCTCCTAATGCTGGCTGCTTGCCTTCCCGAATAAATCTCAGGAGAACAGTACAGATCTGTGAGAAGAATGTCTTAGGCAATATGATCGGTAAGTTTGAACATCAGTACAACAGTTTAGAGAGGAAGTCCATTTTAACCATAGCCACTGTTCCTGGCAGTGATGGTGGTATGGCCCTGACATCTCAGTGTTTTCTCTTCTATGTCCTTCACCACGTACCTGTCAATGTACTGAACAAGGTTTTCACACCACTCCACAGGGAATTCAAGTTTCAGATGCCTGTTTGTAGGGGTAACAGGAGTGGAGTGTATCTGAAATTCAAATTACAGATTAATTGAATGATCTCCCATTGGTTTGTAGCTAACCAACTAAAGGTAGTCAGGAGGTCGGAACTGGAGGAAGGAACTCGGTTGTGCTTGCAACTGAGTGGTGTCACCAGGGGAAATTAATGTGAGCTTTGACCCTATGGGTTAGTTATTAGAGGATAAAAGTCCTCCTAGTAGTGAATATATCCTGTACAAAGCCGGTGCAGAGTCCAGACTGCCACTGGCTAAACCAGTCTAAAAGGTGGGAAGTGTAAAAACAATGCATCATCTCCAACAATGAAGCATGCACACTAATTTCAGTGTGGTCCACAAAGTACTATACTACACATATGTTTGCTATGCTTAGAATATATTTCTTATCCTATCTACAAAGTTTGTATAAATGAATTCCAAGTGAACCATTGTTTTTAGTGTATACTAAGCAAACCTATATCACCAATAGGGTGGGTTAGCAGGAGTTAGCAATAGTTGAAATATAAGAATATACATTGTGTAGAGAACGACTGCTTCTATGCTACATTGTGACTAACATCTAGATAGTGTAGAGTATAGAAGCATCAAATTAGTAAGCAAGCCAAGAATTTGTGGCCATGTGGTGACTCAACAACAAATCCACCAACCCCCCCCTCTCACCTACACTGAAACCCCCAATTGTCAGGCAACATGTTGTGGTATTCCTGAACTAGAATGATGTGAGTGGAATGTTGTCCAACATTCTTATCCTTGTGATGAGATGATTTGAGTGCTCTATACTTGGCACTTTATCCTGGACCTGGATGCTGAGCAGTTGGATGTGAGGTGCTCCTAATAAAGAACCAAATCAACCTACTCCTGTATGGTGTGATCTTTACAGTGGCGATGAACGGGTAGGAGCACATCTCCCTCATCATCTTTACCACCTCAGGCGTCTACTGCTGATTATCAAAGTTTTGCAGGAACTGGTATGAATTACATCTAAAGTATATGGGCGACCTGGTGGAGTACCTGTATTTTCCTTAAAAAAGTACTTTATTGAACGCCTTTCTACTGTGGTGTTTTAAAAAAAACAAATTTTTCAACATGAGCATTTCTAGCGTGTGACACGCTTCGGCATTACTTCGTCCACCAGGATCTTCGTTCAACTGTGTAGGCGAGTACAGCTTAGCATCCAGTGTATTCTGCTTTGTGTGCCAAGATCTTACTGTGAATGTGTATGCGCAAGCCAGTAGTTTAATGCATACAGTATATCTCTATCTCATGTGGCGTAGAATCTCACTCAGAATCAGTAAAAAGGAGTGAAACTAAGGAGTAGCAACTACTATACCATGGAATTTACCTCAGGGGTGTGGCCAAGCGGGCGACTAAGATGGTAGGTCGGCTCCAAAGCTCCGGAGTCAGTAGTCTGTATCATTGCATTTCAGACCCCCATCTGCACGTCCCCCCCATGCTGGGAATGATGTCTGCCATGATCTGAAGCACCCTGATATGTCCCCAGAGTCGATGCAGTGCCCCGTTCGCCTACAGACATCTGTCACTGCTATGGTTTGTTGTGGGTCCCGGAGGCCCCACTGTGACAGGAGCCATGGATGAGCCTGGGAGTAGGGCCGTGGCGTAACATAGGGGATACTCTGATTGACCCTGATTCCCTGCCTGGTGTGCGGCTGCACCTGGAGACTCCCTTGCAGCCCTGACTAGAGTTGGTGTTCAGCCCCCGACACCGCTGCTTGCCCAGCCTGCACAACGGATGTGGCGCATAAAACATAAGATATTCAGACAATGCTGACTTGCCACAAGGGGACAATAAGGGCTTGTCCCTAGAGGGGGCCCCCGCAATAGTCGTGGGACTACCCTCGGGTTTCATATCTATAGATGTCCACCTAGATTCCCTGGACAACAGCCTAAAACGCATGTATGAGCACCTAGCTTGCCAGGTAGCTTGGATAGAGGGAGCTTATGGCAGAATCTCAAACATTAAAGACAATTCTGTGGGCATTAAGAAGCGTTTGGACAAGGTGGAGCGCATGCTTAAATCCACCATTGCTAGGAATGAAGACTTGGAGGCGCGGTCCCATCGCAACAACACGCAAATCTTTGGGGATGCTGAATCAACAAATATTGGCTGCTGCTATGAATGTGTAGAAAAATTGCTCCCTGATCTGTTCAGCACTCAAGTTTTCACCTCCACTTTTGTGGTTGAACGAGCAAATAGATCGTTGGGCCCTCACCCCCTTCTGAGAGCTCCTCCGTGCCCTATCATTGCACACCTTTTAAATGTTAAGGGACGCAATATGGCTCTGCACCTGGCCTGTGAGTGTGATCCACTGCACTATCAAGGCACAGATATCTTGCTGTTCCTGGATTTTATCTTGAATGTTCAAGAGGCCCACCGTAAAGTACACAGACATCAAAAACGCTTTGAAAAAGCAAGGCCTCAAATACAGCATGCTCTATCTGGCTCGCCTGCGCATGGAAGCGATTGGTAAACACTATGTTGGTCATAATGACCCTGGTGGTCTTCTGACCGCTAGGGTTAACGTGCTGTATCACCGCCAACAGGCTGGTGGTAATGACTGTCAAATGATGACCATGGCGGTGATCCCTCCATAGACAGCCAATGTACCATACCAGCACCCAGCGATGTACGAACACCGAACATGGCTGTACCCACCTACAGGCAGGTGAAAGACAAGGATACCCCCACCATATTATGACATAGCACACCACCACGATTTCCGGGGCGGTAGCAATGACACCAAAAGTCCGGCAGAAACACATCATTTAAAAGGAGACACTCATCTCCAGGGACACACAACAGTCCGCGGCCATCATGGAACCAGAACTGAAAGTTTTCCCGATGCTGTAACACGTCATGGCCGTCCTGGAGCACAAACGCTGACGAAGACGATGACGGTGAGTACAACCGCTTAGCACACATGGGTGGGAGAGAGGGGGGAAGAGTGACACACACAAACACAAAAAAAACATACACACACCTCACACCCAGAAACACATGCACAGGAAAATAACAGTAACAGAACACCAGAGTAAAGAAACCCAGGACACATACACAGTTGTACTCCTGTTGTATGAATATGTAAAATGCTAAAACATTTACAACTTCAGAAATAAATACATGCACGAAGGGGTGTTTGGCAAACAGTTTCCGCTAGGCTTCCTTGAACCAGTTGAAATCATACAGTATAGGGTCATTGCGCTCCACCAGCGGAATAGACCAATTAGCTGCATTGCCTCCCAAATAAGAGATAATAAAAGCTACCTTAGCAGCATCATTGGGGAAGGCAGCTGCCCGACATAAAAACTGTAGCTGGCACTGGTTAAGAAAAATGTTGAACTTGGCACTATCTCGAAAAACCTTTCTGGAGGAGCTAGGGGCACAGGGGTTAGTGTTGTGACCATTACCTGCATGGGTTGTGTGGTGGAAGTCGTTGGGCCTGAATCAGGTCTAGGAACATGATTAGACGGGTCAAACCGAGGGGCCTGTAGTACTGAAGATCTTTGTTTTAGTTTGACTCCTCTCCAGGGGGTGTCTTGTGGTTTATACCGCTGTAGTATAGTGGGCAACTCCAGGTTCTCTTGCTTTAAGGAAAGAACTTCCTTCTGTAATCCCGCTAGGGCCCTAGTTAAGTCTAATAAAGATGGAGCATCCTGATCAGCTGGTAAAGCCTGTGCTAAACCTTTGAAAGTACCCATTGAGGAATCCATCGCCAAGGCAGCCCTGTATGTTGTGTCTTGGCTTTATGTTGAGACGGGCCACTCACCTGAAAAGCAGGATGTCTGCAGGGGTGATGGTATGCCCCCGACCTCCTGGAACACCTCTCAGCACTTTCTGGTGGACACATAAACCCCGGCAGGTGTCCCAAAAGGAAAGGGGGAGTGGAAGAGAAAGAGACAAAACACTGCCACATCTTGCCAGTCCAGCCAGGCACCCTGTACCTCCGGGGGGGCAGGTCGTTGTTGACAGAGTGATAGTAGAGTTAGTGCACTCAACTTCCTTGAAACTGAATCTCTCTTTCTGATATGGGCACCGGAGCGGTAGAAGAACACCGGGATGCTCCAGCACTTTTCTTGGACAATAATACCTGTTGGCACAATTACTAACACTGCATTACCAAGAACCCAAACTGAGTACCATAACAATAAGTACTGCAACACTAGGGCTGGCTTCACAGAGATTCACTGTTGCACACCACAATTAGAACTGTGGTTGCACTTATCATGCACAAGAAAGACAAATAAGGGCATTAATTATATCACATCTAGCTTTCCTGCATGCATAGGGTAAAACTAAAAGGAACAAAAACAATCCAAGAAATACAAACATCCACTCTGGGTTGAAACAGTTAGGGTGGCACAGTTTGGTTTGGTTTCACTGTGTGTGTGAAAAACCCTTCAAAAGCAAATTCCTCAAACCTGAAACACAGGCATGAATGACACAATTTAAATCCAAGAGTTATGCTATTAGAGAAAGAAAAGTCACGTAAATGCTCTTTTAAAATTGCAGTCACATTTTGTAGTACTTGAGCTCAAGCAGATTTCCTGAAGCACATTTAGGCAAGTAACTACAATAATAATGTAGAATGTTCAGAAATGCATTTGTCTCTTCAAGATAAGCACTCTGCCAAAATACGAGGTCTGAAATACACCAGCTGTTCTAGGAAAGCACTGCGCTAAAAGAACAAACTCCCTGGAGAATACTAATCACTTAGCTACAGTCTTTTCCGGAGTGCTGGATGAATGCCTGGTGTCAGCTGGTACAGGAACGAAGAAAAGAATTGCCTCAAAAGTCCTGAATACAAGGATGACAGCAGGGGCTTGACTGCCAAATCAGATGCTTAGATCAGGAAGCAAAACAAAGCCAAACAGGGAGGCATGCTTCACTCAGCTAATTATAGCCAATCAGGAAAGCAGTTGAGTTTCCACATGTGGGTGAGTCACCACATGTCTACACCACACCCAATTAAAAGCACGTCTACACCTGCTCACATTAACAAACAAACATTGATGAAACCAATTGTGTTAACACAGCACATTATTTTTACTTAGAAACATGAAAGTTTAACCAAGAACAGAGATATGATTTAACCCTAATCCCTCTGGATGCTGACAGATAACGCAGGAGGCACCTTGGGGATTCCTGACAGGGGGCTCCTAGCCCACTGGTTCTGGAGGGGGCTGCCTGCCCACTGGTTCTGGAGGGGGATTCCGGTTCTGGAGGAGGCTTCCTGCCCACTGGTTCTGGAGGGGGCTTCCTGCCCACTAGTTCTGAAGTGGGTTGCCTGCCCAGAGGTTCTGGAGGGGCTTCCTGTCCATTGGTTCTGGAGGGGGCTACCTGCCCACTGGTTCTGGATGGGGCTTCCTGCCAACTGGTTATTGATGGTGCCCTTTGGCCTCTGGTTCCGGATGATGCCCCTTGGCCTCTGGTTCCAGGTGCTGCTCCTTGGCCTCTGGTACTGGATGCTGCTCCCTGGCCTCTGGTTCCGGATGCTGCTCCTTGGCCTCTGGTACCAGATGCTGCTCCATGGCCTATGGTACCGGATGCTGCTTCTTGGCCACAATTTTTAGTGGGGTTTTTGAGTGGTGCCTCTTTGTCCAGGGACTTTGTTTGGGCCTCCTTATTCAGGGATTTCGTTGAAGCTTCCTTGTCCAGGGATTTTGTTGGGGCCTCCTTGACCTAGATTTCTGTGGGGCCTCCTTGTCCTGGGATTTGGGTGGGGCCTCCTTGGCCCTGGTTTTGGAGGTGGCCCCATGGACTTTCCAGTTTGTTTGGGAGGGGGCGGCACTTTAGCCCTCCGTTTTGGGGAGGAGGAGTGTCGGTGCTGCAGGGGCCGACTTCTCACTCATGTGCACCTCAGTGGCAGCTGGAGACTTTGAGGGTGGAGCTGTGTCAGACTGGGTGCTTGAGGTACTGGGCTGGGGTGGTGTGACCTTCCTCTTACAGGCAGGATGGGGGGGAGGGAAGAGGTCAAGGCAGGCAAGGAAAAGCTTCCTATGGACAATGGGGCAGGATGACGTAGAAGGGACAGGCGTGGAGGTATAGGGAGTGGTTGTAAGAGGAGGATGTGTACTGGACTTGAGTAGTACATGAGGTGGTGGTGGTGGTGACTGCGCAGGTGGTGTGGGGTGCATGTCTTCAGGTCTACTGTTGTGGTGACTGTGGACAAGGCTGTGCAGGTGGCAGGTTCAGGGACTGTTGATGTAGTGCATGCAGGTGTGAGTGTGGATGTGACTGTGAGGGAGGAGGAGGAGGGGGAGACAGTGGAGGCAGTGGATGATGTTGTGTGTGCATCTGTGTATTGGTTGTGTGAGTGCTTGTGGACTGAAGTGTGCTGCTTGTATTTATCTGTGTGAGTCTTGTGTGTTGTTTTGGGTGCATGCTTGTCAGAGTGTGTGCGTGGGATGGGTTGGGGTGAGCAGCACACACAGTGGAGATGTCGTCTTGTGGAAAGTCAGGAATCAAGTGAATTGGTAGACAGGAAATGGCAGTCATGTCCACGGCAGTGAACACCGTAACCGCAGGAATTGATCATCATTGGTTCCCATTCTCCATAGAGGGCCATGTTAGCCAAAGAGGAATTGCACAGCGGTGCAGATCGCCTTCTGCCATGACACGAACGCCAATGGAGTGAGGTCACTTAAACCTGTCCATGAATACAGGTCAAGCAGGCACCATTTTCTAATGCTTATACACATGTACAGATTAATTTCTGCATCACTGTAGTCGAATGTACTAACCTACACAATTCTACTGTCCAACATACAAGCATGCTCTGTGCACACTGATGTAGTGTGTTCATGGTTCCTGTTGTCACTCCTTTCTTAAATTTGGGTCCCGTAAGTACCAACCACTGCAGGGGAATAGGAGGAGGCACACACTGGTGTACAGACCCCTTGTGGACTTGGCTACACTGGAGGACTGGCACATCATACTCACTTATCGTCTGGACATGGCCACAATCACAGAGCTGTTTGAACAATTGGAGCCTGATCTGCTATCCGTAGCACCACAGCAATCCCCTCTTGTGCAGGTACTCTCAGTGCTCAATTTGCTGGCAACAGGCTCTTTCCAGGTGACTGTTGGCTTGGCTGCAGGAATGTCACAGTCAATGTTCTCTCTTGTGCTTGCAAGGGTTTTGTCTGCCTTGCTCAAACATATGCGCAGCTATATTGCATTCCCCCAGGTAGATGATTTACCCACTGTGAAGGCTGGATTCTATGCAATGGGACATATACCTCATGTTATAGGAGCCGTCAATGGGACATATATTGCCTTAGTCCCCCCCAGGGCCAACGAACAAGTGCACAGGAATTGGAAGGGTTTCCATCAATGTCCAGATGGTGTGCCTGGCTGACCAGTACATCTCCCACATCACTGCCAAGTATCTAGGGGCAGTGCATGTTGCCTTTCCCCTGAGGAATAGCAGTGTCCCACAGCTGATGGCACAATTACAGAGGCACAGAATGTGGCTAATAGGTGAGCCTGTGTCCCCACCCAATGTTTGTGAGTGTATGGCTTTAGGAGTCAAAGCCCATGCAATTGTGCAGGGCTAATGTGTGTCCCTTCCTTCTTGCAGGTGATTCCGGGTACCCAAACCTGTCATGGCTCATGATCCCCGTTAGGAATCCGAGAACAGGGGCTGAAAATAGGTACAATGATGCTCATGGGCATACCAGGAGGATTGTAGAAAGGACCTTGGGGCTCTTGAAGGCTAGATTCAGGTGCCTCCATCTGACAGGTGGATCCCTGTGCTACTTCCCTGAGAAGGTCTGCACAATCGTTGTTGTGTGCTACATGTTGCACAATTTGGCCCTCAGACAGCATGTACACTATCTGCAGGAGGAGGGGGGTGACAAGGCAGCTGTGGCAGCAGTGGACAGTGAGGACAGTGTGGAGGCGGATGTGAACAACAGATCACATTTGATCCAGCAGTACTTCCAATGACACTCAGGTAAGACTGTTGAACTAAACATTTCTACATTTTAGTGCTGTACTGTGTGACTGCAGCATAATGTCAGTCATTCCCTTTGCATCCCACCTGACTGTCACCTATGCCCTTCCTTATTGCGGATGTTGGTGTTGTTCCAACAGTGTACTGCTGTGATGTGTACAGACTGCTGAGACACATTTGTTGGATGGATCAACATGTTACCTGACATTTACACAGGATCATGCAGTTCATTACAGTTAATTACATTGTACATCACCTATAGATAAAGCACTAATACTCAAGTTGTGTCCAAGTGTGTTTATTGAAAATTGTTCTACAATGGGAAGTGCAACAGAGTGGGGTGATGGTTGGGAAAAGTCCAGTGTAGTGGGCCAGTCTGTTTGTTGCACAGGTCCAGTGTCCAAGGGGCCATAGGAAGGGGAGCAATGGCAGTTCATAGTGGACAAGGTGACACAGTGGAACACAAGGTGGACATTCAGGAGTGGCTCATTTACTGGCCGTGGTCTTGGTCTTGGCAACTTCCTCTGGTGTTTGTCTTGGTGACAGGGAACATTTGCGGGGTGGTTCACCTTCTGCAGGGGTAGGGGTGCTGGTGGCGTGTGGGTCCTGTGGCAGGGCCTCTTGTCCACTAACTGCAGCAGATGTGGAGGGATGGTCAGTTGACTGGGTAGTGGAAGGGGCCTGTTGGTGAGATGTGTACTCCGTCATGATGTTGGTCATATCACTCAGCACCCCTGCAATGGAGACCATGGTGGTGTTCAGGACCAGCAATTCTTTCTTGATCTCCTGGTGGTGTTCCTCCTGCAGCCGCTGGTTCTCCTGCATGATGTCTATCACCTGACCCATCTTGTCATGGGATTGTTGGTAAGCCCCCCAAGACATTAGTGAGTGCCTTCTGGATAGTGGGTTCCCTGGGCCTATTCTCCCCTGGTGCACAGCTGTCCTCTGAGTGTCCCTGGCCCTCTGTGCCTGTGTCCCCTGAATGGTGTCTCCACTACCACTGACCCCAGGACCCTCATTGTCTTGCCTGTGAGGTGTGGACTGGGGTCCCTGTACAAGTGGGCAATCTGCTGATTGACGTGTCCTGGGGACAGAGGTCTGGGGACGTTGGGTGGCTGCTATGGTGTTGGATACTGAGGGGGGAGGCTCAGTGGTGGACTGGGTGTGGGATGGGGTAGCAGACTGACCAGTGGTCCCTGGTGGGCCAGGGAGTTCATCCAGATCCAGAACTCTAGAGTTGCTGTCATCACTGGGGGCATCTTCTGGAGGGGGACTGTGTAGCCGTGGCACCTCCTCGCCGCTAAGATTGGCTGGGGCACCTATGGGGATATAAGTGGTGTATTATGCTACATGTCTGTGACATATTCTGCATACCTAGCTTCCCCTATATTGTTGCTGTTGCCCTGCCACCTTTGTTTGTGTATGGTGATGTATTGTGGGAGTGTTAGTTCTCCATGCTGTGCATGCATTGGTGGTGGAAGTGCATGCAGGGCTGGAAGGGATGTGCATTCAGTGGGTTTGGCATGCAGGGCTTGGCATTTTGGTTTGTTAATTGTGGTAGTGCACTGTGTCGGATGGAGTGGAGTGTTGGGTGTCAGGGTGAGGGGTCGTGGTGGCATGCAGGTTTGGGGGAGTGATAGGTAGTAAATGTTGAGTCACCAGTGTCCAGCCCTCTGGCAACTCCACTGAGTACCTCAGGGTGCAGAATTGCTCCTCCCATGCTGTCAGCCTTGGGGGAGGAGGTGGGGTTCTACTGCCAGTCCTCTGGATGGGAAGCTGGTGCCTTGCTGCTATGGAACCCAACTTCCCCCGTAGGTCCTTCTACCTCTTGCTGATGTCGTCCCTTGTTCGTGAATGCTGTCCCACGGTGTTGACTCTGTCCACAATCCTCCACCATAGCTCCATCTTCCTGGTAATGAACATCTGCTGGATCTGTGCTCTAAACAGCTGTGGCTCTACCCTGATGATTTCCTCAACCATGACCCTCAACTCCTCAATGGTGAAACAGGGGTGCCTTTGTGGGGACATGGGTGTTGTGTGGTTTGTGTAGGTTGTGCAGGGGTGATGTGTGATGTGGTGGTGTGTGCAGTGTGTGGTGCGTGTGGCCTGAATTGGTAATTGTGGCGTGTGTGCAGTTCTTTTTTCTATTGTCCTCGCAAAGTGTAGCCATCTTGTGTTTGCAGACATTTGTGGGTGATGTGGGGGGTTGTTTTATAGGGCTTTTGGTGGGTGTGTGGGGTGTATGCATTTGTGTCAGTTGTGGGTTTTTAGTTCTGGCCTGTCTTGTTTTGAATTTGTGCACACAACTGCCCTCTGTGGGCTCCAATGTTTGTGCTAGGATCAAATGAGTGACCACTATTAGGTTCATAAAAATCCTCACACTCACCAACTTCCATCCTCAAATACCACCTAAACACTTTAAACCAGCTGGAAGAGCACCAGCAATATATTACACAAGAGAGACGATAAATCATCCAATCAGATTGTATCAATGTGTCCTTTATTTTCTTCCATATAAAGATCAAGAGCCAACACGTTTTGTTCACCACATGTGAACTTCATCAGGGCATAGTATTTCACATAGGCAAAACCTGTTGTAATCTTGAATTCATATACACTGTAAAGATGTATAGATTAATCTTCTGAATATTCCAAAGTAAAATCCCTTAGTGTCACAAATGACTTCCATTACGAGCTACAATTTTCAATCAGTTGGGGTCCAATAAGTTGCTTGTGGCGCACAACAATAACATCAAAAGGACATGGTCATCCCCCCCCATCGGAAGTTCGGAGGACGGGTCTTCCTGTCCACCGAAAGTGTAATGAGGCTGCATGTGTCATTGTTAGATGTTCAGGTATTTTTATGTCTTGGTGTCTTCAACGGACAGGACACGTATTGCAGGTGGCTTTTTTGAGTTCATGCAATTAAATGTTTTAAAGTGGGTATAGGTGGTAGCTGACCTGTGATGTGTTTATTGATAATAGGCAGTATATCATTAAGGATTTTTAGTGTGGGTTTCTGTGTGCTAGTGCTTGACTCTCTCATATCCTGCAATACCTCCCTTACTTCTGTTGCTGTTACATTTGGGAGTGTTTGTGCTCTTTTACATGAATTACAACATCATCTTTTGTAGTTGTCTTCTCATAGCATGCATTAGAATATGTGGTACATTTCCAATTCATAGTTTCTGTTGAAGAAATATCATGTCTGTAGGTGTAGCCCACCTGATTTAGTAACTGCTTTCCTTTCTGCAATTTAATGTACTTTGCTGCCTGCATCATTGTATCTGAAAGTAGTGTAATTGTATAAATATATACAATATTTTAAAGTTTGTACATTTGTTATTTACTTGTAAAATTCTGCAACTACTTCTACTTTGTACACTTACCAGCATGTTCTGTTTAGAGGTTGTTAGGTTTATTTTTATAAGCCTTTTGGGTGAGTTTATAGTTTTTTTTACTATTAAGTTATGTATACTTACTTTTGTACATATTATTTCTGGTTTCTGATAGTTGTTTTTTTCAGGAGTTTTTTCTTCTATGAAATCTATGTAAAGAGATAAGAATTGGAGAGTGTTTTATTCATTATTTGCTATTTTACATTTTTAAGCTTATCAACAAGTAATTTTAGTTTAACTATAGGTTTTACTTACTTGGTTAGGTAATTGTTGAGATTTATATATTTCTTCCTTAATGGTCTGGTCAGAGAATCTGGCAGTGTTTTCATGCCTTGTAGCGGTTGTTGTTTTTTAAGTATTACATTGTTTAAGTTAGTGTGCCTTTTATATTGAGGATTTAATTGTTTGCATTATTTTATTGGTTTATTTGTTAAAGTTGTTAATACATTTTGTTACTGGATGGTTTAGTTTTAGTTAGATTTTCTTTTACCAGTTATGTCCTTTTATGATAAACAACAATTAAGGTTTTATTTATAATGTATATATATAGTGTGAGAGTTTAAAATATAAATGTATTTTTATATATATTTATACATATTTAGGCTGTTGTCTAAATGTTTGCGCTTAATGAAAAAACATTTTTGGGTTGTGTTGTTATTGTTTTAGTTATATAATTTTCTGAGGTGAATGGTAAATATTTTGGTGATGTAATATATGTATACTTAATTTAAACATGAGTATTAAATGTTTTAGGTGTATTTCAAATGATTATGTAACGTAAAAAGCATTTTTTTATATTTATTAATGATAATTTAAATATTTTGGCAAATTTTGTTTAGTCAATATTGTGATGTTTGACATATTTTGGGGGTCATTACAACCTTGGCGGGCGGGGGCGGCCACTAATGCAGCCGCACTCCCGCCGCAGCCATTAGGAGATCCCCGCTGGGCCGGCGGGGATCTCAGCCACAACACAGGAGCCGGCTCCAAATGGAGCCGGCAGTGTTGCGGCTGTGCGACGGGTGCATTAGCACCCGTCGCGCTTTTCACTGTCTGTCTGCAGCAGACAGTGATAAGCTGCACGGGGCTCCTGGTGGTGAAATCCGACGAAACGTTGCAATGAGGGCCTATATGTTTAGTTAAAGGTACTGATATTTTTGTTTCTGATATTTGTAGTTTCAATTGAAGTAAAAGTCGATATTTGTGTTCACGATATTTGTTGTTTTACTAGTAAAGGGAGTTCATATTTTTGTTATCAATATTTAATTTTTGATAATTTGTATTTCAATATTGTATGCATCGAGATTATATCAGTGATCATTTGTGTGTGCATGTCTGTAGTTTGTGCCTAAACGTAAGCTTTTCTTTTTAAGAAAATTCAGAAATTGTGCTATTTAGTAAGGGCTTGAAATTTTAGAATAAATGTAATTCTTTAAAAAAAGAGCTCATAACCTTTATGAAACATAATACAATTTTGTTGTGAAATACCTGCTTTTCATTTTTAGTAAATGTACGTCTGGTGCCCATTTCCATTAAGCATCCACAAGTACTAATGCCACACAAGGCAAACTTCTGCCTTGCTTAAGCATGTGCTAACATTAACTTCTCTGGATATCCTATGAATATCTATTGTTAAAAGTAACCATCTTTTGTGTGGTATTTCCCCAGATTTTCGCCTCAGCTGTGTTTGTTGGCTTTAGGACTCTGCACACTTTCCTCCTTCTAACCAGCAACCAGTGCTAGCTCTCCCTTAAAGCAAACTGAAACTGGCATACACTTGATTGGCACCTTCTATTTATTTATAACTGCCTAGAATATGGTTCTACATGTACCGAGGTATTGTAAATTAAATGCTACTAGTTGGCTGCAGGACTTATTGTGCCACTCACTACAGTAGCACTGTGAACCATGGGCCACATGTACTATTGCATGAATTTATGATTTCCTAATTGTTACTGTTTGTGACACACAGTTATGAAGTCACAAAATGCGATGTACAACAGTGTATCAGACACTGTTTGCGATTCCCAAATGGGTTGCAATGAACCTGCCTCATTAATATTCATGAGGCAGGTCGCAATTTGTGACTCATTAGGAATGGCCGGCGTTAACAGGTCAGGTGGCCTCCTCAGGTCTGAAGACGGCCATGTCTGTGACTGCTAAATAAAGCAATTTTTTTAAATGCATTCCATTTTCCTTATAAGAAAACAGGATGTATTTCAAAAACAAAAGAAAACCTTTAAATTCATGTTTTAAAAGTAGGCAGGGGTCCGTGTGACCACTGCCTGCTCTGAAAAAATGTTGCCACCCCTATTCCCAAAGGGGAAGGGATCCCTAAGGGACCCCTTTCACATTTGCCAATGGGCTACCACCAATTTGAAGTTGGTGGTATACTGGGAATGTTTTGCGATCCGGTTGCAAAACATTCACACATACCACTGCGAGTCGCTATTAGGAAGGGATGCCCTTTACACGGCCCTTCCTAATGCTGAATCTCAAATCCTATTTTGTGAGTCGGTAATAGGTTACCAACTCACAAAATAGAGTTAGTACATGTCAGAAGGCCATTTAGCAGTTGCAAAAGGCCAATTTCACCACTTGTGACTGCTAAATGCTTTTGCACACGTGGCCCCATGTCTCTGGGCCCTCCACTGCAGCCTAGCTGTGCAGTTTTTAATCTGCTAACTCAACCTGTCAAAATCATTCTTTTGAAAAGGTCTCAATCTTCCTTCTAAATATTTATATATCACCCCTACGCTAGGCAGTGAAAGTAGAACATGTAGAAATTAATGTTACCCATGTCCAGCCTTTTTCACTTTGGCAAGGTTCACTGCTCCACATGAAAACACTGGGTTATATCAGAATACATTATAATGCTAATTTTGGGTTAGAAACAGCTAAAAATCAAGGACTCATTTTAATAGTTCAAAATCCATTTTAATGATGAAATGAAATCAAATTTGGACTAATTATGTTGAAAAATGTGCTTTCTGAAAAGTTACCCCTCCCTCCCTAAGAATAGAGGTCTTTCTGTCAATTTTCAACTTTCTTTTTTTTTACATTTTGTATTCAACTGTCACCTGACTGTTGATGAGATGCAGATTGGTCCCAGCCAAAGTACAAAGGGTATGGGAATGAGTTGGCTTTTCCCTGGCAAGATCATCTGTGGGCTGTGCCCAAGGACTAGTTATAATTCAAAGAGGCACAGCCTGTCACAGGCAGATGAACCTGACTCCACACCTGTGCCCTTCTGTTCCTCTAGTCAGTTTGGCCTCAAACCCAGTGAGATGGGGAGATGCTCCAGAAATAGTTTGGAGTGACTACAATGGAAGGATTTCTCATTATCATGACCTCACCTCTGGGTGTGTCCAGGGCCCTCTGACTCAGAGGAGAAAGGTCCTCCTATCTTGGATTGAGTTAGAGAGGTTCTCTGTGGGATAGTTTGGGGTAAAACACACAGGAAGTGCTGTAAAAGCGGTAGGGTCACCTTGGCTAGTGTGTGGCCGGTGGTTGCTACCACCCACAGGCTTGAAGCTAGGGCCCCAGAAGTGACTCCAAGAGTCCATTGGCTGACTTCCTGTGTGAGATACATTCTACAACAAGCTTCCAGAGGCCTATTCTGGCCTTCCAGTTGAGCAGTTCCAACTGAACTTGATCTGGTCCCCTCTGCGGGCCTCTGTGGGAGTGAGTGCTGGCCCTAAACTACTGTCCCCAAGGTATTGGCCAGAATGTACTCCTCTCTGCCTAATTGAAAGCTTCACTAGACTGAACACCAAGCACCTATGCCAGCAACCTTCATTGATGGCTTCCACAGATTTGCTGCTGAGCAGCACCCAATCAACTGCTCCACTGGACTTGATGCTGAGAAGCATCTGAACAACGCTGGAAATCTTTGCTGCAGGCTTCACTTAACTCAACGTCATGCAGCACCCAATCATTGGCTCCAACAGATTTGATGTCGAGCCGCATCTAAGCAATGCCAACAACCTTTGTTGACGTCTTCACAGGGCATGATTGTGAGCAGCCTCCTATTGACTGAGAGACCTCATGTAGTGGCTCATTGTCACTGCTGAGATCTTGCTCATATTCAGTTTATAGCCTGACCCCGCTGAAGACTCCCTAGCCTTTGGAAGATGCTACTTTGTCAGACCAGGCAAACAAGAAGGTAGAAGGTGCCCTTAAGAGTTCAAGTATGGGCCTCAGTCCAGCAATGAGGGTGGAGATTTATGCATTCTACACCTCCGAACCTCATGTTAAATACTTTCAAGAGCTGACCTCGAGTATTCAGAGAGGGGAAGATGTATTACAACTTCTGGGGATGACAGAGATTTAGGCATAGCATCTCTGAGACCTCATGTATTAGAGATTGGCCACTTACTTATTGAAATTCAGTCATGGACTGATATAAAACTCCAGTTCTTAACGGTTCTTGTGTGCCAGATGTAAGGGTGACCTCTTCTAGTACCCATATTGCTACTGACTCAGAAAACATCCAAGCAGGAAAGTACTCTCAAGAAGGATTCTCAATGGAGGAAAAAGTCTGGTGCAAAAAAAAAACCTGATGCGGATCTGGGGGAAAAAGACAGGAATGATAAAATGGGAGTATCCAAGCAGAAGAAGTTGCTGGAAACAAGACAGAGCTTCTGGGAATGAGGATCCAAGCAGATGGAGGGGCTGGAATCAAGGCACAACTTCTGAGAAGAAGACTAAATTGTTGGGATGGAGCTACCCAAACAAAGCAAGAGCTACGAACCCTAAGCTCAGATGCTCTAAGTTTTGAGACACAGGGAAACTGCTTGACAGACTTCTTCATACAGGGCCAGAAACACAGAAAGTTATGAGGAAGCTATTATGGATTTAGATAAGGTAATAGAGGAAAGGCCTGACGCAGCCATTTTGGCTTGTCCCTTATTAGAATCCAGGTTCCCTCCTAGGGAATCCTGGGGAGAAAAAGAAGTGACAGAATAGAGGCACCGATGGCGTCCTCCAGCAGCTTCGTTCCCCATGATGGAAGCAGAGGCACAACAGCACAGGTAAGTCAGCCACCACAATTAGAAAAGCATGCAGAGAACCACTAGCATGCTGCCCGCACTCCTCATTGGCCTCCAGTAGCACATCCCTCGTACCCGACAAGATCCCAAGCGTCGAGTTCGGGAGGGATGCTAGGGGCAGAGCCACATGATTCTTGACTATTTAAGAGCCTCACCTATGGCATCAGTTGGAGCAGTAGCTACCACATGTCATCTATACCTCAGGAATTGGACAACAAATGCTGCACAGAAAGATTGTCTCTTGAGGATGCCTTATTCTGGTAACTGAGTGATTGGTTAAGAACTAGAAGATGCTCTGTGGAAAACGTTCAAGTTGTAGAAGCACACTCAACCCGTTTGATATAAGCAAAGGCATTCTGAGGGTAGCAAATTAAGAAATGGTAACTATAAGAAAAAAGTCAGATTTCCACTATCAAAGGTCAAGGTTCCAACCCAGAGACGCTCCATCTAAGTCTTCCTCATGACAGTTAGAGGTAGGGGAGGACTATGTCTATGCCGAGGCCCTTGAGGCCTCTGTTGGAGGACAGCTTCTTCAGTTTTAGCATAGATGGGAGGAACTGATCTCAATCAACTTGTTTCTTCAGATTGTTTCAGGAGGATACTTGTTGGAAAGTGGATTATTGGTAAGGGCAGGTAAGCACCTACACCTAGCAATAGCCCAATAACTCCCACTTAGGTCCAGTTAGGTCACAATAAATTAAACCCAGCTCAACCCTTGGTAGCTTGGCAATGAGCGACAAGGCTTAACTTAGGAGACAAGTGTGTAAAGCATTCAAAAATAACAAAACAGTAAATAAGTAAAACACAATACACAATACAAATCCAATACCAATTTATAAATAAATAGATTATATTTGTAGCTTTAAAATGACACCAAAATGATTAGATAAGGGGAAACAGAGATATAATTTTTTAAAGAATTAATGTTTTCTAGTGCATAGAAGCAACTAGCGCTCAAAGGGCTTTAAAAAAAGGTCACACCAGAAAGGGACAAAGTCCAGCATTCACCCACGAGATAACACTTACACTTACTTTCAGAAGTGTTTCTTGATTCAAGAAAGTGGTTCACAGCACCAGTCAAGGGTTCAGAGGCTCTGGTTTGCCTGTTGGGGACTGGGACTACAACTCCCACAATGCACCTCTTCAACTTATGGAATTGCTCCAAACATTTGAAATTAGAAATTTCAGGTTTTACCTCAAGACTCCCCAAAAGTGTTGGCACTCATGCATGGACTATCTACTAATTCAGGGCCCCTATCAAGAACAGTCTCTAAGGGTCATACAACTCAACTCAAGCTCAATTGGCTGGCCAAGGGTAATATGTTCAGTTATCTTATCCCAGTGATTATCACTGTAGATGCCAGAAGTATGGGCTTGAGAGCGGTTATAGGCATTCAAACAAGACAGGGTCTGTGACGTATGATATAGGGGAGCAGATATTCCAACTATAGGGAACGTATGACAGTTTAGAGGGCAATTCTAGCTTTTTCTCATCACCTGCATGGGTAAAGCATTAGTAACAAAGGCAGACACTAGGATTACCATGTCTGCCCGAAATCTCCAGTTTAGGACAGATTCTTCTTCCCTAAACCAACTGGCTAACCAGAGTTGCCTTTGGAGCAAGCACAATTTACTAAATCAGAGGAAAGTTTCAGTTGAGCCGGGGAATCTCCTGTTCCCAGGATTTTGGTCTGAGACCTGTAGTATTTTAGAAAATAAGTCACAGATGGAGGGGAGATCTTGGTTCCTTATGCTCTATTACTTAACAATAGTGCAGGGGTTGTCATCTTGTCCCGTGAGTCATCCTCCTCTTTCCATGGAGAAGTTAATGGTGTGAAGGTCCAAAGAGAGGAGTCCTTGAAGAGAGGTATATCAGACACATTGCAGGCCTCTAGAAGGGAGTTAGCAAACAAGACCTATAATCACCACTAATCCTCCTTTAATTTATGGTGTACCTCCAGGTCTGTTTCACCAATCTTGACCTCAGCTACGGACTAGACAAGTTTGATAAACGTTTGTCTGTAGCCACTCTAAAATGGTAATTTTAGGTCCTTTAGAGGACTTGGTGGGGGCCATTCCACTGCAGTCTCTTTGTTTTGAAGACTGTTTAAAGGATTTAGGGCCTGATTAGAGTTTGGTGGATGGGTTATTCTGTCACAAGGGGTGTTCCCCTTCCTATTTGCGAATCGCATTGCGATGCAGAATTGCTTTGTGACCGTGAACGCGGTCGCAAAGCAATTCGCAGTTACCACCAGAGTCACACTGGTGGTAACCCATTCGCAAAAGGGGACCCTTCCCCTTTGTGAATGGCCCTGAAAACATTTTTTCAGAGCAGGCAGTGGTCCAAAGGACCACTGCCTGCTGTGAAAAAATGAAACAAAAAAGTTTCATTTTTTCATTTGTATTGCAACTCGTTTTCCTTTAAGGAAAACCGGCTGCAATACAAACAAAAAAAAACTGCTTTATTTAAAAGCAGTCACAGACATGGTGGTCTGATGTCTCCAGCAGGCCACCAAACCTGTGAGTGCTGTGAATCGCAAGGGGGTTCGCAAATTGCGACCCACCTCATTAATATTAATGAGGGGGGTCTTTGCGTCCCCCTAGCGTTTCGCAGATGGTGTCAGGGACACCATCCTGCATCCGGGTTTGCGACTAGCAAATTGCGAGTCGCTCAGACTCGCAATTTGTGAGTCGCAACCTCGGAATTTGCTACATCTGGCCCTATGTTTCTTCAGTGTCAGTCTTTATTTTCCATCTCTACTGCTCCATCATTCAAGCTCTCCCACAGCTTTCTCCTCATCTCTCCTCATCAACATTCTACTGTCAACTGTCTACTGTCCCTCTAACTGTCAGAATGTTCCACTCTAAGGGGAAAAAAGGGGGAATGGAACATAATACATTCTATAATATTTCTTACTAAACTCTTCCCATGGATAAACCTATTTACAAAGAAAATTCCCTTCATTATTTTCCATATAGAAAAGTATAATATAAAACATCTTCCTAATTCATAAACAATTGTTCCAGTTCATTTATATATATACTTTCCATTGAATATTCTTCATGAGACACTACCTATGAGTAAATGCAGCGCATTTATACTCCGGTGGCAAACTCATAGTCTTTATGCCAAACAGGAGGTTTAATTTGTCTGCTATTTTGTTCTTTTACCATAGCCTCCTTCTGCACGATCCCGTGGATCTTCTTCTCTCCCGCAAGCTTCATCAGGATTTTCACCACAATCCTCAGGAGATGACGGCTGTTTGACGATCCTATCCATGCTCCAACATTGATCATTTTCCAATACGACTACATTGTTTTTCACCTTAGCAACACATAAAGGACCCATATATTTGGTGTCTCTCATATTTGATCCTATTCCCGCTAAGGGTTTTTTAACATAACCCTATCCCCCACTTTCCACCGTTGTTGTTTCGTACCATGTTTAACATTATACCTTTTTTTATAATCATTTTGGTGCAAAGATAACTTAAGCCTTATATGCAGGTTCACTTTTTTCCCCTCCACCTAACCAGGAAGGAAAGAATTTTGTGCTCGGTTTCCTGCCATTTAGAGCTGAAAATGGAGAAACTTTAGTAACTGAATTTGGAGTTTTTATGGTAAGCCCATAACATGTCTCTGATAGCATTTTCGACATTTAACTGATTGACACTAGCTAACTGGATCCGTGCTTTGATCATACGGCTGGTTCTTTCAATCAGACCATTTGCCCGTGGGCAATACAGGGCAATACAGGGCTGTAGTGAGGTGTTTTATACTGAGGGAAGCGAAAAAATCCTTCATCGTTGACAAAGTCAACTGAACACCATTATCGGTAATTAGGGTAGCTGGTATGCCCTCAACAGCAAACACATATTTGAGGAAATTGATAACCGATTCTGTGGTGATTTGATTAACTAACTTTGTAGTAAGTGAGTGATAATCAATTAACACTAAGGCAAAGCGTTTGAATACTCCAGTCATGTTGATTGGCCCAATGATGTCTAATGACAATTTTGTCCAAGGCTTGTCAGGAATGGATACAGGGGAAATAGGGGCTTTACAAACCAATTTTGTTTTATCACTGTGCGCACAAATGGTGCAATCTCTGCTTCAATCATAGAGTCCATATTAGGGAACCAATATCGTTCCCTAACATGGGATTTGGTTAGACTTATGCTTAAATGGCCTTCATGGGCAAGCATAATGATTTTGTGTCTCAAACTTATTGGA
Source organism: Pleurodeles waltl (assembly GCF_031143425.1). Classification (NCBI taxonomy): domain Eukaryota; kingdom Metazoa; phylum Chordata; class Amphibia; order Caudata; family Salamandridae; genus Pleurodeles; species Pleurodeles waltl. Next base: position 203,688,406 of record NC_090442.1, on the reverse strand, counting down.
GGTATTCATTTATCATTTCTGAAAAAAAGTTTCCTTTTTTATTTATTTCGTATCTCAACTCCCAGTAACTTTTGATGACCTCATCCAGATCCTTCCTGGATTCTGGCCATCCTTCTTTGGCTAGCAATTTTAGTAAGGATAAAGATTCGTCATTTTGATACGCAGAAATCCATTCTTCATTATTGATTGAAGGTGTTGAAACTATCATCACGGGAAACTCTGGGATTTTGTAGTCCTCCCTTACGTCTAACGGGATCCTAGATAGGAAGTCAGCAGCAGTATTTTTATTGCCAGGAAGGTACTCAACCTTAAAACAGAAGCTTTCATATCCTAAGATCCACCTAGCGATCCTTGGAGTGCTGTTGTAAGTCCCATTTGTGGAGAATACATTAACTAATGGTTTGTGGTCTGTGCGTATGGTAAATTGTGAACCCCAAAGAAAGAACTTAAAATGTTTAACAGCCCAGAAACATGCCAGAGCTTCTCTTTCAATGACCGAGTAATTGGATTCTGCTTTGCTTAAGGCCCTAGACGCAAAAGCCATTATTCTCTCCTTGCCATCAATGACTTGAGATAAGGTTGCCCCCAATCTCAACCTGCTGGCATCCGTAATGAGAACAGTTTTTCTTTTATGATTAAAGTTGCATAGATAAGGTGCTGCTAATATGGCCTGCTTAATGTTTTGGAATGCACAATCATGACGTTCTGTCCATTTGTAGGGGATGTGATTCTTCAGTAACTCTCTAAGATTGAATGATATTTCTGAGAAATTCTTGACATATTTTGCCATGTATTCAGCGAGACCCAGGAACGACTTAAGTTCTTCTTTATTCTTGGGTGCTTCCGCTTTCCCAACTGCTTCTACTAGGGAAGTTTTAGGTTTAAACCCATCTTTTGAAATGGTATTCCCTCAATAATCCACTGAATTTACTCCAATTTGGCATTTTTCCTTCTTTAATGTCAGTCCAGCTGTTTTCAGTTTACTCAGAACTCTCCTCAAGTTTATGATGTGTTCCTCTTCTGTGGCTCCATAAATTAAAATGTCGTCTTGGAAACAAAGAGTTTTAGGAGCATCTCCTAAAATATGCTGCATGATTTTCTAGAATACAGCAGCAGCAGACGCAAGCCCAAAATGCATCCTATTGAACATAAAGGAGCCCAAAGGGGTGGTAAATGTAGTGAGACATTTAGAATCTGGGTGCAGTTCTATTTCATGGTATGCATTGGAGAGATCTAGAACAGAGAAACATACGGCTTCACCCATGGTACTTAAGATCTCATGAATTATAGGAAGAGGGTGTTAAAACAATACATACCCAGATGCAATTGCAATTTTTTTTTTTTGCGATAGGGATGGAAGATAACCATTCTGAGCTTACATTAGGTTGGATTATACCCTGGGATTCCAATATCTCAAGTTCCTTTCTAAGGGCATCTTTAAGTAAATTGGGTACCGGTCTGGTTTTATGTACAATGGGTCTAGATTTCAACTTGGTTTTATGTTAGAAGCTTTTCAGTAAACCTAACTTCTCACTAAAAACTTCTGGGCACTCCTGAAAAATGTGTTCTTCTGAGTTGGGTTTGTCGATGATCAAAACTTGCTCCGGATTGTTTGGATCCAATTTAATTCCTAACTCCCTCTGATGCTGCCACCCCAATAGACTGGAGCCCTCCTCTACCACATAAACTTTCCCTACCGTGGATCGGCCCTTGAACGAAATAAGGGCTCTGATCATGCCTTTAAAAGGAATAGGGACCTTGTTGTAGCCTTTGGGATTAATGTCTGTTTTTTTTTGTCAAAAGTCCGAAGCATTTATAATAGTGAAAGGTGAGCATGAGTCAGCAAAGACTTTTATTGGATTGCCATCAATAAAAACTTTACACTCCGGGTATTGAGAGGGAATAACCTCTTCATTTTTAACCTGTAGGATAATCTTTTTTACTTCTTGAGAGCTCTCATCCAATTTCTTACTGTCAAAGGGTCTCTCAGGTCTGGACATGTCCTACAAACCCTGGCAAAGTGGCCTTTTTTGTTTACTGCTCCATCATTCAAGCTCTCCCACACCCTTCTCTTCATCTCTCCTCATCAACATTCTACTGTCAACTCCTGTCCCTCTAACTGTCAGAATGTTGCACTCTAAGGGGAAAAAAGGGGGAATGGAACATACTACATTCTATAATATTTCATACTAAACTTTTCCCATGGATAAACCTACTTACAGAGAAAATTCCCTTCATTATTTACCATATAGAAAAGTATAATACAACACATATTTTCTTTAAACAATGTTTAAACAATGTTTAGCTCACAAAATTTTTTGTTGTCAGCCAATTCTTAGGTCACAATATTCTGGTTAAAACTAGCAAAGACCTATTTCGGGGTAGCATCAATCTTGTGGTCTGCAGAATCTTTATAGGACATTTCCTCAGCTGCCCTAGACACTCTTACTTCCAAACTGGACATTATGGATTTCACTGAGTCTGAAAGCCTGGTTTTCAAGTTGTCAAACGTGCTGGGTTTGAAGAGGCCTTAAAAACTGCACACATGCTGAATGTTGACAAATAGAAGATTCGGAATCACATAGTTAAAGGCAATATTTCCAGAGCCTGGCAGCCCAGTAACGCTGCACCTACCACATTAAGATTCACCCTAGTGGGAACACTTCAGAGTCAGTAGATGAAGAGATGGTAAACAGATCAACAATGTGCACTAGCAGGTTCTCTGGCAAAATTGATTGTAGGGACTACTTTTTTTTTGCTCAAACTTAGCATCTCCGTTTCCTCACCTTTGTTATTTTCTCTCTTATCGGCTCTGTCAATTCCCTTGCATCCCTATCCATATGATTCCTGACACTTGTCAAATTCATCTGCACTTTAAGACTTGATTTAGCTATTGTTGGCTAGGTACACTGTCACAAGCACAATGGATATCCTTTGTCCATTATTGCAAATGTCATAGCATAAAATGCAGTTGTAGTGAGACAGAAGGGATGTCCATCACCTATGTAATGGAGTAATCCATTTGCCAAACTGTAATTCAAACCCTTAGATTTCTATCCCTACACTTAGGCTCCCTTTTTCCTGGTGCTGCTGTGGTGTTATATGCTACTTTGGTGATTGATCAGGATTCCAGGTACTCTCAGGGTCTAGTTTCAGCCTGCCAAACAGCTGCATTTGGTAAGTCTAGAATCTATCCCTGTGGTTATTACCTTTGTTTGTTTATAATGTGCCTCTGCTGAGTTGTCATTTCTTGCCATTTTGTTCATCACAGTTCTTAATTAAATGTATGAACAGTGGTAGAGCAGTATGGAAGACAGCCCTGTCCCAAAAACATATGTAGCATCATCACATAGATCAATCAGTAGTTACAATCAGTAGTTACAATCATGTACTGTGTGCAACCCAGTCATCTGTATCTGATGGCCGCAGGAGTCAACTGCAATGCATGGTAAAATATAACTATTATCAACAATAAACTCATGACCCAACTGAGCACAGACATTCGCCAATCAAGTTTATTTTAAGTCGCTAAAGGCCCTTTCTTTTGTGGGTGTTCACTGATCAGTAATCGAGTCCTAGTAGGTGGTAGCACAAGCGCCACGAGTAGGGAGAGCAGGAACATATGGGGTGATATACCTGTGTCACTATTGCTGGTTCCGAATCTCATCCCTGTCCCTGTATGGGTATCCAATGCAATGTCTTCTGGGGCCCTATTGTCAGATTGGGCCTTGATGTCTCTAAATAATGTAAATGAAGTCTGCTTCTGTTGTGGGGCAACGTGGGGATTGTGTCAATGCTCACGGGTACAAGCACTATATACACGTTGGTACCAGGTATGCGTAGGGAAGGTAGATTAATTTTGTCTATCACAGTCTACTGTTTTTGGAAATAATCTTCACACTGTATAGTCCCTATCCCCAGTCATCGGATGGTATCTCTTAGACCAGATGTGCCTCCCACCATTCTTTCACAGTGAAGTGCTAGGTGCCTCTCTGTAGCCTGCAGGGTGCACCAGCATCCTTGCAATGTTCACTGTTTGCAAAGCAGACAGTGAATATTGCGAGGGTGCAGGCCAGAGGGGGCCCTACCCTGCCCTTGCCAAATGCACGGACAGTGCAGGGGCCTCCCTTGGGCCCCCTGCTCCTGTTCTCTGCTGGTGGAGAATGAGGTTGTAATCCCAGGGCTGCCCTGGAGGATTAGGACCGCCACCTACCTCCAGACTGCCAGGATCTCTGATCCTGGTGGAGCTGGCTGTTCCCTAATGGCCCGACCACCAGGGTTGCAATGTGGCGATCAGACCACTCATTAGCAGCAGTCTAACCGCCATCTGCGAGTCTGGCGGTCTAGTGACCGCCAGACTCATACTGAGGCCCTAAGTTTGGACACAGCGGAGACTACTCTATCTCTGCCATGGCCAAACTTCTCTGACAGCCCTAGGGATAAGGGTTGTTGGAGAAATGCCTACATGTCCACCCACCCAATTTAGATGGATGGATACGTAGTCATCTTTTATCTTTTACTGTTCCTTACCTCCAGGTAAAACCTGAGGGAAGGGAACAGAAAAACCATTCTAATGCTCCTCCCAGCATGGGAGAAATCTCCCATCAATCAATAAACATTTATAAAGCGTGGCTTATCACCCATGGGGTCTCAACGAGCTAGGTGGAGGATGCTGGTCAGTCGAAGAGCCAGGTCTTGAGGTCCTTCCTGAACTGAGCCAGCAATGGGGATTGCCTGAAGTGGAGTGGCATCATGTTCCAGGTCTGCGTGGCGAGGTAGCAGAAGGATCTTCCTCCAGCTGTGCTCTTCTGGATCTCAGATCCCATGGCGAGGGGAGCATTACTTTTTTTCTTTTTGAAGAAAAACAAATGTGTTTGCTACAGGGCTTCCAACGCATCCCTGTAGCTACCAGTATTATGCATTGACAGTAACCCCTGTCCTGGCAGCTCCTGCCAATGCCTTTATAAACATCTGACTGCTAGGTAGTCATTTATAAATCTAATGGGCAGAGTATTCTCGGCCTGATGGACTTAACCTCCCCTGCCAGGCCAATGGAGAATACTTCATACACCAGTATATGTGCATTGCATGTCTCTGTCTGTTGCCATGTGAGGTGCTAGTTGCTGTGTGCCCTGCGCGTGTGAAAGTCCTTGTTGGACTTTCCATGTCTATCAGTTCCCTGTGCAGTGCATGTTTGACTCCATAGGTGTTTTGTTGCAGTGGCCGCAAAGGACAACCTTAAAGGCATCCAACTCCACCCCTGTGTCTGCTGCTGTGACATTACATGCACTTTGACCTTCAATTTCACTCACACAAATGTTTACACGCACATTCACACTTACACACACACTCTCTCACAACACACACTTACCAGCAAGCACGCACACAACTATATTTAGAAGCATTTTTGTACTTACCTCAGCAGCCAGGGAAGCTCATGTTTGAGCTAACTTTGCTCCTTTTTTATTACGTTAATAGTGAATAATGAAACCAAATTCACTATTAGTGTTCCAAAAACAATGAGGGAAAACAAGGAGAGTGAAGCCCCAACGGACGTTTATAAAGACGAGCTGCCACTGTGCTCCTGGCATTGTTTTGGCCACCTCTGAGGCCAGGGGTCGCAAGGGACAAGCCAGGGGTCATATGACATCTGTGACACCTGGCAACCCTTAAAGGACACCCATGGTCAGACCTCACCTCACAGGGTGGTTGTAAGATTTTTTACAAAGTTTCTGTGATACAAAGAAAGCTTTCAATAAGGTATTCAGGTGCCCAGCCCTGGATGCCTCGGTCTACTTCTTAGACCAACTTCCATGTAATCACCTCAAAGACAAATCAATAAATCGGAAAGTTCACTTTTCTACTGAAGCTGTAGGTGGGAAAAGGCAGAAGCAATCTAGAAGAGGGAGAGAGGAAAGAGAGTAAGAAAAGGCTACCATGGGAAATCCAGGAGCTTTCTAGTTCTGTCATTGAGGCACCAAGTCTTAATTAGCCAGTAACAAAGATATGGAAGACTTGAAGATTATTCTATTAGAAGCACGTGCAATCTACAAAAATACTTTGCAGATCTAAGTGTTCATTTGTATATTCCCATAAAACTTTTGATTTTCAACAGTCAAAATAATTTCTGATGCAGTCCAAACAAATGAATATAGAACATTGCTATGGTCTAGTTTCATACTAATTATTACACTAGTAATTATAGCAATGTGTGTCTCATTGAGAAGAGGTTGGAATCTAATAAAGTTGGTCTAAACCACAATAGATAGCATTATGAATGTTACTATATACCACTGTCACAGTGGGTGGTTAACTGGGGAGGTAGAGAACAGGTTTTTAAATAGCACTGACGGCCACACTTTTTTTATTTGGAACTACTGTAAAAAGAAAGGGTTACTATTACTCTAACATAATGTTATTCACTTTACTTACCTCAGGAGGGTTGATGGGATTCAAACTTATGACATGGAGATAACAACCACCTTAACAGCAAGCGATCACCTCATCGAACCATCGTGGCAAATATTGAAGCAATTTAATAGGAGTGTGGAGATAGAGGAGGGGGTCTTTTGATGTACCTAAAATGCCACTATGTCTATATCTTAACGGACACTCTTTCCAAATCTGGGCTTTCAAATAACAAATTAATGCATTTTTTGGATTGTTGTCTTGGTTTGCTTGAATTTAAATGATTAGACTAACACACCTGGACATCTGGAAATGCTAAAGGTGCAATGCTTGCAAGCAAGGGATTTTAACAAAGGAGTATTCATTCAATCGGTAGAATATTCGTTCAAGAAAACCATTACGTGTAAAAGAACATTTGCACCATGTATCCGTAGGTGTCCCTGAAACTTGATATACATTGGAAGCATGACTTACTCATTACAAAGATGAGTTTTGGAACACTTACGTTTAATTACTAACAAGGATACCAATTACCCAGTAGCAAGACACTACAAAACAGTATATTATGGGTATGCATCATCACTGGTATATTGGGGGATGGATCAGGTGAAGAATCTCATTAGAGGAAGAGAAAGGATATGTCTATTAATTCAACTTGAATGAAAAAACATTATCAAACACAAAATAAAAACACTATATAGTCATAACCAGGACTAGGAGCTTCACGTCCATATTTAAATGAGAAGAAATGAGATAATAGGATTGACATTCTCTGAAGTTTGCAGGACACACAGCACTATCAGCTGCTTAGTAATCTGTGAAGTCATGAATTCTGTGTTGTTTTATTTTATTAATTTGTGCTGTGTTCATATAATTATTATGGCTATGAGCTGCATTCTTTTCACAGAATCTAAGCATCGGACAATAGGAAAAAAATAAGCGAATTTACATGTGAGGCTGATATGGTTTAGTACACTAGTGACAACTAAATATGGAATGACTTAAGGGAAAGGGGATTGATGGAATCGATGAAATATTACACACACACACACTTGGCACCCTGTTAATTAAAGTAGATCCTGTTTTAGACTCTCATCCTTATGCTCAGAGCTCTGATCCGATCTGGCCCTGCTTATCTGTCTTCCAGGATACATCATTACACTCCCCTTGGACTCTTCCTAAGGCAATCTGGCTAAAGTGCCTAGGGTCAGGCTGGCTAAAACAGGCAGTAGATTCTTCTCCCTTCTGGCCCCGCAAGCCTGGAATCAACTTCCTGCCAAGCTGTGCCAAATTCAAAATGAGAGGCCTTTTAAAAAGCAACTCAAGACCTGGCTTTTTACTCACTAGCTTTGATATATACGCATATATACTCATACTCATATATATTCAGAAAAAAAAAGTTGGTGTCAACATAACCTTTTGAAATCAAGAAACACAACATTTTACCAGTTACAGTTAGCAGGGCTATCTATAACTTGCGGTCCCCCCATGCACTGCATATGGCCTCACGTATTAAGCTAATCATGACATGTTCTATGACATCATTCATGACATTACTGATGACATCTCAAACTACATCATTGTTTACATCACGATGATGTCATCCAAGCTTCTTTTGTACACATTACTCTATAAACAAGTATGGCTTTAGATGAATGAAAGTAAGTATAGAATTGCTCAAATTGATATGAGCACTATTAATGCCACAACACTTATAACCACCTAGGGGAAGCAAGCTTTTGTTATGTGTAACAATTACCCTATCACATACACTTTATGGATAGCTGAGTTCATATTAATAATTAACCATCAACCATACATAGATGGGTATCCCCTACTGCAGACAGTGTTCAACCTGTATACAACTCTTCGGAGAAAACCAAGTTCCTCCAGATACTCAACTTCTGTTACATAACTAATGCCCTATTATGGACAGCCTTTACCTGTTTCAAACCTTTCACAGTCACTGAACCAACAGTGAGAAATTAAATGGATATGAGTATTTAAAATACCCAAGGTCTGAAGGTGCTAAAGGTCATAATACCTGCAGCTTTCATAATGTGGTACATGTTTTATAGATAGCCCATCTTCTGAAGCTAATCAAGCACATGTACATAGGTTAGTACCTGATGCTTGTTTCGGTACCTTTCCTCAACTGGTGTTTTGAGCATAGTACGATCATGTGTTATGGCATATGTTGGTTGCATCGCTAGCCATAATTGATGAGTTTCAGTGGTTTGGTGAGTTGAACAAGAATCAAATCGGGAGTACTGCGCCTGTCAAAAAGGGTTATTTTGCAGGTTTCAAACTGCAGCAGTCAAGCTACACAGGGTAGGCCTGTAACTGTGTTTGCACTGCCAAAGTAGTGAATGGCTCCTTTCAACCAATGGCATCTATCTTCTAGGCTCAGTCTTTATTTTCTATGCCATACACTAGGAGTTCAAGGGCAAGTCAAATGTGTCAATCAGGAACATGCCAATTTAACCAGGTTTAAATGGGGAGCGCAGGCACTTTACTCCAGATTAGCAGGGGTAAAGTGCACATAGTTCTTATGCCAGCAAAAATAGGGGCCGGAAAAAAGCAAATAATCTGGGTTGACCATGCAAAAAAGGCATAGTTTGTACACAGTCTACCCTCTCCAAAGACTTAAGTTAGACTAATCAATCCTACGATGAGCTTTCCTGCCCAGTCAATAGAAGATGGAGAATTTGTTGTTTTTGAAGTGGCACTTATTGGTTCTATAAACCACTGAACCTATCTGTACTCAGCTGTAAACATCTGCACTTGTCACTGCCCTAGCCACTAACCCTGTTCATGGGGAACATTTCCCCGATGTGGATTTCATTGGAGATATGACTACCCATGCGTACCCACAGATGTAACAAAGCAGGTGAATAGTGCAACCATGGCCAACACGGAGATGTAGTCTAGCCTGCCTCGTATGTCAGACCTCTGTCCCCAAGTGAGGACAAGGTCTTCCCATGAGGCAAGCAACTATCCGAGGCCACTGACACCTGTCAGTGTCGAGAACCATGCCCCTAGCCATCCACAATCTGCAGTCTTGGGTAGGCCTCACTTTCAGCCATATGGCTGGCAAGGAGTCCACTGCTTGCTGCTAAGGTTCCTTCGGCCTCTTGGGTTAATCAGAGTGGTGGGCTACTCCTTCAGGTTGTGGACACCTTCCTTCTGTAGTGCAGCCATTTTTAATGTAGCTTTATGCACGTTTGCTTAAAGTATTAGGCCTCTGTGCACTTTGCCCTAGATGCATTTTATTTAGCTTTGCACTGTTATTTTACAATAACCAGTTTCACTGTCTTGTTTTATTTTCTTAATATCACACTGTTTAGCTTACTTCAGCACTGAAGTTCTCAAACAATACATTCTTCCTCGCTCTGTGCTTCAGTCAAGGATACAGTCTGGTACATTGCCGATAGACGTGGTAGAAGTTTAGTCTTTAGGGTTCGTAGACAGTACACATTCTTACATAGGGACGTTTCGTAGAACATCGGCGTGTTAGTTATAAAAACACTCTCTAGTCCTGGTATACGTAAGAGGGAGATTCCGACCAGGAACCCACAACTAAATGCTGACTGCCCTGTTGCGGATGCTGATCCAGATCACAGGCTTTTGCTCAGCTACGAGGGTTGATGTCCTCCCGGGGGAACCTGAAAGGCAGGCTTAGAGCTTAACATGCTGTGCTCAAAATATAACTTAGAGAGAGAGCGTAACCTAGTTGCACTATGATAGCATTATTTTTATGTTTCATTCTCCTCGTTACTATTTCAATCCTACTGTGTTGTATGGTTCTGGTTATTGCGGCTCACGCCGTGTTATCTAAAATGCAGTCATTTTATTAAACCAATATGTAAAACTCAAACTGCCTTTGTCATTTATATATGAGACCTCACTGTGTATGAGAACTGGTTGTGACCTGAGTGACCACCACTTCCCTGGGAAGCACTAAGATGTCATGCGCTTCGCTGCCCAATTGTCTCTTCCCTTTGGGAAAGATAAGGCACTGCTAGTTAGCCGGAGCTTACCCCGGATTTGGGGTGACAAGGGTCCTTCGCCGTGGGTCAGACTTAGTCCCCCACACTGTGAACGATCTTGCCGCCCAAAAATCCAGTAGTCTCATTAGGATAATGAGAGCCTACGCAACACTTCCATTCTTACTTCCTTGACACCCTAAAACAGGACTTCCAGTTCTGGGTTTTGTATCCTAAGACTAAACATGTGCCAGACTGTCCAGCACTTCCAGGGCAGACTACAGTCCTTCTCAAGGGTGAAACACTCTATTGGTGCCATGTAGGGGTTTGCCTGATGCAGGTCTCCTGTCCTCTGTCTTTGAGAAAGTACAAGAAGTACCTCCAGGTCAGACATGGCCTCACCAGGGTGAGTCTTGGAGTGATCTCTTCTCAGATCAGGTAACCCCTCACACTGTGGTCCTTCCACTGTGCATGGGATCCACCTCCTGGCCCTTAGTTTGTGTCTAATCCTCTGGACTGTACCCTACAAATCTGTGGTTTCAGTGTACCATGGATGGCCTCCCCTCCCGGGCCTTTTCTCGCCGCTGGGAGCTCATTGCCAAGGATGTATTCAATGCACATCTGTGGACCGACAATGACCTTCCTCTGGGCCTCCCCCATCCTAAGGATACCAAGGACATAGAGTGGACAGATTTCTCATGTGCCTGCGTTACCTTACGGACCTCTCTTGGAAGATACTGTTCTAGGGAAACCAGCCTTCCTACTACCATGGTCTGGCTGGCAGAGCTATACTGTAGAGGAGCTACAGGAAGTGTAAACTTCTTGAAGAGATGTCTAATACCCTCAGGTATTACTAGCTTACCTTCTTGTCCTCTCTCAACTAAAGGATATAGGGGCATGTTCTATCCTCTCCTCCTGTGAATAACCTACCCCTGGGGCTACACTAGTCGCCCCTGTGAAGTGCCCACCTGAGGAAGGGACTTCCAGGTACAGAAAGGATTCCCCCTCTTAGGTCCTGCCTGTAGACAGGCATAACACTGGGCCTGTTGATGTGGCACCCTTTTTAATTCCCAACAGAACTCCCCTTCTGCTTTAAATTGGTCTGGTAATTTATTCCGCTCAAAACTCTTTTGGGACCCTTTGGAGAACTTTTTCTATTATCCTGGCCTTTCCCTTCCCTCTGCAGAGGGGAATCTGGGCCACACTTCTTGGGTTCACCCCCAGGTACGTACATCGACACCCTGGTGCTAGGACACAGGTTAGATTTTTTATCAAGCTCTGTGGGCAAGGGAGCCCTTGTTGCTTGCATATTTTCATCAGCTCTGCCATGCTAAGGCTGTCACATTACCTATATCCACCACCATGATCCCAAAAACATAAGGCACAAAAATTGAGTGCACGTGTGAATTTAAAATGAAAAGTCAATTAAAATTTAAAAAGTCAATTTCTGCTGTCAGTTTATATAGGACATTTTTAATTGTAAAAGAAATCATTGAATGGCACTACAAAATACAAATCCTGGCTCCCACCACTTCATATCAATGTAAGAAATTGGATTATTATTTGGAGTGGGTGACTGCCCACCTCAATGGATAATCAAAACTCTAATCAGGAGGAACCCCGATAGTCACTAAATTAACCTGAGCTCAGATCCATGGTAGCTATACCACACAGCAGACAGGCTTAACTTTGGGCAATGTGTAAAATATTTATGCATAATCAATACAGTAAGAGAGTCAAAACACCAATCAATAAACTTCCCAAACTGAATTACAATAATAGAGTAAAAGGTAATAAACAGAATGACACCAAACCAATAAAAATACAATAATGGAAACCAGAGATATTAATTATTAAATTTGTAAGTAATAAGAACATCAAATATTACAAAGCATCAATCAAAGTCAATGGTCATGGGAGACCAGGACCTAAACACAATTTCAGGCTGGCCGTAAATAAGCACAGGTGGCATACACCAACCCTCCTGAGTGGGGCCTGATATATATTTTGGTAGTTGGTCCATTCTCCCCCCTGGTGATTGAGTAAACTGATGGAGGTGCCAATGTCAAAATTTAGAAATGTTCACCGGTCCAGAGGACATTTTAAGCATTGGCAGGAACTGCCATCATGCAGATTACTGACAATTTACTGTAATTTTACCATACGGCTCTGTCAACGTGACAGATCTGTATGACAAACAAGGTTTTTTCCTTTTCCCAAAAAAAAAATCCAAAGCTGTTTTTTCTGTTTGAAAATATAATAAGATGCCCCAATCACAATGAGAGTTTCCTCCTATGGAAATGGAGGCATTGAGCACTATTCAGTGTTTCTTACCAACAAGTTTTTCCTGGTACTCATGGACATTGAAAAACAGCTATATGTCCGCCCATCTAAATTTAGGTAGGTGGACATATAGCCAAACCTCTGACAGTTCTTACTCCTTCAGACTGTGGGAGAAGATTGACCACAGTGGAGGTGCCCACATTTAAATCTGGCATGCAGACCATAGCCTTTGCAGGGAGGGAACCTGTTGCTATTGCAACAGGGTTCCTTCTCCACAAAGATCTAAATTGAGCCCTTAGGCTTTTACATCCCAACTTCTAAGCGTTTCTGGAGTATCTCCTCTAGGTCACTTCTATGGTTCCCTGGACCTCAGGGACAGGACTTAGGCATCAGAACTCACTTTGACACAAGCCATCAACAAGGTCCTGTCCAGGTGCATTTGCTTTTGGTCAGCTGGGCACTCAAAGAGAAAGGCATCTTGCATCATGTTGTGTCCCTGAAGCAACACAGGAGGTCAGCAAACTGAATCTTAGAGTCCACCTCTCTGTGTTGGACATAAGGGGGAACGGGTCTAGCCTTCAGGGCTCCACTCAGGTTACAGATAGCAGGTCCAATCCTCTTCTGTGTTACTGCAGGTTCAGAAAGTGTTCTGATGGTCTGTCCTAGGGTGCCACAATTATACCTAGCATTAGGCAGTGGATGTAGGTGATTCCTGGGAAACTCATTCCATCTTTTCAGTATTTCCTGTTTACCTTACTACAAACAGGCCCAAAATGCCATGTGTCTGCGTATTTTCAAGATGGTGACTGAGGATCTGAGAGTTGTTGGTGTGTATGGGACTACACTACGGAAATCACTAGAGTCCTCATACATCTATGAATAAAATCCAGTTTGAAGCACTGAACCAACAAAAAGCCCAAAGAAAGAGGTCTGGTAGGACAAAAGCGGGGTCCTTCAGCAACCAGACATGGGATGCACATGAATTGCCTTGGCTTCCTGTTCTCTCCCTTTCAAGTAGGCTAACATGTTACATCTGGCTTAAAAGGCCTGTCAGTCAGGAATGCTCACAGATCCCACCATGTGTATTCCATTTGTCTCACACAAGTACTCACTATCCACTCAGAAAAATGATTGTGTGCTCCTGGGAGGAATTTCACACTTCTTCCCGGGCTAAGTACAGCCTGAGTGTTCCTGGATAGGTAATTCAAATTAGCATCTATCATCTTCAGACTGGAAAAAGTAGTTTTTTTAAAAAGTTTCATTTTTTTCATGTTTATCAAAAATCGACTTCACCATTGAATTGGATTTTAATAAATACTGATAAAAAACAATCTCTCTCATACAATTTGTGGAACAGTATTAGCATTCCCATTCAGGCAGTTTACAGTAATGTAACCACATGGTGTTATGTTTCTACAAACATCAAACCTATTGGCTTTGCAATACTTTTTCTAAAGTTACCACCGCCTGCGACTCTATCCTTCATGAAAGTCACAATCGATCTAAAGGCAACCTTAGACTGAATAGGAAGTACTGGTGTAGCTGCTAAAGCCCTGGAAAAAGGCAATCTATTTTGGATGGTGAGAAGACCAAAACAAAGTGCTTAAAAGTTCCAACAAATTGAAATTGGGTGCCACATGATGACAGTGCAAAATTTGCTAATTCATGCTGCAATATCATGAGGGCTCTATCTTGTAGATCTGAATATTTCCCTGCTTGTTTGAGAGCAGAAATATTACACTTTAATAATGTCTCAAAGTTTGTAATGCTGCTTTATTGAGGATGTTACCCATGGCAGTGCCCAGTCTAGAACACATAGTACTTCAGGAGCAGCTCAGGAAAAATATGAAGATTTTCATCATGTAGGTGAGGATTGAACATAGGTTTTTTCTTAAACTGCTATTTTGTTCTGTGCAACAAAATATTTCCCAATTCATTGGAATTTAAAAATGTTCATACGCTCTAATTCCACTACAAACGTAGATACATCATTCGAAGCCTTATTCTGAGCGTCCAGTTTTCTTGTCAGCTAATAAATACCAACTTGCTAAACATCAATGCCACCGTATGCATTATTTAGAAGTAAGATGCTGCATTCTCATTTGCATTTCCACACACAGAAAGGAAAATTGAGTAAACTGTCCATGTTTTCCCCGTCCTAAGTAACAAAGTTTGAAACGCAGCAGTATTTTCCAACATGCATTTCACCAGCTTTTAACTGGTGACATTTGTGTAGAGAAAAAGTTCAACACCAGGTGTAATCCAATCTCAAAAGTCCTGTTCCCAGATCAGGAATAGCAAGAAACTCGGAACAAGTCACCAACTGCGTCGTTGGCATTAGAGCCAATAGCTGCTTTTATTTAATGTAACTATGGGCCAGATGTAGGAAGCAGTTTGCATGGTGCAAACTGCGAAAATCGCAGTTTGCGCCATGCATGCAGCCTAACGCGATGCTCATTCACAAAATGCGAGTCGGTACCGACTCGCAATTTGTGAATGCGACTCGCAAATAGGAAGGGGTGTTCCCTTCCTATTTGCGACTCGCATCGCAATGCAGAATTGCTTTGTGATCGCAAAGCAATTTGCAGTTACCACCAGTGTCACACTGGTGGTAACTCATTCGCAAAAGGAAAGGGGTCGCCATGGGACCCCTTACCCTTTGTGAATGTGGGGATAATGGGCAATGGACCACTGCCTACACTGAAAAAACTAAACCAAATGGTTTCGTATTTTTTTTCATTTTGCAAATCGTTTTCCTTTAAGGAAAACGGGCTGCAAAATGAAAAAAAAAAAACAGCTTTATTGAAAAAGCAGTCACAGACATGGAGGTCTGCTGTCTTCAGCAGGCCACCATTCCTGTGAGTGCAGGGAATCGCTATGGGGTCGCAAAATGCGACCCACCTCATTAGTATTAATGAGGTGGGTCTTTGCGACCCCATAGCGATTCGCAGAAGGTGTCTGAGACACCATTCTGCATATGCTTTTGCGACTCGGAAATTGCGAGTCGCACCGACTCACAATTTCAGAATCTCAAAAGCATATCTTGCTACATCTGGCCCTATGTCCTGTAACACACACCGCACCATGTGATGCTGTGCAGAGGATATAAGCTATGCACAAGATATACAATTCTAATCAGTTTTGCATGTAGCCAATGGAGTACTCGAAGGGTATTTTATGTGTTTGTGGCACATGCATCCAATAATAAGCTGAAGAGTGTCCTTAAAAAGTTAGCTGAAGATGGGACTACCTTTTTGTCGTAAAGGCCGTTTCATCAGTCTATGTAAGAAAGAATAAGGGGGATATTTACAAGAAAGTGGCACATCAGCTATGATGCGTCACTTTTCTTGAACGCCCCCTGCGTCCACCTAACATCATCATAGTAGCGCTGTATTTACAATATGGTGCACCACAGCACACATTAGCACAATAGTGTCAACATTTTTGATGCTAATGTAGCCCATTGGTCGACTGGCATAAAAAATGATGGCGCTAGTTCAGCAATGCGTAGGGAGACCCATTGGAAACAATGGGAACATCACTTTAACGCCTGCCTTGAAAATGACAGGAAAAATGGTGCAGTGAAATTTCGAAAATTTCACTGCACCATTCTTCTTGGCCTCCTAATGGGGGAACATCCACCTTGCATACATTATGCCTGGCGCAGGCATAATATGGCGCCATTGGGTTACAAAGTGGCCCAATCCCTCCATTGTACCACTTTGCAAATCTGACACGTAGAAAAGGCCTCCGTGACACAGCCTTAGCGTTAAAATAAATACTAGGGTGATACAAGGAGGCACTAGGTGCTTGTAAATATGCCCAAATGTGGTCTCTATTGTATCTATATCTCTAGTTGGCAAGAACGATGTGTTGTTCCTTACATAATTTCACAGTCCGTGATTTTTTCAAATTTATCATCCTAATGTTTGCTTTTGTTTATGTTTGCATTGGCACACCTTAAATGATGACCAATGTCTGGAGGGGCAGGGTAGTGATGTATCAAGATTGGAATACGCAGCACAGGACAGTTATTATTCAAAACATAATACTCATCTCAGATCGTGATAAAAAAAAAAAAGCAAGACTTTTTTTAACAAGCCCTAGTATACAACTACAAAGGGAACAACTGCATACTTAAGCATTGCATTTCCAAGACAGTTGTGAATCTATGGAACAACCAATAATGTGGATATTCCTTTCTTCATTGAAAAGGATACCTGAAATTAAATTACAGGCAATGAGGCAAGCATAACATGTGAATCTTTTTATTTCTGTTTTTTCCCGAATTCCCTTGCCTCTGCAGACAGAATGTTCTCCCTGTCAGTTACGCAATTTCAGTATGGAAGGACTGAATAGCAATACGGCTAATGACGGGGAAAAGCCCATCATTGCGCCCTTTCTAGATTTAGGGAGATTGCATCTCAAAAATTATAGTGGATACCTTCAATATTAACAAATGAGTATAGAGAGAATGGATCATGTGTTTGATCAACGTTAAACCATTCAACTGAACCATTAAAAGCATGTATGTTGCACACAGGGTTATCAAACAGGACATTTTTATGTAACATCTTGTGCAGTCTAATTCCTTCGAAATGGATTGCATTTAAACGTTTGTCGAACTCTAAATATTAATTTGGGATCCTTATCTTGAATCACGCGTCATAAATACAGCAAAAAGAATATAGGGCCTGATGTACATTGCCTTTTTTCGGTCGCAAATGGTGAAAGTCACTGTTTGCAACCGCAAAATGAGCCAATAGGATGTACATCCATATTTTGCGAGTTGGTACACAATTTGGGGCCAGATGTAGGAAGTTCCGATTTTGCGAATCGGAAATTGCGAGTCGGTGCGACTCGCAATTTCCGATTCGCAAAATCGGATGCAGAACGGTGTCTCAGACACCATCTGCGAATCGCTATGGGGTCGCAAAGACCCACCTCATTCATATTAATGAGGTGGGTCTCATTTTGCGACCCCATAGCAAGTCCCTGAACTCACAGGGATGGTGGCCTGCTGAAGACAGCAAACCTCCATGTCTGTGACTGCTTTTTAAATAAAGCAGTTTTTTTTTTATTTTGCATCCCATTTTCCTTAAAGGAAAACGATTTGCAAAATAAAAAAAAATACCGAAACCATTTGGTTTCGTTTTTTCAGAGTAGGCAGTGGTCCCTTGGATAAACATTTGGGCAACATTGGGGACCCCTTCCCTTTTGCGAATGGGTTACCACCAGTGTGACACTGGTGTTAACTGCGAATTGCTTTGCGACCGCATTCGAGGTCACAAAGCAATTTAGCATAGCGATGCGAGTCGCAAATAGGAAGAGGACACCCCTTCCTATTTGCGAGTCGCACACACAATTTGTGAGTCGGTGCCGACTCGCAAATTGTGAATGTGCATCACGATGGCCATTTTGCATGGCGCAAACTGCGATTTTCACAGTTTGCACCATGCAAAATGCTTGCTACATCTGGCCCCTAGTCCCTTCCTAATTGTAACTCACAGGGGGATGTATGATTGTTTTGTGACAGTAAATGTGTACCACTGCCTACTCTGAAAAAATGAAAAGAAATCTTTTCATTTTTCTTTCTGAAATACATCCTGTTTTCCTTTAAGGAAAACGGGCTACATTTAAAAAAAAATACTTTATTGAAAAAGCAGTCACAGACATTGGGGTCTGTGGCCCCAGCAGGCCACTATTCTAAGTGCGGCCATTACAATTGGGGTCACAAATTGTGATCTACTTCATGAATGGTGATGAGGTAGGTCATTTGTGTCCCCATTGGGAATCACAAACAGTCTACTTAGCACTGTTGTACAGTTTGTTTTGCGACTCGCAATTTGCGATTCCCAAATGGATCGCAAATTGCGAATCGCAAAACAAAAGGTTGTATATTTGGCCATTAGAACCTACTAGTAGAGAGAGCATGCATTAGGAGAAAAAAAAGGAAAGTGATTTCCCAATTCCAAATTTTGAAAAGCTCCAAACTTCCCATTAAAATTACAGGTTTGTTTTTTGCATACTCTTTTTATCATATTTCATAATGTGTGTAACTGCTCTATCATTACTTGTTTCTGTATTCTTGTGTATTGGCTGAGGTTGCCTAACCCTGGGGTATTTGGCTTGCAGCAGTGAGTCACTAGGAGACCACAGAAGTGAAAAGGTTAAGAACCTCAGCTCTAGAACAAGTTGTTCATATTATTTCCATTAGTAATGCAGTGCAATAAAACATCATAAACGAATAATGATTGTTTGCAAAAATAAATTTTAACGCACATTTGAACAGTTTTCCTTAAAATAACTTTTTGAGTTATTCCACAGTTATGTGATTTACTGTGCTACATGCAACTGGCCTACTGATAAATATTCAGTCTTGTAAATAAATATTTCAATTTCATAACCTTCCTGTTTTTATGTATGACATGTATGGCACTCTCAACTTTAATGGTGAACGTATTGCATTATATTTTCCCTTTAAGGAGCTTCGATCACACCATGTTCGATTGATATTCTACATGCTCTTATCAATGCAAGATGGCCACCACATTAATAAGAGGTAGGTCACAAAACAGACAGCAATGGGTTGAGAGCATTGGTAATGTTACATGAAGCAAAGCAACCCTTTTTTCAGTAGCATTAATGTTTCGGATGGTTTTGTCTACACTCTGTTGCTGGGACTGCCAGATAAACAAAGACTCACAAAACCAATAGGATTGAGGTATGCTTGGCATCACCTTGCCCCTCTACACACCATACAAATGTGGTACTGTCTTTGCTAATGATTATTGTTAGTGGAGAGGAACACTCAAAGTATACTGTTCTTTTTCATGTGCTCTGTCTCATGGCTGGTTAACCAAGAAAGAACCAAGAAAGAACACTTCTAATCTAATTGTGAAGATTAAGTGCAGCACTTCTGAACATTCCATCTACCGTGTAAATCCCTTGTTTTATTTTGTGCATTTGTCTACCCTCTCAACCTATTTCAAAAAGGTTTAACCTACTACATGTAGATCAAGTGTCTCCGATTCACCACCATGCAGCACTTAGTGGGTGCTACTTCTTTCTGCTGTTCGAGTAGATTTTCTCCTCAAGCTGCAGCTTTCTCAATGTGAGTGGCAGCTTTCTCAACTCAAGCAGTAGCGACCTGCTGCCACTGCCAGCATTAAGAAATCTCATTGGGAGGCGGTCTAGTGCTTAGTTTTCTCGCACTCACCAACTTAACGGTGGAGACCCATGTGCAGGAAAACACGCTGCCGAGCACAGCGTTAAGTGAGCAAAACTCCACCAACTCTGCCAGGGGAGTGGAGCTTACCACCCAACCTTTCATAAAATGGCTGCGAAGTTGGGTGGATTTTCCCAATGGTGAATGTTATACAAACAATATTCAAATGACACATTGATTGACCATAATCATTATACCTTTATACCTTTGCTTCTCACTGATATGTAGCTGAATGTTGAGTTGATTGTTAGGTGATAATTTCAGAATTAAGTCACTTAGGAATGAAAAATATAGATTGGCTCAAGAGTGTATGCAAACATCTCAACACCAGAACATTCAACAGCTGCACAAAGTAAGTCTTTTCCTTACCTGGGGGTCCTTGAGTCGGCTCAGGTCTGGGTAAAGGTAGAACTGGATCCCTTGCAGAGCCCCAGGAAGGGTGACACCTCTGATTAAAAGAACTAGTAGCATGAGGTAAGGGAATGTAGCAGTGAAATAAACAACCTGGCAGATAAAGACAGTAAACTAAGAATGAGGGTTCAGAGAAACAAACAATTGAGGAATACGACTTCAAACTAAAATAAATAAATTTCTAAAAACCAGGGTGTCAATATCCCACTGCAGTCAAATGTCTTCTTCTTTCCTTTTATTCTCACTACTTGACAGCCCCCGCAGCCCTCTTGTCTTCCGCCCATACATTCCATCTGATGTCATAGCTACCTCATCACATTCTTTATAATCTATTCTTTTGAACATGTGATATCTTTATACAGTGCTATCAAGAATAGGGTTGTTGTACACCTCTAGATAAGTTTAATGCCAGGATGAAACACAAGCAACTGTGATCCAGGGAAGCACTAATCTTGAAAGGGGGAAGGAGGTTGCACAGCTCAAGGCCTCTTCATATCCATAAAGCAACTGAATGAATGGAGGGACTAGGGTAACTATAACTTGCGCCCTCACCATGCCCTGCTAATTACCCCACATATTACATCAGTCATGGCTTCTTTTATGACATCCTTGAATCTGTTGAAGCAGATATGCTAATTGAGAAAATTATTAATGATGTTTATGTGCTTAATAAGGAAAAATGTGTAGAGAAATAATTTGTAGAGAAAATAATGTGCACGTTTGAAAATGTGCCCTTGAGGAATGCCCGTCATGTGTACTAATGTAACTGAAACAATATGAAATAATGAAAATATATGAGAACAATGTAATAATATGTCATATTGAAATGTATAACCTATGTTTTACTTCAATTTGTAGTGTTAACTTAGCCAAACTTAAGGCCTAGTCTTCCTAGGCCTCGAACACAGAGAGCAGAAACAATAACCGCGTTTGCAAGAAGCTGCTACGAACTGTCCTTGACTCACCCTATGTTAAAGTTGCTTAGCTAGAATTTTCTGCAATGTACCGGCAGACAGGAGATGATGAAGACAATTTGATACAATTTTGTGTAGAGTAGGCTAAGTGTACTTTCCCAGGACTTGAACAATGAGGGCACTGACTGAAGAGGAACATGCAACAATTTTGATACCTGAAGAGCCGGATGATGAGGACATCGTATAGCGGACCAATCCAAATCTTGTGAACGGACTGATATTGAAATTAGTAGATTTGGTAAACAAGTACTATAGGTTAAAGTTAAATCTGCTGACTGACTGGCCTATTAGGAATTAGGGCGATGGACTGAGAGACCCTAATAAAAAGTCATGACAAGGGGCTAAATCTTCAGATGCGGGAGACTTTAGGCAGATGCAAGAGATGCAAGGGGTGAAGTGATGACGTCAGGAGACGCTGTCCGAGGTTCTGTCGTTGGGCTTATACTCTGTGAGCCTAATGCGTGGCTGACTAATTGATAACCTGAAGATGAAGACTGACTCGTTGCTGATCCACCCTGGATAAGTAGCTATGAAAATGTGACTGACAAATTGTGCCTTTTCTCCTAGGTACCAACTGCACTGATTATAGAATTCTCATTTAGATCGATTTTTCCAAATTAATGTTTTTCTTTAAATTGTTTTGCATGAAGGCCCACATGCTGATGCTAATCTTGGTTAGGTAGGCTGTTAAGGGTGACGTTGACAGTGACATTTGACTGACAAGCTATTTGCTGAAATCTGCTATTAGTGCTGGTATTCTTGGCTTATGTATATACATTTATGCATATGGTTTCCTTCAAGTTATGTTATGATTTTTCCATTAACGAATTAATAATTGAGTGGATTGAACACAGATTGAACTAACAGATGATTTAGAATTGTAATCAATAAGGAAATAAAAATTATTTAACTCTTTTACGGAGTTGTGGTTATACATGAGTAGATGGTTTTTGAGCTACTTTATCATAAAATGTTTTCTTGAATATTGATGTTAATTATTGATTCAGTGGTCACCGCATGACTGGGATACTATATGAGATTCAAAAGGTTCATCGACTTATACGTGTCCCCTTGTAAGTTTACTTACTAAGGACCAGGCGCACTTGCAGTTTTTGGTAGCAGCTTGATGGTTAGTTTCCTTGGAGAACTAGTTATGTGGTGATTACTGGGTATAGTGGTAGTTTAAGTTAGGGTTAGTTGTTCGTATTTTATGAGGTTTGAATTTTGTTTTTCTGAAATGGCAATTGTAGCAAGGATGATTTCCCCTTAAGCCCAGAAATGACTTTCCCAGATCCTGGATCCCCCTAGTAAAGTTGGGTATGTTCTCAGCGTTTTTGTGATAGTGTGAAAGTGGTAAGTTGCGCTTGCAAAGGCTTGAGCAAACCACAGGTTAATTGTGATGTATTTGAGGTAAAGTAGGGAGTCTGCGTACTCCAGTTAAGGTTTAGTAGGAGTGAGCGTACTCCGCAGTATGAGAGTAGGGAAGTCATCGAACTTCACATGCGTGTGGCACTTTGTGCTAAAATATTATCCATGTAGTTGTTGGTGATGTATGGACCCTGCGTGGTCTAAGACTCCGGAGTATACTGACAAGAGTAGGAGACACTTGGTTATATGTTGTAATCTGTCTGGTTTAGTAGGTTGATCGGGCGTGGTCAACAAGTCGGTGTGTGAGATAGATGAGTAAAAGAAATTTTTTTGACTGAGATTTGGCGAGTCCTATGTGCACCAGGACAGACCCATTGATCAGTTGAGACTGAGAAAGAGGAATAGCTACATGAGCAAAAGGGCCATTGGTGAAAATCCGTAAGGTCTCTGAAGCGATTGTGTCCCTTCCTGTAGTAAACCAGCAGGTTTGTTTTAGTTATTAGTTTTTGGATAAAGTGCTCACAATAATCTGCATTAGTTGTGTGAGTTGAAGTTTAGGAGGACAAGCCGCAAGACTTTGCCAGCCGCAGTGTGTGAGTGTGACGTCAGAGTGTGCCGCGCTGGGATAGGTTGGTTAGTGAGAAGAGTCACGAGCGGATTGGCAGCCATCCGTAAGAGGCAATTGGTTGAGTAAGCGGGTGAAGGTAATCTTTGGAGTAAAAGTCATTTCATTATTGATTCAAAATAAATACAGTAGACAAAATGAAGTTTTTCAAGGTGTTCAGAAGTGCTATGAAGGGTGATTCTTACATTAAGGCATCTGTGGGGGAGCCAACCCCACCGGAAAATTATCCGGCTTACATTGTGATGGAAGAGGGAGGTGTTGCACCGTGCCTTTGGTTAAAGCAATGGTGTAAGATAACAATAAAGTTAGGAGCCTTAGCATTTCCAGAGCATGGAATATTTAATATGAGAATTTTGGACGAATTGCGAATGGCATTATATGAGATGAAGCCATTAGCGAGGCCAGCACAGTTTGAGGCTTTAGCAGTTTGGGAGCTGGTGGCCAGACAGCAACAAGAGATGAAATTCAAGAGGAGAATAAAAAGAGTAGAAAAATCCTTAGCTGAAGCTAAGTGGGACTGGGAACAGAAAAGGTGTAGAACAGAGATGCTACAGGGATTTAAATTGTTTCCTGCAATCACAGAGGAAGTTGAGACGGAGAAAGAAGATAATGCTAAGGAGAGTGAGAGTGCAGGGACAAAGAAAAAGAAAAAGCCTTATGTAGACGATGAGGACTCAGATGGTGAGGACCTTATTACACAGTTGTTGAGGGATCGACCTCCACCCTTTGGGACTTATTCAGGGGGTCCAAATACTAGTGCCACTACAACTGCTCCAGCACAAGTATTGGGAACAGAGGGATCAGTACAGACAGATAGTGGACAGATACCAGGGGTAGTACAGAGTACACCTTATGCAGGGACTACTACTGTGGTCCAAGCGCAGATGCATCCACCATCGATACAGAGAATTTATCCAGAGGTGCCAGTCCTTGAGACGATTTCAAACTTGGTGGTGCCATCGGAGCAAGTTCTCCCGAGGCCAATGCTAGTTCAAACAGAGCTCACTCCAATGTTATTGCCTCCGGCACAGCCACAGCTTTTGCCAAAGTTATACCGACAACAGGAACACAGTCAGACGTTACACCTGTTATGAATCAGGCGATGGGGGTAACTTTTCCACAAGGTGAAGGAGTCAGGGCAGCTCCAGATGCAATATCGCTACTGATTACTGTTGGTCCAGTGGTACCTTCATTCGTGCAAAAGAAAGCGAGTGCAGGAAGTCAGAATTAAATGTCACAGAGTCTTGTGAGAAGGAGAGCGAGTGATACTGTGCAGATGATGTCATCTGTGGGTCAGACTTTCAATGGATCTAGACCGTTAATGGATCTTAGTCCACTTGTAGCACTTCCAGATGCAGTAAATGGCCCGAATTTGAAACTTTTTATGCCGCAAACTCCAGGTGCAGCGTTGAACAGGTTCCAGTGCCGAATGCTAGTAACATCTCATTACAGGGATTATCAGCACAACAACTGAGTGAATGGTTAGACAGTCTAAACACACCTCAAAATACATCCAAGGGTGGAGAGCAGATAAATCATGTGAGGTTAACTACAGAAGCAACGGAGCTAGTTGAGGGAACAATGGGTGTGAACAGGTTAGAATCCTACACAGAAGAAGAGCTGAGGTATCTGTGCCCCAGAATTACAAGAGAAGTGAGTAAAATACATCAGAAATTGGCAGAGCTGGCAGAGAAACATAACATCGAGATTGAAAAAACAAAGCATTTGAAACGCAGTTACAGGTTAGATTTTGAGGCAAAGGATTTTGAGCATATGAGATCAGCGGGAATGAAGGCTCACTTGAAAGAATTGTTGCAGAGTGCTCAGATCTGGGGCGCATTAGAAAAGTGGGAAGGTAGATGGGCGAAGAAGAAGGCTAAGCGGAAACGAGATACACAAGATGGGTCTGAAGATGTTCAGAAAGAAAAGGAATCAGTAAAGATGTTTCCAATGAGAGAAATTCCAGAAGGGCAGTTTGTTCATGTCCCATGGCACAGGAGTGATATATTGTCATTCACAAATGATTACCCAAAACTGAGAGAGAAACCAGTCGAGTGGTATCAGCAGACAGACAGGTTTGTGAAACTTTCTAAATATTTGTGGGAGAATTAAACACATTGTTGGAGATAGTGGTTCCAGTTGATTTGTGGGTCGAGTGTAAGAGAGCAGCGGATTGGCCAACAAGTGAACTGGAAAGGGATAGAGTAACGGGTGCACCTTCAGGGTCATGGAAAGGATATGAT
Organism: Pleurodeles waltl; assembly: GCF_031143425.1. Taxonomy (NCBI): domain Eukaryota; kingdom Metazoa; phylum Chordata; class Amphibia; order Caudata; family Salamandridae; genus Pleurodeles; species Pleurodeles waltl. Next base: position 203,662,880 of record NC_090442.1, on the reverse strand, counting down.
GCGTGGTCTGGACTTGGGTACTCTAGTGGTTCAAAATGACATGCATGGGATAAAAAAAGATGTTACTGTGTCATTTGTGCGGAAACGTGGGACACTGGAAGCGGGAGTGTCCGTTGATGGCACAGGATGGTGTCGTTCAGCAAGGAGGTGACATCAGTACATTTAAAACTATGAAAGTCCCAAGAATGAAAGGATTTATTCCTAATTTTCTGAATCGAGTGCAGAATTTCCAACCCATGCAGCAAGTGCAAGTGCACAATTAACAAAGTTGCAACCAATACAGCAGCAGGTTCCCATGATACCTAGACAGTAAACGCAGATACCTCAAGCTCCGATGGAGCAGCAACAGGTGATGCTCACTCAGCAGGTCACAGGTCAGAGACTAGACAGAAGTAATGACACCGTACACCAATTTCCATTTTACAGTGAGGATGAAATAAACGAAGAATGGATGAGTGACAGTTCGGATGAAGGACCGCGTATGCTTGCAGCATCCTTAGAAGTAGATCAGAGAGGTTGTTTTGTGAAGGAAAAGGTGATGGGTTATGAGGTCTCATTTTTGGTGGACACATAAAGCTACATCTCTACAGTAAGAAGTGTGGAAGTCCCGAATTTACCTCTTTCAGGCAGATTAGTTCAAGTTGTGGGAGTGGAGAATAGACAGTTGACAAACCAAATCACAGATCCAGTGCAGGTTGAGATTGATGAAACCAAAATCAAAAGGTAGTAGCGGATTGAGCTACTGCACCTTCTGGTGTAGTCCAAAAGTAAATTCACAGATGGTGCAAGTGGTCAGGTGCCCCACTACCCCAAGGCACATTAAGATGTACAAAGATATACACCATGTAACAAAGAAAGATATGACCAAAGCACACAATAAGCATAAATAGTAATAGAAAACAAGTAAACAACTTTGGTGAGTAAAGAACACAGTTGATTGATGGTACAGTAATCCTCTTCGTCTTTCAGAGGGATGTTTATTTGTATCAAACGTTTGTAGGTCAATAGGCACAGTGAAGTAAGACAGCCAACACGTGTTTCGTCACACAGTGACTTTTTCAAGGCTAAACTTGAAGACCAGACGGTTGATAGAGTCCAAATGGAAGAAAAAGTAAGTTGTAGCTGTATTTCCAAGAAGCAAGTAGAATGAATTAATAGTCCGGATGTGGCCAAGTAATGGGCATCAAGAAGTTCATTAGTGCCAAATGTGTTAGAGTAGAAATTTGGAGGACCTTGGTAAGTTCTCACCGCTCCTTAAGTGCGCTCTACGTTAAAGCCGGTCTATTACTATTTATGCTTATTGTGTGCTGTAGTCATATCTTTCCAGGTTGAGATTGGTAATTACCAGGGACTACATAGGTTTGTAGTATGTGACTCGAGTCCAGTATCCCTACTGGGAAGAGACTTACTGATTAAGACAAAATGCTCCATTAACCGTTCAGACACTGGAATAGAAGTACAAACTAATAGCGATGATGAAGAAGAACAGGTGACTGAAATGGTGTTCAACAATGCTAGTGAGGAGGGGGGCAGAGCCAAGATGACGCCGAGGACGGACGCTCCTTGAAGAGCTCCGTAACGGCCTCTGCCAAAATATCCTTCTTTTAATATTTTACCCCTCCGAGACACACCGATCCAGAGAGGAAGAGTTCCCCCCCCTTATTTGTGGGGGTCCCTGGCCGGAGGATTGTGAGGCGACTGGGGGGATCCTCTGTGTTCGCCGAGGAGTTGTGGTGGGCCCGGGAGTGGAGGCTTCCCTGCAGCGAGAGGAGCAGTTGAGGGCAGGGGGCCTCTGAAGAGAGAGACGGCCAAGATCAGGCCCGTGGCTCGCGGGACTCCCTGCCGGAGTACTCCTGTGGCGCCTGGTGCTTGAGGTCTGGTCGGCAATCCGTTGCAGGCGCGGAGGGCCGGGCGGTGAGACGTGGCTCCCTCACGCTACTCACCCCAAAATCTGATATCTGGTGCCGGAGCTGGGGCAGCAGAGGAGCGGAGAGGGGCGTACGCCTTGAATGGGAGAGAGGCCAAGACGAGGGTCCGAGGATCTGCTTCGGGGGTGCCCTGGGGGCGCTGGATGTGGAGAGGCTGTCTGGCCCTTGAGGATATTCTGCATGGGGCCAAGGTGGTAAAACGCGACCCCTCATACTTCCTTCTTGGATTTTGGATGCTCTGAGAAACTGGAGGCGGGATACGGAACATTGCTGCTCCGATACCCGTAAGCAGCGGAGAGTGGCCAGGAAGGAGGAGACGTCTGCAGGCCTGGCGGACGGCGACCGGTCTGTGATGTGCAGAGGGATGGGAAAGCACTAAGATTCGGAGAGTATGCACCGCCCCGAGGCCAGTCAAAGGTGAAGAGATAACTGAGAAGGGAACCATCTACCCTGCAGGAACAGAAGGAGGAGAGACTTGGCAACAAGACTGTGCAGGCGAGCGCCTGGCTTGCTCAGAGGGCAGGGGGAGGTCAATAGGGTCCCCCCTGGTTTCCTGCCTGCAGCTGGGCGCAGTAGTGCACTACCTGCCGGAGGGCCACTGAAAAGTTGCTGATCCAGAGGGGCTTGTTGAAGTCTCCCAATGGCAAGAGACAAGGAGCCTAAACCACCTAGATAGGGCAAAATGGATTGCTACACCAAGGTGGTAACCCCCCCGATGCTGGTGGCTGACCCTGTGGTGGCCCGGACAATAATGCGATCCAGGTGTCCAGGGGTCTCTGGAGGAGCGAATGGGTGAGGTACATTCGGAGGTCTCCCTGCTCCGACAAGACCTCCATAAAGTGGCAGAGCGAGTCATGTCTGCTGAGTCATGCATATCTAAAATAGAGGACATAGTTAGGGACCTGCGGTAAGAGGTGTCAGAGATCATAGTCCACAATAAGGATGTAATGTGGTGGCTGGAGGATGCTGAAAACCCAGCAAGATGCAATAATCTCTTCTTCGTGGGTTTTGCAGAGGGGCTTGAAGGGACTGATATGAATCATTTTTTTGAGCAGTGGCTCAGGAGAGTCCTCCCTCCTGAAAAGGTTTCTGCCCGCTTTGTGATTGAACATGCCCACAGGGCGTTGGGAGGGAAGCCCCCCGCCTGGGGCGCCCCCCAGGCCTGTGAAAGCCTGTTTTCAGAACTATCAGGACCGAGACATGATCCCAATGGAAGTACATAGAATGGCGGAGGTCCGGTATGAAAACTCTAAGATCCTGGTCTTCCTTGACTACACTAAAGAAGTTCAGAAACAACGCCGTGCCTTTGACTTGGTCAGGCTTCGTGGTCATCAGCTCCAGTACAAGCTCCTCTTTCCCGCCAAACTAAAGGTCCTGTTTCAGGGGAAGGCTTTCTTTTTTCAGTCTCTGGAGGAGGCCTGGGGGTTGGTTGAGGAGCATCCCCGGCTCTCTAGGAAGGGGAGTGGAGAGACTGAGAAGGGACACCGAGAGAGGAAAGGTGAGAGACCCAAGGATTGGTCCCTTCCGATACGCAGAGTTAGGCGGAGACAGAGAATTAGTAAGAACATGCCATGGCAGCTTCCCTGACAAGCAGAAAGAGGAGCGGACACTACTGACTCGGAAGGGAATCGTAGTGCAATGGAGATGCAGTTATGGACTCGTTGATGCCTGAGGGTCGACCTGACCTTGGGGGGAAGTCCCCTCACCCGCTATTGGAGGCAATTGACAATATGGAGGCGGGGAGAAAGAGGTCCCGGAGGCCTAGAATTCCGGAGGGGTAGTTATATGAGTGGAGGGATGTTATTGTTTCGCCCCTCCCCCAGGAGGACTATGGTTCTCATAAGTCTAAGGAGGTTGTGAACAGGGGTTGTGTACAGGAAAAACAAGCCCCTCTCGTTGAACACTAAACAGTTGGATTTCCACCTGTTTTGGTGGCATATCCCCCTTTAAACACGTTTTACAAGTTTGTATTGTTGGGAGGGTAGGGTGGTGGGGGGCTACAGACCTCTTGACTCTTGTGGGGTAGGGGTGTGGAGATGTACACTCACAGGGGCCAAAGGGAGGTAGGGAGGGGGGTGGGATGGGGTTCTGCTATAAGAAGGTTATTTCTACTGTTTTTGTCATGTTACACGGTTAACCCACAGACACAAATAGTTGAGCATTGTATGATTAGAGACGTGGTTCCTCCATCACCTCATTTAAGCTCCTGGAGGTCAGAGCGGCCGCAGAGCTCAGTTACTATGATTAGCTGTTTAAGATGGCCCCCAAGAGTGAAGTTAGGGTGATTGCCTCCGAAAGTGAACAGGCCTTTACTAGCCTCTCCTGGAATGTGAATGGACTGGGAGACAAGGTTAAGCGCGGACTAGTGTCCCAATATATTAAAAAGCATTAACCAGATATAGTACTCCTCTCAGAGGTACGAGGTGTGCTTTTCTGAGCAGGGGCCCGTAGTAGTGCTGGCACATGCGGGATACACGTCTGGCTCCAGGGGAGTAGCGATCCTGATCCGTCAGTCCCCCCCCTTTTGTGTCATCTGCCGATGGGAGGACCCTGATGGTCTATATGTAATTGTGGAGGGGTTCTGGGGACAGAGAGAGGTCCTATTGATGAGTGCGTATGCCCCGCCAAGACTCAAGGGCCCCCTTCTAGAGAAGGTAGCAAAGATCCTGCTGGGGTCCTCTTCTCTACTTCACTTACTGGGAGGAGATTTCAATGATGTGATGGAGACAAGTGTGGACAGATTGGGGGTGGGACATCCACGGGCCCTGCTACCCCACTGTGTGAATTAGCTGCAGCTTTGGGGTTGTTGGACCTGTGGCGACGGGCGCATCCAACGGACAGAAAGTATTCGTATTTCTCCGGGGCTCATAGGGTTTTCTTCCGCTTAGACTATATCTTTGCCCCTGGGGGAGAGGTAGACAAAATACACCAAGCTGAATATCTGTCACGGGGGCTGTCGGATCACTCCCCTTTGATGGTGTGTCTGGGCAGAAGACCGAAGGGGCATAAGGGGTGGAGGCTGTGTGCTTGGACCTACAAGATTGTGAAGTGGTGAGAGGACTTCGGGTGGATACTGACTTATACTTTAAAGAAAATCTGGGGTCAGTCGGCTCTGCTGTGCTGTTGTGGGAGGCTTACAAGACAGTACTCCGAGACAGTGCACAAAAACTAGTAGCTCAGAAAAGGCAAAGAGACAATGAACAGCTGAGTAATATGAAATGCAAGCTCCTAGAATTAGAGGGAGCGGTGGTGCAGACACCTACATCCTTGCTTCTTCATCAACTAGAGTTGGCGAAAGTTTAGTATCGAGAGACAGCAGAGAAAGAGGCTAGGAATCGACAGCAGGCGGTCCAATACAGGCTGTACGAGACTGGGGGCAAAGCCGGGAAATTATTGGCCTGGCTCGGGAGGAAGGAAACGGAGGCTAGATGGATACAGGAGGTGGAATCTCAAGAAGGGACCAGGGTGTCCGTCGACAAAGAATTTGCAGAGACCTTTGCTTGTTATTATAGAGACTTCTACAGGGCAAGATCATTAGAAAATGCTGATCGCATCACCGATTATCTGGGCAGTATAAATGTTCCTGTCTTGGACGTAGAGGGACGGGAAGGAATAGAGGGAGACATTACATTGGATGAGATCACAGCAGCACTGACAAGGCTTAGATCGGGCAAAGTCCCAGGCCCAAATGGGTTTCCGGCAGAGATCTTAAAGAGATTCCCCAATGTATTGGCTCCCCATCTCCTAAATTTGTTTTTGGAGGCTCGTGAACAGGGAGTGCCCCCCCGACTTAAGAAGGGCTGAGATAGCAGTGATATATAAAGAAAACCCAAATGGAAGTGTGCGTCATACAGACCGATATCTCTGCTAAACGTGGAAGTGAGGGTTTTGTCCACAGTGCTGGCAACTCGAATGATAGATGTTATCTCTCCATTAGTTCACATGGATCAGACCGGCTTTATGCCTGGACGCTCCACAAGACAAAACCTGAGGAGGGTGCATGTGTGGCTGGCCACCATCCTGGGCCGACTAGAACCTCATCTGTTCCTAGCCCTAGATGCGGAGAAGGCCGTTGATGCGGTGCATTGGCCTTTCCTGGAAGCTACGCTAACACAATTTGGTTTTGGTCCAGAATATAGAGGGTGGGTGCGCTTGCTTTATTGCAGCCCGGTGGGGGCGGTGAGGGTAAACGGAGTCCTCTCCTCTGAATTCCCCATTGCACGGGGCACGAGACAGGGATGCCCGCTGTCCCCCCTACTTTCCCTGGAATCCCTAGTGTGTAAGATCCGCACTTGCCCGAGCCTCTATGGTTTTAGACTGAGAGAGGAGGAAGAGGAAGAGGAGCATATTTCCTTATATGCAGACGATGTCCTCTTTCCATAGCTCGCCCAGAGGTATCCCTTCAGATGATCTTTCTCCTGCTTGAGGAAAATGGGAGGCACTCAGGATATTGTATCAACTGGGATAAAACAATTCTTTATGCACAGTGAGGGGATGCTTTGCTGCCCCATTGCCGATACGGTTGCAGTGCAGGCGAGGGCTTCACATATCTTGGTGACACATGAAGCTGACAGATGCCATGCTCATAACCTGGCAAGGGTGTTGAAGGAGTGCAGGACAGACTTGGAAAAGATGGAAAACACTGCCTCTCACCTTGATGGGACGAGTGGCAATGATTAAAATGATTCCTTTACCAAAGCTCCTATATGTCCTACAAAGCACATACTATCAGATCCCCCCAAAACCTGTTCAGAGTCCTAGATAGCGATATGCAGCTCTTCCTTTGGGAGGGGAAACATCCAAGAATAGCTTTTAGGATGCTACAACACAATCAATATGCAGGGGGATTGCCTGATATAGAGGCGTACTACTGGGCGGCGCACCTGGTCAATGTTAACGATTGGTTATTCGCATCGGAGGACTATCCCACCTTCCACCTAGAGGGGCTACAATGAGATAGGAGGTCGTGTAGGCAGTTCCTACATGAGGGATGTGGGACTAGACATCTTCTTCCAGCCACACAGGCGGCCATGAAGGTTTGGACAAGAGCTAATAAGATGATGGGGTGGCATAGACGTCCCACTAAAGAGACCCCACTCTGGGAGGGGGGCTGGCTGCGGGAAATTAAGAAACTGGAGGGTTACAAGTGTTGGGACCGGATTGGTATTTCAAAAGTCGGGGACATGATGGAGGATGGGGAAATTATGTCCTTTGCGTCCATTCAAACTGAGTATGCGCTGAGCAACACACAGCACTTTTACTACACACGCCTGAGACATGCATGGAGAGCGGAGGGTCTCCCGGGAGAGGGAATACCAGAGTGCGCCCCTCCAGAAGGCAGACTATTAATGGGTGGGATAGATGCTAAGGCGACATCCCTAATATACAGTATAGGGCTATTAACAACAATATGCCAAATGCACTGGTAAACTTGCGTAATAGATGGGAGGCAGAGCTGGGAACGATGGAAGACATAGACTGGGAAGCAGCACTGATGATCTCCAGAGATGTGGCGATTAGGTCACGACTCAGGCTGATTCAGTTTAAAATTTTACATAGGGAATTCTATGATACTCAACGACTACATTTGATGGGAAGGGGGCGAGACACCCGAACTGGATTAGAGGTTGTGGTAATGTTGGATCCTTCTTTCACATTGTATGGGAATGTCCAAGATTAAGGAGTTTTGGAGTAAGGTGATGGGAGAGATGGAGGGAGTGCTGTCGCTACCGACTCCCTTAGATCCCAAGTATATTTTATTAGGAATACCTAACGATATTGACTTGCCCAGGAGAAAGCTTATGCTGTGTGGACTGGGACTGATGGTAGCCAAAAGGGTTATGGCCCGCCTTTGGGGCTTAGGGAAGTGCCTTTCGGTGGAGGTGTGGAGGAGAGGGATGGACGGGTTCGTGATGGGGGACGTATACAAATAGAGGATGCCCGTGGAAGTTCCAAAGGATATGTGGAGCATGGATGACGTATGATTCCTTGGAGATATAGCCGACTGTTGAATATGGACTCCTGGGGTGAAGAGGGAGACACTCCTTGACACATTGCAACAGGAGAGACCTCAGGGAAAGATAAGTGTGCTGGAAGAACTGAACTCAGGGACTGCTCAATGTGCTGATGGGTGCTGTGTGGGGGTCTGGGTGGAAAGGGAGGGCTGGGGATGTTTGACATATGTTTTTTAGCTTAGGTGCATTGCAAAGAGATTGCTATGTAATGTCTATCTGGTTATGCAATGTTTCGGTTAAAACTCAAATAAAAACATTTATTAAAAAAAAACAATGCTAGTGAGGAATACCCTTTGATTGAGTTTTCCCAATGTTTACTGTGAGAGAACTGCATGCAGATTTACAAGGAACAGTGAAGGAAGATGTCTGGGACCTGACAGGTAAAGAAGTCAGTTTGATTAAAGGAGTGGAACCAATTAAGATAACTTTGAAGCCAAATGCAGTGTACCCGCAACTTCCACAGTATAACATGCCACAGGATGTTCTGATGAATGTAGCGCAAATATTTGAAGATTTTCTAAAACAAGGAATTTTTGAAGGAAGTGTTAAGCAGTCCATGTAATTCACCAATAATGGGCTTAAAGAAGCCATGTGGGAATGTGCATATTGTGCAGGACTTGCAAAAAGTGAACGATCTGGTAGTCAAGTGTTGTCCAGTGGTGCCAAATCCAGCAGTGATACTATTTCAGATTCCTTGCGATACAGAGTGGTTCACAGTGGTTGACTTGTCACAAGCTTTCTTTTCTGTGCCTCTTCATGAGGATAGTCAGTTTATTTTTTGTTTCAAATTCCTAGACAGAGTCTACAGCTGATATAGGCTTCCACAAGGGTATACAGAGTCACCATCACTGTTTAATCAGATCTTAAAAAAGAATCTGGAGTCATTGCAATCCGAATCTGGGGAACCACCCAAAGGAGAAACCCTAAATAGCCCTGAAAGGGGGGATTGGTCAAACACCTATCAGGGGAGGGCTCTGATGTCACCTGATGGCACTGGCCACTCAGATGCTCTCAGAGTTCCCTGCAAACCTTGAATCGAAGATGGCAAAAACCAGGGACCCTCTGGAGGCACTCTGAGCAGCCCCCCCTGGAGTGGTGATAGACAGGGGAGTGGTCACCAAATGTGCCCTTTGTAGCATTTCCAGTAGCTTGGGGAGGCTACTCCTCCCCAGCCTGTAACACCTATTTCCAAAGGGAGAGGGTGTAGCACCCCTCTCCCAATGGAAACCTTTTGTTCTGCCTTCCTGGGATCGAGCTTTTCAAGCAACAGGAGAGCAGAAACCTGTCTGGGAGGTGGCAGCAGCTGAGGCTGCCTGGAAAACTTCAGAAGGCTGAAATGGCAATACTGGGGGTCCTCTAAGGACTCCCCAGAGTTCATGGAATCATACAACCAATGCTTGCAAAAGCCTTGGGGCATGATTCTAACATGTTTGATACCAAACATGCCTATGTTCGGAGTTACCATTATGTAGCTGGACATAGGCAGTGACCTATGTCCGGTACACGCATAAAATAGCGCCCCCGCACTCATGAAGTCTGGAAAATTTTTCCTTAAGGTTGTTGGGGCACCTCTGCTAGTGCAGAGGTGACCTCACACACAGGTACTTTGCTCCCTGCCCGCAGGGCTGGAGGATCTGCTATAGGGGTGACTTCTAAGTTACCTGGTGCAGTGTAAATGGCAGTGAAAGGGTGCTAGCACCTTTTCAGACAGACTGCAATGGCAGTCCTGCAGAAGCCTTTGCATGGGCTCCCTATGGGTGTCAAAATGTATGCTGCAGCCCATTGGGATCCTCTGGAACCCCAATGCCCTGGGGACCTAGGTACCATATACTAGGGACTTATAAGGTGGCACCAGTATGGCAATTGTGAGTGAAATACAGAGATCTGGGAGAGAGAGCATAATCACTGAGGTCCTGGTTAGCAGGATCCCAGTGAACAAAAGTCAAGCACACTGACATCAGACAGAAAATGGAGGTACTTTCCTACACCCACCAGGGCAGAAAATTCTCCCTCACTTCTTTAAAACTTAGTCCCAAGGTGGGCATATTTAAATATAAATAATGGGGAGTGGGTACATGCAGCCTCCCCCCTCAAGGCCAGTTTGAGCCCCAGAGACCGCCGCCTCCTCTGGGCAGGCTCATTCAAGTTTTGATCGGAGGGGGGCCACCAAGAAAGCTACTCCCACTCGCTGGGAGTGAAGTATTCATCTGTTTCCTTGCCCACTGTAAAGCACATTTAGCAGCTCCCTGCGTGCAGGCACAATGCTAGATCTGGCAGGAGGCGGGGCACCAGCAGGTACTGTGGGTCCATTGAGGCTTCACGTGGTCCAATTTGGGATTAGGACATCGCCACTAAACAAAGAAGCACTTGCTACATATAATTAAGGAGAAGCACACTTGCTTGGTGGAGATTCAACTCTGTGTAGTGTTGTTGTCTTCTTCACACCGTGATTCGTGTTATTGCAGATTTCTGTATGAAGATGCTCAAGGAACAATAACAATAGCCAAAAGTCCCCTTTTTTCGTGAAGACTGAACTCTTTCTAGTCTGGTTGTCTTCTCTACACCAGGATTCATTAAGACACTCGAGGAACAATCTAATTGTCAAACTTAAGGACACAAAAGGTCACTGGAAATATTACTGCAGGCTCCTTCATGCAGGTGTCGTGTGGAATAAGCACTATATATTTATGTAATGAGGTAGCTCTTACTAATTAGCCAGTAGAAAGTACTCCAGTTGGGTAGACATTTTGCACAAAATTGTGGCCTCTTCTTAGATAAATAAGCAGGTCAGGATGGATTTTGGCACCAATGCTAATTTCATAAAAATTATGCCTTCCCATCCCCCGCCAGGTTGTCTAGGAGGTTATGGGCCTGCGGCTAACCCCTCCTGTGAACAGCCAAAGGCTGTGCATGGCACAGGGTTAGATGCATGTGGGGGGGTAGCAGCAGGCCCTGACTCCAGGCCAGGCCCTTCAGCCAAACCCCACCACACACAGCAGAAGGCCTGCATGGCGGAGGGTTGGATGATTGCGGGGGATGGCCACGGCACCTGCAGCCAAACCCCACCACACACAGCAGAAGGCCTGTGTGATGCAGGGTTGGATGCATACAGGGATGGACTCAGCGCCTGCAGCCAACCTCATCACGCACAGCTGAACACTGTGTGCATCATGGGACTGGATACCTGGAGGGGTTGGCAGCAGGTCCTGGCTGCAGGCTAGGCCCTGCGGCCAACCCTCACTGTGCACAGCCAAAGGCCATGCATGGCACGAGGTTATATGCATGCAAGGGATGCGGCCAGGCCCTGCAGGCATTCCCCCACTGCATTAAAAAATCATAGAAATTAATTGTAAAAAACAAAGGTTACAGGGAAGTTAGGAATTATCATTTAAAAAAAATAGAAATTCAATGGAAAAAACAAAGGTTGCAGAGAAGTTTTACAGCATGTTATAGTTAGATTATGAATTTCCACACACAAAACCACTGAAATTCTGCTGTTATAGTTAGAGTTATTTTAAATAACTATAACTCGTACCCTATGGTAACGATAACTCGCACCCTCACCATATAAAATATATATGGAGATAACAGCTAAATGTCTATGGTTTTGTGCGTGTCAATTCAGAGCCTAACTATAACATTGTTGTAACTTTTGTTTTTTTTCGTGAATATATATATATATTTATATAAATTCACTAAGAAAAAAATATTTATAGTGACAGAATAAAATTATATATATATATATATATATATATATATATATGGCAAAAGTCTTGACGTGGTGAACAACTCATGGTTTGGCAGTAGTTGGACAGTTTTAATGATCTCCACAGCCTTAGATTTCTCCTTAAATCAGCAATACATTTATGGACCTCAGAAGGGTGAAAATATTTATCTGATGCCTGCTGTATTTCTCAACGGATCTTACATGTGGCCTACAGCAGTTTAATTGGATAAGCACATCTAAAATGTAACGTGGTGCATGTCAGCTTGTCAACATTGTAGTCATGGTCTTTGCAGACATTAACCAACATCATGTGTTTAGCGAATAACAAATTGCTGCTGGGCTCATATAAGATACTGAGACATTTCAAATTATTTCCACTGCAATCATTCAGGCAAGAAAAATTCCTGGAATAACATCCATCTTTTTAGCCATATAAAGATCCTTCAAGCTGGAGATGGGTCAGTGCGCGAGAGTCAATGACTTTCCAATCCTACACCAATAACAGGATCATCATCAGGACACTACAATTGATTCCTAAGAAATTTTACTGAAGGCTCTGTTCTTAAGTTATTTTTATGGAGTAATACTGACAGTGATGTTGAAGCTAAATCGCGCAAGGGGTGGAGCCAGAGTTGGAGAGCAGGGCCTGGAGGAGGAAGAGGCAAAGAGGGCGATCATGTCTGAGTCCACTGCCCGGCTTGCGCATCTTGAGCTTGGGGCTCAGAGGCTAAAGGGGGCCTGAGCCTTTCCCTCCATCCCCATCTCATAGCTTACATTGAATTAGGTCAGAACAGTCTGGGTGGGACTGGTCCTGTTTCTGCAGTCTGTTCCCTACTCATGACCCGAGGCTCATGGTCTGTGGCACGATGCAGGCCTCTATGTGAAAGCCCTTTATTTGGAAATCTGCTACCTGAAAAAGGGGGTACCCGAGGGACCGAAAAGACAGGAGATCAGAGGAAGTAGAGATACCGGCACCTGGCCCCAGGTAACTAGCCCTCTCCACCGCACTGACTGGAGACTGGAAGTGTGGAGACTCAGAGCGTTCATATGTTGGAACACCACCATGCTGCATGCTGCATATTGTATGCAGCAGGCCACGCATTAAGTTTATACCTGAAGACCAAGCTCCTTATTTATATCACATCCTGTTCCACGGGTGGCAGAAATTAAGGGTGGTTTGTGGTTGGGGCCCCATGTCATAGAAGCAGCCTTGTTAGGTCCAGGTGCAGCTTTTGATTAGGGCTGACCCCACCCACTTCCTTACTACATTGTCACATTGCAACATTGCTACATTGCGATTTTCGCTATATTGGCTCATAATTTCAAGTGACTGGCTCCAACAGAGGATCTATAAGGAGTTATTAGAACCCTCAAGGAGGCATGTAGGGGACATATAGGCCCTCACTATATGGTGTGCCATCTTCATTTTCAATCTCGCTTAAAAAAGAATACGAGGGAAAAGAGGGAAAGAGGTTACTTTCCTAGAAGGTAAGGTGGCTCCTCTGGCGTGCTTGCGCCCCCATCCCTGAGTCCCCTGAAACCTTGGTGCCTCCAGCAAGAGAAAAAAGGAACCAGTAATAGGAGATCCAGCATCGAAGAGAAGGGCAAAGAACTCAAACGTTAAGCGGCCCACTCCGGACAACTCAGACTTGGATAATGTCGGAAACAGAAGAAATCCTAGAGAGCAGAGACATCCTGGAAGCATTCCAGATCATGAAAGGGATTGGGAGCCCAATTCAACAGCCCAAAATGCCTAAGATGACATACTTTTTTCAGACATTAAGAGGACAAGGTGGCAAGATATCATTCATTGAAGAGCAGTCTCTCTTTTGTAGTAGCCCCTCCAAACCCTTCAGACTACTCCCAGTCTGTCCATGCCCTTTTGAGTGAAGGAAGTAAGGAGGCAACAGGGGATGTTTTAAACCCAAATCCCTCTTTCACCAATCATTTTAATAATAAGAAAACAATATCCCTATAGCTGGTCCACTAAGGGTGATCCTCCTGAGATGGAACAAGATATCACAGCATCAGCTTTCCCCTATGATAAAGCCTGTCCACCATTATAAGCCAGTCACTGGGATTGATGCCTACGATATGCTAAGGAGCCCCAAGTCCAGGTTTTACTCCTTTACAGAGTTCAAAGTTAGTAGTGCACTGAAGTTGGACATCCCAATGTGCTTGAGCTTGATAAAAGCAGGATGACTGAAGTAGGGGGCAGCCCTAAACAGGGGAGGATGACTTGGCAATCCCTGCTGGAGGAGAACAACTGGGGAAAGTAGATACATACAATATGGATCTGCAAACCACGAACACCCCAATGAGTATGTGGGTAGCAAATCTGAACTCAATGCAAGCCACAGTAATGGCCCTCAAACACCACTCAAACAAAATGGATATTCATGTGGATTTACTTAACACAATGGCTGTCTCAATTTCTGGAATTGACAGCAAACTTGAAAAATTAAACTCCCTGATAACAAGGGTCCTAACAACCCACCTCAACGATTTTGCGATATGTACATGTAAGTAAGTAGTTGATAGACTGACTCAACTGTTGGCGATCATGGAAGGAATCAAGGAGGAAGTTAGAACCTGCCCATCACAGAAGGCGCCCAGGTAAAGACATTAACAACTGCCTCAATGGATGAAAGTTTAGACAGCAATCAATAAACCAAGTAGGAGGAACAGACTGGAAGATCAGATTACTCAGGGGCAGAGGCAAGGATAGGCAAGAGAAAACTGCAAAGTTGAGATGCTAGCCCACATAGGGATATGATACTCATGCAGAGTCCAACTGTAAATAAAAGCCTTGCCCCATCACAAATGACTAAGACTGAGCAGAAGCAAGGAAAGGCAGAAACAAAGCCCGCCACAGATGCATAGCCACAGCAATTAAAATCGTACCTGCAACATATGAAGGCAAGAAGTCCAAGGCAGAGAGCACACCAGGAGATAGCCCTAGGCTAACTGAATTGGCACCTGAAACTACTTTGCTCTGTACTGGGCCTATATCACCAGTTGGGCTTCAATTGGCCGGGGTGGAGAACAGCTATACTGACACCACCCCGGCCGCTGTGAAACTGGACGACCCAGCATGGGCACATAATGGTAGCCTTGAGAAGCGCAGTCAGGCCAGAAGCTTCAAGAAATAAGTGACCTAAACCTCAGCTTTAATCAAACTGCCCCCTGTAGAAACTCAGTCGCAGTCATCCGCAAATATGGTCATAAGACAGGCAGAGGCATTCTTGGTGGGCAAGAAGGAACAGCACCTACTAGTACAGTGGTGGGAAGGGACCACCCTGGGCCCGGTAATAGCTCCACCGGATCTAATGGAATGACCATGGGCCACTTAAGAATGAGTGAATATAATCTTCAATCACTGGACCATTACAACCAGGGAGGGCGGCTATTATGTATACCCAAATTCAAATCAAGAGGCCCACAGGATGTAGTTAACCGCAAAAGTATTTTAAAACAAATAAAGGCATTACTGGGTATAGACCACATAGTGTCTCAGGATATTCTGGCTATAAAGTTCTTACCAGCAAGATGGAGACAGCATTCAGATCCAACCCTTGTGACTTTCTCAGCCACGGATCTCCCCACCCAGGTTTAGAAAGGAAAAAGCAGCTGAAGGCCTGGTGCATAGATGTAATAAACTATCAAGGAGACAGATATCCTCACCTGTTATTAGAAAAGCAGTACTCTGAAAGGAACAAATATTTGACCTTGTCCATCTTAAGAGAGGCAAGCAGTGGACACTGAAAAGGGACATCTGGACAGGACAATGTCACAATTCAAATAACCAGAGGAGAGGGGCACCCGAGCAGCGAAAAATTACAACAAAGTGCGAGCCTCAAAACAGCTGGAGCTGGTTGCCTACAGTTCTATCTCAGGCGAAAACCTGCAAAGACTGATTAGCGACAATATCTGATCAGGATGGGCTAACAATCTGAACCTGGAACATAGGCGGTCTACAGGCAAAATTTGAAGATGTTGCTGTTGTTCAGTACTTGGGTGCATTTGATATAATAATGATTCAGGAGACCTGGGCACAAGTTAGCATTCCACTCAGTGGATATGAAGAATTTAGTAAGCCTGCTGAGATAAGTAGCACCTTTGAAAGGACAAAAGGCGGCCTGGCAATTTATAATAGTAACAACCTGTCGGCTAAGATAAACAGAACTTTACACAAACAAATCATGTGTTTTGGCCCTAAGTATGGATGCTTGGGCAAAGTATATATGGGAATCTCTGGTCCTTATAAAAGTGCACATTAACCCCAAGAGGAAGGCCGCAACAGCAGACAAGCTTGCCTAATTTTTTCTTCATCTAAAATACACGTTATCCCAAATACTGGATAGTCTCTGGAGAGTTTAATCTCAATTTATTTCACCAGCTAAATTAGGAGCATGGCGTCATAGTTGGGCACCTTCCAGTTCAAAGTATGGCACTCTACAACTGGAAGGATAAAAAAGGAGATAAATTAATGAAGGTGTGCAAGCTAATTGGCCTGCTTGCCCTGAATGGTCGGAAGCCAGGAGATATTCCACCAGTTTGGACAAGAGAATTGGGCAAATCTGTGCCTTTCACGGATTATACGTTGGTAAACTTCCCACTATACAACAAAGTGTGTGACTGTAGAGATTCACTCTGTGAGGAGACTGATCTGCACATGCAGATAATCACTGTACGAACAATTGTGCAGAAACAGGAGACCGTAATAGTACTACAGGGAGAGATTCACACCAAAAGACCTGGCAGAGGAGGCGGTGGCTAGCCTAGAGAGTATGGCTGCAAGAAGTATGAATTTGATATTTGCAAAAGAACTAAGGGCCAGATGTATCAAAGGGTTTTACCCATTCTGTGTCATTGGGAAAATGCTTTGGTACATATGGCCCTAATAAACAAACATCCTGTCACTAGAATGAATAAGGGAGCCCATTTTGGGTGCCACAATAGCACAGAAATGCCATGATCTGTCCGCCTGAGAAGAGCTACTGTTTGAAGGCTTTTCAAGCAACCACGTCAAACCCCGAGGATGAGAAGTTACTAAAATTCTGCGTACGAAGAGAAAATTACTAAAAAGGGATATATGGTCTTGGTAAAAAAACTAAACAGGAAGTGCTGTGGGCACAATTGCTGCACGCTTCAAAGTCAACTGACTCAACAAACTTCTGGAAGCTCATTAACAATAATGAAAAAGGCCCAAGAGCTGCCCACAACGCAAATGAAAGTGCAGATGACTGGAATGAACACCTAAAATCTCACTTTAAGGGAAGTTCTTATGATGCAACTGCTACAGATCAGTCCCAGAAAAGAAATCAGGCAACAGAGGATCAGGTAGACTAGGTATTTACATCTGAAGAAATAACCAAGATCATTAAAAACTCAGGTCTGACTGCAACCCTGCCCCAAATGGGATACCACAGGCACTGTTTATACACATGACATCAAGATGGAAAATTTTCCTGGCAGAAAAGTTTAACTACATCCTGGCAAACTAAACAATCCCTGAAAGTTGAAGAGGCTCGATAATCAATCCCATTTTTTAAAGGAGGAGCTGCATCCTCCCCAAGCAATTACTGCTTAATTGCGCTCTTAGATGTTCACCTGAAGTTTTTCTCTATGTTCCTACTCCACTATCTGGAGGCATGGGTGTGCAGACTGCCATTTAACCAAAGTGGATTTATAAAGAGCCAAGGCACCCTAACAATCCCTTTGGCACTGGGACTGACCCTTAGCAAAGCTAAGGCCACAGACACCCCACTGTATGTGTGCTTCGTTGACTTCAAGTCAGCTTTTGACTGTGTGCCGCATGGTAGATTATGGGCAAAGTTGTAACAATGAAGAATTCCCTCCAACATCCTGAGAGCCATCAGGCTGTTATATTCTTATACATGGGTTAAAAAGCAAGCTTGGGGATGGTACCAACCTGTCAAGCGAAATAAAAACAACAACCAGTCTGAAACAGGCTGCGTCCTACTGCTGCTTCTCTTCAATTTATAAATCGCTGACCTCTCTCTAGAACTTGAGGGTCAGAAAACTCATGCACGTAGCCTTGGGGGTTAGTAATTGTCCCATGTCAATGTCTTATATGCGGATGACCTGTTGTTTCTCAGCAACACTACAATATGCTCACAGAGATGAACTGCCCAGGGTCATATGCAAAGAGCAATGAGCTGGAAATAAATCGCAAGAAAACAAAAGTTATCTCATTTAATTGCCATATATTAAAACAGCATATGTGGTACCTCAAAGAAAACACAATTGATGAAACATCCACTTCTGTGTATTTAGGGGTCAAGATAGATGCAAAGGGCTCATACGCATCCCAAAGAGAAGCGACAACAGAAATAACTCAGGCACTTAATTGTGCCTTTATCACACTAGCAAGATCTATCCCGGGACACAACCTTAAACCATTGGTATCAGTAATGAAGACTAAATTATTACCCACTCTCTTATATGGTTCAGAAATAATAACAAGTGCAAAGACCAGCCTCCTTGACAAAATAATGATAAGATTATGCAAACCAGTATTCTGGCTACCTAGATCGGCACTGACCGCGCAAGTCCGGCATGAATTCTTATTAATAAATTAGACATTTGCCAGGCCCACCGCATTTATAAAATGCTGCCATATACTTCAGCTAGCCATCAAAGGTATGTTGGCAAACCTAGTGTGCACTGAAATTAACCTGGAAAGGGGTGAGATGTACAATTTGTGGAACCTTCACACATCTGCTCAAGCCTTTAGGAAAGCGGTAAATAAGTCCATTAAAATGCAAAGTTGGACAAATGATAAAGATGAGGTGTTGAAGCGGTTGCATGGGTGATAGGTACAAAAATCTTACAACGATCAAAAGAGTCACCCCTGCTGGATGCCACCTATGCCCTGAATATAGAACAGAGATTGCTATCCTTAAGATTTGGTGGCATCCTAAACTTAGACTTTCTTCCAAAGTGGAGGGAAGATGGCCATAGATAAGACTAGAAATGCCGCCTATGCCACCAGGCAGAGGAGTCATTGCAGTATGTAGTCTGTATCTGTCCAGCCCTGGTCTTACAGCGAAGAGACCTGCTGAAAAAACAATTTAATGCATTAGGTATTCAGTCCTGTAGACCAGCTCTAATCAAGTAATTAGATCCAAGGAGCACAATGTTGAACATTAGGGCTGGTACAGTTCCTGGAAGCTTTTAAATCGCTGATTAAGGTGGAACTACACCCATTCAGTGGGTAGCTAACCCCTATGATCTAATGTTGTTCTTCAATTTTGCCAGCCAGGGGTAAATGTTCTTAGGACGAAATACCACCTTTCCTGAAAATTGAACATTGTATAGGCATTTGACAGAGTAATATATCACAAATTATAAAATGCCCTAAAATGCATTCATACCCTGGCGAATTGCTAGGGTCCTTGAATTCTTTTTGTGTCCTATCCCGCCAGACCTTTTTTAGACTGGTTAAATGTTTCCTTTGACTAAGCATTGGCACCTTTGCATGTTCTGTGCCAACCTGCATATCGTATAGGTCATTGCTAGTTTTAAAATATCAAGCATTTAGGACTGCTTGTACTTTCTATCTAATTATACTTATGATGTAGGTTTTATTTTTCGTATTTGCATATTTTACATGGTATTTTGCTTATGACGTTAATTGCTTTTATTAACTAATAAACTAATATTAATCTATTCACTGAAAACAGGGACATTATAGTTAGGTACTGAGTATACATACACAAAACCATAGAAATTCAGCTGCTATCTCCATATATGTTTTCTACATGGAAATAAAAAATTTTAAAAATAGAAATTCAGTTAAAAAAACAAAGGTTACAGGGACGTTATAGTGAAGCTCACATTTTAAATGTATAAAATCATAGAAATTCAGAAGTTATATTTCGAGTTATTTCAAGTAACTATAACTAGTATCCTAAGGTGACTATAACTCGCGCCACCGCCATGCACAGTTTTTTTATTAATAGTTTTACATCAAATATTACCGTGATATTATCAATTGTGTGCCAGGCCCTGCAGCAAACCCCCTATAACCACCCAAGCCGCACCACTTACAGTGAGAAATGTTCTGATAAAATAGGAAAACATGTATTTGATAAGTAAAAAGTAATCTTTCGGCATGTGCCTTATATTTTTGAAGTTGAAAAGAACTTAAAACTGAGAAATTACAACTGACAGACCTAGACTCAAACCCTCAGTCTTCTATGTGAGAGTCTGATTACTTAACCACTAGACCACACATGGCTCTTTAGAGTGCACTCTCCAGACATCTCTATGATATTCAAGCCAAAGATAGTGATGGGGGAATAAGATATAATGATCCATCACTAGGAATGTTTAACATTCAAAACACAAGTAAATAAACAGACACACCATCATGAGATACCATGATTTGGATCTTCAACCTACAGAGTGACAGTCCAAGAGCTTTACCAGTAGGCCAGACATGACTCTGAAGTGCTGTGCATCAAAAGGTAACTATTACATGCCAATCGAACATCTTGCTTGTCTGTCGCTTTGAAGTGGTTCAATGGAGAGACCATTGTAATAACAATCTCTCTCTCTTCCATCCCATTATGGGATGGAAGAGTGAGAGAGAACGTGACAGGACTGCAGGGGGAGCCTGAAGGCCCATATGGTCCTAGCTTTAAATAGCAGCTCCCTGCTTGCTAGAGCAATTTTTTCATTGGGAACATCCGGAACAACAACTCCGGAACCACAACCTCGTTCACGCAAGCGGAACCACGCTTCCATGAACAACGATCCTCTTTTTCTCTGCCTTAACCACGCATGTGCTGAATAACACACATGTGTGATTAAGGCAGAGAAAAAAGGAGTCAGCATCGGGAGAGGATGCGGTTGTCAACATCAGGACAGTGCACGCTCTACGGGCGACGTAATGCAAATAGCCAATCCTTATGTAATGTAATAATTCATGCATTGTGTTTTGATGCAGAATGTTAACCTTTTGCATTGCAGAGATTTATCTTGAAACGTCATTAATGCTGTTTGCAATGTATTGCTCATTTTCAAGGTTTGCTGCAGGATTACAGAGTGTGGTTAGGGTGTGGTCCCTATTCTGAGCCCTTCTAGAATCCTTTCCTTCAGTCTGGCTGGGTGTGGCATGTATGTGGGGCCTGGGTCTCTTTAAGGGACCCAGTCCAGCTCCACGTGCTCACAATTCAGAGGTCCCGGTGCAGAAAAGCATCATTTTCCTGAGCTCCCGTTCCGGAGGCCTACCTAGGCTTTTCCAGGCCCTGTCCTCATTATCTTGGTGATCTTCAAGCAGGGCGGTAAGGCGGAGGTTGGGTTAGGCCCGACTCCGTTTTCAGAAATATTCGAGTTTTGGGCCTTTTGGTGAAATCACGGGTGCAATTGTTTTCTTGGCATTTAACTCTTGCAGTTCAGGTTGGCAGTGTGCGTGATCGTATCTTGGCATTTAAACCTTGATGGTTGAATCGGCAGCAGTGTGCGCGATTCATTCTTGGCAATTAACCCTTGCAGGTCAGATCGGCAGAGTGCGCAATCATATCTTGGCATTCAATCAATCAATCAATCAATCAGTGAATTTATAAAGTGCGCTATGTACCCATCAGGGTTTCGAGGCGCTGGGGAGGGGGGGTGCTGCTAGCGTTCGAAGAGCCATGTCTTGAGGAGTCTCCTGAAGGTGAGGAGGTCCTGGGTCTGGCGTAGTGAGGTGGGGAGAGGGTTCCAGGTCTTGGTGGCGAGGAAGGAGAAGGATCTGCCGCCAGAGGTCTTGCGCTGGATTCGGGGGACAATGGCGAGGGCGAGGTTGGCAGAGCGGAGTTGACGTGTGGGGACGTAGAAGTTGAGTCTGGTGTTCAGGTAGGTGGGTCCGGTGTTGTGTAGAGCCTTGTGTGTGTGGGTGAGGAGTTTGAAGGTGATCCTTTTTTCCACAGGGAGCCAGTGGAGGTCCTTCAGGTGGGGGGAGATGTGACATCGGCGGGGTATGTCGAGGATCAGGCGGGCGGATGCGTTCTGGATGCGTTGGAGTCGTTTGATGTCTTTCGTTGGGATGCCGGTGTAGAGTGCGTTGCCGTAGTCAAGTCTGCTACTGACGAGGGCTTGAGTCACCGTCTTCCTGGTTCCTGTTGGAATCCACTTGAAGATCCTGCGGAGCATGCGGAGGGTGTTGAAACAAGAAGAGGAGACGGCGTTGATCTGTTTGGACATGGTGAGAGCAGAGTCGAGGACGAAGCCGAGGTTTCGTGCGTGGCTGGCTTGGGTGGGTGGGGGTCCGAGGGCGGTGGGCCACCAGGAGTCGTTCCAGGCCAAGGGGGTGCGTCCGAGGATGAGGACTTCCGTCTTGTCGGAGTTCAGCTTCAGGCGGCTGTTGCTCATCCACTCGGCGATGGATTTTAGTCCCTCGTGGAGGTTGGTTTTGGCGGTGAGCGGATCTTTGGTCAGGGAGAGGACGAGCTGGGTGTCGTCGGCGTAGGAGATGATGCTAAGGTTGTGTTGACGGGCCAGTTGTGCGAGGGGGGCCATGTAGACGTTGAACAACGTTGGGCTAAGGAGAGGAGCCTTGGGGGACGCCGCAGATGAGGTTGGTGGCTTTGGAGCGGAAGGGTGAGAGTCGGACTCTCTGGGTTCTGTCGGAGAGGAAGGATGAGATCCAGTTGAGGGCTTTGTCTTGGATGCTGGCTTCGTGGAGACGGGTTAGCAGGGTGCGGTGGCATACTGTGTCGAAAGCGGCTGATAGGTCGAGGAGGATGAGGGCTGAGGTTTCACCGTTGTCCATTTGTTGTCTGATGTCATCTGTGGCGGCGAGGAGTGCGGTCTCAGTGCTGTAGTTTCGTCTGAATCCAGATTGTGAGGGGTCTAGGATGGAGTTGTCTTCTAGGAAGTGGGCGAGCTGTGCGTTGACGATCTTCTCGATGACTTTCACTGGAAAAGGGAGGAGAGAGATCGGTCGGATGTTTTTGAGATCGTTGGGGTCAGCCTTGGGTTTCTTGAGGAGGGGTTGGATTTCTGCGTGCTTCCAGCTGTCCGGGAAGGTGGCGGAGTTGAAGGAGAGGTTGATGATCTTGCGGAGTTTGGGGGCGATGGAGGCGTCGGCTTTGTTGAATACATGATGTGGGCATGGGTCCGTGGGAGAGCCTGAGTGGATGGAATTCATGGTTGTTAGGGTTTCGGCGTCGTCTACTTGGGTCCAGGTGGTGAGGCGGCAGGCGTGGGAGGAGTCGTTGGGGGTGGGGTCTGGCACAGGTGCGGTGTTGAAGCTGTCGTGGATGGCTGCGATTTTCTGGTGGAAGAAGGTGGAGAGATCGTCGCAGAGTTTCTGGGAGGGAGGGACGTCGTTGACATTGGCGTTGGGGTTGGAGAGTTCCTTCACGATGCAGAAGAGTTCTTTGCAGTCGTGGGCGTTGTTGTTGAGGCGTTCTGTGAAGTGGGCGCGCTTGGCGAGTCGGATCCGTTGGTGGTGTTCACGGTTGGTGTCCTTGAGGGTGGCAAGGTTGTCGGGTGTGCGCTCGAGGATCCATTTCTTCTTGAGTTTCTGGCAGGTGCGTTTGGAGGTGGTCAGTTCATCTGTGAACCAGGCTGGTTTTTTCTTTTCTTGGTTGGCGGTGGGTTTCTTGAGTGGGGCTAAGGTGTTGGCGCAGTTGAGGATCCATTGATGGAGGTTGATGGCGGCGGTGCTCGGGTCGGTGGGTTCGGGTGGTGGGTATTTGGCGAGTGTGCTGGTTAGTTGGTCTTCGGTGACTTTTCCCCAGCGGCGGTGAGGCGGTAGAGGGATGCGGTGGTATTCGGTGTTTTTCTTGAAGGTGAAGTGGACGCAGTGATGGTCGGTCCAGTGGAGCTCGGAGGTGTGGCTGAAAGAGATGTGGTTGCTTGAGGTGAAGAGTGGGTCAAACCTTGATGGTTGAATCGGCAGCAGTGTGCGCGATTCATTCTTGGCAATTAACCCTTGCAGCTTAGATCGGCAGAGTGCGCAATCGTATCTTGGCATTTAGACCTTGATGGTTGACTCAGCAGCAGTGTGCGCGAATCATTCTTGGCAATTAACCCTTGCAGCTCAGATCGGCAGAGTGCGCAATCATTTCATGACATTTGAACCTTGATGTATGAATCGGCAACAGTGTGTGCGATTCATTCTTGGCATTTAACTCTTGCAGTACAAATCGGCAGAGTGTGCGATCATTTCATGACATTTGAACCTTGACATACGAATCGGCAGCAGTGTGCGCGATTCATTCTTGGCACTTAACTCTTGCAGTACAGATCGGCAGAGTGCGGGATTATTTCATGGCATTGGAATCTTGATGTACGAATCGGCAGCAGTGTGTGCGATTCATTCTTGGCATTTGGCAGAGTGTGTGATCATTTCAGGCTTTTTCGTCTCGCTGCACAATCTGGCAATAAGGTGTGCAAAAGTTTCTAGACAACTGACTCTTGAATCCAAAGCCAAAAGGAGTGATATTCAATGTTCAGAGTATTGTTGAAACCCCAGATTGAACAGAGTGTTATTCCATGTTCAGAGTATTCTTGAAACATAGATCAGAGTTTTAGTCAATGTTCAGATTATTATTGAAACCCAGATTCAACAGAGTGTTCTTCAATATTCATAGTGTTCTTGAACCCAAGATTCAACAGAGTGTTATTCAATGTTCATAGAATTCTTGAAACCCAGATTCAACAGAGCGTGAATCAATGTACATAGTATTCTTGAAACCCAGATTCAATAGAGGGTTATCCAATGTTCATAGTATTCTTGAAACCCAGATTCCACAGAGTGTTATTCAATGTTCATAGTATTCTTGAATCCCAGATTCAACAGAGTGCTATTCAATGTTCATAGTATCCTTGAAACCAGATCCCACAGAGTGTTATTCAATGTTCAGAGCATAGGATGTTATTCTAAAAACGCTCATATGAAAGTTTGCATAATCCTTCTTTATTTTTCCAGGTACTCAGAGCTAATAAGGTAATGTTGTAGAAAAGCTCTTGATCATTCATGTTATCAGTATCTAAATATTTGGGACAAAGTTTATAAAGGTCAATGTGCATAATCTTGCTATTGTGTTCTTAACTCTTGCTTCCACAGGTCTCCTTCGCCACTGTTCCCAACCTAAAACCCCATTTCTCCGCTTGGACTTTCTTTAACTCTGTGCTATAATAGCTAGTAGAGTTTGGAGGTGCCAAGAGGTGAACATATTGGGAACAGGCGCAAACCCCGAGGATCCGGTCTCCCTGACAGTGGTCAGGTAAGTGGGGCTGGGTCAGGGTTGGGTGTAGTTTTTAGGGGTGGGGTGGATTAAGGGCTTGGGGTGGGGGAGGTCGGGTAGTTTTTTTTTTTAGGGGTGGGGTGGGGGGGATCAGGGTGGTTCTGGTTTTTAGGGGTAGGAGATCGAGGAAGTTTTGTTTTGGGGTGGGGGGTCGGGGTACTTTTGTTTTCGAGGGGATCAGGGTAGTTTATTTTTTGGGGGTGGGGAGATCGGGGTAGTTTGGTTTTTGTGTGTGGGGGTCGGGTAGTGTGGTTTTTGGGGGTGGGCGATTGGGGTAATTAGGTCTTTGGGGGTGGGGAATCGGTGTAATTTAGTTTTTGGGGGGAGGGGGGTCAGGGTAGTTAGTGTTTTTGGGGGTGTGGGTCAGGGTATTTTGGTTTTTGGGGGTGGGGATAGTTTGGTTGTGGGGGTGGGGGATTGGCGTAGGTTTTAGGGCTCAGGGTGGGTGGGGGGTATCAGGGTAGTTGTATTTTTAGGGTGGGTGGGGGGATGGCATGCAAAAACCACCCATGCCGTTCCACAAATGCCTTTACTAGGCATGCCTTTACAATGAAAAGTAGTTGCAAAGGCATGCATGGTAAAGACATTTATGGAAACAAGGCGGTCGTTTTTTCCAACCGCGTTGTTCAGGCATGCATGGTTGGTGCATGCGTTGTTCCATCATATATTCATTTTCATCTCTTTCACTCCACACACAGCCGTGGAAACCATGTGACAAAAAACATCTTATCATACCACAAGCAATAAGATGTAGCTTGACATTCTGGCAAATCAGATCATGTTAGATCACCTGGGATCATTTCAATGGAATTCAGGCAGGAACAACATAATGGGAAGGTCTCTGCAAAATGTAAATTTATTTTGGAGGCATTCCAATGGCAATAAAATACTGCCTACAGAAACAAGCAACTGCAGAATGAAACTAATGTTAACAGAAAATAGGGCAAAAGCATGCCCCTCCCTGAGACCCTCCTGACATTTTTCTAAATCCCTCCCATTTAATATAAACACACACCTACAAAGAGTGAGAGCATTGTTGTTCACAAGCAACACTTCTAAACTTGCCACTACCTCAAAGGTAAAAAAAAAGAGTCATAAATGTACTCCAGCCCAGATAAAAATATTGTTCAGGCTTAACTCTGTTTAACAAAATGTAGGCTACAGGTTGTGAGATGTGACTTCACTTCACTATTTCATGGTTCTTGTTATCATTTTTTTCTTTGGTTCACCTATTAGGTTGATCGACATGAGCAAGTAGTGGTTCAGATACCAAATTTGATATCATAAGTTGTGAAAGCTTGCATTTGAAAATATATTGAACTACCTTTGCTATAAAATGCCCTGTTTTGCTTCTGTACAGTATCAATGAGATTTTATCACAATTTCCTAACTCTCATGAATGTACAGTGAAACACAGGCTTACAATTGATTTGGGTAGCTGGCTAGCATGTGTTGAGGTTGCTTAACAGTTTTTCTAATCTGACTGAAGCAAGCATTTAAAACATTGAACAAGGACATTTTTGATTTAGTGATCAATCTATCTGTGATGCAAAAATGTGTTGTGTTGTTTTGTACATTAAGACGTTTATTATGACATACATCCATGTACTTATGTGATAATCCATATATCTGGTTTTGTATCTCCTTCATCCTATTTGGTGGACTCAATTGCCATTTGAAAGACGAGACAGACCCAAACACCAATAACCACCTGGAGGACCTGAAAACACGAGGGGGTCATTATGAGTTCGGCGGGCAGTGGTCCCCCCACTTTACTGCCAGTGTGGTGAAGCCCCCGCTGGCCCAGCGGGAAACAGGGCCTTTACACTGATGCCAGCTCCTAATGGAGGCGGCGACAATGTGGCAATGCGGCAGGTGAAGCAGCACCTGTCGTGCATTTCACTGCCCGTAATTCGGGCAGTGAAATGCATGACAGGGCGGTGCATCAGGCCCCTAGTCACCGATTCCACCAGCCTTTCCCTGGCAGTGTAAACGGCCAAGAAAAGGCTGGCAGAATGGGACTCATAATCCCCAGGGCAGCACTGCTTGCAGCGCTGCCCTGTCGGATTTGAAGCGTCGAGACTGCCAGGCTGCCTAGTGGCGGCAACCTGGCAGTGGAGCCGTTTCCACCTTGGCATCTCCGTCAGGGTCATAATATGACGGGCAGACCGCCACTACCGCGGCAGTCCGCCAGTCATCCATGAGTCTGGCGGTCCATGGAACGCCAGACTCATAATGAGGGCCTAGGACTCACCCATCAAGTGAAGGACCCCACCTATAGCGCAGACATCTTCTCGACCCTATCATCATCAACATCGCTGACATCTCAATGGACAAGCACACTCCACCACCTGGACTGACAACTTGTTTGCCTGCTTTGAACTGATCATCCCCCACCGATGAAAATACACACCCTCCAAAACCACACAATGTAACTGGAACAGGATCCCCAAAGAAATGAGTCCTACAGCTCTCCAAACTAACTGTCTCCAGTACCACTGCAACCTCTCACATTCCATAACCAACTACAGTATCTGGATAAATTTCACGATCAAAAACACCCTAAACTAGCTCAAGAGACCATCACTGTTCCAAGGAACAGACTGCAAGAGAGCAGTAGAACTGAGACTCACCAAACTCTTCTACAAGAGACCAGAACACCAACAGAGACACAACAATGATAAAAAAGGCAAAAACAACTACAAATCAGCCCTTCGATTCTACCATCAACAACTCTGATTTACCAAATAATCAGCAAGGAGTAAATGAATCAAAAACTTCTTCAACAACACCAGAGAAATGTTTATCATTGTAAAGGATTTCACCTCCCCCACTGCCAGTTCCACAACATTACCCCATCCAGGACCTCTGGGTTACAGTAACAAAATTATAAATATTTAAAATAACATTGCTCCCCAGCCAGACCAATCCACCCTTCCCACTCTCCAACCCGGCGAGAGGAACACTTCAGAAACTGCAATGGTCTATTGGACCACCATCTCAGCACTGGAAACTGCATTGACCATGTGCTCCATTCCATCGGATCCGTGCACTCATCTTCACCGAAGGGCTTGACCCCATCTGCACCACACTCACCCCAACAATCAGAATATCAATCACCACAGCCACCTTCCGCCACCATACTAACCTTCCTGAAGAAACTTTAAGGAGACCTCAAGACTTTATGTATTCTGCCAAAGTCCTGGAAAACTCATCAACAAAAGCCTAGCCAACCATCTTAACAACAACCACCTCCTTGACCCCTCTCAATTCAGATTAAGACCCAACCACATTGCAGAGATTACCCTCATTTCTACAACTGACAACATTTGTCTGATCACGGTCGGAGGAGACACAGCAGTCCTCATCCTGCTTGACATCTCAGCTGTGTACAACACCATCCCGCACCCCATCCTCATCCAATGCCTCCACAAAGCTAGCATAAGAGAGTGCGCCACTCAGCCTGGTACTGTACACCTCTGCTGCCTCCAACTTAATCTGTGGTGTCCCTCTAAGGATCATCATTGAATCCTTTGCTGTTCCAAAAACTACATGGAACCGCTTGCCAACATCATCCAAACCCACAGAATCAGCGTAATCTCATACACCAACCTCACCCAGTTCAACTTCTCCCTCTCCAAAACATCCCTAAAAGTCAGGGTAAATTTGTCACCTGCACATTTGACTTGCCTGGCATAATGTATGCAAGGGTGGCGGTCCTCTGTTAGGGAGATAGCAAAAATGGTGCACCGGAATCTAAGAGATTCCACTGCGCCATTTTAGTGGCTATTTTAAACGCCTGCACAGAGCAGGCATTAAAAGGGGGCATCTAATTGTTTTCAATGGGTCCCTATGTACTCTGCAGGATTAGTATCCAAATTTTGGTGTTAATCCTACACAGTACATCAGTAGCGTCAAAAATGTTGATGCTATTGCCCTACCCTGCACCATGGTGCACCGTTTATTAAATACAGCGCGCGCATGGTGGCGGTATGAGGGCACTAAGGGGCACAAGAAAAGTGGCCCAGCATTGGATGCCGCTCCACTTTTCTTAAGTTTGGGCCTCAGTTTAGCAGACTGAGAAACACGCTGTTTCTTAGAAGTCCCACAGGCACCTACCACCTCACCTTCAACCTTTATATACCAGAGAACTTTGAACAGAGGAAATTAACTTGAATATTTCCTTTTCTGGTAAGTGAAAAGAAACAATGGCAAATAACTCAAATGTGCTTTTCTTTTCAGTTGACCAGATCATGACAAGGGCATGGGTTCAACATAAATGCATATTCACCATTGCAAATGTAATGAGCTTTTCTTGCTATCTAGGTTTTCAATAAATATGCTATGTGTAAGAAATTGGGTCGTTGGTTGCAGCAAACACCATCCTTTTCAGGGTAAGGCACAAGGAAACCCCAAATGAACCTATCCTCAACCCCCTTGTAGCTAGGCACAGAGCATTCAGTCTTAACTTAGAGGCAGTGTGTAAAGTATTTGATTAACACTTAAAACAGTAAAAACAGAGAAAACACAACACAAAAAGGATCCCACACCAAGTTAAAAAAATAGAGCAAAATTTAACAAATAAAGCAACACCAAAACAACAAAAAGTCCAATCAGTATAACCAGAGATATGACATTTTAAAGGTTTCAGTGAAAATAGCACTAACTATGGTTATCTGGTCATGCCGGGCTGGAACAAAGTCACATGTTCAGGCTGGCTGTGATGAAGCTCACCCACTTGGGAATGCTTCTTGTGAAGATCTCTATGGAGATGTGTCCAGGGCTGGCAGCTGAAGTGAAAGTCGGGGAGTGGCTCATCAGATATGCACACTCCTGGAGGAGCTCCCCATAATGTCGTGCGCGGCCAGCTTGCAATGTTAAAACGAAAGACCCAAAAATATCTCATTTTAGGTGCTGTGGTAACTCCAGGAGAGCGGGGTCACCACCAAAATGATGACCACATGCAGGGTGAGTTGCAGGAGGAGCACATCCTCACCCCTAGAAGTTATCAGATGTCCCCATCCTCAGTTTCAAGGGACTTGGAAGGTTCCACTGTGTTTTCAAGCTTAGTCCAAGCTGGAACTTTTGTTCAAGGTGGTGGAATTGCGCCCTCTTGGGGTGAAGATCCTGGCTGCGGTCCTTGTGGCCTGAATGGTGGTAACAAGGGACTGTTATAATGGTGAACATCATCTAGGGATGAAAGGCTGTAACTACACATCTTTTTACAGACATGGAGTCCTTTAGGGACTATGGCTAAAGTGCAGCATGTGATGCTGAATGTAATTAAAAATGTACGACTACAACGTTAGGGTCAAAAGAAAAAGCACATACTGGACAATAATTTATTGAGTTTTATTCATGTGTGCTTGTGAATGGTGATTACTAGCCCACCCCACCTCCCTTGATTAAGCCTTGGACTGCTTTGCTATGCTACCCTATCAGAGTGAAGCAATACAATGGGGTGTTTGGTTTCCACTGGTGGTCCCACTACTTGTGCAGGTCATATAACTAATGAACCACCCTCCAGCAGACCACTTCTCAAAAAACCTTTCGCTGACCCCAGTGAACTCACAAACTACCGCCCAATCTATCTGCTTTCATTCCCAGAAAATGTACGGGAAAAGACTTTCAGCAAGCAACTCACAACACACCTGGAGCAGAACCAGCTACTCAACACCTCTCAATCCGGCTTCTGCAGCAATCACAGCACCAAGACTGCTCTGATCACAACCACAATGACATCTGAATCCTCCGTGGCCGAGGAGAAACAGCAGCTCTAATCCTCCTTGATCTCCCAGCAGCCTTCAACACTGTATCCCACAACACTCTGATCTAAGGACTCCACCACATTGGTATTGAAGGGGATGCTCTCAGGTGGATCACCTCCTTCCTCTATGGAAGAACATAGAGGGTCCTCCTTCCCCTTTTCACCTCCAAACTCAAGGACATTGTCTGTGGCGTCCCCAGGGCTCATCCCTCAGCCACACGCTCTTCAACGCATACATGACTTCACTGGCAGACATCGTCAGATTTCACACGCCTGACATAATAACCTATGCAGATGACACCCAACTCATCCTCTCACTCGCCCATGACCCTACCAACACCAGGACCAACTTCCACAGATGCATGGCATGCATCACTGACTGGATGAAGAAAAACTGCTTGAAACTGAACATGGGCAAGATGGAAGTACTGATCTTCAGCAACAACAGCAATCCATGGAATGACTCCTGGTGGTTATCAGACCTGGGACCCGCACCTACACCCACTGACCACTCCAGAAACCTCTGAATCATTGACAGCAAGCTCACCATTAAATCACAGATCAACGCTGTCTCCTCCGCCTGCTTCCTCACTCTGTGCATGCTACATTAAATTTTCAAGTTGCTACCCCTGCACACGGGAAGCACCATGACACAAGCCCTCATCACAGACTGGACTATGGCAATGCCCTCTGCATAGGAATCGCTGCACACCTCCTACAGAGACTTCGAACCATACAGAATGCTGGAGCCAAACTCATCCCTGACCTCCGCTGACAAACCCACATAACACCCCACCTCTGGCAACTCCAATGGCTCCCCATACAGAAGAGATGCCAATTCAAGCTGCTGACCCACACACACAAGGCTCTACACAATGAAGGACTTTCCTACATTAACCACCACCTGAACTGCCACCAATTATCAAGAAGATTACACTCCACCTCCCTTTAATTTGCCCACACTCCCCGCGTCTACCTTCTCCTACTTTGCAGCAAAGACCTGAAACAGCCTCTCCACAAAGCTCTGGACAACACCTGACTTCCAGAATTCTGAAGGGCACTCAAGACCTGGCTGTTCGAATTAGCCTCCGGGACCTGCAAGTGCCTGGATGCCTTATCAGGTGATTAGCAGTGCTATATAAATCCAGATTGGTTGATTTAGCCACACCTAAGATCGCATTGTGTGTGGCTATCTAGGAAAAATACACAAAGCCCAACTGAGAAGGACACCCAGTCATGTGACCAGAGACAAGCTGCAGGTACCAAATGGCTAAGGCAGGAATAATGCCAAACTTTTAAAGTGGCTTTTTCAGAACTGTAATTAAAAATCTGACTTCATCATAAGTTTGGAATTCAAATTAGGATTCCAGAGACACCAAACATGAAACAGTTTTCTCTTCCCATTTGGAAATGGCACTTATAAAATGTAACAAGGCAACTCAAATGTTATACTATGGGAGAGATAGTAATAAAAAATGAATTTAAGAGATTTTCACTACCAGGATATATAAAAATAATAAGTACATGTCCTACTTTTTAAATACATCACAACCTGCCATATGGGCTATCCAGAGCCCATAGGGCATGGTGCAATGGACACCCCGCCCTATAGTTCGTCCCAGGCCTATTCTAGGGTTCACTTATATGTATTAGAATGGAGGGTTTGGGCCTGGCAAAAGGTTTATTTCGATAGATGTATTATAATGCACATAACTTAACAAACTTCAACAAACAGCCAATGGTTAAACAATATCCACAATATTAATCCAAACAATTTTAAGTTACAATGTGTAGCTTGGGTGTGGGTTCTGCCCTTTTGCCTCAAAATGATTTGCGAACAGCAGTTCCTAGAGGTAGTTAAACCTAATCCTGAGATTAACATACCCAGAATCTTATCCCTGAGAGAGGCATTCTGGATCAAAAATTTGACACACTCACACTGCAAGATTTCAATGTCAAATTGGAGATACAGTGCTTTTTGTGAATCCATGAAAACAGGCTATCATACACATATTGATAAGAAAAAACACATCTGTTCTATCTATTCTTGGGTTCTTTTGTCTCCATTTTTAACTATGATGCTCTCTTTTGTTATTTTTGTTAGACTAGTTATACTCCCAGCAGGGTGCCATACCATGGTATGAATTAATCACGGAGGAAATCACAACAACAAAGGCCATTTTTTTGTTACCTTTTTAGTATATTTTACTATGGGTAATATGGGAAACAGCGTTGTTGCGAGCAATCACATTGTCTGCATGTATTATATTGTGGCAAATTTTCATTGCACTACTGAAAAATGTCATATTAGTCACCAGCTGATTGCAAATTTCTCCTTCAGTACAATTGTAAAAGCATTCCATTGCCCATTATGTTCTATGCGTTGTATATGTTTGTGTTGATCTGTTTTTTTTAATCAGATACATGTGTTCTTTCATGTACATATATCACAAATGTTATCATTTTGTTCATTGCATAACAACAATCACTGCAATCTGGTACTGGTGGGTTTGTTTCTTTCTTTGGTTTCATTTCCTTCATATTTACTCATTTTCAGTCTCTTTTCTATATCGATGGGACTATACACACAGCAGAATAGCTTTAAATCAGCAATGAGTTTGGGTGATTCTCACAGGCATCCCTAATGATTCCGATTCGCGTAGTGTTCCCACTGCAGGTAATCACTTTGACACACAGTATGCTGGTTGTTTGCTAGGGCTTTTGGTTTTGATTATCATAGTGATTACTTATTTTTTTAACAGTTGGGGGTCATTACGACCCTAGAGGAGGGTGGTAATTTGGGGAAAGGTACTGCCAACAGGCTGGCGGTACCTTTTCCCAAATTATGACATTGGCGGTTTGGCTCAAGCCAAACTGCCAATGTACCACTCCGTCCACCAGGGTGGTAACAGCCGCTGGGCTGGAGACTTCGGTCTCCAGCCAGGCGGCCATCACAATCCCACCCTCGGGATTATGACCCCACCTACCGCCATGGTTTCTGTGGCAAGCTTACTGGCACAAAAACCATGGTGGTAGGCACTATCAGTGTCAGAAAATTCCTCCCCTGGCACTGATAGGGCTCTCTCTCGCCCCCTCCCTCTCCCCAGAGTCCTCACTCACCCTCCCCCGACATCAACACACATACACACTCATACACACACGCATACCCACATCCACCCACACATGCACACATATATACCTACACACAACAACACACATGAACATTCATTGTTGCACACATGCATTCACAACACACAACATACACGTACACTCACATTCAGTAATTCACGCACACATTCCATGTGACTCACATGCACGCATACAAAAACAGACACACACACACCCCCACACACACAACACCCACACACGCACACAACACCCCCCTCTCCCCTCTCTTGTTGGAGAACCCGACTTACCTGCTTGCAGGAGGTCCTCCGGCAGGAGACAGGACGCGGCGCTGCTGCCAGCAGCAGCGTCCACCAGCAAAACACCACCAGGCTGTATCATGATACGGTAGGCGGTGTCTTGCTTGCTTAGCGCTGCTGCCATGACCGTCAACGGAATTCCGCCAGCCTTCTGGCTGAATTCTGGCTACGGTCATAATGCGTTTGGTGGCTGGTAGCGATGGTATGTTGGCGGCCGTCGCCATAGCGGAAGGCGGAATTTGCCGACAATGTCATAATGAGGGCCTTAGTGTGTTAATTGAGCACAATTTGGACAGACGTGTGGGAGCCTGTGGTTACAGCCATTGGACTGATAAGGGCACCATTTTGCACCATCATAAAAGCCCTTATGACATATGTCTCCTACAGGAAACATGGTCACTCGACCCACTCTTCCGAACAGGCTACTCAAATTTCCACATCCCCGCTGTGGCCAGCACGAGAGGCAGGCCCTCAGGGGGTCTGACCATCTGGATCAAAACATCACTTAGCTGCCATATATCACAGCTACCTACCGCCTCTCCCGACCTGTTAGGCCTTCGTCTATCCTTTGGGCCTGACTCTGTGGTGAACATCTTTAATATCTACGCTCGAGGGGTCAGGGGGGGTCAAGTCTCCAAAACCCTCTGCGCCCTCGTAGCCCTCTTACAAAATTATCCCCGCCATCATAAAACCATTGTGGCTGGGGACTTCAACGTCACATTCGAACCCCTTGACTGGGACGATCTCAGGTCCACCCGCGAGGAAGATCAAGTCTGGTCTATCCCCGCCCTGTCCATTGCACCCATCAAAAGGTGGACGTCGGTTGCGATTCAGGTAAAATCATTGACCATGGAGTTTGGACTCAGGGCGCTAAATGGCAGAACTAATTCAGACACCAACGGTAGTCACACATACAACAAAACGAACCACACCAGCAGAATCGATTATTGCCTATTCGATATAAGATTATGGCCTCTAGTCATCGATATGACAATCATCGAAAGGACCGAAAGTGATCACAACCCTCTTTCTGTCCACACATTAGCCCTAGGTAACCTCCCAGCCACGTCTAACCCCGCAGCAGTAGCACCCGAGGGTATTAACCTGGCCAACAACAAAAGACACCTAAAATGGGTCAATATTGTGGGCCGTCCCGCACTCATCAATGCTGCCAACAACACCCTAAAATCCACACTAAGGGACCTAGAGGCAGGTTCTGCAACACCCCACCAGGAAATTAGCTCAATCCACACTTCCTGCTTTAGGGATATCGCAACCCACTTCTCAGCACCCCCAGCCCACGACGACAAACGACCCAAAGCCTGGCACCGCTGGTTCAACAAAACGTGCCGGTCCCTAAACAAGCGCCTAGTTCAAGCCATTAAATCCAAGGACCCCATCGCCATCCGCGTAGCTAGGAAGTCCTATAAATCTGCAATATGCATAGCCAAGCGTGATCAAGATAGCAAATGGTGGACATCACTCAGCGACGCTGTGCGCGAGAGAAATTATAGTCTGTTCTGGTCCCTGGCAGCGCGAGGCCCAGAAACCAGTGGTTTGGACATCACAACCAATATTGCCCCAAGAGACTGGATAGCCCACTTTAGTAGTCTGTACTCCCCTGATCATGATAGCCCCACCTCTGTTTGTACGGGCCCCCTCCTATTTCACTCGTTAGCACCAACCACCGCAGCACCCCTGTTGTTCTCCCAAAGTGATATAACTTACTCTCTAAGCACTCTAAAACGCGGCAGGGCCCCTGGTTCAGACTGCGTCCCAGCAGACCTATTCTCAACAGACCTAGCATCCTGGTCAAGATATCTCACCATTCTAGCTAACGCAATAGCATCTGGGGCGCCAATTCCCGACTCTTGGAAAGCGGCCATTGTTATTCCAATCTTTAAAAAGGGCGACAGATCTCTTCCCTGTAACTATAGACCCATTAGTCTAATTGACTGTGTCCAAAAAGTCTTCTGCCACTGCCTCCTAGGGAAGATAGAAGAATGGATAATTGACCACGATATCCTTAGCCCCCTCCAAGCCGGTTTCCGAAAGAAGATTTCCACCACTGATCAAGCCCTCAGATTCCTATTATTATATTGGAAAACAGTGTTCATCGGTAAAGGCAGCCTTTATGTAGCTTTCGTGGATCTCAAATCTGCTTTTGACCTAGTACCTCGCAACAAACTGTGGGTCACCCTCTCTCGGATGGGAATCCCGGAACACATCCTTGCCATTTTGATACGACTCCACGAGGACAACTACGCACAAGTCAGGTGGGGCAACAAGGGCCAACTTACCGATAGAATCCACGTCTCTAGGGGTGTGCGGCAAGGTTGCGTACTTGCCCCGACCCTCTTTTCCCTGTACATCAACGAAATTGTCCCCTCCCTCCTCAGACTGCAGGCTGACGCACCTTCACTTGGCACACAAAAAATCCCAGTCTTACTCTTTGCCGATGACACTCTCTTGATATCTAAGACCCCTAGTGGTCTAAGGAAACTCCTTGCGTGCTTCGAGCATTTCTGTTCATCCCAGGGACTCGAAATCAACGCAACGAAAACCAAACTAATGACCCTTAATCCCCACAGATCTTTCAAAGGGAAATTTACTCTAGAGGGCTCCTCACTCGAGAAGGTGGGCATTTTCAGCTACCTGGGCATAACACTCACTGACAACATGTCCTGGAAGCCACACATAGGAAAACAAGCCCTTAAATTAAGACAAACAACTGGGGCTCTACTAAAAAACTTCCACCTCTCACACACAAAACCAATTCGCCCAGCATTACAATTATACGAAGCCCAGGCAGTTTCCTCAGCGCTCTACGGGGCTGAACTTTGGGGTTATACCAAAACCCAAGACCTAACCACCGCTGAAAACAACTTCTTAAGAAACCTTGTGTCCCTTCCGCTAAGCACCCCACTGTTCCCTCTTTTCAAGGACCTCGGCATCAAACGCATTGGTCACAAAGCCCGCCTGCGACCTCTGCTGTACTGGCGGCGTCTCTGGACCACTCCGGAACTTGTCATCTTCACCGAAGCTCTACAGGTCATCCTAAAAGCCGACCACCTGCACAGAATCCCCTGGCTACGATCCATCAAGGATTTACTCCACTCTATCGGGCTCGATGATCTCTGGAACTCACCAACCACGTCAGTCTTTCCCTCGAAAAGCGAACTAAAGAAACTTTACTGGCAAAGGGCCAACAACGAAGACACTCGGGCTGCACTCCACACTACATTATCTTGTGACTTTGCCAACCTAAAAGAGTCATGCAAGTACGAAACTTTTTGGGACCTAATCACGGCCCCAAGGGAAAGGAAACTGTACTTCCAGCTCCGCATTGGAACACTCCCATTAAGACTTTTCACCAGCAGCTGGTCACACAACGAATCCACCGCATGCCCTGCTTGCAAAGCCCCCGTGGAGAATCTCCCTCACCTCCTTTTTGCATGCCCCGCGTATACTGCCCCCCGTAGGAAATGGCTGGCCCCGGCATGCAGACTACTGGGAGCACGCTGCTCTGCGCTAGCTCTGCGAATCCTTAGATCAGACACCAGACCAACGCTAGTGATCGCTATCGCCAAATTCCTCGGAGCTAGTTGGCTTATTAGAGGGAAAACTCTCCTGGACAAAGACTCCAAATAAGACTGTCCCAACATCCTGCAGAGTGCATTTCACTTCATTTCATTTTTTCTAATTTCATTCCATTTTATTCTATCTCATTTTTATTCCATTTTAATTTTTATTTATATTTCATTCCCTTTTATCACCATATTTACCTGCAATTTTATTTTATCATGTGCATTTATTTGTATTTATTACTGCTCGCGCTTTTTTGGCTCTTGTAGCCGCAATAAAGCTTCTTTGAATTGAAAAAGCCCTTATGCGTTCAACATGCTAGGAACCATGTGGTGGTTCATTTAACCCCTTTGCTACTAAGCTTTCAACCTCCCCCCAGTGCTAAGTATTTTTTTGGCTATTTGGGGTAGTTTGTGCTTAGGCCTCTATAACTTTTTGTACACATAAGGTATCCATGCCAAGTGTGCGTTTTTTTCCCCAACATCCTAGGGATTCTGAAGGTGCCCAGGGTTTGTGGATTCTGCTGTATGGTACCGAACAAATAGGCAAAATATAGCAATGTTTTGAGTTTTTTGAGAAAAATAGGGAAAAGGTGCTCCAGATAAAAGTGGCTGTTTTCTTCTCTAACAATGACATCCATGAACAGTTTGCTGTACTAAAGCCACCATCTTCCCAGCTTGCAGGAACATGCAGAGCTGAATAAAAAATTTAAAAAAGTGTACCACAGTTTGAGCATTTTTCTAAGAGATTTCCCTATTTTTTTTGTGCTCTCAACCTACTTCCAGTATGAGGTGGAAAACAGTGTGAAACCCATGGGCGATCCAGAAAGCTATGCATTTCTGAAAAGTAGATGAAGTTCTGAATTCAGCAAGGGGTCATATTTGTAGATCCCTCAATGGTTGCCCAAGTAAAATAACTGTTGACTTAAAGAAATATTGAAAATGAGTAGCAAAAAACTGGCATCTGTGATGACATTTTCATCTTTAACTTTTTGTTACAACGGACGATTCACAAAAAGCAATATGCCATTATGTCTGATAGACCCTTCTGGGTGTGGATATATATATGGTTTGTATGTTCGGCAGGAACCCAAGGTACTCAGGGCCAACAACTGAGCTGCACCGTAGAATGGCTTTTCCTTGAGAACCAAGTAAAGACCCATTCTTATAGCGAAATATGCAGAGTGAAAAATGGGCATCAAGGACACATCTATTTCTGAAATGGGCACAAGATATAGAGTTTAGGAACAGTGGCTATTTGTACATCTCTAAATGTGTGGGTTCTCGTACTAGCGTCTGATTTTAAGGGTAGTCATCTTTCTTATTCACTGGCTTACAATAGAGAGGCACAAATGCAGCAAAATTCAATTGGCCATTAACAAATGTTCTACTATTCTATACGACCCACAGGTCTCCCATTAAAAGTGGTACCTCACTTGTGTAGGAAGACCTACTGCCTGCAACAGAAAAAAGTCCAAAATGCAACATGGACGCATCGCATTTTTGAACTGAAAACAAACCCTATTTTTTCCATTGTTGGTAGCTCTAAATTTTGGACCCTAGCTCAGCCTCCACCTAGGGAAACCTAGCCAACCTAAACATTTTTTAAAAGGGATATCCTGGGTGGGTCAACCTGCATGGGTCTCACAAGGTTTTTCTGCCCCAAATCTCTTGCAAACCTCAAGCTTTGACTAAGAAAATACATTTTCTGTGATGGAAAGTTCTGGAATCTGGGGGGAGCCACAAATTTCCTTCCACCCGGCATTTCCCCAAGTCTCTTGATAGAAATGGTACCTCGCTTGTGTTGGTAGACCAAAACCCTGTGACAGGAAACGGCCCAAACACACAACACGCATGCAGCGCATTTTTCTACCGAAAACTGACCCTCTTTTTCCGATGGGGATAGCTCTAGATTTTAAACCCTAGCTATGCTGGCACCTAGCGAACCCTAGCCGACCTGTATATTTTTTAAAACCAGACACGTAGGGGTATCCAGGGTGGGCTGACGTGCAATCATCTCAACAGGTTTTTTTACCCAGAATCCTTTGCAAACCTCAAATCGTTACTTAAAAATTACATTTATCTCACATTTCTGTAAAGAAAAGTTCTGGAATCTGGGGGAGCCTCAAATTTCCTTCCACCTGCATTCCTCCAAGTCTCCTGATAAAAATAGTTTCTCAATTGTGTGGGTAGACCTAGAGCTCATGACAGGAAATGGCCCAATACACAACGTGGGCACTTCACATTTTTCCACTCAAAACTGACCCGCTTTTTCTCATGTGGGTATCTCTAGGTTTTAGACCGTAGCTCAGCCAGCAACTTAGGAAACATAGCCAACCTATATATTTTTTATCACTAGACACCTTGGAAATCCTGGTTGCTATGTCCTGCATGGATCCCATTAGGTTTTCTTATACACAATGCCCTTCAAATTTAAAATGTTTCCTGAAATTAAGCATTTTCCATATATTTCTGTGATGGAAGCTTTCAGAATCTGCAGAAATCCACAAAATTCCTACTACCAAGCATTGCGCCAACTGTGCCAATAAAATCGCTGCCCCACTTTTGTGGCTGGGCCTAGTGCCATGACAGGAACGGATCAAACGAAAGACAATGGGAGCACTTGTGTGGAGACTCCTTTTGACCTCGGTTTGATACGTTCCTGTCCTGTGGGTGTTAGGAAATTTGTGAATTCCTACATATTGTGTCAGTTCCCATGTCAGAAATGTAGAGAAAATGCATTACTTTAGGCAAAGTTGGAGATCTGCAGGGCTATTCTGGGTAAGATGATGGTGGGTTCATTTGCAGCACACCACCCGGGACTTTTCCAGATGTCTACTTTTCAGAAGTAACTGGGTCTGGTAGATTTTTCTAGGTAGCAGCCTACACAAGCCCAAAAAGTGCAACCATTCAACATTGCAAATGGGATGATATTGGGAGTTAGCCAAGCACTGCTGGCCCATATCTGAAATCCGCACCCAAAATTGTCAAATCTCCTTTTCCTTGCCATTGGGATAGATGCCTTAGTTAGACAAAAAGACTGTGCCCAATTCGGAGGAGGGGGCATTGCCACACCCATTCTGGGCAGTCCCCACACTAATTAAATACAAAATTCCATGGTGTGCTAGTGGGCTTTCTGCCCGACCCCCCGTGGGGGGGGAGATTGGGGGCTATTGACCCCATCTTCCACCGAGGCAGGGCAGAAAGACTGAATATGCACAAAAATGGGGGGAGCAAAAGCCTTTGCCCAAGGAGCCGCTTCCCTTCCCTGGTCTCTAATGGAGTGGATCCCTGCTTGGAGATCGCCCTTCTTGGGTAATTCCCCAAGCAGGGATCCACTTGGGAGGGGTTCCACTGGAAAGGGGAGATTCTCCCCTTTCCAACGATACATCTCCCATTGGGATAGGTGCTCATGGGGCTATCTTAGCAAAGAAAGAGAAATTAGCTAATCAGCTCATTTCACTTTTGTTGTCAAGGCAATGACATGAGCGCGCTGTGTGTACTGATCGTCATTGCCTTGAAAATAGAAAAACAGCCTCAAGAGCTGAGGAAGCTCTCCTCAAGCTCCAGAAACTGCTTCTTTGTAAAAGAAATCTCTCTGGTGCCCGCACCAGAGGGATTTCAAGTGCCAATGCGCATGGATACCAGGAGCCATTCGACGCACATGAGCACTGCAGCATCAGACAGCTCCCACCCGTCCGACGCAAGGAACTGGTTAGGGTACGATTTGTTTATTTCACTATGGGTGCCTTGTTGTGGTTCTCACATTGGCGCAACCACAGTTTATTTATTTTTGCACTATAGGTAGTGGCCATCAGGGGCTGATCATAGGACCGCTTTTGGTTACTTGAGAAATATCTTGAATATATCACGAAGACTGACACTTTTCATGTTATATTTTACCATGAGTGTTTACCAGAGAGATGCAGGGTGGAACATGTAGCCCTTTTCAGTGTATTTAAATACACAAACATGTTTAGAAGCTCATTGTTTTGCAGTTTCACACAATTAGGTTACGAGGTGCGTCAGGGTCTGCTCCTTGTGGTATCACTGAATTCCCAGATGTCTGCATACACAACTTAAGGTTTGGGTTGGCGCATTGTTGGTTGTACACAAAAGTTACATTATCATGTGCTTAAGCATGGGGAATTTGGTTCTCCTTTGCCCTTCTTTTGTCCTTTTTCTGATCTCTCCCTCCACACAATGGCATATGCATTTGCTTAAAACATACATACTTGGCTTTCCTTTGTTTCTTTTGGCTCCCTACATAATGGCGTCATTTGATTCCTATGTGTAGGAAAGTAACCTATTTCTAGCATGGTTACCCTCACTTTTGGACTGTTTGTGAGTGTGTGTCAGTGTGTTTTTACTGTTACACTGGGATCCTGCTAGCCAGGACCCCAGTGCTCATAGATAAAAACATATATGTCAGTGTTTTTTTGCCTGTCTCACTGGGATCCTGCTAGCCAGGACCCCAGTGCTCATAGTTTGTGGCCTAATGTGTATGCCTGTGTAGTGCCTAACTGTGTCACTGAGGCTCTGCTAACCAGAACCTCAGTGCTTATGCTGTCTCTCCTTTTAAATTTGTCACTGTAGGCCAGTGACTTCATTGATCAATTTCAATTGGCACAGTGGACCTCCCTTATAAGTCCCTAGTAAATGGTACCTAGGTACCCAGGGCATTGGGGTTCCAGGAGATCCATATGGGCTGCAGCATTTC
The DNA here is from genome assembly GCF_031143425.1 of Pleurodeles waltl. Lineage (NCBI taxonomy): Eukaryota > Metazoa > Chordata > Amphibia > Caudata > Salamandridae > Pleurodeles > Pleurodeles waltl. Next base: position 203,620,447 of record NC_090442.1, on the reverse strand, counting down.
TTTTTCCACCTATACAGAGCTCAGACAAACCCGTACACAGGACTGCCCCTGCAGCATGCGTGAAATAGTGCACACACTATTTCATAGCCATTTTCACTGCACTTAAGTAACTTATAAGTCACCTATATGTCTAACCTTCACTTGCTGAAGGTTAGTGGCAAAGTTACTAAGTGTGAAGGCACCCTTGCACTAGCAAAGGTGCCCCCACATAGTTCAGGGCCATTTTCCCAGACATTGTGAGTGTGGGGACTCCATTACATGTGTGCATTACATATAGGTCAATGCCTATATGTAGCTTCACAATGAAAACTCCGAATTTGGCCATGTAACATGTCTAAGATCATGGAATTGTTCCCTCATTCCAAATCTGGTATTGGGGAGCCAATTTCATGCATCCTGGGGCTCCACCTTGGACCCCCAGTACTGCCAAACCAGCTCTCTGAGGCTTGCACTGCAGCTAGAGCTGCTGCCACCTCACAGACAGGGTTATACCCTCCTGGGGTCTGGGCAACCCAGTCCCAGGAAGGCAGAACAAAGCATTTCCTCTGAGAACGGGGTGTTACACCCTCTCCCTTTGGAAATAGGTGTTACAGGCTGAGGAGGGGTAGCCTTCCCCAGCCTCTGGAAATGCTTTGAACGGCTCCTTGCATAAACCAGTCCACACGGGTTCAGGGACCCCTTCTCCCCTGCTCTGGCGGGAAACTGGACAAAGGAAAGGGGAGTGACCACTCCCCTGTCCATCACCACCCCAGTGGTGGTGCCCAGAGCTCCTCCAGTGTGTCTCAGACTTCAGCCATCTTGCTCTGAGTGGCCAGTGCCAGCAGGTGACATCAGAGACCCCTCCTGATAGGTCCATACCTAATAAGATAGCCAATCCCCCTCTCAGGGCTATTTAGGGTCTCTCCTGTGGATTCTCTTCAGATTCTGCTTGCAAGTTTCCTTCAGGAATCCTCTGCAACAACTTCAGACTCTTACGACCTCGGATCAACCGCAGCCTGCTCCAAGAAACGCTGTAACTGCAACAAAGTGCCTACAAGAGACACTTTTCTTCAGCAACCTCAGTTCCAAGTCAGCAACTGCAACAGTTTCCATGGTGTGCATGCTCTGTGGACTCCCTGTTTTCATCCTGCACCAGAAGGACCAAAGAAATCTCCCATGGAGTGACGGATCCACTCTGCTGCTCCAAGCAGGCACCTTCCAAGGTGATGACCGGTACCCTTGGACTCCTCTAATGGCAACAAGCGTGCTCCTAAGGACACAGAGGGTGGACATCATCGACAAAGACTGTCATGAGGTCCTGCTGATGCAATTTGGAGGAGGTAAGACCTTGCCTTCCCCAAGAATGACGGTACCCCTGTGTGTTGTGTCTTCTTCGCCTCCTGAGGCCTCTGTGCACTCTGCAAATTTTGTTTGTGCACAGCCTGGCCCAGATCCACAGCACTCCACCCTGTAACGCTCAACTCGCTGAGTTGTTCTCCGGCGGCGTGGGACATTCTTTTGTTGTGCTGCATCAACCGTGTTTTGCACCTCCTTTGAACCCAGATCCTGCAGCTTCTGGGGGTGCTGGCTGGCATCCTGAGGGCTCTCTAAAGTGCTGAGAGCCCCCTCTTCCACCTCACACATAGTTGAGACCCCCAGGTCACTCCTGGGTCCATCCAGCTCCATTTTGATGAAAAATTCGCTTTTTATCATAGCCAAGGTTTGTTGGTGCCTTCCAACAGAAAATCTCATCTGCAACGATCTTCACGCCGTGGGACATGTTTTACATTATGCAGGAGGCCACTGGCATCTTCCTAGGGTGCGTTTCTGCAGTATTCAACTAACCAGGCACTCTTCTTTTGCACCCTCTTCTGGGTTGGTAGGGGCTCCTGTCCTTCCTGGAACTTCTTTTGACTTCTGGACTTGGTCCCCTTCCTTTGCAGATCTTCAGGTCCAATAATCCAGCAGTTGTACTTTGCAGACTTGGTTGGCTGCTGCAAAATCCCCACAAAGAGGTGTAGTGTGTCCTAAGGAAAATTCCAGTACTTTACTCCTGCTTTTCTGGGCTCTGGGGTGGGGTAATTTACTTACCTTTACTGTACTATTACTCTCACAGCGAATCTGCACACACTACACTTGTTTAGGGGGTGAATTTGTGATTCACATTCCACTTTTTTAGTATATGGTTTGAGTTGCCTCTAGACCTATTTTCTCCCATTGCATTCTATAGGATTTCCTATTGTTTGCATTGTTCTATGACTATTTACTTTTCTAATTTCGGTGTCTATTGTATATATTGTGTATAATACTTACCTCCAGAAGGGGTATTGTCTCTAAGATATTTTTGGTACTGTGTCACCCAAATAAATACCTTTATTTTTGGTAACACTGAGTATTGTCTTTACTTGTGCATAAGTACTGTGTAACTATAAGTGGTATTGCATGAGTTTTGCATGTCTCCTAGTTCAGCCTAAGCTGCTCTGCTGTAGCTACCTCTATCAGACTAAGCTGCTAGAACACTACTACATTCACTAACAAGGGATAACTGGGCCTGGTGTAAGGTGTAAGTACCCAAGGTACCCACTACAAACCAAACCAGTCTCCTACACTCTGTTTCTTGTTTTGTTCATAGTTAGCCCCCTGACAAAGGATTTTCACCTGAAATGCATTGGGTTTTATTGCAAATTATTTTCATGGGAAAAATATTTAAGTGATTCACTCACCTTTAAAAGTGTGGTGTAACATTTTTATCCACATCATGGAAAGAGAGAACATTACTGTAAGGAAATGGCTCCCTGTTGCAGTTACCCCCCACTTTTTGCCTCATACTGATGCAGACTTGACTGAGAAGTGTGCTGGGACCCTGCTAACCAAGCCCCTGCACCAGTGTTATTTCACCTAAAATGTACCATTGTTTCCACAATTGGCACACCCCTGGCACACAGATAAGTCCCTTGTAAAAGGTACCAGTGGTACCAAGGGCCCTGTGATCAGGGAAGGTCCCTAAGGGCTGCAGCATATGTTGTGCCACCCTAAGGGAGCCCTCACCTAACACATGCACACTGTCATTGCAGATTGTGTGTGTTGGTGGGGAGAAAAAGGCAAAGTCGACATGGCATCCCCCTCAGGATGCCATGCACACAAAATACTGCCTGTGGCATAGGTAAGTCACCCCTCTAGCAGGCCTTACAGCCCTAAAGCAGGGTGCACTATACCACAGGTGAGGGCATAGCTGCATGAGCAATATGCCCCTACAGTGTCTAAGTCTATCCTCAGACATTGTAAGTACAGTGTGGCCATATTAAGTATATGGTCTGGTAGTTTGTCAACAACGAGCTCCACAGCTCGATAATGGTTACACTGAATACTGGGAAGTTTGGTATCAAACTTCTCAGAATAATAAACCCACACTGATTCCAGTGTTGGATTTATAAAAAAATGCACACAGAAGGCATCTTAGAGCTGCCCCCTGTACTTTACCCAATTGTTCAGTGCAGGACTGACTGGTCTGTGCCAGCCTGCTGCTGAGAGCCAAGTTTGACCCCATGTGGTGAGGGCCTTTGTGCCCTCTGAGGCCTGAAACAAACCCTGCTCTTGATGAGGTGCTTTACACCTCCCCCTGCAGGAATTGTAACACCTAGCAGTGAGCCTCAAGGGCTCAGGCTTCGTGTTACAATGCCCCAGGGCACTCCAGCTAGTGGAGGTGCCCGGCCCCTGGACACAGCCCCCACTTTTGGCGGCAAGTCCAGGGGAGATAATGAGAAAAACAAGGAGGAGTCACCCACCACTCAGGACAGCCCCTAAGGTGTTCTGAGTTGAGGTGACGCCTGCCTTTAGAAATCCTCCATCTTGATTTTGGAGGATTCCCCCAATAGGAATAGGGATGTGCCCCCCCTCCCCTCAGGGAGGAGGCAAAAGGAGGGTGTAGCCACCCTCAAGGACAGTAGCCATTGGCTACTGCCCTCCCAGACCTAAACACACCCCTAAATTCAGTATTTAGGGGCTCCCAGAACCGAGGAAGATAGATTCCTGCAACCTGAAGACGAAGAAGGACTGCTGACCTGAAGCCCTGCAGAGAAGACGGAGACGACAACTGCTTTGGCCCCAGCCCTCCCGGCATGTCTCCCCACTTCAAGTAAAACTGCAACAGCGACGCATCCAACAGGGACCAGCGGCCTCTGAAGCCTCAGAGGACTGCCCTGCATCTAAAAGGACCAAGAAGCTCCCGAGAACAGTGGCCCTGTTCAACAAAACTGCAACTTTGCAACAAAGAAGCAACTTTTAAAGACCACATGTTTCCCACCGGAAGTGTGAGACTTTCCACTCTGCACCCGACGCCCCCGGTTCGACCTGAGAAAAACCAACACTACAGGGAGGACTCCCCAGCGACTGCGAGCCAGTGAGTAGCCAGAGTTGACCCCCCTGAGCCCCCCCAGCCACGCCTGCAGAGGAAATCCAGAGGCTCCCCCTGACCGCGACTGCCTGCTTCAAGGAACCCGACGCCTGGAAACCACACTGCACCCGCAGCCCCCAGGACCTGAAGGAACCGAACTCCAGTGCAGGAGCGACCCCCAGGCGACCCTCTGCCTAGCCCAGGTGGTGGCTACCCCGAGGAGCCCCCCCTGTGCCTGCCTGCATCGTGGAAGAGACCCCCAGGTCTCCCCATTGATTCCTATTGAAACCCGACGCATGTGTGCAATCTGCACCCGGCCGCCCCTGTGCCACTGAGGGTGTACTTTCTGTGCCTGCTTGTGTGTCCCCCGGTGCCCTACAAAACCCCCCTGGTCTGCCCTTCGAAGTCGCTGGTACTTACCTGCTGGCAGACTGGAACCGGGGCACCCCTATTTCCATTGAAGCCCATGTGTTTTGGGCACCTCTTTGACCTCTGCACCTGACCGGCCCTGAGCTGCTGGTGTGGTAACTTTGGGGTTGCATTGAACCCCCAACGGTGGGCTACCTTGGACCCAACTTTGAACCCTGTAAGTGTTTTACTTACCTGTGAACTTAACAAATACTTACCTCCCCCAGGAACTGTTGATTTTTGCAGTGTCCACTTTTAAAATAGCTCATTGCCATTTTTGCCAAAACTGTACATCCTATTGTGATTAATCAAAGTTCCTAGAATACCTAGGTGAAATACCTTTCATTTAAAGTATTGTTTGCAAATCGTGAACCTGTGGTTCTTAAAATAAACTAAGAAGATATATTTTTCTATATAAAAATCTATTGCCCTGGAATTTGTCTTTGCCTGTGTGTGTACAACAAATGCTTAACACTACCCTCTGATAAGCCTACTGCTTGACCACACTACCACAAAATAGAGCATTAGATTATCTATTTTTTCCACTATTGTACCTCTAAGGGGAACCCTTGGACTCTGTGTACAAAATTTCTTACTTTGAAATAGTATATACAGAGCAAACTTCCTACAATTACGTTTTTACTAAAAACTGGTGACCACACTTGAAAAATCTTAATTTATTTTTCAAGAGAGATTTGTTTACTGAATAAAAGCAGCAGAGACCTGCTGAATTGGAAGCAATAAGACCAATATAGTAGTGTGCTTTGGGTTTCGTCACGAAAAGGTTAATTTTGCGAGGTCAAAATGGACAGTTTAAAACTACACACACAGGCTCTGTAATGGCAGGCCTGAGACAGGGTTAGAGGGCTACCTAAGTAGGATACACAATCACTGCAGCAGACCCACTAGCAGAACTAAAGTTACAGGCTCCAGGCACAAGTAGTGCCACTTTATTGGGGACTTATATGTAAATTAAATACGTCAATTAGGGATAAGCCAATTTACAATGATAAGTGGAGAGAGCATAAGTACATTAGCACTGGTTAGCAGTGGTAAAGCCCACAGAGTAGCACAAACAAGTAGCACAAACAAAAAGGTTAGAAAAATTGGAGGTGGAAGGCAAAACGTTGGGGGAAAGACCTACCTAAGGCTGATAGGTCTAACACTATGCTAGGTTATGCTAAATACAGTAATTATCAAGGCTCTAAGTACAACTCTTGTATGTTCTATATGTTACCCTAACAGGTACTGGCATTACCAGGCATTGATGTATAGAAACTACAGAAGTTTGCATCTGAATTAGTGTTTTCGCTGTTTCTGGCAGAAGCTAGCAGCTTAAAAGCACAGCACAGCATTTGTGTTGGTGATTGCAAATGTGAAAGCAAAACTGGAGGGGGTGGAAAGAGGTGGGAACTAGGAGCATGAAAAAGAGGAAGGAAGGGGTGGGCATAGGAGGAATGGAAAAATAGATAGAAAGTGCCAAGTAGAGAGACAGAAGCCTGGAAAGAGAGAGAGGAGCAAGTACGAAAAAGGAACGAAGGGGAGGAAAGAAAAATGCAAGGGAAGTGCTAAGAGGTTGGAAAGGAAAATGCAGAGAGGGAAAGCAGATGCAAAATGAAGACAGGGACCAGAGGCATGGAGGATTACCCGTTGGTATCCCACCATGAAATCCTAATGGGAACAGAAATAGGACAATGTAATCTTCCACAATAATGCAATGTGATTAATGAACAGTCCATCCAAATAATGACAAACCATGACAAACATATGCAAAGACATAATTCAAACGGATGTCCTAAAGTCCAAACGAATGTACTACTTCTCATGAATACTTTTAAAGGTATTATTCCTAACATGTTGCCTCCCAGGCAAATGCTGCTGCCTGTGTCAAGGCTTAACAATAAGTAAATAGTCAAATAAGTTAAGAGTGAACTCCACAGGCCTTGGGCGCTCATTAGTATTGCCATACTAGCAGGTCTTGCAAATTGATAAATTAGGGCCAGATGTACTAAGCATTTTTGCATGAACAAACCTGATTTGCAAAATTGCAGGGATTGCGATTGCAAAACAGTTAGTTTTTTACTAGTAAACAGCTTTTGTAAGCACGAACAGCCTTTTGACATCATAAAGGAGATTTTGCAATTCATTTCAAATCCCAATTAGTTTAGAGCGTAAAAAGGCCATCTCTCCTATTTTCAGTTCACAATGACATGTATCAATGGTTTCTGCCTTCAATTGCAGTGATAAACCATTGAAACGTGACCAACATCTTAAAGGAGGTTGTAACTCATTCAAGCCATCCCAAATAAATAGCCTTCTTTTTGGGAACTGTGTTGAGGGACCTTAGGCTTCGGGGCAGATTTGGGAGTAATCAGTGGTCCGAGGTCCACTAAAATCTCCCTAAAAACTGGAAATATTATATTTTTAAGCAGCATGGGCTCCTTTAAAAAATATTTCATATTAGGTAATGGGAACACAGAAATGGTTGTCATTTGTCTCTTGCAGGCCACCAACCATGTGTCCATAGCCAATGGTATCTCACTTCCTAGTAGTAAGTATACCGCATTTCAAAATCACAGGCAGATCGCAATATGTTTGTGCAATATGTGTTCATTATTTTTGAACTGCCTCTTAGTACATCTGGCCCTTGGTTCTTAAGTCAGCAGTAAGGTAGGCAAGTGGCTGCCCAATTTCTTGCTTGAATTGTGGCACACGGAAAACACCAAGATCACCCAAAGTCAGCTAACAGTAACAATATTAACCAAGTAGTCTAAATTGGAATATTCTGAACCATATTTGTTTACACTAATGTGTCTAAGACTAACATATTGATGCACACAGGTTCTGGTTATCCCCATATTGGATAAGATTTGTGATCATTGATGGCTTTTCAAGTGGCCACATAGATAGATAGGCCCTTCACCCTAGATTATCACATAAGATACTGTCAGAATATAATGTCAGAGACTGCAAGATAGCTGTTTTGCAGCAGCATCCAGGAGGAGAGGAGCTAAGACCAGCTGCTGTGTGTTTTCCTTTTGAGGGAACACTCTCTCCTGGCTACAGATTACTACAGCTACTTGCTGTAAACAGGCATGCAGTGTTTTAATAATATGCTGTGTGTAACAGAATTAAAATGTTGAGATAAAACACTTTTAGATATAAAGTGTCTATCTCTTAGTGCACTACTTGTGTGATATATTATAAAGTAGAAAATTAGGTTGAAATTACCACTGTACCCCTGATCCCTTTTTAGGGACTGTTAGTAATCCAGAAAGCATGGATACCACATCAACTATGTATTGAGTGTGGGACTACAGTAGGGTGTTCAAGTGTTGGTGCACTGAAGTAAGTTCAGGCATCTGAGGGTGGGAATGCCAGCCATGTAGAGCTATATCGAGTCTTAGAACGTCCAACATGGCACCCAACGTGGGACATTCTGATTTTTTTGACCTTTGAGTAGTCTTTTAATATGAACACACAAGAGAGCTGTCATTACATCCCTACAGAGATGTCTTTAGTACTCATGGTTGCCTCCTACACGAAATAAGGAAGCATCTATTGCTGTGGTTTTGTCATGCTTGACTTTTAAAAGATCAGTCCCCATCTGTTGGCTTTCTGTGTCTTTTGAATCCAATGACTTTTGAATCTGCTTGGTTAAAATTGTGCCACCTTTAATGAAAGAAGTAAATTACAGAGAGGCAGGGTGTGGCCAAGTAAGATGGTGGAATGGGCGCACAAGTAGAGTGCTCTGACGAACTACACAGTAATCCTTCATAATCCTGCCCTCATTGAGCAATAAAATCACCCGCACTGGACACATCCTCACTGACATACAGGGCCCTGAAACATACCTGAATTATGCCCGCAGCCCTGAGAGAGATTGGATCTCAATGTTGGCAGCAGAGGATCAGTTCCTGACTATAGCCTTGCTGCCTCTTCCAGGCCCTACTGAGGATTGCTGGACCAGGACCTAGGCTGAGTTGTGGTCTTCTTTTCCTGTGGGGTGCGTTTGACATGGGTCATTCCCACTGGCCCACAGGCTCCCTATGGGGGGGACCGTTATGCATTCAAGCCCAAGACCATTCAAGACCTTCCGGAAAACCACCACACACCACCGCACCCAACAGATCCCCTGCCGCAACTGGAGCAAAATCAACCAGGACCAGCCTCGGTCAAAAAACACCCAACAAACCCACCAATCCCAACCTCGCTGCCTGCAACCTCTAGCGCTGGATCGATGACTGCACCAACACACTCGCGCCGCTCAACAAACCTTCCAACAGAGCTGCCAACAAGAGAGGCAGCTGGTTCACCCCGGACCTTCAAGCCTCCAAGCAAACCTGCCGGAAACTGGAAAGAAAGTGGCTCCTCGAACAGACACCGGACAACCATGCCGCCTTCAAAAATGCCATCCGCAATCTCCATCACCTCATCAGATCTGCCAAATAAACCTCCTTCAAAGACCGCCTGGACAACAATGCACACAACAGCAAGGAGCTCTTCAACATCGTGAAGGAACTCTCCAACCCCAGCTCCAATACAAACGACATCCCACCTTCACAAGACCTGTGCAACTCCCTCGCCGCCTTCTTTCACCACAAGATCACAGACATACATGACAGCTTCAACAGCCAGACCACCCCACCAATCACCAATGCCCCAGACTCTCCACCCACCCTCAACTATGACCCTCTGCTCGCCTGGGCCAACGTGAATGAAGAGACACAATCAAAACCATGAGCACTATCCACTCTGGATCTCCATCAGACCCATGCCCGCACCACATCTTTAACAAAGCAAGCGCCACCATCGCACCCCACCTCTGCAAAGTCATCAACATCTCCTTCGAGACTGCGACCTACCCCGAAAGCTGGAAGCATGCTGAAATCAAACCCCTACTCAAGAAACCCATGGGGGACCCTAGAGACCTCAAGAACTTCCGCCCCATCTCACAGCTCGCATTCCCAGCCAAGGTTATCGAGAAGATCGTCAACAGACAACTGACCCACTATCTCAAAGAAAACAACATCCTGGACCCATCCCAGTCAGGGTTCCGCAGCAACCACAGTGCCGAAACCGCCCTCGTCACCGCCACCGACGACATCAGGGCCCTGCTTGACCATGGCGAAACCGTGGCTCTCATCCTCCTGGACCTCTCGGCCGCCTCCGACACCGTCTGCTACTGCATCCTATGCACATGCCTCCACAACGCAGGGATCTGAGACAAAGCCCTAGAGTGGATCACTTCCTTCCTCTCCGGCAGAACCCAGAGCGTCCGCCTCCACCCTTTCTGCTCCGAAGCCTCCAAGATCATCTGCAGCATTCCCCAAGGATTGTCCCTCAGCCCTACACTGTTCAACATCTACATGGCCCCGCTCACCCACGTCGGCTGACTACACAACCCCAACATCACCCCCTCACCGCCAAATCCAACCTCCACAATGGAATGAAGGCTATCGCCGAATCGATGAGGAACAGCAAACTGAAGTTGAACTCAGATAAGACAGAGGTCCTCATCCTCGGTACCAACCCCTCAGCCTGGGATGACTCCTGGTGGCCGACCGCTTTAGGAGCACCCCCAACACCCACCAACCAATCGCACAACCTGGGCGTCATCCTTGACTCAACACTCTCCATGACCAAGCAAGTCAGCGCCATCTCCTCATCCTGCTTCAACACCCTCCACATGCTCCGCAAGATCTACAGATGGATCCCCACAGATACAAGAAGCCAAGTCACCCAAGCTCTCGTCAGCAGCAAACTTGACTACGGAGACGCCCTCTACGCAGGAGCCCTGGCCAAACTCCTCAAACGATGCCCACTGCCAAAGCCACATCACTCCCCTTCTGAGAAACCTACACTGGCTCCCCGTCAACAAAAGGATAACCTTCAAGCTCCTCACCCACGGACACAAGGCGCTCCACAACACCGGCCCAGCCTACCTCAACAGAGGACTAAACTTCGGCACCCCGTCCCGCCAACTCCGCTCAGCCAACCTCGCCATTGCCACCGTCCCCTGCATCCGAAGAGCGACTACCGGAGGCAGATCCTTCTCCCACCTCACCACCAAGACCTGGAACAACCTTCCCCTGCCCCTACGACAGACCAAAGACCTGCTATTTGATCAGTAGCAGCACCCCTCCCCCCAGCGCCTGGAGACCCTCGCGTGCGATAGCACGCTTTACAAATACACTGATTGATTGATTGAGTGAAGCCCAGTCAGAAGTGCTGAGGGACATTGGAAGCATTTCTATTGGAAGTAGAGATCTTGTGGAGCATGCAAATAGTGTAGAATCAGGAGGATGAAACGGCATCAACTTGTTTCTCCATGATAGCATGCAATCCAAAATGATGCTGAGGTTGTGGGCATAGTCTGTTGGGGCGGTGGGGTGCTGAGTTCTGTGGGCCACCATGTGTCTGTCCATGGCTAGATGAGGACTTCTGTTTTTTCAGTGCTGAGTTTGAGATAGTTGTCCTTCATCCAGTCTGCTACGTTCATCATGCATCTGTGGAAGTTAGCTTCTGTGGTGAAAGGCTCTTCAGACAGTTAGAGGATGTATGTCATCAGCGTAGGAGATGATGTTGAGTCTGTCTCATCTGACATGAATGTCAGGGGAGTCATGTAGGTGTTGAAGAGGGACGATCCTTGGGGGACTACACAGATTATCTTCTTGGGCTCTGAGGTGAACGGTGGGAGACTGATCCTTTGGGTTCTGCAGATGAGGTATGAGGTGATCCATTTGAGGGCGTTTCCTTGAGTCCTGATGTGATGGAGTCTGCTGATCAGAATGTGGTGGTAGATGCTGTCAAACGCAGCACACAGGTCCATGAGGAGGAGGGCTAGGCTGTTTCCCCATGGTCCAGGAGGGCCCTGATGTCATCTATGCCTGCAGTTCTGTGCTGTGGTTAGCTCGAAATTCAGATTGAGAGGGGCCCAGGAGGTTGTGGTCTTCTAGGTGATGGGTGAGTTGCTGGTTGATCACTTTCTCAAGGACTTTTGCTGAATAGGGGAGCAGAGAGATGGGCTGTTAATTCTTCAATTTGGCTGGGTGGGTGGATGTTTTTTTCAGGATGGGCCTCACTTCAGCGTGTTTCCAGATCTCAAGGAAGGGGGCTGCAGTGATGGTGGTATTCAGGACCTTCTTGAACGAGCTACCTATTGTCTTACTTCCCGGGTAGAAGACGTGGTGGGAGCAAAGGTCCGTGGGTGCTTCATTATGAAGATAGTGGTGAGGAGTCCCCAGTGGGTGAGAAGATATTAAGGGTTCTTGTTTGTGCATGTGAGCAGAATGATGCCATCTGTGGCAGAGGGTTGGCATTCAAAGATTTCATAGATAGCAGAGATCTTGTTGTGGAAGATGTCTGCAAGGTTCTTGCACAGTTCCTGGGAAAGAGTGATGTAATTCTCTGTGGATTGATGACTCCTCACGATGGCAAAGAGTTCTTTCATGTGGTTGGTGATGGCTATGATGCGGTCTGTTAGTGTGTTCTTCTTGGTTTCTTTCAGGAGGCAGTGGTACTAGTTGAGGGTGGTCCTGAAGGCGGTATGATCTTCTGTGTTTTTGCTGATGCGCCACTTTATTTCAAGTTGTTGGCATTTGCATTTGGAGGAGTGCAGTTCTCAGTGAACCAGCTTTCTATTTTACTTTGTTCTTTGTCCGTGGCTGTCTTAGCGGGGGCGATGGCGCATTCTGTGATCCACTGGGAAAATCTCTTTGCTGCTTGTTCAGGGTCATGTGTAGAGTCTGGGAGGTGGGAATGGACAGTGTCATTCCACTGGTCTGCTGATACCTTTTTCCAGTTTCTTTGCGTTGATCTGGGGGGCACGGTGTCAGAATATGTGAATGGTGAAGTACATGCTGTGGTGGCTGGACCAGGTGAGTGGTTTGAGGTGGATGTACCTGACTCTGTCAATGGAGGTGAAGATGGGATCGAGCACGTGTCATGTGATGTGAGTAGGGTCGGTGATGAGCTGCTTGGACCGATATTGCTCAAGCTTTCCAGGAGGTCAGTGAAATTAGCATCACTGGGGTTGTTGAGGTGGAAGTTGAGGTCCCCTAGGAATATGTAGTGCTTAGAGATGATTGCTTGTGGGGCAAAAAGTTCCAGGATGGCGTTGCAGAAGCTGGGGCATGGTCCTGGTGGTCTATAGGCCTCTGATGGTGCTTTTTCTGTCTGTTTGGAGTTGAAAGTTGAGGTGTTTCATTACCGGGGTTGGGTCATCATGGGACACCATGCAGCAGATGGTGTGCCTGTAGATGATTCTACCTCTGTGATTGTTGGTTCAGTCTCAGTGTGTTATCTTGTCTCGGGGATGGCAGTGGCAATGTCTGGTGCACAGGTGGGGCTGAGAAAGGTTTCTGTGAGGGGGATCGTGTCCCAGACATCGGTGATGTGTTTAACTAGTGAACGTGCATTGAGTAGGATGCACTTGAGTTGTGTCATGGTGGTCTTGGTCCATGTGTCAGATGCATTGGTTGCTTCAGTTCTGAAGGTTAGGTGTCAATTTTGGCAGAACAATCCTCTGGTGGTATTTGGGAATGAGCAGCAGCAGTGGTTGTTGGTGAGTCCAGGGCTCGGAGGTCAGTGGTGGTATATCTTCATTGGGTGGAAGATCCAGGGGTCCTGGGCGTCGTCAAGGCATAGACAGACGCAGATGGGCTTGCCTTTGGTGCATCTTCGGTGTGCCACCAGCACACCCACTGTGAGTAGCCACGCTGCGGCCTCCATTAAGTAGGTCCTGGGAGAAGGGAGGGACCCTGGGAGGTGGTGGGTGGGGCTAGGCTGAAGAAGGGAAAACAGGCAGCAGGCGAGGGAGGGAATGGGGAAAAAAGGAATGAACAGAGAAAGAAAGGAAGCAGAGAGCAGGAGAAAGTTCTCAGAACAACAGAGGAAAAGGAGGGAGAAATTAGTGAAAACAAGGCAGAAAGCAGGAGAAAGCACTCAGAGATATGGGGAAAGGATGGAGAAAGCAATGAAAATGAGGGAGAAAGTAATGTAAACGAGGCAAAAAGCAGGAGAAAGCACTCAGAAAAATGGAGGGAAAGGAGGGAGAGAGCAGTGAAAACGAGTCAGAAAGCAGGAGGAAGCACTCAGAACAAAAAAGAGAGAAAGGAGGGAGAAAGCAGTGTAAATGAGGCAGAAGGCAGGAGAAAGCACTCAGAAAAACAGAGAGAAAGGAGGGATAAAGCAGTGAAAAAGAATCTGAAAGCAGGAGAAAGCACTCAGAAAAAAAGGGGAAAAGAAGTAGAACGTAGTGAGTATGGGGCAGCAACAGGGAAGAACCTTGATTTTGTGGCAAGTACTTGATACCGCCATGGTTCTACGTATTGATCACTACAGGAGTGTTAGAGTTCTTTTGAGTAACTAAAACTCTCGCCCTAAGGTAACTATAACTTTAGCCCTTGCCATGCACAGTTTTCTTAGCAATAATTTTATTGCAAATGTTGCAGTGATAATATCAAAGATGCATACAAGATCTCATCAATGATATAATAGATGAAGTAATTAGCTGTGCGTGGCGAAGGCGCAAGTCATGGTTACCTTACAGTGCGAGTTATAGTTACTTGAAAGAACTCTAGGTATAACTGTTGAATTTCTATGGTTTTGTGCGAGTAAATTTAGACCCTAACTATAAGGTCCCTGTTACCTTTGTTTTTTTTCTGTATATTTCTATGGTTTTTTTAACGTAAAGTAATTTTAATTAGTATACATTATTCCGCCCCCCACCGCGCAGGGCTTTCAGCCATATGCAGCGGGGGTTGGTCAAAAGGCCTGGTCTGCAGCCAGGCCTTGCAGCCAAGCATTATAACCTCTTAACCCCGCACCACGCATGGCCTTTGACCTTGGGCAGTGCAGGTGGGCCACAGGGCCTGTTTCTATAAGTGGATGTATGAGTGGGTGCGTGAGTGTCTGACTGGGTCTGAAAGTGGGTGTGTCAGTCTATAAGTGGGTCTGAGTGGGTGCATGAGTGTCTGAGCGGGTGTGTGAGTGGGCACATGAGTCTCTGAGTGAATGAATTAGTGTATGAATGAGTCGTGTTTTTTTCACATTTTTTCACATTTGCGAATATTTTGTGAATAATTTGATTTTTTTTTTTTTTTTTCGTGAATACTGAGCATGGTGACACAAAATTATTTTAAATCCATAATTTGCCCCTAAAACACACCTACATCACATCCCTGGGGTCAAGGTACCTTCACCTTGACCCCTTATGTGACTTTCAATTACGATTTTCACACCAGGGGACTGTGCACCGTGAAATAAAATGGCAGCTGCAACTTTCTAGTCGGGTTGCGGTCAGTCAATTACAGCACTTCTTTTTGAGAAAATTTGTGAATTTTCGTGATTTATTTGCGAAGTCTTCCCAGCCAGAGATATATAAATTTGCTTTTCCTTTAACGGATTTACACCAACTAAGCAAAAGCACAACCTGCATACCTAAAGCTAGCTTTCTGCCAAATTTAGTGTAATTCCCTCAAGTGGTTTGGGCTGTAGTCGTGTGCAAAGGTTATTAGGAATTAACATTGGAAATGCACATTTTTTAACCCCTCTGTTTTTTGACCCCTGCTTGATGAATTACCCCGAAACGTTCTATGCGCAACAAGCATCACCAGAACACTTTTAGGGGGAAATTTTCATGAAGATTCATTAACCGGTGCTAAAGATATAGGCAAGTCAAAAAATGCTTTTCTATGGAAACATGGTCCTAACTATAACTACCTACTGGCGACCAGGTACATAGCATACATATATATATATATATATATAAATATATATATATATGTATTCCAAACAACAGTTTCTCCACATTTAGGAGCTCTGTTGACCCTGTCAGGGCTGCCTCAGAGTTGCGGGAACGGAGCACCCTTGCTTGATATGCCAACAACACTTCTCACAACAAAGAAGTATGCCTAACACATTATTGCAGCATCAAAAAAGGGTGAAGCTGTAATTATGTTCAGTGGGGCCTGCTATGTTCCAGAGTGCCCACCCTTGGGACGTAGCTGTTTGCTCTGGCTTGGCTGCAGCTTTGACTGAATCAATGTGTTGAGAGATAGCACTGCTTTTTCATAGCCATCAAGTCACAATTCACATACCTCTTTATAGTGCTATTTGATACTAACAAACAATAAATGGGAATGCACATCTTTCCATTCACATCTATTACCCAGTTCCTCTCTTAGTAATGGTTGGATGAAATCCGTACCATCTGATATGTTTTGCTGGAGGTGGATGGGTCATGCACCAATTAAGAATTCCAAACAATAGTTTCTCTGCATTTAGGAGGTTTCGACCCGGTCAGGGCGGCCTTAACATTGCAGGGACGGAACAGCCTCACTTGATATGCCAACAACTCTTCTCACAACAAAGAAGAGCACCTAACGCCTTAACTTGCAGCATCAAAAAAGCACTTTTTTCAGTATGTTCCTGCTGCGACAATTGGCTTAGAGTCCTGATGCCTTTCAGTTATGTAGTGAGCATTGATCACAGGTAGGCAGTTCATCTGTTTTTAAAGGTGACCACATGTTATTCATTAACCAATAACAGCCAACACAGATATGATGCAGTCTTAACATGTAAGGTCAACAGAGTGCACATTGCAATCATGTATATATCATTTCATAGCACACCGGGTCCCAAAGGATGGGGTCCCCAGGGACAAGATTGGCTGGGGAGGGTGCCACACTGGCCCAGGGACCACCACTATAAATAAAAGTATGAAGGGGTGTGTTTTGGACCCCCAGGATATGGGGTCCACCACCTCCCCGGGGCTATGCACGGCCACACGGCCCCCCTCATGGAGCCACAGATGGCCCTAGGGAGTGCCACCCCCAGGGCCAGCTTCTGCTATGTCACGGGGTGCCCACCCCACGGACATAGCTGTTTGCTGTGACTTGGCTAAAGCTTTGACAGCTGCAGCCAAGTCACAGCAAGCACTTTGCACGCAGCGAGTGATAGCTGTCAAACAGCTCTCCCTTGCTGCGTGCAGAGGTTTCCTCCATCTGACTGCCCATGTAGATGCAGGCAGAGGAAACTGCTCTCACAGGGAGGAAGCTGATTTTGCAACTCTCTCCCAATGACAGCAATGCTGGCTCCCACAGGAGGTAGGGAGCCAGCTGGGACCGTGGGCTCCCCTACGGTACCCAACATTGTGACTGGGTGCCCTGGGGGGGCACCCAGGTCACATGGTTGGGCCCTGAGGTATGTGTCCTCAGGGCCGAGACCAGGTTTGGAAAGAGCATCTTTTTACAAAAAGATTTTTTTTTGTTTTGCTAAAAACTTTGGCGCCACTTGACAAATGTTCACCAAATTTCCCAAGAAAATATGAAGCTCACTTGAACTGTTCTTGAAAATTTCATGGTGATCCATTTGGGGGGTTGAGAAAAAAGGGAGGCCCCAAAACACATTAATTTTCCATAGGAACAATTGAACAGCAATAGCGCTGAAACTACTGGACGGAAATACAATAAATTTGGCAGTAAGGTAGGTTCTGATCCAGAAAGCTATCTTCTTTTGTTTTGGTGTTGTTTTTGAGAAATTAAGGGGAAAACAAATTTGTATAAGATTCGTGACCCCTCCTGATCTCCTGCTGAGATCTGATTGGCTCACAACACTTCAACCAGGATGTGTTGGCAGCCATGTTGGGACTCGTAGCTGAGTCCTAGAAAAAAAGAAGAAAAGGGGCCAGGATACAGACACCCTGACCCCTTAGCTTTGGTGGGGGGGGTCCCTGAGGGACCTCCCCAAGGCTAGAAAGCATTTGTTTTTAAATGTTGCCAAGAGTCACAGCAGAGCTGGCAAAACGTTTTTTTTAAAAGAAGCAGGGGCTCCTGGGCTTTGTCTTTTTCAGCCCCTGGGTGGGCCAAGTCCCAGGAGCATTCTTTTTTTGTAGTGGCGTCTGGCTCTCCCTCAGACTCGAGGACCGTCATCTCCATAGGGTGAAGCTGTAATTATGTTCAGGGGGGCCTGCGCCCCGGGGACCACCACCTCACGGGGCTAAATGAATTATTGGCATAGGGAGGCCCATAGGCCTTCCCCACAGCCCCAGGAATGGCCACCTCCCTGGGGCTTTATGAATGAAATAGGGGGGCTCCTGCTCCCCCAGCCCCGGAGACTTTCCCCCCTCCGGGGCTTTCTTAATATTCAGTGCGGGAGGGGACACACACCCCTCCCATTGCCTCAGGGACCAACACCTCCATAGGGCATATATTTAAAAAAGCTTAGCCTCTGGGACCACCACCTCCCCGGGGCTATGTACGTGGGAGAAGGGCTGTTGGGCCCCCCTCGAGGAGCCACTGATGCCACTGGGAACTGCCACCCCCCCAAGGGCCTGCTATGTTCCAGAGTGCCCACCCCTTGGGACATAGCTGTTTGCTCTGGCTTGGCTGCAGCTTTGACTGAATCAATGTGTTGAGAGATAGCACTGCTTTTTAATAGCCATCAAGTCACAATTCACATACCTCTTTATAGTGCTATTTGATACTAACAAACAATAAATGGGAATGCACATCTTTCCATTCACATCCATTACCCAGTTCCTCTCTTAGTAATGGTTGGATGAAATCCGTGCCATCTGATATGTTTTGCTGGAGGTGGATGGGTCATGCACCAATTAAGAATTCCAAACAATAGTTTCTCTGCATTTAGGAGGTTTCGACCCGGTCAGGGCGGCCTTAACATTGCAGGGACGGAACAGCCTCACTTGATATGCCAACAACTCTTCTCACAACAAAGAAGTGCACCTAACGCCTTAACTTGCAGCATCAAAAAAGCACTTTATTCAGTATGTTCCTGCTGCGACAATTGGCTTAGAGTCCTGATGCCTTTCAGTTATGTAGTGAGCATTGATCACAGGTAGGCAGTTCATCTGTTTTTAAAGGTGACCACATGTTATTCATTAACCAATAACAGCCAACACAGATATGATGCAGTCTTAACATGTAAGGTCAACAGAGTGCACATTGCAATCATGTATATATCATTTCATAGCACACCGGGTCCCAAAGGATGGGTCCCCAGGGACAAGATTTGCTGGGGAGGGGGCCACACTGGCCCAGGGACCACCACTATAAATAAAAGTATGAAGGGGTGCGTTTTGGACCCCCAGGATATGGGCTCCACCACCTCCCCGGGGCTATGCACGGCCACACGGCCCCCCTCATGGAGCCACAGATGGCCCTAGGGAGTGCCACCCCCAGGGCCAGCTTCTGCTATGTCACGGGGTGCCCACCCCACGGACATAGCTGTTTGCTGTGACTTGGCTAAAGCTTTGACAGCTGCAGCCAAGTCACAGCAAGCACTTTGCACGCAGCGAGGGAGAGCTGTCAAACAGCTCTCTCTCGCTGCGTGCAGAGGTTTCCTCCATCTGACTGCCCATGTAGATGCAGGCAGGCAGACAGAAGAAACTGCTCTCACAGGGAGGAGTTTTTGCAACTCTCTCTCAGTGACAGCAATGCTGGCTCCCACAGGAGGTAGGGAGCCAGCTGGGACCATGGGCTCCCCCACGGTACCCAACATTGTGACTGGATGCCCTGGGGGGGCACCCAGGTCACATGGTTGGGCCCTGAGGTATGTGTCCTCAGGGCCGAGACCAGGTTTGGAAAGAGCACCTTTTTATAAAAAGATTTTTTTTTGTTTTGCTAAAAACTTTGGCGCCACTTGACAAATGTTCACCAAATTTCCCAAGAAAATATGAAGCTCACTTGAACTGTTCTTGAAAATTTCAGGGTGATCCATTTGGGGGGTAGGGAGGTGAGAAAAAAGGGAGGCCCCAAAACACATTAATTTTCCATAGAAACAATTGAACAGCAATAGCACTGAAACTACTGGACGGAAATACAATAAATTTGGCAGTAAGGTAGGTCCTGATCCAGAAAGCTACCTTCTTTTGTTTTGGTGTTGTTTTTGAGAAATTAAGAGGAAAAATAATTTGTATAGGATTCGGGACCCCTCCTGATCTCCTGATGAGATCTGATTGGCTCACAACACTTCAACCAGGATGTGTTGGCAGCCATGTTGGGACTCGTAGCTGAGTCCCAGAAAAAAGAAGAAAAGGGGCCAGGATACAGACACCCTGACCCCTTAGCTTTGGTGGGGGGGTCCCTGAGGGACCTCCCCAAAGCTGGAAAGCATTTTTTTTTAAATGTTGCCAAGAGTCACAGCAGAGCTGGCAAAAAGATTTTTTAAAAAGAAGCAGGGGCTCCTGGGCTTTCTCTTTTTCAGTCCCTGGGTGGGCCAAGTCCCAGGAGCATTCTTTTTTTGTAGTGCTGTGTGGCTCTCCCTCAGGCTCGAGGACCGTCATCTCCATAGGGTGAAGCTGTAATTATGTTCAGGGGGGGTGCGTGGCCCCCCTATGCCCCGGGGACCACCACCTCACGGGGCTAAATGAATTATTGGCATACGGAGGCCCATCGGCCTTCCCCACAGCCCCAGGAATGGCCACCTCCCTGGGGCTTTATGAATGAAATAGGGGGCAACTGACCCCCCAGCCCCGGACACTTTCCCCCCTCCGGGGCTTTCTTCATATTCAGTGGGGGAGGGGATGCACACCCCTCCCATTGCCTCAGGGACCAACACCTCCATAGGGCATATATTGAAAAAAGCTTAGCCTCGGGGACCACCACCTCCCCGGGGCTATGCACGTGGGAGGAGGGCTGTGTGGCCCCCCTCGAGGAGCCACTGATGCCCCTGGGAACTGCCACCCCCCCAAGGGCCTGCTATATCCCAGAGTGCCCACCCCTTGGGACATAGCTGTTTGCCTGGCCTGGCTGCAGCTTTGACAGCTGCAGCCAAGTCACAGCAAACACTCCACTTTCTGAGAGTAGGACCTGTCAAACAGTTCCTGCTGTCATAAAGCAGAGTTTTCATCTCTGTTCCCTACACGCCGGTATGCATGCAGGTTACAGAGATCAAAGCATCCCTCAGGAACAGGGAGCTGCTACTAAAAGCAGCTCCCTGCTTGCAGGAGCAATGGGACCGTGGGGGAAGCCTTGAGGCTCTCCCCGCTGACCCAGATAACCCGTAAAGGGCTTATACGAAGATTAATTGTAAAAAAATCGCCAGGGACCAAAAAGGGCTAAAGAAATATATTTGAAAAAATGAATAGCTCAAGTGTGAAGGTCACAGACCTTCACACTGAATGTTCAGAGTTCTAGTCCAGGTGTATTCCTGGTAATTTCCCTCCTTTATATTTTTTGGAGGGCAAATATTTAAAGGCTCTTAGTACAAGGTGACCTTACTCTTTTTAAATGACAAATAAATTTTTCTTTTCAAATTGTGCATTTTAAGTATATCATACATCAAAACCTAAAAAACTCTCTATTCCTCTTGATCTTTCTCTCTCTCTCTCGTTCAATCTCTCTCTCCCACTCATGCACCCACTCAGACACCTATGCACCCACTCACAGACTCACTCAGACCCTTGTGCACCCACTCAGAGCCCTAGTCAGACCCTCACGCACCCACTCACAGATCCACTCAGACAGTTATGCACCCACTCACAGACCCACTTAGACTCTCGCACACCCACTAACAGACCCACTGTAACCCTCATACACCCGCTCACAGACCAGCACACACACTGATGCACCCACTAAAACACTGATGTACGCGCTATCACACTTAGACAGACACTCTCACAGCCACTCTCAACCCCAGATATATCCTCTCACACCTATTCTCACACCCAGATAGGCCACAGCCAATTCCTGCTGCACTCGACCAAAGGGTGTGGTTGGGTGGTTAGGGGGTGTTGGCCGCAGGGTCTGGCGGTAGTCTAGGTCTTGTGGGAAACCTCCACTGCGCACGGGTGAAGACCATGCACGGTGCAAGGTTGGGTGTTTATAGGGGAGCCAACTACTGCTCCGTAACTCTGAAGGCAGTGGTTGGATTAATGTATAGTAATGAAAATTACTGTACTTTAAAAAAAAAATTAAATTCACTGAAAAAATCAATGGTTAAAGGGATATTATATTTAGGAAATAGAATTAAAAAGAAAAAAACAGAAATTCACTTAAAAAACAAAGGTTACAGTGACTTATGGTTAGGCTCACATTTTAAAACTACTAAACCATAGAACTTCACCAGTTATAGTTACCTCAAGTAACTAAAAGGCACGGTCTTAGTCTTTTCAAAGCAGTATAAGATTATTTTTTTGCAAGTAAAAAGTCATGAAATGCACCGTTCTCAAGCTGCCTCAGTGAGTGGGTTAATTCACCCACATGTGCAAGGCTTGCTGGAAGCTCTTAAAATCGATAGAGCTCTTTATTTTGGACCTGCATGAAGAAAGGAACTCACCACCGTTAGGTGTAAAATTTGTTAAAGCTGTGATGTTTAGCCATGGCATCTTTTATAGGCTGTCAGGCTCTGCATCCAACCATAAGACATATTCTATTTTCGGTCGATAATGTTGCTAAAGCGCCGGTGCTCAGCTTTCGTGACTCT
Source organism: Pleurodeles waltl (assembly GCF_031143425.1). Classification (NCBI taxonomy): domain Eukaryota; kingdom Metazoa; phylum Chordata; class Amphibia; order Caudata; family Salamandridae; genus Pleurodeles; species Pleurodeles waltl. The sequence goes on along the minus strand of NC_090442.1, from coordinate 203,598,219 downwards.
AGTGACCAGTCAAGCCCTCCGTCTGGTTGTGGGATATTATCTTTTTTCAGCAACAAGCGCTGGGTGGGGGAGGGCTGGGGCAGAATAGTCAGCAGCATGGCGGTACTTCATCCTTGAATGCACTGTCTCACTTACTTCAGAATTTATTCTACACCTTAAGGGCCTTTACTCTGTCTTTGAATATTGTTAGGAACGTTACCATACATATCTACAATTTGGATTAAATGCCTTGATCAACAAGACAATGGACATTTCACAGTTTAATTCACTCGGTCAGCATTTTTATTAAACACTAAGAAATACAGCTTCTGCATAAGGCCTGACACTCACTAAGTTAAGGCCTACAATTAATGAAACTAAAGCATACTTTATAACCCTTAATATGACATATTACTGCATTAGTCTAGTACATATTCGATATTTCATAAGCATTAATCATTAATTAGTACATTTCGTGAACATTGGTGGCCATTCTTCGAGTTCACATTTTCAAATGCATGCATTAATTTTCTACGTTAATTCATTTTCTACATAAACCTGTTATTCTTAATACATAAACACTCATTAATACATTTTATTAAAGGCACCTGCATCCTCTGATGACTAAATGTGTCATCACACTATCACTCACAAATTTCACATCAGCTAAAATTCTTACAATTCAATTTCTTCATAATTTTGCTTTCCCCTCGAATTTGCGCTGTAAATTTTTTCCCTTTTCTTTTCTTTCCTCCTCTGATTATTCTTAGACCTTTTCAATTTAATCCTTTTACATAATTTGCATAATCCCTATATCCCAATTAGACAAACCTCAACAATTAATATCCCTTGGAGTATTTTCAATAGTACCCCATTCCAAATGTTGCTCAGCCAATTTCCCACTGTAGAAAAATCCTTTGCCAACCTTTTCCCACACACCTGGTTCTTTCAATTCTTTCAAATTAGTACTTGCACTAGTCAGATTAGTAAGTAAATCTCTTATCTCTTTACTATTATCAGTTATATACGAACAACAATGCCTCGAATTATTCATTCTGCAAACTCCGCCATCCTTCACTAAAAGAATGTGTAAAGCAAGATGATTTTGAAGAGTCATAGCTCTATCAGCAGCTAATTCAGTATCTATCAGTAGAATGGCCCCTGAAAAATGTGTCAGCATGTTGTCCACAACAGCCACTGGATTCAAGCTAGCCTGGCTGATGAGGGGTGAATCCCCGAAACCGGTCCCAGGATGCTTGTTTCCAGTCCAGGGAAGACCTGACCTGTCAGTTCGGACTGGACTGTTCCCATGGGGAACAGGGTCAAGACTGATTTGCATATGGCTGGGTCCAAACTGGAATGGCATGGGCAGCAAAAAAAAAGATGGATTTAGGCCCAGATCTCTGTACTGGGGGTGAATGTTTGACATTGTTCAGCATTCCGTCCATCACTTGTTCTTTTTGCACCTTGACAGAATGTTATCCACAACAGTAGACAACTTTCAAATCTTAATCAAATTCAGAATGACTCCCACTGAAGGAATCACCACTCTAGATATATCTCCTACTGTAGCAGAAGAGGACTCCCTCCTCTGTCTCTTATGATCAGTCACTTTCGGAAACCTTTTCAAATCCTCCATTTGATAAATCTTTCGGAAAACTATCCCCAAATAGCATGTCCCATACCATCCTCTTGGAAGACTGTAATAAGCATTAAGTCCGCAAATATAATATATCCCTGGAATTGCAGGGTTCTGTCCATTCAACATAAAAGTCCATTTACTCTGGAACAAAAACACATGCCTGCATTCACTCGTACCCACAAATAAAGTGTCAGTGTGCAGTTTAGGCCTATTTATACAAAGCTTCCCTACATGTTGTGCATCTAAAGCTAATTTCCCTTGAATTTTAATAGCACTATAAGCATAATCATTCCTGTAAGTTCTTTTCTCTAAGCCTTTTTCTAATTTCTCCTTTACACTTTTCTCCTGTCATCTGTGTGATCTAAAAAGCTCTTCTCTAACGGTGTAAGCAAGCATGTCCGGTTTGTTGCGGTGTGCGTATGCTGTGTCAAATGTCAAAGTAGGTTCAAGGAACCCTCTAACTAATACTATGGCCCTCCTAATGACAGTGGCGGTAAAAACTGCCTACCACTGCACCGACGGCCGCCAAAAGACTGTCGGCGTGGCTACCAGCCAACCCCCATATTATGACCGTAGCCGGAATTCCACCAGAAAGATGGAGTAATTCTGGCTACGGTCATGGCGGCAGACGGCAGTAAGGTGGCGCTGCTGCCAGCAGCAGCACCAGGCCAGAATACCGCCGCAGACCGTATCATGATCCATGACACGGCCTGGCGGTGTTATGCTGGCAGACGCGGTTGCTGGCAGCAGCGCCCCATCCCGTCTCCTGCCAGAGGACCCCCTGCAATCAGGAAAGTCAAGTGCTCCGACAGGGAAGGGGGTGCTGTGTGTGTGTGTGTGGGGGGTGTGTGTATGTCTGTTTGTGCGTGAATGTGGGTGTACGTTGCGTGTGGTATGTGTGTGCATGTGTGGATGTGTTAGTGCGTGTACTGTGTGTTGTGTGAATGCATGTGTGCTTATATGTATGTCAGTGTGTGTGAATGTGTGTGAATGGATGTATGCATGCATGGGTGAATGTGGTTATGAGTATGTGTATGCGTGTGTATGATGGTGCGTGAATGTACGTGTACGTCGTGGGGGGGTCTGGAGTGGGAGGAGGAGGACGCGGGAGGACTTTGGGGAGGGGAGGAGGGCGAGGAAGACCCCTATCAGTGACAGGGAAGGTATTCCCTGCCACTGATAGTGCTTACTGCCATGTTTTTCGTGGCTGTTAGGAAGACACGAAAACCATGGGGGTAGGTGGGGTCATCATACCTCGGGTGGGACATGATGGCCGCCGAGCTGGAGACTGAAGTCTCCGGCCCGGCAGTTGTTACCGCCCTGGTGGACGGAGTGGTACGTTGGCAGTTTGGATTGAGCCATTCCACCAATGTCATATTTTGGGGAAAGGTACCACCAGCCTGTTGGCAGTACTTTTCTTCAAAATACCACTGTCCCCCAGGGTCGTAATGAGGGCCTATGTCATTACCCTTAGCTACTTTACTCAAATACCTTATTATAGGAACAAACGAAAACACAAGATCATGATTCGAATAGAAGTACTGAATGTACTCCTGGTTATAAAGGCTTGTTAGTACCAGACTACAACTTATCTCGTAGGTTAGAGGTGAACTATGATATGTGACTCCTTCCTCGACTGATAAAGGAATCTTCGTACACACAAAACAATTGTTTGCATCCATTGTCTCAACATACTTACTCAATAAGCGATAGAAAACATTAGAAGAAAGTTTTCACTGCGCATTAGTATACTAATGCAAATATTTGTCATCTAACTTAAACTTCTCCAATGCCGTTAGTCTTCTCAAAAGCATAAGTATAGTTGGCTCCTCTCGTATCCAGAACAGACATACCCACAATCAACACCACAAACAATATGCCACACATAATTGCCAAACCAATGCTCATATATTTACAGCGCCTAATACCTCTACCTTGTTTATTAAAGTCAGCCATGATCTGTAAAGAATCAGAAAGCAGTAGAAATTTAGAAAACTTGCAGCAAAAATCTAAAATAAATAACTCTTCTTTCAGCAGTTCACTTTCACTGCTAGGATCCCTTTTCTTTGTCAAAGTCAGTTAGCAGCTTTGTCAAAATCAGGTTTCAAAAGTCAAATCAGTTTATCAATGTCTCTTCCGGTTACTTTCAGCAGTCTCTTTCTCAAAAGTTTTCTCTCAGATTGTTCCAACTGTCCAGTTCATTAGCTTCTTTCACGTCACCTCGAAATACTGACCCGGAACTTCTCTATCAAAACAAAAAGACAAAAACTCTTGCTGCCATTCATTTGTAGTTGCATACGCCCATTCAGGACCTGCGTATCTTTGACTTGCTATTCTCTTTCTCTTCCGTTTTCAATCACCATTCAATTCTCCTTCACTTTGATCTTCTTTCCTTGTAGTATCTACTTCTTACTCTATTGTTGGTTCAAAAACCACTTCTTTCCCTTTTTCTACTTGCGATTCCAGCCATTTATCTCCTTTCAGTGGACCCTTTGTCAGTATTCTCTTCAAGTTTGAACTTGAACCTTTTCCTTGTTCTCTGGTGTTTTCTCTTGATGGACCTGGAACCGGTTCAGGAGGAGTCAGATCACTTTGACTTTGATCAACCTCAATTCCTTCCCCTTTTGGGTCTGGCAATTGCTTTGTTTGTCTCTCAAGATCATCTGCTTCTGGGAAAGCCCTCCTCTGACTAGGCTCTCTGTAGTAGGTCGAACTGTATAAAACCCACAAAGCGTAAGTATGATGTTCAGAAAAAGGTTTATTGAAGATTTTATAGAAATGTCTCTAATTGTCTTTTTCTTCCTCTTAGGGTTCAATACTGTCTCTTGTTCCTTCTTTCCTTTATTGTCTTGTCTCTTTTTCTTCCAGGGGAGTGTTCTTCTCGTCTGGTGACAGCCTCCAATGGGTAGTACCGTGTTGACAAAAAGGAAACGCTAAGGTAAGTGGGGTATTTACATGTGCTTTATGATCTATTAAAGTAAAGGGGAGGAGGGGACCAGGGGGTGAAGTTGGTGAGGGAGGTTAAGTGAATAAACGCCCAAATAGTGCACTTTTGTGACTCTCGTGCTTTTTCTGGTGCTCCTTAAAAACCCTTCAAACTCCTTTCCTCCCTCTGTCTTCCTCCCCTTCCCCAGTGCCCTCTTAATTGTGACCACCTCTTTTGTGTTCCCACAAGGACCGTACCTTGGTAAGCCACGACCCTCATGGGTCGTGGCTGGAGCTGGGGTGTTCCTTTGGGGTGCTGTCCGGAATAATCCTCTCCTCCTTTTCCCTCTGTGATCCCCTCGTGTCTCCTGCTCCTTCTGGTCGCTTCTCCTGCTCGTTCTCCTCCTCCTCCTCTCCTTTCTCCTCCTGTCCTTCGTTTCTCTCCTGTTCTCCGATTTCCTCCTGTCCTCCGTTGCTGTCCTTTTCTCCGTCCTCCCGTCCTTCGTTGCTCTCCTGTTCTCCGCCTTCTCTTCTGGCGTCCGGAAGTCCCTTTACGTAGGGAACTCCCCGCCTCGTTGCCGCCGCGGCCCGGAACCCCTCTGGAGTTTCCGTGGCAACGGAAGGACGCCACTCGTCCTTCGCAGGTGTTCCCACGGCAACGTGGGAACGCGGAAGAGACGTGTCGGAGAGATCCGACACGTCACTTCCTGGTGTAGCGCGGCTCGTGAACGGGCTCGCCCGTTCACACACCCCTTCCCAAGATGGGTCCTGTTCGAGGACCGAAGAGGCGCAAGGGTAGCGAGACAAAAAATCAGCAGGACCTTGTTGTGACCCAGGAATGTGTCGAACCTGAAAGGAAAAAGGCTGCAGTTCAAGGAACCATCGCAAAATCCGTGAATTGGAATCTTTATGGGCAGCCATCCAGGTGAGGGGAGCGTGATCCGTATATAGAACAAAAGACCGGCCCAATAGATAATACTGTAAACTGTCCACCGCCAATTTAATAGCTAGACATTCTCGTTCGATGATAGGATAATGTTGCTCTCGAGGGAATAGTTTTCTGCTAAGAAATAGGATAGGGAGATCCCGGCCCTCCTCGTCCGGTTGGCTCAAAACTGCTCCTAACCCCACATCGGAAGCATCTGTATACAGATGGAATGGTTTAGTAAAGTCTGGACATTGTAATATCGGTTCTTTAGTAAGATAAGACTTTAGTCCCTCAAAGCTGTTCTTCTGTAGCTCAGAAAAGGGTAACAACTGGTTGGGGTGGGATTTAGACAAAAGATCCGTGAGGGGCGCAGCAAGAGTGGAATATCCAGGTATAAACCTGCGATAATATCCTACAAGACCCAGAAAAGAACGAAGGTCTTTCTTTGTTTTAGGGGTAGGGGCATTCTTTATGGCTTCTACTTTTTTTATTTGGGGCTGGAGGGTGCCTTGACTAATATTATACCCGAGGTACGATATGTCGGTGTTCCCTAGGACACATTTCTTGGGATTGGCTGTTAATCCCGCTGTTGCTAGGGTACGGAAAATATTTGCTAGATGTTCTAGATGTTCCTCCCATGACTCGCTAAAAATGACTACATCCTCCAAATACGCTGCCGCGAATGTGTGGAAGGGCTTAAGTAACCTATCCATTAACCTTTGGAAGGTAGCTGGGGCTCCATGTAGGCCAAAAGGTAACACAGTGAAATGATAAAGCCCGGATTGGGTGGAAAAAGCGTTTTTTTCTTTATCCTCTGGAGCCAGAGGAATCTGCCAGTATCCTTTAGTCAAGTCGATTGTGGACATATATTTTGCTTTCCCTAATTTCTCAAGGACGTCGTCTACTCTAGGAATGGGATAGGTCTCAAACATAGAGATTTCATTAAGTTTCCTAAAATCTATGCAAAATCTTACCGTCCCATCAGGTTTTGGTACTAGGACTACCGGGGAGCACCAGGGACTATGGGAGTGCTCCACCACTCCAAGAGCTAACATTTTCTGAACCTCATCTTCTATGATGTGCTTTCTTGCCTCTGGAATACGATAAGGTCGTAAACGGACTATTTTACCCGGAGAAGTCCGTATGTGATGATAAATCAAAGAGGTTTTACCGGGGTTTTCTGAAAAGAACTGTTGGAAGTGTTTCAATAGGGAACTTAACTGCTCTTTCTCAGCCCTGGTTAAAGACTCATTGATAGCGGGTATGTGATTATTACCAGGCTGATAGTGAGGGTAACACTCAATGTGTGATTCCTTGCTTGAATATAGAAACTGTCCCATTTCTATGGCATTGTCTGAGTTCTCTGATGATTCCCATTTCTTCAACAGATTTATATGGTAAATTTGTGTTTTTTTAGGGTTAGCCGATAACTCAATCAGGTAAGTAACTGGAGAGACTGCTCGAATCACTCGATAAGGACCTTGCCATCTGGCAAGTAGTTTTTGATCCGATGTGGGACGCATGATGAGAACTTGATCTCCTGTCTGTAGGACTCGCAACTTACTTCCTTTGTCATAATAGTGTTTTTGTGTTAGTTGTGCCTGTTCCATATTTTCTCGTACCTCCTCCCACAGCCCTTGTAAATGGAATTTTAAGTTATGTATGTATTCCAGCAATGGTCTACCCCCCTCCTCAGCTTCTTCTTCCCACGTTTCTATGGCCATGTCTAAAAGGGAGCGGGGTTGTCGGCCAAATACTAATTCAAATGGGCTATGTCCTGTGGATGCCTGCTCATGAGTTCTGATAGCATATAAAACTAATGGTAATTTTTGATCCCAGTCTCTCCCTGAATCAGTGACTACTTTCTTTAATAAAGTTTTGATGGTCCGATTGTATCGTTCCACCAATCCATCTGTTTGTGGATGGTAGACGGATGTTCTTATTTGGGAAATACCTAAAGTCTTACAAACTTGTTTCATGAGATTAGACATGAATGGGGTCCCTTGATCCGTGAGTATTTCGTGGGGAAATCCTATTCGGGTGAAAACAGTTATCATTGCTTGGGCCACGGATTTTGTGGTCATGCTGGTCAGGGGAATGGCCTCTGGGTATCGGGTGGCATAGTCAACGATCACCAATATGTATGCGTGCCCTTTAGAAGACGGCACCAATGGCCCAATTAAATCCATTCCTACCCTACTAAATGGTATGTCTATGATAGGAAGGGGAAAAAAGGGTGCTTTCCTGGGCTTACCAGGGTCTGTCAGTTGACATCGGGGACACTGGGAACAGTACCTCCTGATATGTGCGAAAACCCCTGGCCAGTAAAATCGTCTGAGGAGATATTCTT